>NC_137459.1:106596857-107796857 GCF_964235325.1 Thermobia domestica | reverse complement strand
TCCCTTTATAATTTACTTCAAACTTCCGGATTTTAATTACTAAATTTTACCGCAATAGAATATTATACACTTTAAATTCAGGTATTAATTCAAACCATTTTATAAAAATCAATCAATTCTTGAAATTGTAAGTTTTATAACCTGCATTAAATTGAGTATTACTACAATAATTCAACACAATTTTATCAATTCTAAACAAAATTACTACTGTTTAAAGTTAAATTTATGATAGTCAAACAGGTTATCTACCGTAGTTAGTTAAGTGACAAAGCGACATAACTATCTGTTTTAACCGAATTTTACAAGCTTGTTTTAGTTTGGTCAAAGGGTCTGAACTCCCCTCCCGAGTACTCCAATTAGGCACAATTCTCCTACATAAATTAAATTACCAGCTAATTTTAGTGTATTTAACTCACATATTAACGGATATTCACTACTAAATTTTTATTCCTATCTTTTTTTTTTAAACCTACTAATGTAGTAAGAACATTGAATCACAGCCTTTTTTTTTTTTTACTTTCAGTCACGAATTATTTAAGCTAGGAAACTAACCCATCTGATTTAAGCATATTAAAGACAATTAACCTCCGATTTAGTATCAAAATTAATATTATAGATTCCGTAATAGAAACTTTTTAACTCGTAGTCAAATCCCTTTAAACTCAATATCACACAATTCGCACTAGAGGCACAAATCCAGCCGAGAAGACAACTTCACTGCTATGATTTTCCATGCGTAATGACTCAGCCGTCGCTCGCTCGCATGAACGAAGCCTGGTAGGGAGGGAAGACTCCGCCCACCCACCAAGGCCAGATCAGCGCAACCGACAACTGTCATCACGCGTACACCTCATTGCCTCCAGAGCAGCTGTTTACAACACACCTTTACTTCGAAGAACAACTCAGCAAAAGAAGCTATTTTCACAATCTTAAAAAGTAAAAAAAAGAATATTTTTAAATTTTCATTTAAACGACCATTTCAATGTAACTTGAATGTCCTTAGATTTTTCATTATTTTCCATTTCTGTTTCTTTTATTATTTTAAGTCCATGATTTATTGCATTTCATTTTCTTTCTTTTTTTTTTTTAAACTTGGAACGTGCACACGTTACAAATCTCGAAGCCTCAGAAAATATAAAAATTCACATAAAAAATTTTTATATTCTATATTCCATTCTTTAAGTCCTTTTCAGGAGAGATTTCCATATCACAGATGTAATTCGCTGCAGCTTTTTTTCCCCTGGAAATCTTCGCCAATCTTCACCATAACAAACATGGATCATGCCTCAATACCAACTTCTTACATTTTACCGATTTGGACAACTTTACAGTGATAAACCCTCTAGAGAAACCTGAAATATACAAAAGCTATCACATCTTATATAAAACAGCAATTCTTCCTGAAATGAAGAGTTCCATTTAGATTGTTCATTTACATAATTGAATTGCAAGAGTCCTTACATTAAAAACGATAATGTTACAATGACAATGAAAAATGAACATGATAACATAACTTAACCTAATATTAAACCTAACTTAACCTATCCCTAAACTAATTCTAATTCTACCTTATCACTAATTCTTGCCAATTCAACTATCCTTCAATGATATGGTTTTGAAGTGTCCAAATTCAGTTTCATATTACAATTCAAATTAATTTAAGCAACTTATACATTCCTACGCTCCCAATATTTTTTAATATCTGTTACATGTGCTCTTTTCACATTTTGCTCATTTCCTACTTCTTCTAATAACACAGAGTTATAAGTCAAAAATTTAACTATAGTGAAAGGACCAATCCACGTATAACATAAACTTTTAGTTATTTTATCCTTTAGTGATGATTTTTCATGATTTTTTACCAAAACTTTATCTCTTAATTGTAAATTTACTTCCCTTCTTTGATTTTCAAATAATTTTTTTCTTTTTTCCCAATAATTTTTCATGTTAAGCATAGCTCTTTTCCATAACTCTTCAGACTTTTCTCCTTGCAAATCAGCATTACAAATTTGCCATTTTATTTCCAACGGACTATTTAAAGATCTTCCTAAATACAATTCTGAAGGGACTGATCTCATTCCCTCGTGCTGAGATAGATTCAAATTAAATTGCAACTCTTTTATAGCCGAACTCCACTTATTTTGCTGTTCTGCAAAGTAGGATTTAAGCCCGTATTTCAACGTTTTGATATATCTTTCAGCTACGTTTGCTTCAGGGTGATATGGGCTTAATTTAATATGTTTAGCCCCAACACTGAACAAAAATTTCCTAAAGTAATCAGAGGAGAATACAGAAGCGTTATCACTCGACAAACTTTCAATAAATCCAAATTTAGTAAAAAGATCATATAATTTATCACAAATATTCTTAGAAGATAAACGTCTCAGCTTTTCAAGCATACAAAAACGAGTTGCATTATCTACAACTATTAGTACATATGAAAAACCATCACTCACCGGTAAGGGCCCTATGATATCCACCATCCAATTAGCATTAGGTCTCTCGACTACCTGCGATCCTAATCTACCCATTTTCCTCTGATTTGAGGGTTTGGCCTTTTGACACTCAGGGCAGCTTTTAACATACTCTTTCACGTAGTCAACTAGCCCTTCCCATGTAAACTTTTTCATTATTTTATGCAAAGTTCTATAAATTCCCGAATGTCCACCTGTTAGATATTCAAGGTGATAATACTCCACTATGTTCTTTTTTAGATCTTTAGGGACAACAATTTTTAATTCATTTACCCTGGCCTTAGTTCTTTTTAACAAAAATCCCTTTTTTATTTCAAAATTCGGAATTTCTCTACCTTCTTCAATTTGATCTATTATATTCTTAAGTTCAGGATCCTTTCTTTGCAATTCTGCCAATGGTTCACTAATAAAGGGCAATTTCCATAAATTCACCATAACAAGATGTTCCTTATTTTCCCTATCACTAAGATCGCATTTAATTTCATAATTCATAACATCATAGGTCCTAGAAAGGAAATCAGCTATTTTATTATCAGTAGTTCTAATATGATGGATTTTAAAGCTAAACTGAGATAACTGTTCTATTAATGAGCCATATTTAAGAAGCCTTCTAGAATTATTAATAACCCAAGTAAGCGCTCTGTTATCAGTGTATATGTCAAATTCCTTAAATAAATAATGTTTAAACCTAACAATGGTTTTAACTAAGCTCAAAAACTCTATTTCATAAATAGATCTGTGACGATCTGCTTCACTTAATTTCCGGGCATAAAACCCAACAGGTCTGATCTCTCCTGTCTCATCAATTTGTGACACTACCCCTCCAAGACCGACACTAGACCCATCTACATGGACTAAGAACCGCTTATTTAGGTCTGGTGTTTTTAATATCACATGTTCACTAAACATTTTCTTAATTTCCTCAAAGGCCTTATTTTGCTCCTCACCCCATTCAAATTTTTTTGTTGTAGATCTCAGTTCAGAAATCGGAGCTATTAATTCTTGAAAACCTGGTATGAAACGAGCATAAAAATTTAACATTCCGCAATATTTTTGAACAGCCTTCCTAGTTTTGGGAGGTGGAAGTTTTTTAATAGCTTCAACTCTTTTAGGATCCATACAGACATTATCCTTATCAACTATAAACCCCAGATACTTAATTCTCTTTTTAAAAAAGAAAGACTTATCTGGAGAAATAGTAAGACCATTTTCCCTAAGTCTCTCCAACACCATTCTTATAGCTCTCTCATGCTCCTTACGAGTTTTATTTGCTATCAATATGTCATCAAAATAACAAAATACCCCATACTGTTCAAGATCTCCTAGCACCTCCTTCATGCATTTAGCTAAAATGCTTGAACCTATCTTAATACCAGCTGGTAATTTTTTATATTGATAAATACCTATAGGGGTCACTATAGTGGTTAATTCTCTACTTTTTTCGTCCACCTGCAACTGGAAATAAGCTTTCTTTAAATCAAAGGAGCTTATAAAAGGGCATCCAGATAAATTACCTATGCACTCTTCCATATGTGGAGTCGGAAAAACATAGTCAGCCAACAAACTATTTAATTTTACGTAATTCGCTACAAGCCTATATGAACCATCCTTGTTCTTAACTATAAAACAAGAACTCCCATAACTAGAATGATCACATTCAACTAAAACATCTTGTTCAACTAAATCTTTAATAACATCTTCAAAAATTTTTCTCTTTTCTCTAGGAATTGGAAACGGCTTATCATTAAAGTATTTCTGTTCTCTAAGATACAAATGACATTTATAATTTTTTAAGCATCCAACCCGATTATTAATCACATCTTTATACTCCTCCTTTATCGATCTAACAAAAGACTCCGAGTCAGGATCCAACCAATAATCATCATTGTCCATAACTTCCAAATTTTCTTCCTTTTTCTTCATTTCCTTGTTTCCAATACCTTCGGATTGAATTTCTTCACCTTGGATGACTATATCACTTGAACTATCCATCCCTAACTGTCTTTTCAAATTCTGAAACCTTCGTCCAAACTCTTCTTCAAATGACTCAGTCCAATTATTATCGGTTTCATTACACGGATCTTCACGCTTGATCTCATCTTTTCTATTACGGTCCCCAGTCTTACCACAAACTTCCGAAATATCATTGGAATTTAAATTTGAATTAAGTCCGCCACACTGATCAATAGAATTATGAGTTTGTTCTGTTAAAATATATTCATTAATTCCCGATGAGTATTGCTCTTCCTCTTCCCAAAAAATATCGCACTGCAAACCAACCTCCCTAGTTTCAGCTAACAATTTACACTGTACTGCTGCATCAATCAGTTCAGGACTGCCATGAACATAAACTGCCTGTTTAGATGGTAAGTTTTTAAAGTCTGACGCAAGCGGCGATGTCCCAGATATTCCTTCACACCCAGTACCTTTATTTGATGACGAGGTATCGTGATTATCAATCAAATAAATCCACACCGGATTAACAACCTGTTCATTGCCTGATGACAACTCAACCTTAGATTTATTAATAATTTCTCGAACCACCTCATTACTCCGCAAGGGAACATACCTCTTCAATTCAAGAAATCTCAGCATATGGTTACCAATGTCCAAGACAGCCTTCGAACGTTGTAAAAATGGAGTGCCTAAAATAATGTCACATGGTAGACCACTTACCACCACCAGATCAATTTCGAATTTAAGACCTCCCATTCGTAACGGCATAGTAACTTCCATAGGTTGGGATACACTTTGACCCATCATAGAATTAAATTTGACTGGTTCAATGTCTTTCCGCTTAATTATAAGGTTTCCTAATTTATTAACCAAGTCTGAGGACACCAAACACAAACTAGCTCCACTGTCGACACAAACAGCAACTAAATTACGTCCAATATCACCCAATACAAAAGCTGCTGAGGCATTCGAATCACTTGAAGGAATTTTCAAAGTCCGACCACCGATTGAACCACTGACCGGATCTTTCGAAGATCGATAATTATTTCCACCATTACTAACACGCCTTTCATTACCATTATTATGTTTATCCAATGTATTATTCACATACTTGAAGTCTTTATTTCCCCTTTCAGAAAAATATTTTTTCCCAATTGTATCATGCCTTCCAAAATTCTTACCATCATTACCAAAACACGTATTATTCTTTCCCTCATGCTTAACAACATTAATATTATTACAATTGCTGGGATTATATTTAGATCTACCATTATATGTAGCCTTAGAATTTCTGGACATAGTGGGTTGAATATTAATAACAGCAGGTCTAGCATTTTTATTTTTAATAGCACTAAGCTCAGCAAATTCCTTTTTAGATGCCTTATACCGATCGAAATTATCAACTAATTGTCTCATTTCTTCAATTGATCTCGGCATCATGTATCCAAAACACTTGAACCTATACTCCGGGTTCATACCATGACATAAAATTTGAATAATTTCCGTTTCAGAATGTCCTACTTCTAAAACCTTAGCAGCATTAAACACTCTATCAATATAATCCAATATGCCTTCATT
Organism: Thermobia domestica; assembly: GCF_964235325.1. Lineage (NCBI taxonomy): Eukaryota > Metazoa > Arthropoda > Insecta > Zygentoma > Lepismatidae > Thermobia > Thermobia domestica. Next base: position 107,790,849 of record NC_137459.1, on the reverse strand, counting down.
TGCTTGCATTATCTTATAAACTCTGGTATTCACCAAATGACTACGTAATATCATAGAAATAAACTTGAAAACCAGACGATGTCTTAATTCAATCCAAGACAGTTGACTACCAATGCCATTCATAATTTCTGTATATAAGCGACCAGTAGTTTTAACTGAAACAGAATATAGCAGCATTCTCAACGGAAAATTATAATGAAAAATGAGATCATTAATCGTTAATAAAAGTTCGAAAACTTGAAAACCATTTGAGCCGTCAATGACGCTGAAACGAGCCAGTCTTTTATCAACAATTTTACTTATTTGATTAAAAATGTACTTATCTATATACATATTCATTGATTCTGAAGAGTTTCCAACCCTAACATTATTTTGATAATCATTTACTTGATTACAATTTAAACATCTTAACTGAGATGTTTTCTTAGTTTCACCTAAATTTCCATATTTACCTTTAATATCATATTTTTTCTTCAAATTATTTTCCATCCCAGAATCAATTTCGTTCTGATGACCCAAAAGATTAGAATATGTTAAAGGGCTACCTTCTCTATTTCGAACACCTTCTTTATTACATGCCAAACAAGGACAAGTTTCGGGTTTTTCCCCTTTTATTTTCAAAGTTTCAGTTTCATTCAAATTTCCGGACCAAAATTCTAAGTACGGATTAACTGACCCCATATTATTCATATTTGGCATTCGATTCAAAAATTCCCTAGGACTATTACGTTGTTCCAGCTTACTTGCTTCGGTTTTCTCAAGTTTTACCTTATCACACACAAAAGAATCTGGCATCCTATTTCCTGACTTAGCAGCACTTACCACTCTACTAGGCTCTTTCAAGTCTATTCTAGATCTTAATTCTGTATCGCTAATTTTGGAATCAGATAAAGCACCCAATATTTCTTGAACCTCTCTAGGTTCAATTTTATTTGGTCTTTGCTTAAGTTTTTCTACAAAGTTAGGTTGAACTAAATATTTACGATCTTCAGACGTACCATGACGAATAGTATTTAAATTTCCTAAAATTGCATCATTATTATCCTCATGAATCCTTAACTCCGAAAATTTCATGCTTCTGAATTCACTTACATCAGTTGGTCTATTACTAGTTACGCCAGAAGTCGCTCCACTCGTTTGACCTCGTACAGTACTCGGATATACCAATTCATACGAAGTTTCCGCCATATTTCGCCAAAACCCTTCGCTTTCATTAAATTCTAAAGGATTCAATGCGCTACTACTAGAACTTGATGATGATTCTACCCTATAAGCATTAATTCGTGCTATCACTTCATCGTCAGGTAATTGTCTTAAACGTGGATCATTAATATCTCTTATTTCAACTACCGAATATTCAGGAATATCTTCTAGACTCATATAAGCCGTACCTTCCGATAAATCTGAGTATGACATGTTGATCGCAAAAGGCAAATATAACAAACAAATATAGAAATTATACAAAATAAAGTTCATTGAAATATGACAAATTTAAGAAATCTACACCAGAACCACTACTATATGATCTACTCTCAAAAGTAAACAACCCACTACACATCCAAATTCTTATAATTCATATAAACAATGCATAAATACACATAAATTACAAATCATAAGTTTCCAAAAGGTTTGTGAAATTCTTTATTAAACACAATTTATTCATTCGATGTTGGATAGCATTAGCTGAATGATGTCACTCAACAACAACCTTTAAATAATCCAATTGTATCTTAATACGATTACGTTATTATGAAATCTGAATTTGGGCGCTGGTTTTTTTTTTTTTTTTTTTTTTTTTTAAGAATGCACGCACTCACTCAGGATCGTACGCTAATACTCCAAAACCATTCATTAAAGTTTTCCGCAAATTAAATCTAATTTCTTCACTTTCAGGATTTAAGTCAATTTCACACTGACTACTCAATTTATTACAGCTGTTCTGTGTAACTGAATAGCATTACTATTAACCTATTAAAATACTCAAATAATCAAAGTTGCATTTAAATAGCTTTAAATACACCTCAAACTCAAGTTCGAATACCATTGACCTAAACATGTATTAAATGCAACCTGTAAACGATGTCAATCCTCATTAATACTAGTCGAATCCAAACATTTTAATTTTTCTCTCTAAGGACATCCAACATTACGGAACTAACAAAACTTAATTATTTTAATTACTTTACTTGAGAAATTTAAATTTACTAAATTCTTGAAAACAAATCTACTAATTTCAACCAGCATTTAATTCTCTAAACTCCCCGTCCAATTATAATTCCTTCAACAAAAATATTAAGGGAGTGATTACGCATGGAAAAACTTTTTGTCACAATTATCGCTATCACACCTTACTACAACCATAATTCGCAATAAAGCAAAAAGAGAAATTCTTTGGTTGGATTATTTAAAGTGCGAGTGACTTCAGCCGAAGCAGTACCTCTCAGCTGCACCTGTAAACCCCCACAAAAATAAACTATTCCGCCTCTTCCATTTAACATTACCCGTTTCATTCAAACACTGATTGAATTATTCAGGTAGAAATAAAATTGTATTTTCAATTCAAGACTTTTAATAATTATTGAGACTTCTATATACAAAAATTCCAATCAAAACTTTTCGTTGAAAATTAACTAAATATATCTCTTGAATTTAATAAATTAAGGAAATTATCACAGATTAAAAAAAATGGACAATGGTCGTAACTCTGGATTGAAGCAAGCTTAATATCATCAAATCTTTAATTACAATAGCTTCTTGAAAAACACTACAGGCTGCTCTAGAAGGAATAAAGTATAATTTTTTGTGAGTCCAATTTTAATTCTTCCATAATCTATATTCTAATCACCCGGAAAATGAGATTGATGATTTGACTCTAATCGGTTTTAGTTTATTTTAATTTATATTTTACTTATTTTAACCAGACAGCAATCTATTACGTTTATTTTTATGAATACTATTAACGCAATTGGGTAATGAGTGAGATGAAATTCTACCAAAAATTACTCTACCACTACTCTACTCAACCGTATCCAGTAATATTAAATACTCTGTAATACTCACCAGATTCAAATATCTAATATAAAAAACATTCTTACGCCTTTATCCAGAGACTCCACATCACCACCATGGATTGGAATTTGACCTTCTCTACTTAAAAACCAACTGCCATACAAAAATGAATGAGTCCCAATTTTCCCCAACAATATTAATTGCAAAATTTAACGATTTAATTACAAGCTCATTCTAGAGTCAGAAAGTTAATTGGATTTAAAAAAAAATATTTGAAACTTTAAGCAAGGAATTATAGCTACAATTCAGAGCTCTCCCTTTATAATTTACTTCAAACTTCCGGATTTTAATTACTAAATTTTACCGCAATAGAATATTATACACTTTAAATTCAGGTATTAATTCAAACCATTTTATAAAAATCAATCAATTCTTGAAATTGTAAGTTTTATAACCTGCATTAAATTGAGTATTACTACAATAATTCAACACAATTTTATCAATTCTAAACAAAATTACTACTGTTTAAAGTTAAATTTATGATAGTCAAACAGGTTATCTACCGTAGTTAGTTAAGTGACAAAGCGACATAACTATCTGTTTTAACCGAATTTTACAAGCTTGTTTTAGTTTGGTCAAAGGGTCTGAACTCCCCTTCCGAGTACTCCAATTAGGCACAATTCTCCTACATAAATTAAATTACCAGCTAATTTTAGTGTATTTAACTCACATATTAACGGATATTCACTACTAAATTTTTATTCCTATCTTTTTTTTTTTAAACCTACTAATGTAGTAAGAACATTGAATCACAGCCTTTTTTTTTTTTTTTACTTTCAGTCACGAATTATTTAAGCTAGGAAACTAACCCATCTGATTTAAGCATATTAAAGACAATTAACCTCCGATTTAGTATCAAAATTAATATTATAGATTCCGTAATAGAAACTTTTTAACTCGTAGTCAAATCCCTTTAAACTCAATATCACACAATTCGCACTAGAGGCACAAATCCAGCCGAGAAGACAACTTCACTGCTATGATTTTCCATGCGTAATGACTCAGCCGTCGCTCGCTCGCATGAACGAAGCCTGGTAGGGAGGGAAGACTCCGCCCACCCACCAAGGCCAGATCAGCGCAACCGACAACTGTCATCACGCGTACACCTCATTGCCTCCAGAGCAGCTGTTTACAACACACCTTTACTTCGAAGAACAACTCAGCAAAAGAAGCTATTTTCACAATCTTAAAAAGTAAAAAAAAGAATATTTTTAAATTTTCATTTAAACGACCATTTCAATGTAACTTGAATGTCCTTAGATTTTTCATTATTTTCCATTTCTGTTTCTTTTATTATTTTAAGTCCATGATTTATTGCATTTCATTTTCTTTCTTTTTTTTTTTAAAACTTGGAACGTGCACACGTTACAACACCCAGGCTGGGACCGTCATTTCGGCCGAGATCGACTGAAGCGGTCACTAAGTTCACTATCTCTGAGACACTCCTCTTCACTTATCGTCCATGACGCAATGAGGTACACCCAAAAACCCGAAAACCGAAAACCCGGAGACCACGAACACAAAAGCACACATGCGACGCACACACACAAGACCATACGCGTCCGGAGTTCCATCCGGTGTAAACCGGGGATGCGATGATCCACTCGCTCCTCTCCCCCGGGGGGCACGGAATACCAGTGCCATCCTGAAGATTTTCTTCGGTCCGGAAGATTTCATTCATTCAAAACACTCAAAGACACATCCACTCTAATTCTATTTACATTTATGCAATGCTTATTCGTTTTCATTGTAATAAGTTCTTCTTATTTCAGAATAGCTGTTTGCTATTCGCTTTAAGATGTTAAAATCATTTTCGTTTTCGATTATTTGTATTAGATTTTTACGTCTGATATTTTCCCTCTCTGGTATTACATCTTCTGTCAGAGGGCACCAAAAGATGTGGTGCTCTGGTGTTCCAATTTCGCCGCATTCACAGATTGTATTTTCTTTGGCCTTTATTCTATACAGGTAAGTTTCATAGGGGCCGTGCCCACTTAGAAAGTGAATGACACCTGGACTTGGATCTAGATGTTTTAACTTTTTCCTTTTATTAATTGTTGGAATAATATCCCATAATCTTCTTGATTTGTTTGAGTTTGTCCATTCTAAGTTCCATATTTCTTCTATAGTTTCTTCGATCTCCTTCTTTGTTGTTACTGCCTTGCCAAGAAGATCTATTAGCTTTTCGTTTTCTTTCTTTTTTAGCCAGTAGAATGCTGCTCTTTGTAGTATTACCAGATGTAGTGGTTTTATATGTAGTAGTATACATAATGCTTCATTTGGCACTGTGTTAAAGGCTCCACTTAGTCTTATAAGTAAATTTCTTTGAGGTCTATTTATGGAATCTCTAATTTTTTTGTTCTCGAAAATTCGATGTACCCATAGACTTGAAGCGTATGCCATAGTCGCACATAGTATTGTATCATGGTATAGCTTTAATATTTTATTTGGTAACTTGTATGTATTTTTGCCAGTTGTCATTAGTTTGTTGGCAATTTTATTACTTTTTTCAACTATATATTGTACATGTTTCTCAAAGTTTAAATTTTCATCTATTGTTACGCCTAAGTATTTAAATTCTGTTACTCTTTTTATTTTTTGATTTAATATTTTTATTTGTGGTTCCCTAGTTAATTTGGTTCCAAAAAGCATAAACTTAGTTTTTTTTGCTGATAGCTTTAATTTATTTTCAGAGCACCAGTTATATAGACTTTCCACTACTTGGTTAGTTTTTGTTTCTATTTCTCTTCTGGAATTTGCCGAGGTTATTATTACAATATCATCAGCAAAGGCTATGATTCTATCTATTGACTCATTCTTTGCCATTTTCTCCAGGCAAGGCTGTAGTTGTATATCCCACATCAGGGGTCCCAAGATTGAACCTTGTGGACAGCCCTTTTCATTTTGTATTTCTTTATCTCCCATTTCTGTTTGTATAACTATTTTTCTGTGTTGGAAATAATCTTTTATTACGTTTTGCAGATATTGTGGAAGCCTTAATTTCTTCAAATTCTCTAATAACGCTGGTAGCCATAGATTATCGAATGCTCCCTCAATGTCAACAAACAACGCTAGAGCATATTTCTTTTGGTAGCTACTATTTTGTATTTGTTCTTTAAAAACATTCAGTGCATCCTCAGTTGATCTTCCCGCTCTAAAACCATATTGTAGGGTGTCATTCTGTGTATTTCTATACTTGTTTATCCTATTAGCTATAACTCTCTCATAAATTTTGCTTATGTTCTTTAGTAAACATATTGGTCTGTAGGCACCAAGTTCTAAGGGGTCTCTGTCCAGGCTCTTAAGTAGTATAATTAACTTCGAAATTTTCCATTCATTTGGGAATGTTTGTTTCTTTAACAATATGTTGTAAAGTCTTGTTAAGTAAGGGACCCATATATCTTTATTCCTTTTATATATTTCATTTGTTATTTCATCGAGGCCTGGGGCCTTACCTGTTTTTAGTTTCTTTATAATTTTTCTACTTCATCATTTGATACCAATTCGGAGTCGTCCACATCTACTACTGTTGCTTCTCTTGCATGATTTCTTCTTAGCTGCATCTGTCCCATTGTATCATCTTCCATCGTATCCTTAGGAAAAAATTTCTGCATTAATTTGTCTAGTGTTTCTTCTCTTGTTTTTGTATACGTTCCATCTGCATTTTTAATTGTGCATAATGTTGTAGGATTAATCTTTTGCATAATTAATTTATATGGAAAACCCCAAGGATCCATTTCTATGTTTTTCGCCAGAAACAATTCCCAACTTCGTTTTTTCTCCAGTAATACCGCCTGTTCATATTCATCCTTTACCTTTCTATAATTTTGGAGCCTAATATTTTTGAGCCTCGGTTCTAGGGTTGCCTGATAACTTTTTCTTCTTGCTTTTACCAATTTTTTTAATCTTTCTAATTTTGGTTTCCAAAAGCCACCGTATCCTACATTTTGCCCTAATTTCGGAGTGGATTCTCTTATCGCGGTTATTGTGGCTTCTTCTACCTTTATTACCATATTGTTAGCATCTTCTGTTTGTTCTAATTGGGGGAGGTCTAGCTTGTCTTTAAAAACTTCCCAATCTATTTTCTTTATATTTAATCTTTCTTTATTCCTTCCTTTATCCATTTTTACGTCGAAGGTTATGACTTCGTGGTCACTGGTAGTTTGTTTATCGTGAACCATCCAATTTTCTATTTTGTCCATAATGTTTATTGTGCTGATTGTTATGTCTATAAATGATTCGCCTCTTGATCCTACGAAGGTTGGCTTGTTTCCAGTATTTATAATCGCAAGATCGTTTTGCATGATAAAATCTCCCAATTCCTCTCCTCTTTGATCGGTATATGGTGAACCCCAGGCTGTGTTCTTGGCGTTTGAATCTAACATTATTATGATCTTTTTCCCAGGGTTTTGTCTGATTATTTGCTGTAGTTTATTTAGAAATGGTTTAATTTCCTTACCATATTGAAAATAAGAATTGATTAGCCAGATTGAATCAGTTCCTTGTGTAATTTCAACACATACAGTCCAATTATCACAGTATTGTGAAATTTTTAATACTTCTAGATTTTTGTTCATGACCACAATCACTGCTAGGGAGGCCTCACCACCATAAATTATTCTCGCTGATGCTGGGAAAGCTACTAATCTGTTATTATAAGTATATGGTTCTTGTAGAGCGATTAAATCGATATTTGTTGTTTCCACAAATCTTCTTGCTTCTATTGTCGCGAGTTTCGACCTATGCGAGTTGTTTTGTGCAATTTTTAATGTTAGTAAGCTGTTAAGCATGTTTTGTGTATACAAAGGCGTCCATACCAGTTTTGCTGTAGTCGAAACAAATTCTGCCATGGGCGTTCACCATCTGTTTGTATACATTCTCTAATTCCCAGTGTATACCTCTTCTCTCATATACTTCATTTATTAGATCTACTAACTCCCATCCATTAGCGGGAAGATCGTATGTTCTCAGTTCTATTCTATCGATTTCTTCTAGCGTAGGGTATGTTATCGTCCGTCCCTTGTCATGTAGATCTCTAATTACTTGTCGAAATGCCACACTAAGAATGTTCTTGTCCTCCAATTTGGCTAATCTATATTGATAGCTCATATTATCATATAATTGTCTTGGTTCCATCAAAATTGGTTTCGTATTTTCTGCTTCTTTCGGAGATTGAGTTGATGTAATTTTGTTATCTTGAATTGGTTCTTCTTTGATTGGAAATAGATATTTCTGCTCGCCATTCACAAAATTTATCTTAAGTGTTGTTTTTTCTTCTGCTGCTGGATCTGGAATAGTTCCTTTGTCTTTTTTCTTCCAATATATGTCAGGTGGTTTCTTAATAGTATTATTATCTTTTTCTATTTCAGTTTGTATACATTTATCCTTTGTAGATGCCATAGCTCTTCTTTTTCTATCCAAAAATTCCTCCAAACGTTTTTTGTCCCTTTTGGCCTTGCTTGGTGATTTGTTTTTCTTTTTCTTGCATACTTCTTTGTGTCCTTTATCCATAATTTGTTTTACTGATTATCCTTTCACGCGCTACCCGATATGAAACACATTCTTCCGTATTTGGAGTTTGGCATATTTTGTGTCTCAGTTTACATGGAATGCATACCTTTTTGCTTTTATCTTCACAGTCTTCACTTTTGTGGCGAAGGGATCCGCAATATCTGCATCGTACTTTGTCCTTGCTTTCGCAATATTTCGTGATGTGGCCAAATTCTTGGCACGTGTAACATTGTGGTACCACAATGAAATCTTTAACTTTATGTGATTCATAATCGATATATATGCGATCTTTATTAATCAACATTTTCCTTATGTTTGGTGTGACCTCTATAACCAGGTGGCATTTCTTTTGCCCTCTCTTACCAGCTCTAAACCTTGCCTTTATGTTCTGGGCTTCCGCTAATTCTTCCTCCTCAAAGTTCTGTTGGATGATAGCTTCTATGAGGTCGTTGTCTTTTATTTCAGCCGGTACGCCATACACTATCATCAATGGGTTTCGTTTCCTACTTTCTTCAAACTTGAAATCTCTTTTTATTTGTTCTTTATCCTTTATCCTGTTCAGGTCTTCTTTTGTTGCGGTTTCCAATACCACAATATCCTTTGTCGTACGCATGCCAGTTATTTTTAACTTTTCCTTCCTTGGATCTATTGTTTCTGTTAGTCTTTGAACAGTTTGTTTAACTGTCTCTCCTTCGTTGGGTCTAAATATTAAGGTAGGTTTGGTTTTAGCTGTTACTTCTAGGATTTTCTTTTCTTTCTCTGTTACTTTTCTCCCTCTCACTACTTCCGACCACATTTGTCCCTCATCTGTTTCCATCTTTGTTTTTCTTTTTCTTGCATACTTCTTTGTGTCCTTTATCCATAATTTATTTTACTGATTATCCTTTCACGCGCTACCCGATATGAAACACATTCTTCCGTATTTGGAGTTTGGCATATTTTGTGTCTCAGTTTACATGGAATGCATACCTTTTTCTGATAAATGTATACAAACTGAAATAGAAAAAGATAATAATACTATTAAGAAACCACCTGACATATACTGGAAGAAAAAAGACAAACGAACTACTTCAGATCCATCAGCAGAAGAAAAAACAACACTTAAGATAAATTTTGTGAATGGCGAGCAGAAATATCTATTTCCAATCAAAGAAGAACCAATTCAAGATAACAAAATTACATCAACTCAATCTCCGAAAGAAGCAGAAAATACGAAACCAATTTTGATGGAACCAAGACAATTATATGATAATATGAGCCATCAATATAGATTAGCCAAATTGGAGGACAAGAACATTCTTAGTGTGGCATTTCGACAAGTAATTAGAGATCTACATGACAAGGGACGGACGATAACATACCCTACGCTAGAAGAAATCGATAGAATAGAACTGAGAACATACGATCTTCCCGCTAATGGATGGGAGTTAGTAGATCTAATAAATGAAGTATATGAGAGAAGAGGTATACACTGGGAATTAGAGAATGTATACAAACAGATGGTGAACGCCCATGGCAGAATTTGTTTCGACTACAGCAAAACTGGTATGGACGCCTTTGTATACACAAAACATGCTTAACAGCTTACTAACATTAAAAATTGCACAAAACAACTCGCATAGGTCGAAACTCGCGACAATAGAAGCAAGAAGATTTGTGGAAACAACAAATATCGATTTAATCGCTCTACAAGAACCATATACTTATAATAACAGATTAGTAGCTTTCCCAGCATCAGCGAGAATAATTTATGGTGGTGAGGCCTCCCTAGCAGTGATTGTGGTCATGAACAAAAATCTAGAAGTATTAAAAATTTCACAATACTGTGATAATTGGACTGTATGTGTTGAAATTACACAAGGAACTGATTCAATCTGGCTAATCAATTCTTATTTTCAATATGGTAAGGAAATTAAACCATTTCTAAATAAACTACAGCAAATAATCAGACAAAACCCTGGGAAAAAGATCATAATAATGTTAGATTCAAACGCCAAGAACACAGCCTGGGGTTCACCATATACCGATCAAAGAGGAGAGGAATTGGGAGATTTTATCATGCAAAACGATCTTGCGATTATAAATACTGGAAACAAGCCAACCTTCGTAGGATCAAGAGGCGAATCATTTATAGACATAACAATCAGCACAATAAACATTATGGACAAAATAGAAAATTGGATGGTTCACGATAAACAAACTACCAGTGACCACGAAGTCATAACCTTCGACGTAAAAATGGATAAAGGAAGGAATAAAGAAAGATTAAATATAAAGAAAATAGATTGGGAAGTTTTTAAAGACAAGCTAGACCTCCCCCAATTAGAACAAACAGAAGATGCTAACAATATGGTAATAAAGGTAGAAGAAGCCACAATAACCGCGATAAGAGAATCCACTCCGAAATTAGGGCAAAATGTAGGATACGGTGGCTTTTGGAAACCAAAATTAGAAAGATTAAAAAAATTGGTAAAAGCAAGAAGAAAAAGTTATCAGGCAACCCTAGAACCGAGGCTCAAAAATATTAGGCTCCAAAATTATAGAAAGGTAAAGGATGAATATGAACAGGCGGTATTACTGGAGAAAAAACGAAGTTGGGAATTGTTTCTGGCGAAAAACATAGAAATGGATCCTTGGGGTTTTCCATATAAATTAATTATGCAAAAGATTAATCCTACAACATTATGCACAATTAAAAATGCAGATGGAACGTATACAAAAACAAGAGAAGAAACACTAGACAAATTAATGCAGAAATTTTTTCCTAAGGATACGATGGAAGATGATACAATGGGACAGATGCAGCTAAGAAGAAATCATGCAAGAGAAGCAACAGTAGTAGATGTGGACGACTCCGAATTGGTATCAAATGATGAAGTAGAAAAATTATAAAGAAACTAAAAACAGGTAAGGCCCCAGGCCTCGATGAAATAACAAATGAAATATATAAAAGGAATAAAGATATATGGGTCCCTTACTTAACAAGACTTTACAACATATTGTTAAAGAAACAAACATTCCCAAATGAATGGAAAATTTCGAAGTTAATTATACTACTTAAGAGCCTGGACAGAGACCCCTTAGAACTTGGTGCCTACAGACCAATATGTTTACTAAAGAACATAAGCAAAATTTATGAGAGAGTTATAGCTAATAGGATAAACAAGTATAGAAATACACAGAATGACACCCTACAATATGGTTTTAGAGCGGGAAGATCAACTGAGGATGCACTGAATGTTTTTAAAGAACAAATACAAAATAGTAGCTACCAAAAGAAATATGCTCTAGCGTTGTTTGTTGACATTGAGGGAGCATTCGATAATCTATGGCTACCAGCGTTATTAGAGAATTTGAAGAAATTAAGGCTTCCACAATATCTGCAAAACGTAATAAAAGATTATTTCCAACACAGAAAAATAGTTATACAAACAGAAATGGGAGATAAAGAAATACAAAATGAAAAGGGCTGTCCACAAGGTTCAATCTTGGGACCCCTGATGTGGGATATACAACTACAGCCTTGCCTGGAGAAAATGGCAAAGAATGAGTCAATAGATAGAATCATAGCCTTTGCTGATGATATTGTAATAATAACCTCGGCAAATTCCAGAAGAGAAATAGAAACAAAAACTAACCAAGTAGTGGAAAGTCTATATAACTGGTGCTCTGAAAATAAATTAAAGCTATCAGCAAAAAAAACTAAGTTTATGCTTTTTGGAACCAAATTAACTAGGGAACCACAAATAAAAATATTAAATCAAAAAATAAAAAGAGTAACAGAATTTAAATACTTAGGCGTAACAATAGATGAAAATTTAAACTTTGAGAAACATGTACAATATATAGTTGAAAAAAGTAATAAAATTGCCAACAAACTAATGACAACTGGCAAAAATACATACAAGTTACCAAATAAAATATTAAAGCTATACCATGATACAATACTATGTGCGACTATGGCATACGCTTCAAGTCTATGGGTACATCGAATTTTCGAGAACAAAAAAATTAGAGATTCCATAAATAGACCTCAAAGAAATTTACTTATAAGACTAAGTGGAGCCTTTAACACAGTGCCAAATGAAGCACTATGTATACTACTACATATAAAACCACTACATCTGGTAATACTACAAAGAGCAGCATTCTACTGGCTAAAAAAGAAAGAAAACGAAAAGCTAATAGATCTTCTTGGCAAGGCAGTAACAACAAAGAAGGAGATCGAAGAAACTATAGAAGAAATATGGAACTTAGAATGGACAAACTCAAACAAATCAAGAAGATTATGGGATATTATTCCAACAATTAATAAAAGGAAAAAGTTAAAACATCTAGATCCAAGTCCAGGTGTCATTCACTTTCTAAGTGGGCACGGCCCCTATGAAACTTACCTGTATAGAATAAAGGCCAAAGAAAATACAATCTGTGAATGCGGCGAAATTGGAACACCAGAGCACCACATCTTTTGGTGCCCTCTGACAGAAGATGTAATACCAGAGAGGGAAAATATCAGACGTAAAAATCTAATACAAATAATCGAAAACGAAAATGATTTTAACATCTTAAAGCGAATAGCAAACAGCTATTCTGAAATAAGAAGAAGAACTTATTACAATGAAAACGAATAAGCATTGCATAAATGTAAATAGAATTAGAGTGGATGTGTCTTTGAGTGTTTTGAATGAATGAAATCTTCCGGACCGAAGAAAATCTTCAGGATGGCACTGGTATTCCGTGCCCCCCGGGGGAGAGGAGCGAGTGGATCATCGCATCCCCGGTTTACACCGGATGGAACTCCGGACGCGTATGGTCTTGTGTGTGTGCGTCGCATGTGTGCTTTTGTGTTCGTGGTCTCCGGGTTTTCTGTTTTCGGGTTTTTGGGTGTACCTCATTGCGTCATGGACGATAAGTGAAGAGGAGTGTCTCAGAGATAGTGAACTTAGTGACCGCTTCAGTCGATCTCGGCCGAAATGACGGTCCCAGCCTGGGTGTGCGGGCGGAAGGACACAACGGACCAGGATCCACACTAAGTGCTCTGAGTGGGTCCTGGACCTCAAGTCAGCACATACAGGACTGTGATATGGCATGGACACGAAACTGAGAACACTCACAGAACACTACATGAATAACTATTAAATTTATGTCATATAAGAGTGGAAGTTATTAGTGAAGTGAAATGTTAGTGTAAATGTGTTCCGTGACCACAGGAGAGAACCAATCATACAGTGAAAAACCATAGTGATCTGTTTTGCTGTGAAAAGTGAAGAGGAGTGCAGTTTGATAAATAACCATACAGCATACGGGAGAGGAACCATTGTCATACGGTGAAAACCGAAGAAAGAAGATGAAGCAACACATTATTAAATAAAACTTAACTAAATAATATAACAATTTAAATAATTAATAAAGAAATATAAAATTAATTAAACATTATCATTAAACACTCATGTGGAATAACAAGAGGGAAAAAAGGATAAATAGTAACCTAACTAATAAATATATTAATACATGATAATAAATAATATAATAAACCATTAAACAAGAATAGGAAACCATAATTGCAATTTTAAAAAAAATAAAAATTAGAAACTAGGTAACTAAAAAACATAATGAGACTATAATCTTTAAAAAAAAATCTTAATAATTAAGAAAAGAAATCAATCAGTAGGAATTAAATGGTTAAGAACTACAGGGAAATAAAATATAAAAATAAACAAATAAAAGCAAAATAGAAGAGTAGATTAGTTAGATAATATAGATAGATAAGTAGATAAGAAATAATAACAATAGAATGTATTATTTAAGTATTTTATATCGTATTCCATACTATTACAGTAGTTGGATCAGGAATTGAAATGCTAAGTAGTATAGTTCAGGATAGGTGCAGATAGATTTAAGCTGAGTAGCACTTTGCAAGAAAATTGTTGTTATTTTTTTTTCTCATAGTTTATTCTTGTTGTTCTTTGTTTTTTTGTTTGTTTTGTTCTTGTGCTGTGGTTTTTTGTTCTTTCCTTTTCCCTTTTCCTTTTCACCTTTTCTCTTTCAAACATGGATACCCAATAAAGATAAGAAAATAAATAAATGGCAATGATGATAACCCGTTCCGGTCAAAAGTTTCAGATGCCGGATCTGAAAGACGGGCCTGAGCCAAAAAAAAAAAAAATACTGTAAGCAGATAGTAATGAGTTTTGCCACAGCGTGGCGCTCCATTCGCTAGAAGCAAGCTATCCGGAAGCATTGAAGTGGTTGATCCATACAAATAACTCACTGAAGCACCTTGCTCACACACAGTACGTGTCCTGAAAATAATGAGACTCGCCGCTTCGTGGCGCTCCATTCGCTAGAACGAAGCCAACGTGATAGATTCTGGTGGATGAACCAAACTATTAAAGCACCGAAGCACTATGTTCTCATATAGTTTAAGCCGTATCTAATGATACTCGCTGTTGCGTGGCGCTCCATTCGCTAGAAACAAGCTACCCGGAGGGATTCTGGTAGATGATCCTAACAACCAACACACTAAAGCACTATCCTCACACACAGTAAGTGTCCAGAAAGTAATGAGACTCGCCGCTGAGTTGCGGTCAATTCGCTAGAAGCAAGCTATCCGGAGGGATTGAGGTGGATTATCCGAACAATTAGCGCACTGAAGCACTATGCTCACACACTGTAAGTGTCCTTAAAGTAATGATACTCGCCGCTGCGTGGCGCTCCGTTCGCTAGAAGCAAGCTACCCGGAGGCATACTGGTGAATGATCAAAACAAATAACGCACTGAAGCACTATGCCTTCATATAGTGTAAGAAGATAGTAATGAGACTGGCCATTCGCTAAATGCAAGCTACCCGGAGGCATTGAGGTGGATGATCCAAGCAATTAACGCACTGAAGCACTATGCCCTCATGAAGTGTATGAAGAAAGTAACGAAACTCGCTGCCGCGTGGCGTTCCATACGATAGAAACAAGTTACAGGGAGGGAATGTGGTGGATGATCCAAAATATTAACGAACTGAAGCACTATGCCTTTATAAAGTGTATGAAGAAAGTAATGAGATTCGCTGCCGCGTGGCGCTCCATTCGCTAGAAACAAGTTACCCGGGTGGATTGTGGTGGATGATCCAAACAATTAACGCACTAAAGCACTATGCTCACAGACAGTATGTGTCCTGAAAGTATTGAGACTCGCCGCTGCCTGGCGCTCCATTCACTAGAAGCAAGCTAGACGGAGGGATTCTGGTGGATGATCCAAACAATTAACGCACTGAAGCACTATGACCTCTTATAGTGTAAGCAGATAGTAATCAGACTTGCCACCGCGTGGCGCTCCACTAGCTAGAAGCAAGCTACGCGGAGGGATTGTGGTGTATGATCTAAACAATTAACGCACAGAAGCACTATGCCCTCATATAGTATAAGCAGATAGGAATGATACTTGCCACAGCGTGGCGCTCCACTCTCTAGAAGCACGATACGCGGAGGGATTCTGGTGGATGATCAAAAAAATAAGGCACTGAAGCACTGTGCCCTCATATAATGTAAGCAGATAGTAATGAGACTTGCTACCGTGTGGCGCTCCATTCGCTAGATGCAAGCTACCTGGAGGCATTGAGGTGGATGATCCAAGCAATTAACGCACTGAAGCACTATGCTCACTCAGAGTATGTGTCCTGAAAGTAATGAGAATCGCCGCTGCCTGGCGCTCTATTCGCTACAAGCAAGCTACCCGAAGGCATTTTGGTGGATGATCCAAACAAATAACGCACTGAAGCACTATGCCCTCATAAAGTGTATGGAGAAAGTAATGAAACTCGCTGCCGCGTGTCGCTCCATTCGCTAGACAGAAGTTACCAGTTGGGAATGTGGTGGATGATCCAAAATATTAACGCAGTGAAGCACTGTGCCTTTATAAAATGTATAAAGAAAGTAATGAGACTCGCTGCCACGTGGCGCTAGATTCGCTAGAAACAAGCTACCCGGGTAGATTGTGGTGGATGATTCAAACAATTAACGCACTAAAGCACTATGATCACACACACTATATGTCCAGAAACTAATAAGAATCGCCGCTGCTTGACGCTCCATTCGCTTGAAGTAAGCTATCCGGAGGAATTGTTGTGGATGATCCAAACAATTAACGCACTGAAGTACGAGCCCTCATATAGTGTAAGCAGATAGTAATGAGACTTGCCACCGCGTGGCACTCCATTCTCTAGAAGCAAGCTACCCGGAGACATTGTGTTGGATGATCTAAACAATAAACGCACTGAAGCACTTTGCCCTCATATAGTGTAAGGTGATAGTAATGAGACATGCCACAGCGTGGCGTTCCATTCTATAACGACTCTATAGAAAAGCGTCGTCAACCTGGTTCGTCTTGTAAAATATCAGTTACGAAGCGATAATTACTTTTTTTTATGCACTAATCAACTCAGATATTCAAAGATTATTAGTCTTACCTTTATTGCTTGATATGTCTTAAATATTGTTTTTAAGACCGTAAAATACATAAATTTACTTGACTAGGTCAACACATAACATGTACATAGCCATAACTATCCCATAATAATCTCTTACATATATTAAAAACATTCTTCTTTTCTGTTAATTTAAAATGAACATTCCACTAAGTATTTTACATATTTATGAGCACTTTTTGCCCACGGTACAGGTAAATATTATACAAACTAAAGTATTTCGTTATAGAAAATGTCGCCCGCCAAAGGGACTGAATATAAAAGTCATGAGTAGGCTTGGCTTTTATATTCAAGAACCACTGGTCTGATTAGATTAATGTTCGTACATTACATATGTTCTTTATATTTTGATCACACCTCGTATATATATCTTCATTATTTTTTTTTTGTTATCCCTCATATATATATAAAATATTAGTTATTATCATTCACATAAATACATTTACAATAAATCTTTGATTTCATTAATATTTCTCTTTTATTACATTATTATTTATTCTTTATCATTAAAAAAAACATCGTCGCTTAGGAATATAATTAACGAGGGTGAAACACAAATTATCAAGATTACTAGTTTCGATCATTATTACAAACGATGATGTGACAAATAATATTTGTTCTTTTCGGGCGCATTGTATAACAAATAAGTTAGATGTTGCAATTGTAATGTATACATAGTAGCACTAAGATGTCCAAAATAAAGAAGAATTTCACTCAAGGTAGCCATTGAATAATTGATTTTATAGAATGGATCTTATTCTTAACATAATCTTTGATAATTAAACACAAATCAATCTGATATAAAATAATTTTTGCCTTTAACTAATTATAAATTGAATTATGATTCTTCACATTAATAAGAAAGAATAAAAATTAAACATAACCTACGTTTGAATAATCAAATGGAAGTAAATAAATTTATTTTACAGAAACAAAAGACACCTTTTTGTTATTAAATAAACACATTTTTCATTATTATTGTTATTTTTCATTCTTATTTATTTGATCAAGAATGTTGGGTGCTACTAACTCTTTAACTAGATGCATCTCAAATATTTATGATCATCGTTTTCATTATTAATATTAACACAAACTTTAAAACGAAAATTCACAAGAATCTATAACCAACATGGGTTTAACCTAATTTCGTTAACAGTAATCATGTTACATTCGCACTGGCATATGAATCTAATAAAGTGCATTGTACCGCACAATCGTGGTTAGGTTCTACATTAGGTTGGACCTGTCTTTCATCGTGATTTGAATTTGGATACGAAGTACCATCTCGTGAACAATGATTATGTCTATACATAGGATTGATAGCATCTCTAGGATTTCGACATGTATTTCTATTATTTTTGTGTCTACTTCGGTTGATTAGGTTAGGCGGATTCCTTACATAACCTTGTCTATTTTGTTCATTTTGATTGCTAGAGTATACTCGTCTTAGGTTCGGTTCATTATTATTCACACTTCGGATATTCAAATTCCGAACAGGGACCAAATGATCTGAATTATTCTTATTTTTACCCATTCCTGATTGTGTTAGATTCATAGCATGGTATTGAGTTTCGTAGCATTGTACAAGCATTAATAAATGACTGAAACTCATACACTGTGTGGAAAATAAGATCTGCTGTAATTTAAATGGAAGCAAATTGCGAATCGATGCAATTATTCTTGATTCCGATTGCAAGGGATTAACGACCTTTAATTCATTATAGACATTTACAACAAACTCTACAATAGATTTGTGCAATCGAGGATTGAAATGTTGATTTCTAAGAGTGGCATCTCTGTTTGCCAGCAAAAAGTCATTTTCGTAATTCGCGATCAATGCCGCTTTAAATTCCTCATATGTACTAATGTGATCACGTATTGCCTTAAACCATAAGGAACAAGGTGGGAGTAATACATGGGGTATTAATTTCATGTATTGTGATCGGTCGATAAACATTATACTGCATTCGTCTTGGAACTTCTCTAAGAAAGAACTAGCATTTTCATTGCACTTACCACTAAATTTACTCATGGCTTTGATTTCGCTCATCTTGACACTTAGCTTTACCTTTCTTTTCTCACTCCTTGTTCTTGTGGTGTGATTGTTCCGGTCCGTAGCGTGCTGTGTCATGATACCATTTATATTTCGTTCATCAGTGATCTTCGGACAATTTTCCTCTAATATAATATCCTCCTCAGATTCCGGCGAAGGCGTATTTATATCCGGTGATTGGGGAAACTCGAAGCGATCACTGCCCGGATTATTGCGATAAATGGTGTCTCTAGCCTGTAACGTTTTAATTTCTTCCTGCATAGTAGCCAACTGGATCTTTTGATGTTTAACGGAAGATTCTATTAACGTTAAATCCTTTTTTACAGCACAGATTTCATGATTTTGATGATCGTGCTTTTCTTGACACTCATCGGCTAACCTTTTTAACTTCTCTTCAAACTGCGAGGATATGTCGTTCATCACCTGGACGATTGTTTGTTTCGTATCGTCTGATTTCAGTTCTATCCGTTCTATTCGTTTACTTAATTCTTCATACTGCTTGCTAGCTTCATGAAATTTCAGTTCTATCTTCTGTTCCATGGTCTGGTTAGCTTCATAGAACTTCTGTTCCATGGTCTGGTTAGCTTCATAGAACTTCTGTTCCATGGTCTTGTTAGCTTCGTTGAATTTCAATTCTATCTTCTGTTCCATGGTCTGGTTAGCTTCATAGAACTTCTGTTCCATGTTTGTGTTAGATTCATTGAGCTTCTGTTCCATGGTTTGTTTTATCTCAGTCGTCATTTGCATAATTTGTCGCTGCACAGCTAACAAAAGTCGATCCTCAGATGACAAACTTGGTGTTGCACTAATTTCACCTGGATTACTGGTATTAGATTCCTGTTGCACTATTTCACTATCCATTTTTCTTTTGATGACCTTACCGCTTCGTAATACGGTTAAGTTCGTATTCATAAATGGTAATATCCAAGTAAATTCAGCCCTACTTTCCTTCTTCGGGAACTGAATTTTCAAAAGGTCCCGGGTTTGGTAAACCAAATTTTTATAACGACTCTATAGAAAAGCGTCGTCAACCTGGTTCGTCTTGTAAAATATCAGTTACGAAGCGATAATTACTTTTTTTTATGCACTAATCAACTCAGATATTCAAAGATTATTAGTCTTACCTTTATTGCTTGATATGTCTTAAATATTGTTTTTAAGACCGTAAAATACATAAATTTACTTGACTAGGTCAACACATAACATGTACATAGCCATAACTATCCCATAATAATCTCTTACATATATTAAAAACATTCTTCTTTTCTGTTAATTTAAAATGAACATTCCACTAAGTATATTACATATTTATGAGCACTTTTTGCCCACGGTACAGGTAAATATTATACAAACTAAAGTATTTCGTTATAATTCTCTAGAAGCAAGCTACCCGGAAGCATTGAGGTGGTTGATCCATACAATTAACGCACTGAAGCACTATGCTCACAAACAGTATGTGTCCTGAAAGTGATGAGACTATCCGCTGCGTGGCGCTCCATTCGCTAGAAGCAAGATACACAGAGGGATTCTGGTGGATGATCCAAACAATTAACGCACTGAAGCACGAGCTCTCATAAAGTGTAAGCAGATAGTAATGAGACTTGCCACCGCGTGGCACTCCATTCGCTAGAAGCAAGCTACCCGGAGGCATTGTGTTGGATGATCTAAACAATAAACGCACTGAAGCACTATGCCATCATATAGTGTATGCAGATAGTAATGAGACTTGCCATCGCGTGGCGCTCAATTCGCTAGAAGAGAGCTACCCTTAGGGATTCTGATGGATGATCCAAACAATTAAAGCATTGAAGCACTATGCTCACACACAGTTTGTGTCCTGAACTTAGAGAGACTCGCCGCTGGTTAGCGCACAATTCGCTAGAAGCAAGCTACACGGAGGCATTGTGGTGGATGATCTAAACAACAAACGCACTGAAGCACTATGCTCTCATATAGTGTAAGCAGATAGTAATGAGACTTCCACAGCGCGGCGCTCCATTCGCTAGAAGCAAGCTACCCCGATCCATTGAGGTGGATGATCCAAACAATGAACGCACTGAAGCACTATGCTCACACACAGTATGTGTCCGTAAACTAATGATACTCGCCGCTGCGTGGCGCTGCATTCACTAGAAGCAAGCTACCCGGAGGCATATTGGTGGATGATCAAAACAAATAACGCACAGAAGCACTGTGCCCTCATATAGTGTAAGCAGATTGAAATGAGACTTGCTACCGCGTGGCACTCCATTCGCTAGATGCAAGCTACCTTTAGGCATTGAGGTGGATGATCCAAACAGCTAACGCACTGAAGCACTATGCTCACGCACAGTATGTGTCCTGAAAGTAATGAGACTCGCCGCTGTGTGGCGCTCCCTTCGCTACAAGCAAGGTACCCGGAGGGATTGTTGTGGATGATCCAAACAATTAACGCACTAATGCTCTATGCTTACACACAGTATATGTCCAGAAAGTAATAAGACTCGCCGCTGCTTTGCGCTCCATTCGCTTGAGGCAAGCTATCCGGAGGCATTGTGTTGGATGATCCAAACAATTAACGCACTGAAGCACTATGCCCTCATATAGTGTAAGCAGATAGTAATGAGACTTGCCACCGCGTGGCGCTCCATTCGCTAGAAGCAAGCTACCCTTAGGGATTCTGGTGGATGATCCAAAGAATTAACGCACTGAAGCACTATGCTCACACACAGTATGTGTCCTGAAACTAAAGAGACTCACCGCTGCATGACGCACATTTCGCTAGAACCAAGCAACCCGGAGGGATTGTGGTGGATGATCCAAACAATTAACGCACTCAAGAGACTGTGCCCTCATATAGTGTAAGCAGATAGTAATGAGGCTTGCCACAGCGTGGCGCTCCGTTCGATAGAAACTAGCTACCCGTAGGCATATTGGTGAATGATGGAAACAAATAACGCACTGAAGCACTACGCCTTCATATAGTGTATGAAGACAGTAATGAGACTGGCCACCGCGTGGCGCTTCACTCGCTAGAAGCAAGCTACCCGGAGGGATTCTGGTGGATGATCCAAACAATTAACGCACTGAAGCACTATGACCTCATATACTGTAAACAGATAGTAATGAGTCTTGCCACCGCGTGGCACTCCATTCGCTAGAAGCAAGCTAGACGGAAAGATTGTGGAAAGACATTTCTCAGGTTAACTTCGTTCTAGAGAATGGAGCTTCACGCAGCGGCGAGTTTCATTACTTTCTGGACACATACTGTTTGTGAACATAGTGCTTCTGTGCGTTAATTGTTTAGATCATCCACCACAATACCCCCGAGTAGCTTGCTTCTAGCAAATGGAGCGCCACGAGTTGGCAAGTCCCATTACTATCTTCTTACACTATATGAGGGCATAGTGCTTAAGTGTGTTACTTGTTTTGAACATCCAACAATATGCCTTCGGGTAGCTTGCTTCTAGCGAATGGAGCGCCACACAGCCTCGAGTATAATTACTTTAAGGGCACATACTGTGTGTGAGCATAGTGCTGCAGTGCGTTAATTGTTTGGATCATCCACCACAATCTTTCCGGGTAGCTTGCTTCTAGCAAATGGAGCGCCACGAGTTGGCAAGTCCCATTACTATCTTCTTACACTATATGATGGCATAGTGCTTAAGTGTGTTACTTGTTTTGAACATCCAACAATATGCCTTCGGGTAGCTTGCTTCTAGCGAATGGGCGCCACGCAGTGGCGAGTCTCATTACTTTCACGACACATACTCTGTGTGAGCATAGTGCTTCAGTGCGTTAATTGTATGGATCAACCACCTCAATGCTTCCGGGTAGCTTGCTTCTAGCGAATAGAGCGCCACGCTGTGGCAAGTCTCATTTCTATCTGCTTACGCTATATGAGGGCTTTGTGCTTCAGTGCCTTATTTGTTTGCATCATCCACAACAATCCCTCTGAAAAGCTTGCTTCAAGCGAATGGAGCGCCAAGCTACAGCGAGTCTGATTACTTTCTGGACATATACTGTGTGTGAGCATAATGCTTCAGTGCGTATATTGCTTCGGTCATCCACCTGAATGCCTCCTGGTGGCTTGAATCTAGCGCATAAAGCGCCACACGGTGGCAAGTCTCATTACTATTTGCTTACACCATATGAGGGCATAGTGCTTCAGAGCGTTATTTGTTTTGAACATCCGCCAATATGCCTTCGGGTAGCTTGCTTCTAGCGAATGGAGCGCCACGCAGCGGCGAGTATCATTAATTTAAGGGCACATCCTGTGTGTGAGCATAGTGCTTCAGTGCGTTATTTGTTTGGATCATAAACCACATTCCCTCCAGGAAACTTGCTTCTAGCGAATGGTGCGCCACGCGGCAGCGAGTTTCATTACTTTCTGCATACTTTTTATGAGGGCATAGTGCTTCAATGCGTTATTTTTTGAATCATCCACCAATATGCCTCCGGGTAGCTTGCTTGTAGCGAAGGGAGCGCTATGCAGCGGCGAATCTCATTACTTTCAGGACACATACTGTGCGTGAGCATAGTGCTTCAGTGCGTTAATTGTTTGGATCATCCACCTCAATCCCTCCGGGTAGCTTGCTACTAGCGAATGGAGCGCCACGCAGCGCCGAGTGTCATTACTTTTGGCTTACACTATATGAGGGCATAGTGCTTCAGTGCGTTAATTGTTTGGATCATCCACCAGAATCCTTCCGTGTAGCTTGCTTCTAGTGAATTGAGCGCCTCTCGGCAGCGAGTCTCATTAATTTTTTGCATACACTTTATGAGAGCATAGTTGTTCAGTGCGTTAAATTTTTGGATCATCAACCAGAATCCCTCCGGTAGCTTTTTTCAAGCGAAAGGAGCGCCACGCGGCAGCGAGTCTTATTAATTTCTTCATACACTTTATGAGTGCATAGTGCTTCAGTGCGTTATTTTTTGGATCGTCCACCAATATGCCTCCGGGTAGCTTGCTTGTAGCGAATGGAGCGCCACGCAACGGCGTGTCTCATTACTTTCAGGACACATACTGTGTGTGAACATAGTCCTTCAGTGCGTTAATTGTATGGATCATCCAACTCAATGCCTGCGACTAGCTTGCTGCTAGCGAAAGGAGCGTCACGCCGTGGCAAGTCTCATTACTATCTGCTTACACTATATGAGGGCATAGTGCTTCAGTGCGTTAAGTGTTTCGATCATCCACCAGAATCTCTCCGGGTAGCTTGCTTCTGGCGAATGGAGCGTCAAAAGTGGCGAGTCTCATTTCTTACTGCATACAATTTATGAGGGCATAGTGCTTCAGTGCGTTAATATTTTGGTTCATCCACCACATTTTCACCGGGTAGCTTCCCTCTAGCGAATGGAGCTCACGCGGTGGCAAGTCTCATTACTATCTGCTTTCACTATATGAGTGCATAGTGATTCAGTGCGTTAATTTTTTGGATCATCCACCAGAATCCCTCCGGGTAGCTTGCTTCTAGCGAATGGAGCGTTACGAGTTGGCAAGTCTCATTACTTTCTCTTTACACTACATGAGGGCATAGTGCTTCAGTGCGTTAATTGTTTGGATCATCCACCACAATCTTTCAGGTTAGCTTCCTTCTAGCGAATGCAGCGCCACGCAGCGGCGAGTTTCATTACTTTCTGGAAACATACTATGTGTGAGCATAGTGCTTCAGTGCGTTATTTTTTCGGATTATCCACCACAATATTTCCGGGTAGCATGATTTAGCGAATGGATCGCCACGCGGTGGCAAGTCTCATTACTATTTGGTTACACCATATGAGGGCATAGTGCTTCACAGCTTTACTTGTTTTGAACATCCACCAATATTCCTTCGGGTAGCTTGCTTCTAGCGAATGGAGCGCAACGCGGCAACGAGTCTCATTACTTTCTTCATACACTTTGTAAAGGCTTAGTGCTTCAGTGCGTTAATATTTTGGATCATCCACCACATTCACTCTAGAAAACTTGTTTCTAGCGAATGGAGCGCCACGCGGCAGCGAGTTTCATTACTTTCTGCATACTTTTTATGAGGGCATAGTGTTTCAGTACGTTATTTTTTGAATCATCCACGAATATGCCTCCGGGTAGCTTGCTTGTAGCGAATGGAGCGCCAGGCAGCGGCGAGTCTCATTACTTTCAGGACACATACTGTGCGTGAGCATAGTGCTTCAGTGCGTTAATTGTTTGGATCATCCACCTCAATCCCTCCGGGAAACTTGCTTCTAGCGAATGGAGTGCCGCGCTGTGGCAAGTCTCATTACATACTGCTTAAACCATATGAGGGCATAGTGCTTCAGTGCGTTAATTGTTTGGATCATCCACCAGAATCTCTCACGTTAGCTTCGTTGTAGCGAAGGGAGCGTCACGCAGCGGCCAGTTTCATTTTCTTCTGGACACATACTGTGTGGGAACATAGTGCTTCTGTGCGTTAATTGTTTAGATCATCCACCACAATGCCTCCGGGTAGCTTGCCTCTAGCTAATGGAGTGCCGCGCTTTGGCAAGTCTCTTTACTATCTGCTTACACTATATGAGGGCATAGTGCTTCAGTGCGTTAATTTTTTAGATCATCCACCGCAATCCCTTCGGGTAGCTTGCTACTAGCGAATGGAGCGCCACGCGGTAACAAGTCTCATTACTATCTGCTTACATTATATGAGGGCATAATGCTTCATTGCGTTAATTGTTTAGATCATCCACCAATATGCCTCCGGGAAGCTTGTTTCTAGCGAATGGAGCGCCAAACAGCGGCGAATTTCATTTCTTTCCGGACACATACTGTGCGTGAGCATAGTGCTTCTGTGCGTTAATTGTTTAGCTCATCCACCATAATCGCTCCGGGTAGCTTGCATCTAGGAAATGGAGCGCCACGCGGTCGCAAGTATCATTACTATCTGCTTACACTATATGAGGGCATAGTGCTTCAGTGCGTTAATTTTTTGGATCATCCACCAGAATCCCTCCGTGTAGCTAGCTTCTAGCGAATGGCGCGCCACGCAGCGCCGAGTCTCATTACTTTTGGCTTACACTATATGAGGGCATAGTGCATCAGTGCGTTAATTGTTTGGATCATGCACAAGAATCCCTCCGTGTAGCTTGCTTCTAGCGAAGGGAGCGCCACACAGCGGCGAGTCTCATTACTTTCAGGACACATACTGTGTGTGAACATAGTGCTTCAGTGCGTTAATTGTATGGATCAACCAATTCAATGCCTCCGGCTAGCTTGTTGCTAGCGAATGGAGCGCAACGATGTGACAAGTCTCATTACTATCTGCTTACAATATATGAGGGCATAGTGCTTCAGTGCGTTCATTGTTTGGATCATCCACCAGAATCCCTCCGGGTAGCTTGCTTCTGGCGAATGGAGCGCCAAGCAGCGGCGAGTCTTATTACTTTCTGGACATATACTGTGTGAGAGCATAGTGCTTTAATGCGTTAATTATTTGGGTCATCCACCAGAATACAGCCGGGTAGCTTGTTTCTAGCGAATGGAGCGCCACGCAGCGGCGAGTCTCATTACTTATTGCTTAAAAGATATGAGAACATTGTGCTTCAGTGCGTTAATTGTCTGGATCATCCACCAGAATTTCTCAGGTTAACTTCGTTCTAGAGAATGGAGCTTCACGCAGCGGCGAGTTTCATTACTTTCTGGACACATACTGTTTGTGAACATAGTGCTTCTGTGCTTTAATTGTTTAGATCATCCACCACAATCCTTCCGGGTAGCTTGCTTCTGGCGAATGGAGCGCCAAGCAGCGGCGAGTCTTATTACTTTCTGGACATATACTGTGTGTGAGCATAGTGCTTTAATGCGTTAATTTTTTGGATCATCCACCAGAATCCCTCCGTGTAGCTAGCTTGTAGCGAATGGCGCGCCACGCAGCGCCGAGTCTCATTACTTTTGGCTTACACTATATGAGGGCATAGTGCATCAGTGCGTTAATTGTTTGGATCATGCACCAGAATCCCTCCGTGTAGCTTGCTTCTAGCGAAGGGAGCGCCACACAGCGGCGAGTCTCATTACTTTCAGGACACATACTGTGTGTGAACATAGTGCTTCAGTGCGTTAATTGTATGGATCAACCAATTCAATGCCTCCGGCTAGCTTGTTGCTAGCGAATGGAGCGCAACGCTGTGACAAGTCCCATTACTATCTTCTTACACTATATGAGGGCATAGTGCATCAGTGTGTTACTTGTTTTGAACATCCAACAATATGCCTTCGGGTAGCTTGCTTCTAGCGAATGGAGCGCCACACAGCCTCGAGTATAATTACTTTAAGGGCACATACTGTGTGTGGGCATAGTGCTGCAGTGCGTTAATTGTTTGGATCATCCACCACAATCTTTCCGGGTAGCTTCCTTCTAGCGAATGGAGTGCCACGTGGTGGCAAGTCTCATTACTATCTGCTTACACTATATGAGGGCATATTGCTTTAGTGCGTTTATTGTTTAGATCATCCACCACAATGCCTCCGGGTAGCTTGCTTCTAGCGAATGGGCGCCACGCAGTGGCGAGTCTCATTACTTTCAGGACACATACTCTGTGTGAGCATAGTGCATCAGTGCGTTAATTGTATGGATCAACCACCTCAATGCTTCCGGGTAGCTTGCTTCTAGCGAATGGAGCGCCACGCTGTGGCAAGTCTCATTACTATCTGCTTACGCTATATGAGGGCTTTGTGCTTCAGTGCCTTATTTGTTTGTATCATCCACAACAATCCCTCTGAAAAGCTTGCTTCAAGCGAATGGAGCGCCAAGCTACAGCGAGTCTTATTACTTTCTGGACATATACTGTGTGTGAGCATAGTGCTTTAGTGCGTTAATTGTTTGGATCATCCACCACAAACCCCCCGTGTAACTTGTTTTTTAGCGAATGGAGCGCCACGCTGCAGCGAGTCTCATTACTTTCTTCATACACGTTGTAAAGGCATAGTGCTTCAGTGCGTTAATATTTTGGATCATCCACCACATTCCCTCCAGAAAACTTGTTTCTAGCGAATGGAGCGCCACGCGGCAGCGAGTTTCATTACTTTCTGCATACACTTTATGAGGGCATAGTGCTTCATTGCGTTATTTTTTGAATCATTCACCAATATGCCTCTGGGTAGCTTGCTTGTAGCGAAGGGAGCGCCAGGCAGCGGCGAGTCTCATTACTTTCAGGACACATACTGTGCGTGAGCATAGTGCTTCAGTGCGTAAATTGCTTGGATCATCCACCTCAATGCCTCCGGGTAGCCTGAATCTAGCGAATAGAGCGCCACGCTGTGGCAAGTCTCATTACTTACTGCTTAAACTATATGAGGGCATAGTGCTTCAGTGCGTTAATTGTTTGGATCATCCACCAGAATCTCTCACGTTAGCTTCGTTGTAGCGAATGGAGCGCCACGCAGCTGCGAGTTTCATTTTCTTCTGGACACATACTGTGTGTGAGCATAGTGCTTCTGTGCGTTAATTGTTTAGATCTTCCACCACAATGCCTCCGGGTAGCTTTCCTCTAGCGAATGGAGTGCCGCGCTTTGGCAAGTCTCATTACTATCTGCTTACACTATATGAGGGCATAGTGCTTCAGTGCGTTAATTGTTTAGATCATCCACCACAACCCCTTCGGGTAGCTTGCTTCTAGCGAATGCAGCGCCACGCGGTAGCAGGTCTCATTACTATCAGTTTACACTATATTAGGGCATAGTGCTTCATTGCGTTAAATGTTTAGATCATCCACCAATATGCCTCCGTGTAGCTTGCTTCTAGCGAATTGAGCGCCACGCTGCGGCGAGTCTCATTACTATTTGCTTACACCATATGAGGGCATAGTGCTTCAGAGCGTTACTTGTTTTGAACATCCACCAATATGCCTTCGGGTAGCTTGCTTCTAGCGAATGTAGCGCCACGCAGAGGCGAGTATCATTAATTTAAGGGCACATACTGTGTGTGAGCATAGTGCTTCAGTGCGTTGTTGTTTGGATCATAAACCACATTCCCTCCAGGTAACTTGTTTCAAGCGAATGGAGCGCCACGCGGCTGCGAGTTTCATTACTTTCTGCATACTTTTTATGAGGGCATAGTGCTTGAGTGCGTTATTTTTTGAATCATCCACCAATATGCCTCCGGGTAGCTGGCTTGTAGCGAAAGGAGCGCCATGCAGCGGCGAGTCTCATTACTTTCAGGACTCATACTGTGCTTGAGCATAGGGCTTCAGTGCGTTAATTGTTTGGATCATCCAGCTCAATCCCTCCGGGTAGCTTGCTTCTAGCGAATGGAGTGCCGCGCTGTGGCAAGTCTCATTACTTACTGCTTAAACTATATGAGGGCATAGTGCTTCAGTGCGTTAATTGTTTGGATCATCCACCAGAATCTCTCACGTTAGCTTCGTTGTAGCGAATGGAGCGCCACGCAGCTGCGAGTTTCATTTTCTTCTGGACACATACTGTGTGTGAGCATAGTGCTTCTGTGCGTTAATTGTTTAGATCGTCCACCACAATGCCTCCGGGTAGCTTGCCTCTAGCGAATTGAGTGCCGCGCTTTGGCAAGTCTCATTACTATCTGCTTACACTATATGAGGGCATAGTGCTTCAGTGCGTTAATTGTTTACATCATCCACCACAACCCCTTCGGGTAGCTTGCTTCTAGCGAATGCAGCGCCACGCGGTAGCAGGTCTCATTACTATCAGTTTACACTATATTAGGGCATAGTGCTTCATTGCGTTAAATGTTTAGATCATCCACCAATATCCCTCCGTGTAGCTTGCTTCTAGCGAATTGAGCGCCACGCTGCGGCGAGTCTCATTACTTTCAGGACACATACTGTGTTTGAACATAGTGCTTCAGTGCGTTAATTGTATGGATCAACCAATTCAATGCCTCCGGCAAGCTTGCTGCTAGCGAATGGAGCGCCACGCTGTGGCAAGTCTCCATTACTATCTGTTTACACTATATGGGGGCATAGTGCTTCAGTGCGTTAATTGTTTGGATCATCCACCAGAAACCTTCCGGGTAGCTTGCTTCTGGCGAATGGAGCGCCAAGCAGCGGCGAGTCTTATTACTTTCTGGATATATACTGTTTGTGAGCATAGTGCTTTAGTGCGTTAGTTATTTGGATCATCCACCAGAATCCAGCCGGGTAGCTTGTTTCTAGCGAATGGAGCGCCACGCCGCAGCGAGTCTCATTACTTTCTGCATACACTTTATGAGGGTATAGTGGTTCAGTGCGTTAATATTTTCGATCATCCGCCACATTCCCTCCGGGTAACTTGTTTCTAGCGAATGGAGCGACACGAGGCAGCGAGTCTCATTATTTTCTTCATACACTTTATGAGGGCATAGTGCTTCAGTGCGTTATTTTTTTGGATCGTTCACCAATAAGTTTCCGGGTAGCTTGTTTGTAGCGAATGTAGCGCCAGGCAACGGCGAGTCTCATTACTTCAGGACACATACTGTGTGTGAGCATAGTGCTTTAGTGCGTTAATTGTTTGGATCATCCACCTCAATGCCTCCGGGTTGCTTGATTCTAGCGAATGGAGCGCCACCAGTTGGCAAGTCTCATTATTTCTGCTTACACTAAATGAGGGCATAGTGTTTCAGTGCGTTGTGGTTTGGATCATCCACCAGAATACCTCCGGGTAGCTTGCTTCTTTCGAATGGAGCGCCACGAAGCGGCGAGTTTCATTACTTTCTGCACACATACTGTGTGTGAGCATAGTGCTTCATTGCGTTAATTGTTTGAATGATCCACCACAATCCCTCCGTTTAGCTTGCTTCTAGCGAATGGAGCGACACGCAGCTGGGAGTCCCATTCCTTTGTGGACCCTTACTGTGTATGAGCATAGTGCTTCAGTGCGTAAATTGTTTGGAAAATCTACCAGAATCATTCCGGGTAGCTTGCTTCTAGCGAATGGAGCGCCACGCAGCGGCGAGTCCCATTACTTACTGCTTAAACTATGTGAGAACATAGTGCTTCAGCGCTTTAAAATTTTTCATCATCCATCAGTATCCCTCACTTTAGCTTCGTTCTAGCGAACGGAGTGCGACCCGATGGCAAGTCTCTTTACTATCTGCTTACACTATGCAAGGGCGTAGTGCTTCAGTGTGTTAATTGTTTGGGTCATCCAGCAGAATCCCTCAGGTTAGCTTCTTTCTAGCGAATGGAGCGCCACGCAGCTGGGAGTCTCATTACTTTGAGGACACATACTGTGTGTGAGCATAGTCCTTTAGTGGGTTAATTGGTTTGATGATCCACCTCAATGCCTCCGGGCAGCTTGTTTCTGCCGAATGGAGCGCGACACGATGCCAAGTCTCAATTATATCTGCTTTCACAATATGAGGGCATAGTATGTTATTGAATTAATTGTTTGGATCGTCCACAAGAAATCCTCCGGGTAGCTTGTTTCTAGCGAATAGAGAGCCACGAGTTGGCAAGTCTCATTACTTTCTGCTTACACTATATGAGGGCATGGTTCTTCAGTTCGTTAATATTTTGGATCATTCACAAGAATCGCTCTGGGTAGCTTGCTTCTAGCGAATGGAGCGCCACGCAGCTGCCAGTCTCATTACTTACTGCTTAAAATATTTGAGAACATAGTGCTTCAGTGCGTTAATTGTTTTCATCATCGAGCAGAATCCCTCAGGTTAGCTTCGTTCTAGCGAAGGAACCCCAGGCAGCGGCGAGTTTCATTACTTTCTGCACACATACTGTTTGTGAGCATAGTGCTTCAGTGCGTTAATTGTTTGGATCATCCACCAGAATCCCTAAGGGTAGCTTGCTTCTAGCTAATGGAGCGCAACGCGGTGGCAAGTCTCATTACTATCTGCTTACACTGTATGAGGGCATAGTGCTTCAGTGCGTTAATTGTATAGATCATCCACCACAATGCCTCCGGGTAGCTTCTTCTAGCGAATGGAGTGCCACGCGGTGGCAAGTCTCCTTACTATCTGCTTACACTATATGAGTGCATAGTGCTTCAGTGCGTTAATTTTTTGGATTATCCACCAGAATCCCTCCGGGAAGCTTGCTTGTAGCGAATGGAGCGTTACGAGTTGGCAAGTGTCATTACTTTCTCTTTGCAACATATGAGGGCATAGTGCTTCAGTGCGTTAATTGTTTGGATCATCCACCACAATATTTCCAAGTAGCTTGATTTAGCGAATGGATCGCCACTCGGCGCGAGTCTCATTACTCTGTGCACACTCTTTATTTGGGCATAGTTCTTCAGTGGGTTAATTTTTTGGATCATCCACAAGAATCGCTCTGGGTAGCTTCCTTCTAGCGAATGCAGCGCCACGCAGCGGCGAGTTTCATTACTTTCAGGACACATACTGTGTGTGACCATAGTGCTTCAGTGCATTAATTGTTCGGATCATCCACCACAATATTTCCGGGTAGCTTGACTTAGCGAATGGATCGCCACTCGGCGGCGAGTCTCATTACTCTTGCACACTCTTTATGAGGACATAGTTCTTCAGTGCGTTAATTTTTTGGATCATCCACCAGAATCCCTCCGGGTAGCTTGCTTCTAGCGAATGGCGCGCCACACAGCGGCGAGTCTCATTACTTTCTGCATACACTTTATGAGGACATAGTGCTTCATTGCGTTATTTGTTTGGAACTTCCACCAATATGCCTCCGGGTAGCTTGCTTGAAGCGAATGGAGCGCCACGCAGCGGCGAGTCTCATTACTTTCAGGACACATACCGTGTGTGAGCATAGTGTTTTAGTGCGTTAATTGTTTGGATCATCCATCTATAGGCTTCCGGGTAGCTTGCTTGTAGCGAATGGAGCGCCACGCGGTGGCAAGTATCATTACTTTCTGCTTACACTGTTTGACGGCATAGTGCTTCAGTGCGTTAGTTGTTTGGATCATCTACTAGAATCCCTCCGGGTAGCTTGTTTCTAGCGAATTGAGCTCCACGCAGCGACGAGTCTTATTGCTTACTGCTTAAACTATATGAGAACATAGTGCTTCAGTGCTTTAATTGTTTGGATCATCCACCAGAATCCCTCACGTTAGCTTGATTCTAGCGAATGGAGCGTCACGCAGCGAAGAGTTCATTTTCTTCTGGACACATACTGTGTGTGAGCATAGTGCTTCTGTGCGTTAATTGTTTAGATCATCCACCACAATGCCACCGGTAGCTTGATTCTAGCGAATGGAGCGCTGCGCTGTGGCAAGTCTCATTACTATCTGCTTACACTATATGAGGGGATAGTGCTCCAGTGCGTTAATTGTTTGGATCATCCAACAGAATCCTTTAGGGTAGCTTGCGTCTAGCGAATGGAGCGCCACGAAGCGGCGAGTCTCATTATTTCTGGACTTTTACTGTGTGTGAGCATAGTGCTTCTGTGCGTTAATTGTTTAGATCATCCACCACAATGCCTCCGGGTAGCTTGCTTCTAGCGAATGGAGCACCACGAGTTAGCAAGTCTCATTACTTACTGCTTACACTATATGAGGGCATACTTCTTCAGTGCGTTAAGTGTTTGGATCATCCATCAGAATCCTTTAGGGTAGCTTGCGTCTAGCGAATGGAGCGCCACGAAGCGGCGAGTCTTATTGCTTACTGCTTAAACTATATGAGAACATAGTGCTCCAGTGCGTTAATTGTTTGGATCATCCACCTCAATCCCTCCGGGTAGCTTGCTTCTAGCGAATGGAGCACCACGAGTTAGCAAGTCTCATTACTTACTGCTTACACTATATGAGGGCATACTTCTTCAGTGCGTTAAGTGTTTGGATCATCCATCAGAATCCTTTAGGGTAGCTTGCGTCTAGCGAATGGAGCGCCACGAAGCGGCGAGTCTCATTATTTCTGGACTTTTACTGTGTGTGAGCATAGTGCTTCTGTGCGTTAATTGTTTAGATCATCCACCACAATGCCTCCGGGTAGCTTGCCTCTAGCGAATGGAGTGCCGCGCTGTGGCAAGTCTCATTACTATCTGCTTACACTATATGAGGGCATAATGCTTCAGTGCGTTAATTGTTTGGATCATCCACCAGAATCTCTCACGTTAGCTTCGTTGTAGCGAATGTAGCGCCACGCAGCTGCGAGTTTCATTTTCTTCTGGACACATACTGTTTGTGAGCATAGTGCTTCTGTGCGTTAATTGTTTAGATCATCCACCAGAATGCCTCCGGGTAGCTTGCCTCTAGCGAATGGAGTGCCGCGCTGTGGCAAGTCTCATTACTATCTGCTTACACTATATAAGGGCATAGTGCTTCAGTGCATTAATTGTTTAGATCATCCACCACAACACCTTCGGGTAGCTTGCTTCTAGCGAATGCAGCGCCACGCGGTAGCGGGTCTCATTACTATCTGTTTACACTATATTAGGGCATAGTGCTTCATTGCGTTAAATGTTTACATCATCCACCAATATGCCTCCGTGTAGCTTGCTTCTAGCGAATTGAGCGCCACGCTGCGGCGAGTCTCATTACTTTCAGGACACATACTGTGTTTGAACATAGTGCTTCAGTGCGTTAATTGTATGGATCAACCAATTCAATGCCTCCGGCAAGCTTGCTGCTGGCGAATGGAGCGCCACACTGCGGCAAGTCTCATTACTATCTGTTTACACTATATGGGGGCATAGTGCTTCAGTGCGTTAATTGTTTGGATCATCCACCAGAAACCTTCCCGGTAGCTTGCTTCTGGCGAATGGAGCGCCAAGCAGCGTCGAGTCTTATTACTTTCTGGACATATACTGTGTGTGAGCATAGTGCTTTAGTGCGTTAGTAATTTGGATCATCCACTAGAATCCAGCCGGGTAGCTGGTTTCTTGCGAATGGAGCGCCACGCCGCAGCGAGTCTCATTACTTTCTGCATACACTTTATAAGGGTATAGTGGTTCCGTGCGTTAATATTTTCGATCATAAGCCACATTCCCTCCGGGTAACTTGTTTCTAGCGAATGGAGCGACACGAGGCAGCGAGTCTCATTATTTTCTTCATACACTTTATGAGGACATAGTGCTTCATTGCGTTATTTGTTTGGAACTTCCACCAATACGCCTCCGGGTAGCTTGCTTGTAGCGAATGGAGCACCACGCAGGGGCGAGTCTCATTATTTTCAGGACACATACCGTGTGTGAGCATTGTGCTTTAGTGCGTTAATTGTTTGGATCATCCATCTATAGGCTTCCGGGTAGCTTGCTTGTAGCGAATGGAGCGCCACGCGGTGGCAAGTATCATTACTTTCTGCTTACACTGTTTGACGGCATAGTGCTTCAGTGCGTTAGTTGTTTGGATCATCTACCAGAATCTTTCCGGGTAGCTTGCTTCTAGCGAATGGAGCGCCACTCAGCGGCGAGTCCCATTACTTACTGCTTAAACTATATGAGAACATAGTGCTTCAGCGCTTTAAAATTTTTGATCATCCATCAGTATCCCTCACTTTAGCTTCGTTCTAGCGAACGGAGTGCGACCCGATGGCAAGTCTCTTTACTATCTGCTTACACTATGTAAGGACATAGTGCTTCAGTGTGTTAATTGTTTGGATCATCCAGCAGAATCCCTGAGGTTAGCTTCTTTCTAGCGAATGGAGCGCCACGCAGCTGGGAGTCTCATTACTTTGAGGACACATACTGTGTGTGAGCATAGTCCTTCAGTGGGTTAATTGTTTTGATGATCCACCTCAATGCCTCCGGGCAGCTTGTTTCTGCCGAATGGAGCGCGACACGATGCCAAGTCTCATTAATATCTGCTTTCACTATATGAGGGCATAGTATGTTATTGAATTAATTGTTTGGATCGTCCACAAGAAATCCTCCGGGTAGCTTGCTTCTAGCGAATGGAGCGCCACGAGTTGGCAAGTCTCATTACTTTCTGCTTACACTATATGAGGGCATGGTTCTTCAGTTCGTTAATATTTTGGATCATTCACAAGAATCGCTCTGGGTAGCTTGCTTCTAGTGAATTGGGCGCCACGCAGCTGCCAGTCTCATTACTTACTGCTTAAAATATATGAAAACATAGTGCTTCAGTGCGTTAATTGTTTTCATCATCGAGCAGAATCCCTCAGGTTAGCTTCGTTCTAGCAAAGGAACCCCAGGCAACGGCGAGTTTCATTACTTTCTGCACATATACTGTTTGTGAGCATAGTGCTTCAGTGCGTTAATTGTTTGGATCATCCACCTCAATGGCTCCGAGTTGCTTGATTCTAGCGAATGGAGCGCCACGAGTTGGCAAGTCTCATTATTTCTGCTTACACTATATCAGGGCATAGTGTTTCAGTGCGTTGTGGTTTGGATCATCCACCAGAATACCTCCGGGTAGCTTGCTTCTTTCGAATGGAGCACCACGAAGCGGGGAGTTTCATTACTTTCTGCACACATACTGTGTGTGAGCATAGTGCTTCATTGCGTTAATTGTTTGAATTATCCACCACAATCCCTCCGTTTAGCTTGCTTCTAGCGAATGGAGCGACACGCAGCGGCGAGTCCCATTCCTTTCTGGACACTTACTGTGTATGAGCATAGTGCTTCAGAGCGTAAATTGTTTGGATCATCTACCAGAATCTTTTCGGGTAGCTTGCTTCTAGCGAATGGAGCCCCACGCAGCGGCGAGTCTTATTACTTTCTGGACATATACTGTGTGTGAGCGTAGTGCTTTAGTGCGTTAGTAATTTGGATCATCCACCAGAATCCAGCCGGGTAGCTTGTTTCTAGCGAATGGAGCGCCACGCCGCAGCGAGTCTCATTACTTTCTGCATACACTTTATGAGGGTATAGTGGTTCAGTGCGTTAATATTTTCGATCATAAGCCACATTCCCTCCGGGTAACTTGTTTCTAGCGAATGGAGCGACACGAGGCAGCGAGTCTCATTATTTTCTTCATACACTTTATGAGGACATAGTGCTTCATTGCGTTATTTGTTTGGAACTTCCACCAATACGCCTCCGGGTAGCTTGCTTGTAGCGAATGGAGCACCACGCAGCGGCGAGTCCCATTCCTTTCTGGACACTTACTGTGTATGAGCATAGTGCTTCAGTGCGTAAATTGTTTGGATCATCTACCAGAACCTTTCCGGGTAGCTTGCTTCTAGCGAATGGAGCGCCACGCAGCGGCGCGTCCCATTACTTACTGCTTAAACTATATGAGAACATAGTGCTTCAGCGTTTTAAAATTTTTGATCATCCATCAGTATCCCTCACTTTAGCTTCGTTCTAGCGGAGTGCGACCCGATGGCAAGTCTCTTTTCTATCTGCTTACACTATGTAAGGGCATAGTGCTTCAGTGTGTTAATTGTTGGATCATCCAGCAGAATCCCTCAGGTTAGCTTCTTTCTAGCGAATGGAGCGCCACGCAGCTGGGAGTCTCATTACTTTGAGGACACATACTGTGTGTGAGCATAGTCCTTCAGTGGGTTAATTGTTTTGATGATCCACCTCAATGCCTCCGGGCAGCTTGTTTCTGCCGAATGGAGCGCGACACGATGCCAAGTCTCATTAATATCTGCTTTCACTATATGAGGGCATAGTACGTTATTGAATTAATTGTTTGGATCGTCCACAAGAAATCCTCACGTTAGCTTGCTTCTAGCGAATGGAGCGCCACGCAGCGGCGAGTTTCATTTTCTTCTGGACACATATTGTGTGTGAGCATAGTGCTTCTGTGCGTTATTTGTTTAAGTCATCATCCACCACAATGCCACCGGTAGCTTGATTCTAGCGAATGGAGTGCTGCGCTGTGGCAAGTCTCATTACTATCTGCTTACACTATATGAGGGCATAGTGCTTCAGCGCGTTAATTGTTTGGATCATCCACCAGAATCCCTCCGGGTAGCTTGCTTCTAGCGAAAGGAGCACCACGAGTTAGCAAGTTTCATTACTTTCTGCTTACACTATATGAGGGCATACTTCTTCAGTGCATTAAGTTTTTGGATCATCCACCAGAATCCCTCAGAGTAGCTTGCTTCTAGCGAATGGAGCGCCACGAAGCGGCGAGTCTCATTATTTCTGGACACTTACTGTGTGTGAGAATAGTGCTTCAGTGCGTTAATTGTTCGGATCATTCACCTCAATCCCTCCGGGTAGCTTGCTTCTAGCGATTGAAGCGCCACGCAGCGGCGAGTCTCATTGCTTTCTGGAAACTTACTGTGTGTGAGGATAGTGCTTCTGTGCGTTAATTGTTTAGATCATCCACGACAATGCCTTAGAGAAGCTTGCTTTTAGCGAATGGAGCGCCCCACAGCGGCGAGTCTCATTACTTACTGCTTAAACTATATGAGAACATAGTGCTTCGGTGCTTTAATTGTTTGGATCATCCACCATAATACCTCTCTTTAGCTTCGTTCTAGCGAATGGAGCGCCACGCAGCGGCGAGTTTCATTTCTTTCTGGACACATACTGTGTGCGCGCATAGTGCTTCTGTGCGTTAATTGTTTAGATCATTCACCACAATGCCTTCGGGTAGCTTCCTTCTAGCGAATGGAGCGCCCCACAGCGGCGAGTCTCATTACTTACTGCATAAACTATATGAGAACATAGTGCTTCAGTGCTTTAATTCTTTGGATCATCCACCAGAATCCCTCCGTGTAGCATGCTTCTAGCGAATGAAGCGACACGCAGCGGCGAGTCTCATTCCTTTCTGCTTACACTATATGAAAGCATAGTGCTTCAGTGCGTAAATTGTTTGGATCATCCACCAGAGTCACTCCGGCTAGCTTGCTTCTAGCGAATGTAGCGCCCCGCAGCGGCGAGTCTCATTACTTACAGCTTAAAACATATGAGAACATTGTGCTTCAGTGCGTTAATTGTTTGGATCATCCACCAAAATTTCTCAGGTTAGCTTCGTTCTAGAGAATGGAGCTTCACGCAGCGGCGAGTTTCATTACTTTCTGGACACATACTGTTTGTGAACATAATGATTCTGTGCGTTAATTGTTTAGATCATCCACCACAATACCTCCGAGTAGCTTGCTTCTAGCGAATGGAGCGCCACGAGTTGGCAAGTCCCATTACTATCTGCTTACACTATATGAGGGCATAGTGCTTCAGTGTGTTACTTGTTTTGAACATCCACCAATATGCCTTCGGGTAGCTTGCTTCAAGCGAATGGAGCGCCACACAGCGGCGAGTATAATTGCTTTAAGGGCACATACTGTGTGTGAGCATAGTGCTTCAGTGCGTTAATTGTATGGATCAACCACCTCAATGCTTCCGGGTAGCTTGCTTCTAGCGAATGGAGCGCCACACTGTGGCAAGTCTCATTGCTATCTGCTTCCGCTATATGAGGGTTTTGTGCTTCAGTGCCTTATTTGTTTGCATCATCCACAACAATCCCTCCGCGTAGCTTGCTTCAAGCGAATGGAGCGCCAAGCTACAGCGAGTCTTATAACTTTCTGGACATATACTGAGTGTGAGCATAGTGCTTTAGTGCGTTAATTGTTTGGATCATCCACCACAAACCCCCCGTGTAACTTGTTTTTTAGCGAAAGGAGCGCCACGCGGCAGCGAGTCTCATTACTTTCTTCATACAATTTGTAAAGGCATAGTGCTTCAGTGCTTTAATATTTTGGATCATCCACCACATTCCCTCCAGAAAACTTGTTTCTAGCGAATGGAGCGCCACGCGGCAGCGAGTTTCATTACTTTCTGTATACACTTTATGAGGGCATAGTGCTTCAGTGCGTTATTTTTTGAATCATTCACAAATATGCCTCAGGGTAGCTTGCTTGTAGCGAAGGGAGCGCCAGGCAGCGGCGAGTCTAATTACTTTCAGGACACATACTGTGCGTGAGCATAATGCTTCAGTGCGTAAATTGCTTGGATCATCCACCTGAATGCCTCCTGGTAGCTTGGATCTAGCGAATAGAGCGCCACACGGTGGCAAGTCTCATTACTATTTGCTTACACCATATGAGGGCATAGTGCTTCAGAGCGTTCTTTGTTTTGAACATCCACCAATATGCCTTCGGGTAGCTTGCTTCTAGCGAATGGAGCGCCACGCAGCGGCGAGTATCATTAATTTAAGGGCACATACTGTGTGTGAGCATAGTGCTTCAGTGCGTTATTTGTTTGGATCATAAACCACATTCCCTCCAGGTAACTTGTTTCTAGCGAATGGAGCGCCACGCGGCAGCGAGTTTCATTACTTTCTGCATACTTTTTATGAGGGCATAGTGCTTCAGTGCGTTAATTGTTTGGATCATCCACCTCAATCCCTCCGGGTAGCTTGCTTCTAGCGAATGGAGTGCCGCGCTGTGGCAAGTCTCATTACTTACTGCTTAAACCATATGAGGGCATAGTGCTTCAGTGCGTTAATTGTTTGGATCATCCACCAGAATCTCTCACGTTAGCTTCGTTGTAGCGAATGGAGCGCCACGCAGTGGCGACTTTCATTTTCTTCTGGACGCATACTGTGTGTGAGCATAGTGCTTCTGTGCGTTAATTGTTTAGATCATCCACCACAATGCCTCCGGGTAGCTTGCCTCTAGCGAATGGAATGCCGCGCTGTGGCAAGTCTTATTACTATCTGCTTACACTATATGAGGGCATAGTGCTTCAGTGCGTTAATTTTTTACATCATCCAACACAATCCCTTCGGGTAGCTTGCAGCTAGCGAATGGAGCGCCACGCAGCGCCGAATCTCATTACTTTTGGCTTACACTATATGAGGGCATAGTGCTTCAGTGCGTTAATTGTTTGGATCATCCACCAGAATCCTTCCGTGTAGCTTTCTTCTAGTGAATTGAGCGCCTCTCGGCAGCCAGTCTCATTAATTTTTTGCATACACTTTATGAAGGCATAGTTGTTCAGTGCGTTAAATGTTTGGATCATCCACCAGAATCCCTCCGGTAGCTTTTTTCAAGCGAAAGGAGCGCCACGCGGCAGCGAGTCCTATTAATTTCTTCATACACTTTATGAGTGCATAGTGCTTCAGTGCGTTATTTTTTGGATCGTCCACCAATATGCCTCCGGGTAGCTTGCTTGTAGCGAATGGAGCGCCACGCAACGGCGTGTCTCATTACTTTCAGGACACATACTGTGTGTGAACATAGTGCTTCAGTGCGTTAATTATATGGATCATCCAACTCAATGCCTGCGACTAGCTTGCTGCTAGCGAAAGGACCGCCACGCCGTGGCAAGTCTCATTACTATCTGCTTACACTATATTAGGGCATAGTGCTTCAGTGCGTTAAGTGTTTCGATCATCCACCAAAATCTCTCCGGGTAGCTTGCTTCTGGCGAATGGAGCGTCAAATAGCGGCGAGTCTCATTTCTTACTGCATACAATTTATGAGGGCATAGTGCTTCAGTGCGTTAATATTTTGGTTCATCCACCACATTCCCTCCGGGTAGCTTCCCTCTAGCGAATGGAGCTCACGCGGTAGCAAGTCTCATTACTATCTGCTTTCACTATATGAGTGCATAGTGCTTCAGTGCGTTAATTTTTTGGATCATCCACCAGAATCCCTCCGGGTAGCTTGCTTCTAGCGAATGGAGCGTTACGAGTTGGCAAGTCTCATTACTTTCTCTTTACACTATATGAGGGCATAGTGCTTCAGTGCGTTAATTGTTTGGATCATCCACCACAATCTTTCAGGTTAGCTTCCTTCTAGCGAATGCAGCGCCACGCAGCGGCGAGTTTCATTACTTTCTGGAAACATCCTATGTGTGAGCATAGTGCTTCAGTGCGTTATTTTTTCGGATTATCCAGCACAATATTTCCGGGTAGCTTGATTTAGCGAATGGATCGCCACTCGGCGGCGAGTCTCATTACTCTGTGCATACTCTTTATGAGAACATAGTTCTTAAGTGCGTTAATTTTTTGGATCATCCACAAGAATCCCTCCGGGTAGCTTGCTTCTAGCGAATGGAGCGCCACAGAGCGGCGAGTCTCATTCCTTTCTGCATACACTTTATGAGGGCATAGTGCTTCATTGCGTTAATTGTTTGGATTATCCACAACAATCCCTCCGCGTAGCTTGCTTCAAGCGAATGGAGCGCCAAGCTAGAGCGAGTCTTATTACTTTCTGGACATATACTGTGTGTGAGCATAGTGCTTTAGTGCGTTAATTGTTTGGATCATTCACCACAAACCCCCCGTGTAACTTGTTTTTTAGCGAGTGGAGCGCCACACGGCAGCGAGTCTCATTACTTTCTTCATACACTTTGTAAAGGCATAGTGCTTCAGTGCGTTAATATTTTGGATCATCCACCACATTCACTCCAGAAAACTTGTTTCTAGCGAATGGAGGGCCACGCGTCAGCGAGTTTCATTACTTTCTGCATGCACTTTATGAGGGCATAGTGCTTCAGTGCGTTATTTTTTGAATCATCCACCAATATGCCTCCGGGTAGCTTGCTTGTAGCGAATGGAGCGCCAGGCAGTGGCGAGTCTCATTACTTTCAGGACAAATACTGTGCGTGAGCATAGTGCTTCAGTGCGTAAATTGCTTGGATCATCCACCTCAATGCCTCCGGGTAGCTTGAATCCAGCGAATAGAGCGCCACGCGATGGCAAGTCTCATTACTATTTGCTTACACCATATGTGGGCATAGTGCTTCACAGCGTTACTTGTTTTGAACATCCACCAATATTCCTTCGGGTAGCTTGCCTCTAGCGAATGGAGCGCCACGCAGCGGCGAGTATCATTAATTTAAGGGCACATACTGTGTGTGAGCATAGTGCTTCAGTGCGTTATTTGTTTGGATCATAAACCACATTCCCTCCAGGTAACTTGTTTCTAGCGAATGGAGCGCCACGCGGCAGCGAGTTTCATTACTTTCTGCATACTTTTAATGAGGGCATAGTGCTTCAGTACTTTATTTTTTGAATCATCCACCAATATGCCTCCGGGTAGCTTGCTTGTAGCGAATGGAGCGCCAGGCAGCGGCGAGTCTCATTACTTTCAGGACACATACTGTGCGTGAGCATAATGCTTCAGTGCGCTAATTATTTGGATCATCCACCTCAATCCCTCCGGGTAGCTTGCTTCTAGCGAATGGAGTGCCGCGCTGTGGCAAGTCTCATTACTTACTGCTTAAACCATATGAGGGCATAGTGCTTCAGTGCGTTAATTGTTTGGATCATCCACCAGAATCTCTCACGTTAGCTTCGTTGTAGCGAATGGAGCGCCACGCAGCGGCGAGTTTCATTTTCTTCTGGACACATACTGTGTGGGAGCATAGTGCTTCTGTGCGTTAATTGTTTTGATAATCCACCATAATCGCTCCGGGTAGCTTGCTTCTAGCAAATGGAGCGCCACGCGGTGGCAAGCCTCATTACTATCTGCTTACACTATATGAGGGCATAGTGCTTCAGTGCGTTAATTTTTTGGATCATCCACCAGAATCCCTCCGTGTAGCTAGCTTCTAGCGAATAGAGCGCCACGCAGCGCCGGGTCTCATTACTTTTGGCTTACACTATATGAGGGCATAGTGCTTCATGTGCGTTAATTGTTTGGATCATCCACCAGAATCCCTCCGTGTAGCTTGCTTCTAGCGAATGGAGCGCCACGCAGCGGCGAGTCTCATTACTTTCAGGACACATACTGTGTGTGAACATAGTGCTTCAGTGCGTTAATTGTATGGATCAACCAATTCAATGCCTCCGGCTAGCTTGCTGCTAGCGAATGGAGCGCCACGCTGTGGCAAGTCTCATTACTATCTGCTTACAATATATGAGGGCATAGTGCTTCAGTACGTTAATTGTTTGGATCATCCACCAGAATCCCTCCGGGTAGCTTGCTTCTGGCGAATGGAGCGCCAAGCAGCGGCGAGTCTTATTACTCTCTGGACATATACTGTGTGTGAGTATAGTGCTTTAATGCGTTAATTATTTGGATCATCCACCAGAATCCAGCCAGGTAGCTTCTTTCTAGCGAATGGAGCGCCACGCGTTGGCAAGTCCCATTACTATCTGCTTACACTATATGAGGGCATATTGCTTCAGTGCGTTACCTGTTTTGAACATCCACCAATATGCC
Organism: Thermobia domestica; assembly: GCF_964235325.1. Classification (NCBI taxonomy): domain Eukaryota; kingdom Metazoa; phylum Arthropoda; class Insecta; order Zygentoma; family Lepismatidae; genus Thermobia; species Thermobia domestica. The sequence goes on along the minus strand of NC_137459.1, from coordinate 107,746,838 downwards.
TTCGTAGCTTGCTCTAGCGAATGGAGCGCAACACAGCGGAGAGTATCATTACTTTAAGGGCACATACTGTTTATGAGCATAGTGCTTCTGTACGTTAATTGTTTAGATCATCCACCACAATACCTCCGAGTAGCTTGCTTCTAGGAAATGGAGTGCCACGCTGTGGCAAGTCTCATTAATATCTGCTTACACTATATGAGGGTATTGTGCTTCAGTGCGTTTATTGTTTAGATCATCCACCACAATGCCTCCGGGTAGTTTGCTTCTAGCGAATGAAGCCACGCAGCGGTGAGTCTCATTATTTTCCGGACACATACTGTGTGTGAGCAGTGCTTTAGCTTCTTTCTAACGAACGGAGTGCGACGCGATGGCAAGTCTCTTTACTATCTGCTTACACTATGTAAGGGTATAGTGCTTCAGTGCGTTAATTGTTTGGATTATCCACCGGAATCCCTCATTGTAGCTTGCTTCTTGCGAATGGAGCGCCACGAAGCGGCGAGTCTCATTATTTCTGGACTTTTACTGTGTGTGAGCATAGTGCTTCAGTGCGTTAATTGTTCGGATCATCCACCTCAATCCCTCCGGGTAGTTTGCTTCTAGCGAATGGAGCGCCATGCTGCAGCGAGTCTCATAGCTTTCTCTACACTTACTGTGTGTGAGCATAGTGCTTCTGTGCGTTAATTGTTTAGATCATCCACCAAAATGCCTCCGGGTAGCTTGCTGCTAGCGAATGGAGCGCCCCACAGCGGCGAGTCTCATTACTTACTGCTTAAACTATATGAGAACATAGTGCTTCAGTGCTTTAATTGTTTGGATCATCCACCAGAATCCCTCTCTTTAGCTTCGTTCTAGCGAATGGAGCGCCACGCTGCGGCGAGTTTGATTTCTTTCTGGACACATACTGTTTATGAGCATAGTGCTTCTGTGCGTTAATTGTTTAGATCATACACCACAATACCTCCGGGTAGCTTGCTTCTAGCAAATGGAGTGCCATGCTGTGGCAAGTCTCATTAATATCTGCTTACACTATATGAGGGCACTGTGCTTCAGTGCGTTTATTGTTTAGATCATCCACCACAATGCCTCCGGGTAGCTTGCTTCTAGCGAATGAAGCCACGCAGCGGTGAGCCTCATTATTTTCCGGACACATACTGTGTGTGAGCAGTGCTTCAGTGCGTTAATTCTTTAGATCTTCCACCACAATACCTCCGAGTAGCTTGCTTCTAGCAAATGGAGTGCCACGGGGTGGCAATTCTCATTACTATCTGCTTACACTATATGAGGTCATAGTGCTTCGGTGCGTTTATTGTTTAGATCATACACCACAATGCCTCCGGGTAGCTTGCTTCTAGCGAATGAAGCCACGCAGCGGTGAGCCTCATTATTTTCCGGACACATACTGTGTGTGAGCAGTGCTTCAGTGCGTTAATTTTTTAGATCATCCACTACAATACTTCCGAGTAGCTTGCTTCTAGCAAATGGAGTGCCACGGGGTGGCAAGTCTCATTACTATCTGCTTACACTATATGAGGGCATAGTGCTTCGGTGCGTTTATTGTTTAGATCATCCACCACAATGCTTCCGGGTAGCTTGCTTATAGCGAATGGAGCGCCACGCGGCAGCGAGTTTCATTACTTTCTGCATACACTTTATGAGGGCATAGTGCTTCAGTGCGTTAATATTTTGGATCATCCACCACATTCCCTCCAGAAAACTTGTTTCTAGCGAATGGAGCGCCACGCGGCAGCGAGTTTCATAACTTTCTGCATACACTTTATGAGGGCATAGTGCTTCAGTGCGTTATTTTTTGAATCATTTACCAATATGCCTCTAGGTAGCTTCCTTGTAGCGAAGAGAGCGCCAGGCAGCGGCGAGTCTCATTACTTTCAGGACACATACTGTGCGTGAGCATAGTGCTTCAGTGCGTTAATTGTATGGATCAACTAAATCAATGCCTTCGGCTAGCTTGCTGCTAGGAATGGAGCGCCACGCTGTGGCAAGTCTCATTACTATCTGCTTACACTATATGAGGGCATAGTGCTTCAGTGCGTTAATTGTTTGGATCATCCACCAGAATCCGTCCGGTAGCTTCCTTCTGGCGAATGGAGCGCCAAGCAGCGGCGAGTCTTATTACTTTCTGGACATATACTGTGTGTGAGCATATTGCTTTAGTGCGTTAATTATTTGGATCATCCACCAGAATCCAGCCAGGTAGCTTGTTTTCAGCGAATGGAGCGCCACGTGGCAGCGAGTCTCATTAGTTTATGCATACACTTTATGAGGGCATAATGGTTCAGAGCGTTATTTTTTTCGATCGTCCACCAATATGCCTCCAGGTTGCTTGCTTGTAGCGAATGTGGCACCAGGAAACGGCGAGTCTCATTACTTTCAGGACACATACTGTGTGTGAGCATAGTGCTTCAGTGCGTTAATTGTTTGGAACATCCACATCAATGACTCCGAGTTGCTTGATTCTAGCGAATGGAGCGCCAAGCAAGGTTGAGTTTTATTACTTTCTGGACATATACTGTGTGTGAGCATAGTGCTTCAGTGCGTTAATATTTTGGATCATCCACCAGAATAACTCCTGGTAGCTTGCTTCTTGCGAATGGAGCGCCACGAAGCGGCGAATCTCATTACTTTCTGGAAACATACTGTGTGTGAGCATAGTGCTTCATTGCGTTAATTGTTTGAATGATCCACCACAATCCCTCCGTTTAGCTTGCTTCTAGCGAATCGAGCGACACGCAACGGCGAGTCTCGTTCCTTTCTGGACACTTACTGTGTATGAGCATAGTGCTTCAATTCGTAAATTGTTCGGATCATCTACCAGAATCTTTCCGGGTAGCTTGCTTCTAGCGAATGGAGCGCCACGCAGCGGCGAGTCCCATTACTTACTGCTGAAACTATATGAGAACGGAGTGCTTCAGCGCTTTAAAATTTTTGATCATCCATCAGAATCCCTCACTTTAGCTTCTTTCTAACGAACGGAGTGCGACGCGATGGCAAGTCTCTTTACTATCTGCTTACACTATGTAAGGGTATAGTGCTTCAGTGCGTTAATTGTTTGGATTATCCACCGGAATCCCTCATTGTAGCTTGCTTCTTGCGAATGGAGCGCCACGAAGCGGCGAGTCTCATTATTTCTGGACTTTTACTGTGTGTGAGCATAGTGCTTCAGTGCGTTAATTGTTCGGATCATCCACCTCAATCCCTCCGGGTATTTTGCTTCTAGCGAATGGAGCGCCACGCTGCAGCGAGTCTCATAGCTTTCTCTACACTTACTGTGTGTGAGCATAGTGCTTCTGTGCGTTGATTGTTTAGATCATCCACCAAAATGCCTCCGGGTAGCTTGCTGCTAGCGAATGGAGCGCCACACAGCGGCGAGTCTCATTACTTACTGCTTAAACTATATGAGAACATAGTGCTTCAGTGCTTTAATTGTTTGGATCATCCACCAGAATCCCTCTCTTTAGCTTCGTTCTAGCGAATGGAGCGCCACGCTGCGGCGAGTTTGATTTCTTTCTGGACACATACTGTTTATGAGCATAGTGCTTCTGTGCGTTAATTGTTTAGATCATACACCACAATACCTCCGGGTAGCTTGCTTCTAGCAAATGGAGTGCCATGCTGTGGCAAGTCTCATTAATATCTGCTTACACTATATGAGGGCACTGTGCTTCAGTGCGTTTATTGTTTAGATCATCCACCACAATGCCTCCGGGTAGCTTGCTTCTAGCGAATGAAGCCACGCAGCGGTGAGCCTCATTATTTTCCGGACACATACTGTGTGTGAGCAGTGCTTCAGTGCGTTAATTTTTTAGATCATCCACCACAATACCTCCGAGTAGCTTGCTTCTAGCAAATGGAGTGCCACGGGGTGGCAATTCTCATTACTATCTGCTTACACTATATGAGGGCATAGTGCTTCGGTGCGTTTATTGTTTAGATCATACACCACAATGCCTCCGGGTAGCTTGCTTCTAGCGAATGAAGCCACGCAGCGGTGAGCCTCATTATTTTCCGGACACATACTGTGTGTGAGCAGTGCTTCAGTGCGTTAATTTTTTAGATCATCCACTACAATACCTCCGAGTAGCTTGCTTCTAGCAAATGGAGTGCCACGGGGTGGCAAGTCTCATTACTATCTGCTTACACTATATGAGGGCATAGTGCTTCGGTGCGTTTATTGTTTAGATCATCCACCACAATGCTTCCGGGTAGCTTGCTTATAGCGAATGGAGCGCCACGCGGCAGCGAGTTTCATTACTTTCTGCATACACTTTATGAGGGCATAGTGCTTCAGTGCGTTAATATTTTGGATCATCCACCACATTCCCTCCAGAAAACTTGTTTCTAGCGAATGGAGCGCCACGCGGCAGCGAGTTTCATAACTTTCTGCATACACTTTATGAGGGCATAGTGCTTCAGTGCGTTATTTTTTGAATCATTTACCAATATGCCTCTGGGTAGCTTCCTTGTAGCGAAGAGAGCGCCAGGCAGCGGCGAGTCTCATTACTTTCAGGACACATACTGTGCGTGAGCATAGTGCTTCAGTGCGTTAATTGTATGGATCAACTAAATCAATGCCTTCGGCTAGCTTGCTGCTAGGAATGGAGCGCCACGCTGTGGCAAGTCTCATTACTATCTGCTTACACTATATGAGGGCATAGTGCTTCAGTGCGTTAATTGTTTGGATCATCCACCAGAATCCGTCCGGTAGCTTTCTTCTGGCGAATGGAGCGCCAAGCAGCGGCGAGTCTTATTACTTTCTGGACATATACTGTGTGTGAGCATAGTGCTTTAGTGCGTTAATTATTTGGATCATCCACCAGAATCCAGCCAGGTAGCTTGTTTTCAGCGAATGGAGCGCCACGTGGCAGCGAGTCTCATTAGTTTATGCATACACTTTATGAGGGCATAATGGTTCAGAGCGTTATTTTTTTCGATCGTCCACCAATATGCCTCCAGGTTGCTTGCTTGTAGCGAATGTGGCACCAGGCAACGGCGAGTCTCATTCCTTTCAGGACACATACTGTGTGTGAGCATAGTGCTTCAGTGCGTTAATTGTTTGGAACATCCACATCAATGACTCCGAGTTGCTTGATTCTAGCGAATGGAGCGCCAAGCAAGGTTGAGTTTTATTACTTTCTGGACATATACTGTGTGTGAGCATAGTGCTTCAGTGCGTTAATATTTTGGATCATCCACCAGAATACCTCCTGGTAGCTTGCTTCTTGCGAATGGAGCGCCACGAAGCGGCGAATCTCATTACTTTCTGGAAACATACTGTGTGTGAGCATAGTGCTTCATTGCGTTAATTGTTTGAATGATCCACCACAATCCCTCCGTTTAGCTTGCTTCTAGCGAATCGAGCGACACGCAACGGCGAGTCTCATTCCTTTCTGGACACTTACTGTGTATGAGCATAGTGCTTCAATTCGTAAATTGTTCGGATCATCTACCAGAATCTTTCCGGGTAGCTTGCTTCTAGCGAATGGAGCGCCACGCAGCGGCGAGTCCCATTACTTACTGCTGAAACTATATGAGAACGGAGTGCTTCAGCGCTTTAAAATTTTTGATCATCCATCAGAATCCCTCACTTTAGCTTCTTTCTAACGAACGGAGTGCGACGCGATGGCAAGTCTCTTTACTATCTGCTTACACTATGTAAGGGTATAGTGCTTCAGTGCGTTAATTGTTTGGATTATCCACCGGAATCCCTCATTGTAGCTTGCTTCTTGCGAATGGAGCGCCACGAAGCGGCGAGTCTCATTATTTCTGGACTTTTACTGTGTGTGAGCATAGTGCTTCAGTGCGTTAATTGTTCGGATCATCCACCTCAATCCCTCCGGGTAGTTTGCTTCTAGCGAATGGAGCGCCACGCTGCAGCGAGTCTCATAGCTTTCTCTACACTTACTGTGTGTGAGCATAGTGTTTCTGTGCGTTAATTGTTTAGATCATCCACCAAAATGCCTCCGGGTAGCTTGCTGCTAGCGAATGGAGCGCCCCACAGCGGCGAGTCTCATTACTTACTGCTTAAACTATATGAGAACATAGTGCTTCAGTGCTTTAATTGTTTGGATCATCCACCAGAATCCCTCTCTTTAGCTTCGTTCTAGCGAATGGAGCGCCACGCTGCGGCGAGTTTGATTTCTTTCTGGACACATACTGTTTATGAGCATAGTGCTTCTGTGCGTTAATTGTTTAGATCATACACCACAATACCTCCGGGTAGCTTGCTTCTAGCAAATGGAGTGCCATGCTGTGGCAAGTCTCATTAATATCTGCTTACACTATATGAGGGCACTGTGCTTCAGTGCGTTTATTGTTTAGATCATCCACCACAATGCCTCCGGGTAGCTTGCTTCTAGCGAATGAAGCAACGCAGCGGTGAGCCTCATTATTTTCCGGACACATACTGTGTGTGAGCAGTGCTTCAGTGCGTTATTTTTTTAGATCATCCACCACAATACCTCCGAGTAGCTTGCTTCTAGCAAATGGAGTGCCACGGGGTGGCAATTCTCATTACTATCTGCTTACACTATATGAGGGCATAGTGCTTCGGTGCGTTTATTGTTTAGATCATACACCACAATGCCTCCGGGTAGCTTGCTTCTAGCGAATGAAGCCACGCAGAGGTGAGCCTCATTATTTTCCGGACACATACTGTGTGAGAGCAGTGCTTCAGTGCGTTAATTTTTTAGATCATCCACTACAATACCTCCGAGTAGCTTGCTTCTAGCAAATGGAGTGCCACGGGGTGGCAAGTCTCATTACTATCTGCTTACACTATATGAGGGCATAGTGCTTCGGTGCGTTTATTGTTTAGATCATCCACCACAATGCTTCCGGGTAGCTTGCTTATAGCGAATGGAGCGCCACGCGGCAGCGAGTTTCATTACTTTCTGCATACACTTTATGAGGGCATAGTGCTTCAGTGCGTTATTTTTTGAATCATTCACCAATATGCCTCAGGGTAGCTTCGTTGTAGCGAAGAGAGCGCCAGGCAGCGGCGAGTCTCATTACTTTCAGGACACATACTGTGCGTGAGCATAGTGCTTCAGTGCGTTAATTGTTTGGAACATCCACATCAATGACTCCGAGTTGCTTGATTCTAGCGAATGGAGCGCCAAGCAAGGTTGAGTTTTATTACTTTCTGGACATATACTGTGTGTGAGCATAGTGCTTTAGTGCGTTAATTGTTTGGATCATCCACCACAAACCCCCCGTGTAACTTTTTTTTTAGCGAATTGAGCGCCACGTGGCAGCGAGTCTCATTACTTTCTTCATACATTTTATAAAGGCATAGTGCTTCAGTGCGTTAATATTTTGGATCATCCACCACATTCCCTCCAGAAAACTTGTTTCTAGCGAATCGAGCGCCACGCGGCAGCGAGTTTCATTACTTTCTGCATACACTTTATGAGGGCATAGTGCTTCAGTGCGTTATTTTTTGAATCATTCACCAATATGCCTCAGGGTAGCTTCGTTGTAGCGAAGAGAGCGTCAGGCAGTGGCGAGTCTCATTACTTTCAGGACACATACTGTGCGTGAGCATAGTGCTTCAGTGCGTAAATTGCTTGGATCATTCACCTCAATGCCTCCTGGTAGCTTTAATCTAGCGAATAGAGCGCCACGCGGTGGCAAGTCTTATTACTATCTGCTTACACTATATGAGGGCATAGTGCTTCAGAGCGTTACTTGGTTTGAACATCCACCAATATGCCTTCACGTAGCTTGCTTCAAGCGAATGTAGCGCCACGCAGCGGCGAGGATCATTACTTTAAGGGCACATACTGTGTGTGAGCATAGTGCTTCAGTGCGTTAATTGTTTGGATCATCCACCTCAATCCCTCCGGGTAGCTTTCTTACAGCGAATTGACCGCCACACAGCGGCGAGTCTCATTACCTTCTGGACACTTACTATGTGTGAGCATAGTTTTTCAGTGCTTTGGTTGTTTGGATCATCTACGAGAATCCCTCCGGGTAGCTTGCTTCTAGCGAATTGAGCGCCACGCAGCGGCGAGTCTCATTACTTACTGCTTAATCTATATGAGAACATAGTGCTTCAGTGCTTTAATTGTTTGGATCATCCACCAGAATCCCTCACGTTAGCTTCGTTGTAGCGAATGGAGCGCCACGCAGCGGCGAGTTTCATTTTCTTCTGTACACAAACTGTGTGTGAGCATAGTGCTTCTGTGCGTTAATTATTTAGATCATCCACCACAATGCCTCCGGGTAGCTTGCTTCTAGCGAATGGAGTGCCGCGCTGTGGCAAGTCTCATTACTATCTTCTTACACTATATGAGGGCATAGTGCTTCAGTGCGTTAATGGTTTAGATCATCCACCACAATCCCTTCGGGTAGCTTGCTACTAGCGAATGGAGCGCCACGCGGTAGCAAGTCTCATTACTATCTATTTACACTATATGAGGGCATAGTGCTTCATTGCGTTAATTGTTTAGATCGTCCACCAATATGCCTCCGGGAAGCTTTCTTCTAGCGAATGGAGCGCCACACAGCGGCGAGTTTCATTTCTTTCTGGACACATACTGTGTCTGAGCATAGTGCTTCTGTGCGTTAATTGTTTAGATCATCCACCATAATCGCTCCGGGTAGCTTGCTTCTAGCGAATGGAGCGCAACGCGGTGGTGGGTCTCATTACTATCCGCTTACACTATATGAGGGCATAGTGCTACAGTGCGTTAATTTTTTGGATCATCCACCAGAATCCCTCCGTGTAGCTAGCTTCTAGCAACTGGAGCGCCACGCAGCGCCGAGTCTCGTTACTTTCATGACACATACTGTGTGTGAACATAGTGCTTCAGTGCGTTAATTGTATGGATCAACCAACTCAATGCCTCCGGCTAGCTTGCTGCTAGCGAACGGAGCGCCACTCTGTGGCAAGTCTCATTACTATCTGCTTACACTATATGAGGGCATAGTGCTTCAGTGCGTTAATTGTTTGGATCATCCACCAGAATCCCTCCGGTAGCTTCCTTCTGGCGAATGGAGCGCCAAGCAGCGGCGAGTCTTATTACTTTCTGGACATATACTGTGTGTGAGCATAGTGCTTTAGTGCGTTAATTATTTGGATCATCCACCAGAATCCAGCCAGGTAGCTTGTTTTCAGCGAATGGAGCGCCACGCGGCAGCGAGTGTCATTAGTTTCTGCATATACTTTATGAGGGCATAGTGCTTCAGTGCGTTATTTTTTTCGATCGTCCACCAATATGCCTCCGGGTAGCTTGCTTGTAGCGAATGTGGCACCAGGCAACGGCGAGTCTCATTACTTTCAGGACACATACTGCGTGTGAGCATAGTGCTTCAGTACGTTAATTGTTTGGATCATCCACATCAATGCCTCCGGGTTGCTTGATTCTAGGGAATGGAGCGCCAAGCAGCGTTGAGTCTTATTACTTTCTGGACATATACTGTGTGTGACCATAGTGCTTCAGTTCGTAAATTGTTCGGATCATCTTCCAGAATCTTTCCGGGTAGCTTGCTTCTAGCTAATGGAGCGCCACGCAGCGGAGAGTCCCATTACTTACTGCTTAAACTATATGAGAACATAGTGCTTCAGCGCTTTAACAATTTTGATCATCCATCAGAATCCCTCACTTTAGCTTCATTCTAACGAACGGAGAGCGACGCGATGGCAAGTCTCTTTACTATCTGCTTACACTATGTAAGGGTATAGTGCTTCAGTGCGTTAATTGTTTGGATTATCCACCGGAATCTTTCCGTGTAGCTTGCTTGTAGCGAATAGAGCGACACGCAGCGGCGAGTCTCATTAGTTTCTGCTTACACTATATGTGGGCATAGTGCTTCAGTGAGTTAATTGTTTGGATCATCAACCAGAATCGCTCCGGGTAGCTTGCTTCTTGCGAATGGAGTGCCACGCAGGTGCGAGTCTTATTACTTACTGCTTGAAATATATGAGAACATAGTGCTTCAGTGCGTTAATTGTTCTTATCATCGAGCAGAATCCCTCAGGTTAGCTTCGTTCTAGCGAATGGAGCCCCAGGCAGCGGTGAGTTTCATTACTATCTGCTTACACTATATATGTGCATAGTGCTTCAGTGCGTTAATTGTTTGTTCATCCACAACAATCCCTCCGGGTAGCTTGCTTCAAGCGAATGGAGCGCCAAGCAGCTTTGAGCCTTATTACTTTCTGGACATATACTGTGTGTGAGCATAGTGCTTCAGTGCGTTAATATTTTGGATCATCCACCACAATCCTTCCGGGTAGCTTGTTTCAAGCTAAAGGAGCGCCACGCGGCAGCAAGTCTCATTAATTTCTTCATACTCTTTATGAGTGTATAGTGCTTCAGTGCGTTATTTTTTTGGATCGTCCACCAATATGCCTCCGGGTAGCTTGCTTGTAGCGAATGGAGCGCCACGCAACGGCGAGTCTCATTACTTTCAGGACACATACTGTGTGTTAACATAGTGCTTTAGTGCGTAAATTGTATGGATCATCCAACTCAATGCCTGCGACTAGCTTGCTGCTAGCGAAAGGAGCGCCGGGCTGTGGCAAGTCTCATTACTTTCTCTTTACACTATATGTGGGCATAGTGCTTCAGTGCGTTAATTGTTTGGATCATCCACCACAATCTTTCAGGATAGCTTCCTTCTAGCGAATGGAGCGCCACGCAGCGTCGAGTTTCATTACTTTCTGGACATATACTGTGTGTGAGCATAGTGCTTCAGTGCGTTATTTGTTCGGATCATCCACCACTATATTTCAGGGTAGCTTGATTTAGCGATTGGATCGCCACTCGGCGGCGAGTCTCATTACTCTGTGCATACTCTTTATGAGGGCATAGTGCTTCAGTGCGTTAATTTTTTGGATCATCCACCAGAATCCCTCCGGGTACTTTGCTTCTAGCGAATCGAGCTCCACACAGCGGCGAGTCTCATTACTTTGTGCATACACTTTATGAGGGCATAGTGCTTCATTGCGTTAATTGTTTGGATCATCCACAACAATCCCTCCGGGTTGCTTGCTTCTAGCGAATGGAGCGTTAAACAGCGGCGAGTCTTATTACTTTCAGGACACATACCGTGTGTGAGCATAGTGCTTTAGTGCGTTAATTGTTTGGATCATCCACCTCAACGCCTCCGGGTAGCTTGCTTCTTGCGAATGGAGCGCTACGCGGTGGCAAGTATCATGACTTTCTGCTTACACTGTTTGACGGCATAGTGCTTCAGTGCGTTAATTGTTTGGATCATCCACCAGAATCGCTCCGGGTAGCTTGCTTCTAGCGAATGGAGCGTCACGAAGCGGCGAGTTTCATTACCTTCTGGACACATACTGTGTGTGAGCCTAGTGCTTCAGTGCCTTAACTAGGTTGTCTGTAAAGGTCTTAGTTTACTCGTAACCCTACACATTTAACCTATAGTCTAGCGCCATATAAGGCCCTATATACCGTGCAACTTTTGAACGAAGTGCAATTTATATAGTAATTTCCAAACGTATATCTATTTCTCTAGCTGGTCTAGAGACATGGAACAAGGAGAATAATAAACACAATAGTCAAAGGGAGCCAAACGTAGACGAAGGAACGCTGAAAAGGACATAGCATCTACTTTTAGTCTTGGCCTAGGAAAATGTATGTAGGCTTTTTTTTTGTTCACTGTAAATTTTATGTGTCTGAATTTTTAATATAACTAAATACTGTAATTTAAGGGGGTATGTATAACATATTATTTTATCTTCCTATGTCTATTATTTATTTTCTTGCATAGATATATCTCCGTTAAGTTTAAAAACTTTAAGGGAAATTTTTACGAGTCCTGTTCAATTTCGCTAGTCAGGTTCACTATATCTTTAAGCCAGAAATGTGTATTTATTTCTCTGAGTATATCTATTCTTTACTCACAAATACTTCGCGCATTCTATTTTTTATTTGTACATATATATATATTTCAATTTCACATACTGAGCTGTTTGAACCCGAAGAAATCAAATGTTTTTAGGAAGTCGTGGATACTGTAAACATTAAAAGCGAACTTATGTTTATCAATATTCATTTCAGTTCAATTTCGAAGATCATAACGGTGAGAAGACCGCTGATTAAGACATTCTAGTGCACTTGAGATGTTTGATTCAATAACGAAACAGACTCCACCAAGACCAATCGGGCAAACATTTTTTCGAAAAGCACAGCCAAGAGACGCCAAAAAGCTTGGCATAAAATTCTTGTCGAATGCAAATCAAGTGTTCCTGGAAACAACGATGCACGAATTAAAGATTTATCGGTAAGTAACATTGCTTCTTTGAAATACTGTACTTTAACGACCCGTGACACGAAAGGAACTTTTTCTACGTACAGCAATGTTTTGACTGACATAGTGCTTCAGTGCGTTAATTGTTTGGATCATCCAGCAGAATCCCTCAGGTTAGCTTCGTTCTAGCGAATGGAGCGCCACGCAGCTGCGAGTCTCATTACTTTGAGGACAAATACTGTGTGTGAGAATAGTGCTTCAGTACGCTAATTGTTTGGATGATCCACCTCAATGCCTCCGGGTAGCTTGTTTCTGTCGACTGGAGCGCGACGCGATGCCAAGTCTCATTACTTTCTGCTTACACTATATGAGGGCATAGTTTGTTAGTGAGTTAAATGTTTGGATCATCCACCGGAAATCCTCCGGGAAGCTTTTTCTAGCGAATGGAGCGCCACGAGTTGGCAAGTGTCATTACATTCTGCTTACACTATATGAGGGCATGGAGCTTCAGTGCGTTAATATCTTGAATCATCCACAAGAATCGCTCCGGGTACCTTGCTTCTAGCGAATGGAGCGCCACGCGGTGGCAAGTCTCATTACTATCTGCTTACACTATATGAGGGCATAGTGCTTCAGTGCGTTATTTTTTTGGATCGTCCACCAATATGCCTCCGGGTAGCTTGCTTGTAGCGAATGGAGCGCCACGCAACGGCGAGTCTCATTACTTTCAGGACACATACTGTGTGTGAACATAGTGCTTTAGTGCGTAAATTGTATGGATCATCCAACTCAATGCCTGCGACTAGGTTGCTGCTAGCGAAAGGAGCACCGCGCTGTGGCAAGTCTCATTACTTTCTCTTTACACTATATGTGGGCATAGTGCTTCAGTGCGTTAATTGTTTGGATCATCCACCACAATCTTTCAGGTTAGCTTCCTTCTAGCGAATGGAGCGCCACGCAGCGTCGAGTTTCATAACTTTCTGGACATATACTGTGTGTGAGCATAGTGCTTCAGTGCGTTATTTGCTCGGATCATGCACCACAATATTTCAGGTTAGCTTGATTTAGCGAATGGATCGCCACTCGGCGGCGAGTCTCATTACTCTGTGCATACTCTTTATGAGGGCATAGTGCTTCAGTGCGTTAATTTTTTGGATCATCCACCAGAATCCCTCCGGGTAGCTTGCTTCTAGCGAATGGAGCGTTAAACAGCGGCGAGTCTTATTACTTTCTGGACATATACTGTGTGTGAGCATAGTGCTTTATTGCGTTAGTTGTTTGGATCATCCAACAGAATCCCTCCGGGTAACTTTTTTTCTAGCGAATGGAGCGCCACGCGGCAGCGAGTCTCATTTCTTTCTGCATACACTTTATGAGGACATAGTGCTTCATTGCGTTATTTGTTTGAAACTTCCATCAATATGTCTCCGGGTAGCTTGCTTGAAGCGAATGGAGCGCCACGCAGCGGCGAGTCTCATTACTTTCAGGACACATACCGTGTGTGAGCATAGTGATTTAGTGCGTTAATTGTTTGGATCATCCACCTCAACGCCTCCGGGTAGCTTGCTTCTTGCGAATGGAGCGCTACGCGGTGGCAAGTATCATGACTTTCTGCTTACACTGTTTGACGGCATAGTGCTTCAGTGCGTTAATATTTTGGATCATCCACCACAATCCCACCAAGTAGCTTGCTACTTGCGAATGGAGCGCCACGAGTTGGAAAGTCTCATTACTTTCTGCTTACACTATATGAGGGAATAGTGCTTCAGTGCGTTAATTGTTTGGATCATCAACTAGAAACCCTGCGGGTAGCTTGCTTCTAGCGCATGGAGCGCCACGAGTTGGCAAGTCTCATTAATTTCTTCTTACACTATATGAGGGCATGGTGTTTCAGTACCTTAATTGTTTGGATCATCAACTAGAATCCCTGCGGGTAGCTTGCTTCTAGCGAATGGAGCGCCACGAAGGGGCGAATCTCAATACTTTCTGGACACATACTGTGTGTGAGCATAGTGCTTCAGTGCGTTAATTGTTCAGATCATCCACCACAATCCCTCCGCGTAGCTTGCTTCTAGCGAATGCAGCGCCACGTAGCGGGGAGTTTAAGTACTTTCTCCACACATACTGTGTGTAAGCATAGCGCTAATGTGCGTTAATTTTTTTCATCATCCACCACAATGCCTCCGGGTAGCTTGCTTCTGGCGAATTTTGTACCACGCGGTGGCAAGTCTCATTACTATCTGCTTACACTATATGAGGGCATAATGCCTCAATACGCTAATTGTTTGGATCATCCAATAGAATCATTCCGTCTAGCTTGCTTCTAGCGAATGGAGCGCCACGCAACAGCGGGTCTCATTTCTTTCAGGACATATACTGTGTGTGAGCATAGTGCTTAACTGTGTTAATTGTTTGGATCATCCAATTCAATGCCTCCGGGTAGCTTGATAATAGCGAATGGAGCGCCACGCAGCGGCGAGTCTCGTTACATTCAGGACACATACTGTGTGTGAACATAGTGCTTCAGTGCGATAATATTATGGATCAACCAACTCAATTCCACCGGCTAGCTTGCTGCTAGCGAATGGAGCGCCACTCTGTGGCAAGTCTCATTACTATCTGCTTACAGTATATGAGGGCATAGTGCTTCAGTGCGTTAATTCTTTGGATCATCCACCAGAATCCCTCCGGGTAGCTTCGTTCTAGCGAATGGAGCACCAGGCAGCGGCTAGTTTCATTACTTTCTGCGCACATACTGTTTGTGAGCATAGTGCTTCAGTGCGTTAATTGTTTGTATCATCCACCAGAATCCCTAAGGGTAGCTTGCTTCTAGCGAATGGAGCGCCACGAAGGGGCGAATCTCAATACTTTCTGGACACATACTGTGTGTGAGCATAGTGCTTCAGTGCGTTAATTGTTCAGATCATCCACCGCAATCCCTCCGCGTAGCTTGCTTCTAGCGAATGCAGCGCCACGTAGCGGGGAGTTTAATTACTTTCTCCACACATACTGTGTGTAAGCATAGCGCTAATGTGCGTTAATTTTTTTCATCATCCACCACAATGCCTCCGGGTAGCTTGCTTCTGGCGAATTTTGTGCCACGCGGTGGCAAGTCTCATTACTATCTGCTTACACTATACTAGGGCATAATGCCTCAATACGGTAATTGTTTGGATCATCCAATAGAATCATTCCGTCTAGCTTGCTTCTAGCGAATGGAGCGCCACGCAGCGGCCAGTCTCATTACTTACTGCTTAAAATATATGAGAACATAGTGCATCAGTGCATTAATTGTTTGGATCATCCTGCAGAATCCCTCAGGCTAGCTTCGCTCTAGCGAATGGAGCGCCACGCAACAGCGGATCTCATTACTTTCAGGACATATACTGTGTGTGAGCATAGTGCTTAACTGTGTTAATTGTTTGGATCATCCAATTCAATGGCTCCGGGTAGCTTGATTCTAGCGAATGGATCGCCACGCAGCGGCGAGTTTCGTTACATTCAGGACACATACTGTGTGTGAACATAGTGCTTTAATGCGTTAATATTATGGATCAACCAACTCAATTCCTCCGGCTAGCTTGCTGCTAGCGAATGGAGCGCCACTCTGTGGCAAGTCTCATTACTATCTGCTTACACTATATGAGGGCATAGTGCTTCAGTGCGTTAATTGTTTGGATCATCCACCAGAATCCCTCCGGGTAGCTTCGTTCTAGCGAATGGAGCTCCAGGCAGCAGCGAGTTTCATTACTTTCTGCGCAAATACTGTTTGTGAGCATAGTGCTTCAGTGCGTTAATTGTTTGTATCATCCACCAGAATCCCTAAGGGTAGCTTGCTTCTAGCGAATTGAGCGCCACGCGGTGGCAAGTCTCATTACTATCTGATTACACTATACGAAGGCATAGTGCTTCAGTGCGTTAATTGTTTGTTCATCCACAATAACCCCTCCGGGTAGTTTGCTTCAAGCGAATGGAGCGCCAAGCAGCGGTGAGTCTTATTACTTTCTGGACATATACTGTGTGTGAGCATAGTGCTTCAGTGCGTTATTATATTGGATCATCCACCACAATCCCTCCGGGTAGCTTGTTTCTGGCGAAAGGAGCGCCATGCGGCAGCGAGTCTCAATTAATTTCTTCATACACTTTATGAGGGCATAATGCTTCAGTGCGTTATTTTTTTGGATCGTCCACAAATATGCCTCCTTGTAGCTTGCTTGTAGCGAATGGAGCGCCACGCAACGGCGAGTCTCATTACTTTCAGGACACATACTGTGTGAACATAGTGCTTCAGTGCGTTAATTGTATGGATCATCCAACTCAATGCCTGCGACTAGCTCTCCGCTAGCGAAAGGAGCGCAATGCTGTGGCAAGTCTCTTTACTATCTGCTTACACTATATGAGGGCATAGTGCTTCAGAGCGTTAATTGTTTGGATTATCCACCAGATTTCCTCCTGGTAGCTTGCTTCTGGCGAATGCAGCGCCGAGCAGCGGCGAGTATCATTACTTTCAGAACACATACTCGGTGTATAGCATAGTGCTTCATTGCGTTAATTGTTTGGATCATCAACCTCAATGCATCCGGGTAGCTTGCTTCAAGCGAATGGAGCGCCAAAGGCAGCAAGTCTCATTACTTTCTGCATACACTTCATGAGGGCATAGTGCTACAGTACGTTGTTTGTTTGGATCTTCCACCAATATGCCTAAGTGTAGCTTGATTCTAGCGAATGCAGCGCCACGCAGCGGCAAGTCTCATTAATTTCAGGACACATACTGTGTGTGAGCATAGTGCTTCAGTGCTTTAATTGTTCGGATCATCCACAACAATCCCTCCTTGTAGCTTGCTTCTAGCGAATGGAGCGCCACGAGTTGGCAAGTTTCATTACTATTTGCTTACACTATATGAGGGTATAGTGCTTCAGTGCGTTAATTGTTTGGATCATCCACTAGAATGCCTGCGGGTAGCTTGCTTCTAGCGCATGGAGCGCCACGAGTTGGCAGTCTCACTACTGTCTGCTTACACTATATGAAAGAATAGTGCTTCAGTGCGTTAATTGTTTGGATCATCCACCAGGATCCCTCCGGGTAGCTCGTCTCTAGCGCATGGAGCGCCACGAGTTGGCAAGTCTCATTACTTTCTGCTTACACTATATGAGAGAATTGTGATTCAGTGCGTTAATTGTTTGGATCATACACCAGAATCCCTGCGGGTAGCTTTCTTCTAGCGAATGTAGCGCCACGAAGAAGCGAATCTCATTACTTTTTGGACACATACTCTGTGTGAGCATAGTGCTTGAGTGCGTTAATTGTTCGGATCATCTACCACAATCCCCCCTGGTAGCTTGCTTCTAGCGAATGAAGCGCCACGAGTTGGCAAGTCTCAGTAATTTCTGCTTACACTATATGAGGGCATAGTGTTTTAGTAACTTATTTGTTTGGATCATCCACCAGAGTCGCTGCGGGTAGCTTGCTTCTAGCGAATGGTGCGCTAGGAAGGGGCGAATCTCAATACCTTCTGGACACATACTGTGTGTGAGCATAGTGTTTCAGTGCGTTAATTGTTTAGATCATCCACAACAATCACTCCGGGTAGCATTTTTCTAGTGAATGGAGCGCCACGCAGCGGCGAGTATCATTACTTACCGCTTAAGATATATGAGAACATAGAGCTTCAGTGCGTTAATTGTTTGGATCATCCAGTAGAATCCCTCAGGTTACCTTCGTTCTAGCGAATGGAGCGCCACGCAGCGGTGAATCTCATTACTTTATGGACACATACTGTGTGTCAACATAGTCCATCAGTGCGTTAATTGTTTCGATCATCCACCAGAATAAATCCGGGTAGCTTAGTTCTAGCGAACGGAGCGCCACGCGGCAGCGAGTCTAATTACTTATTGCATACACTTTATGAGGGCATAGCTTTTCAGTGCGTTAATATTTTTGATCATCCACCACATTCCCTCCGGGTAGCTTGTTTGTAGGGAATGGAGCGCGACGTAGCGGCGAGTCTCAGTACTTTCAGGACACATACCGTGTGTGAGCATAATGGTTTAGTGCGTTAATTCTTCGGATCGTCAACCACAATCCCTTCGGAAAGCTTGATTTAGCGAATGGAGCGCCACTCAACTTCGAGACTCATTACTTTCTGCATATACTTTATGAGGGCCTTGTGCTTCAGTGCGTTAATTGTTTGGATCATCCACCAAATCCCTCCGGGTAACTTGCTTCTAGCGAATTTAGCGCCACGCAGCGGAGAGTCTCATTACTTTCTGGACATATACTGTGTGTTAGCATAGTGGTTTAGTGCGTTAATTGTTTGGATCATCCACCACTTTTCCTCCGGGTAGCTTGCTTCTAATGAATGGAGCGCCACGCGGTGGAAAGTCTCATTACTATCTGCTTACACTATATCAGGGTATAGTGCTTCAGTGCGTTAATTGTTTGGATCATCCACCAGAATCCCTCCGGGTAGCTTGCATCTAGCGCATGGTGCGCCACGAGTTGGAAAGTCTCATTACTTTCTGCTTACACTATATGAGGGAATAGTGCTTCAGTGCGTTAATTGTTTGGATCATACACCAGAATCTTTGCGGGTAGCTTGCTTCTAGCGAACGGAGCGCCACGAAGGGGCGAATCTCATTACTTTCTGGACACATACTCTGTGTGAGCATAGTGCTTCAGTGCATTAATTGATCGGGTCATCCACCACAATCCCTCCTGGTAGCTTGCTTGTAGCGAATCGAGCGCCAAGAGTTGGCAAGTCTCATTACTATCTGCTTACACTATATGAGGGTATAGTGCTTCAGTGCGTTAATTGTTTGGATCATCCACCAGAATCCCTCCGGGTAGCTTGCATCTAGCGCATGGTGCGCCACGATTTGGAGAGTCTCATTATTTTCTTCTTACACTATATGAGGGAATAGTGCTTCAGTGCGTTAATTTTGGATCATCCACCAGAGTCGCTGCGGGGAGCTTGCTTCTAGCCAATGCAGCGCCACGTAGCGGCGAGTCTGATTACTTTCTGGACATATACTGTGTGTTAGCATAGTGGTTTAGTGCGTTAATTGTTTGGATCATCCACCACTTTTCCTCCGGGTAGCTTGCTTCTATAGAATGGAGCGCCGCGCTGTGGCAAGTCTCATTACTATCTGCTTACACTATATCAGGGCATAATGCTTCAGTACGGTAATTGTTTGGATCATCCAATAGAATCATTCCGTCTAGCTTGCTTCTTGCGAATGGAGCGCCACGCAGCGGCCAGTCTCATTACTTACTGCTTAAAATATATGAGAACATAGTGCATGAGTGCATTAATTGTTAGGATCATCCTGCAGAATCCCTCAGGCTATCTTCGTTCTAGCGAATGGAGCGCCACGCAGCGGCGAGTCTAATAACTTTCAGGACACATACTGTGTGTGAGCATAGTGCTTCAGTGCGTTAATTGTATGGATCAACCACCTCAATGCTTCCGGGTAGCTTGCTTCTAGCGAATGGAGCGCCACGTTGTAGCAAGTCTCATTACTATCTGCTTACATCTAAACAATTAGCGCACAAAAGCACTATGCTCACAAACAGTATGTGTCCAGAAAGTAATGAATCTCGCCGCTGCGTGGCGCTCCATTCGCTAGAACGGAGCTAACGTGATAGATTCTGGTGGGTGATCCAAACAAATTAAAGCACTGAAGCACTATGTTCTCATATAGTTTAAGCAGTAAGTAATGATACTCGCTGCAGCGTGGCGCCCCATTCGGTAGAATCAAGTTACCCGGAGGGATTCTGGTAGATGATCCAAACAACCAACACAGTGAAGCACTATGCTCACACACAGTAAGTTTCCAGAAAGTAATGAGACTCGCCGCTGCGTTGCGCTCAATTCGCTAGAAGCAAGCTATCCGGAGGGATTGAGGTGGATTATCTGAACAATTAACGCACTGAAGCACTATGCTCACACACTGTAAGTGTCCTTAAAGTAATGATACTCGCCTTTGCGTGACCTCCATTCGCTAGAAGCAAGCCACGCGGAGACATATTGGTGAATGATCAAAACAAATAACGCACTGAACCACTATGCCTTCATATAGTGTAAGAAGATAGTAATGAGACTGGCCACCGCGTGGCGCACCATTCGCTAGAAGCAAGCTACACGGAATGATTGTTGTGGATGATCTAAGCAATTAACGCACTGAAGCACTATGCCCTCATATATGATAAGCAGATAGTGATGAGACTTGCCACAACGCTGCACTCCATTCGCTAGAAGCAAGCCACCCCGATGCATTGAGGTGGATGATCCAAAAAAATAACGCACTGAAGCACTATGCTCACACACAGTATGTGTCCTTAAAGTAATGAGACTCGCCGCTGCGTGGCGCTCCATTCTCTAGAAGCAAGCTACACGGATTCATTTTGGTGGATGATCCAAACAATTAACGCACTGAAGGACTATGACCTCATATACTGTAAGCAGATAGTAATGAGTCTTTCCACCGCGTGACACTCCATTCGCTAGAAGCAAGCTACACGGAAAGATTGTGGTGGATGATCTTAACAATTAACGCACTGAAGAGCTATGCCCTCATATAAGGTAAGCAGATAGTAATGATACTTGCCACAGCACTGCGCTCCATTCGCTGGAAGCAAGCCACCCCGATGCATTGAGGTGGATGATCCAAACAATTAACACACTGAAGCACTATGTATCACACACAGTATGTGTCCTTAAAGTAATGAGACTCGCCGCTGCGCGGCGCCCCATTCTCTAGAAGCAAGCTACACGAAGGCATTTTGGTGGATGATCCAAACAAATAACGCACTCAAGCACTTTGCCCTATAAAGTGTATGTAGAAAGTAATGAGACTTGCTGCCGCGTTTCGCTCCATTCGCTAGAAGCAAGCTACCCGGAGGCATTGAGTTGGATGATCCAAACAATTAACGCACTGAAGCACTATGCTCACACAATGTACGTGTCCTTAAATTAATGATACTCGCCGCTGCGTGGCGCTCCATTCGCTAGAAGCAAGCTATCCAGAGGCATATTGGTGAATGATCAAAACTATTAACCCACTGAAGAACTATGCCTACATATAGTGTAAGAAGATAGTAATGAGACTGTCCACCGCGTGGCATTCCATTCGCTAGATGCAAGCTACCCCGATGCATTGAGGTGGATGATCCAAACAATTAACACACTGAAGCACTATGCTCACACACAGTATGTGTCCTTAAAGTAATGAGACTCGCCGCTGCCTGGCGCTCCCTTCGCTACAAGCAAGCTACCCGGAGGCATACTCGTGGATGATCCAAACAAATAACGCACTGAAGCACTATGTCCTCATAAAGTGTATGCAAAAAGTAATGAAACTCGCTTCCGCGTGGCGCTCCATTCGCTAGAAACTAGTTACCCGGAGGGAATGTGGTGGATGGTCCAAAATATTAACGCACTAAAGCACTATGCCTTTATAAAGTTTATGAAGAAAATAATGAGACTCGCTGCTGCGTGGCGCTCCATTCGCTAGAAACAAATTACCCGGGTGGATTGTCGTGGATGATCCAAACAATTAACGCTCTAAAGCACTAGGCTCACACACAGTTTATGTGCAGAAACTAATAAGACTCGCCGCTGTTGGCGCTCAATTCGCCTGAAGCAAGCTACGCGGATGGATTGTGGTGGAAGGTCTAAACAATTAACGCACAGAAGCACTATGCCCTCATATAGTGTAAGCAGATAGTAATGAGACTTGCCACACCGCCGCGCTCCATTCGCTAGAAGCAAGCTATCCGGAGGGATTGAGGTGGATTATCTGAACAATTAACGCACTGAAGCACTATGCTCACACACTGTAAGTGTCCTTAAAGTAATGATACTCGCCTTTGCGTGACCTCCATTCGCTAGAAGCAAGCCACGCGGAGACATATTGGTGAATGATCAAAACAAATAACGCACTGAACCACTATGCCTTCATATAGTGTAAGAAGATAGTAATGAGACTGGCCACCGCGTGGCGCACCATTCGCTAGAAGCAAGCTACACGGAATGATTGTTGTGGATGATCTAAGCAATTAACGCACTGAAGCACTATGCCCTCATATATGGTAAGCAGATAGTGATGAGACTTGCCACAACGCTGCACTCCATTCGCTAGAAGAGAGCCACCCCGATGCATTGAGGTGGATGATCCAAAAAAATAACGCACTGAAGCACTATGCTCACACACAGTATGTGTCCTTAAAGTAATGAGACTCGCCGCTGCGTGGCGCTCCATTCTCTAGAAGCAAGCTACACGGATTCATTTTGGTGGATGATCCAAACAATTAACGCACTGAAGGACTATGACCTCATATACTGTAAGCAGATAGTAATGAGTCTTTCCACCGCGTGACACTCCATTCGCTAGAAGCAAGCTACACGGAAAGATTGTGGTGGATGATCTTAACAATTAACGCACTGAAGAGCTATGCCCTCATATAAGGTAAGCAGATAGTAATGATACTTGCCACAGCACTGCGCTCCATTCGCTGGAAGCAAGCCACCCCGATGCATTGAGGTGGATGATCCAAACAATTAACACACTGAAGCACTATGTATCACACACAGTATGTGTCCTTAAAGTAATGAGACTCGCCGCTGCGCGGCGCCCCATTCTCTAGAAGCAAGCTACACGAAGGCATTTTGGTGGATGATCCAAACAAATAACGCACTCAAGCACTTTGCCCTATAAAGTGTATGTAGAAAGTAATGAGACTTGCTGCCGGGTTTCGCTCCATTCGCTAGAAGCAAGCTACCCGGAGGCATTGAGTTGGATGATCCAAACAATTAACGCACTGAAGCACTATGCTCACACAATGTACGTGTCCTTAAATTAATGATACTCGCCGCTGCGTGGCGCTCCATTCGCTAGAAGCAAGCTATCCAGAGGCATATTGGTGAATGATCAAAACTATTAACCCACTGAAGAACTATGCCTTCATATAGTGTAAGAAGATAGTAATGAGACTGTCCACCGCGTGGCATTCCATTCGCTAGATGCAAGCTACCCCGATGCATTGAGGTGGATGATCCAAACAATTAACACACTGAAGCACTATGCTCACACACAGTATGTGTCCTTAAAGTAATGAGACTCGCCGCTGCCTGGCGCTCCCTTCGCTACAAGCAAGCTACCCGGAGGCATACTCGTGGATGATCCAAACAAATAACGCACTGAAGCACTATGTCCTCATAAAGTGTATGCAAAAAGTAATGAAACTCGCTTCCGCGTGGCGCTCCATTCGCTAGAAACTAGTTACCCGGAGGGAATGTGGTGGATGGTCCAAAATATTAACGCACTAAAGCACTATGCCTTTATAAAGTTTATGAAGAAAATAATGAGACTCGCTGCTGCGTGGCGCTCCATTCGCTAGAAACAAATTACCCGGGTGGATTGTGGTGGATGATCCAAACAATTAACGCTCTAAAGCACTAGGCTCACACACAGTTTATGTGCAGAAACTAATAAGACTCGCCGCTGCTTGGCGCTCAATTCGCCTGAAGCAAGCTACGCGGATGGATTGTGGTGGAAGGTCTAAACAATTAACGCACAGAAGCACTATGCCCTCATATAGTGTAAGCAGATAGTAATGAGACTTGCCACACCGCCGCGCTCCATTCGCTAGAAGCAAGCTACCCCGATGCATTGAGGTGGATGATTCAAACAATTAACGCACTGAAGCACTATGACCTCTTATAGTGTAAGCAGATAGTAATGAGACTTGCCACCGCGTGGCACTCCATTCGCTAGAAGCAAGCAACCCGGAGGGATTGTGGTGGATGATCAAAACAATTAACGCACTCAAGCACTATGCCCTCATATAGTGTTAGCAGATAGTAATGAGACTTGCCACAGCATGGCGCTCCATTCGCTAGAAGCAAGTTACGCGGAGGGATTGTGGTGGAAAATCTAAACAATTAACGCACAGAAGCACTATGCCCTCATATAGTGTAAGCAGATAGTAATGAGACTTGCCACACCGCCGCGCTCCATTCGCTAGAAGCAAGATACCCCGATGCATTGAGGTGGATGATTCAAACAATTAACGCACTGAAGCACTATGACCTCTTATAGTGTAAGCAGATAGTAATGAGACTTGCCACCGCGTGGCACTCCATTCGCTAGAAGCAAGCAACCCGGAGGGATTGTGGTGGATGATCCAAACAATTAACGCACTCAAGCACTATGCCCTCATATAGTGTAAGCAGATAGTAATGAGACTTGCCACCACGTGGCGCTCCACTAGCTAGAAGCAAGCTACGCGGAGGGATTGTGGTCGTTGATCTAAACAATTAACGCACAGAAGCACTATCCCCTCATATAGTGTAAGCAGATAGTAATGATACTTACCACAGCGTGGCGCTCCACTCTCTAGAAGCGAGCTACCCGGAGTGATTGTGGTGGAAGATCTAAACAATTAACGCACAGAGGCACTATGCTCTCATATACTGTAAGCAGATAGTATTGAGACTTGCCACACCGCGGCGCTCCATTCGCTAGAAGCAAGCTACCCCGATGCATTGAGGTGGATGATCCAAACAATTAACGCACTGAAGCACTATTCTCACCCACAGTATGTGTCCTGAAACTAATGAGACTCGCCACTGCCTGGCGCTCCCTTCCCTACAAGCAAGCTACCGGAAGGCATATTGGTGGATGATCCAAACAAATAACACACTGAAGCACTATGCCCTCATAAAGTGTATGCAGAAAGTAATGAGACTTGCTGCCGCGTGGCGCTCCATTCGCTAGAAGGAAGCAGCCCGGAGGCATTGAGGTGGGTGATCCCAACAAATAACGCACTGAAGCACTATGCTCACACACAGTATGTGTCCCTAAACTAATTATACTCGCCGCTGCGTGGCGCTGCATTCACTAGAAGCAAGCTACCCGGAGCCATATTGGTGGATGATCAAAACAAATGACGCACTGAAGCACTGTGCCCTCATATAATGTAGGCAGATAGTAATGAGACTTGCCACACCGCGGCGCTCCATTCGCTAGAAGCAAGCTACCCCGATGTATTGAGGTGGATGATCCAAACAATTAACGCACTGAAGCACTATTCTCACCCACAGTATGTGTCCTGAAACTAATGAGACTCGCCACTGCCTGGCGCTCCCTTCCCTACAAGCAAGCTACCGGAAGGCATATTGGTGGATGATCCAAACAAATAACACACTGAAGCACTATGCCCTCATAAAGTGTATGGAGAAATTAATGATACTCGCTGCCGCGTGGCGCTCCATTCGCTAGACAGAAGATACCAGGAGGGAATGTGGTGGATGATCCAAAATATTAACACACTGAAGCACTGTTCCTTTATAAAGTGTATAAAGAAAGTAATGAGACTCGCTGCCGCGTGGCGCTCCATTCGCTAGAAACAAGTTACCCGAGTGGATTTTGGTGGATTATCCAAACAATTAACGCACTAAAGCACTATGATCACACACACTATGTGTCCAGAAACGAATAAGAATCACCGCTGCTTGACGCTCCATTCACTTGAAGCAAGTTATCCGGAGGGATTGATGTGGATGATCCAAAATATTAGCGCACTGAAGCACTAGCCCTCATAAAGTGTAAGCAGATAGTAATGAGACTTACCACCGCGTGGCACTACATTCGCTAGAAGCTAGCTACCCATAGGCATTGTGTTGGATGTTCTAAACAATAAACGCACTGAAGCACTATGCCCTCATATAGTGTAAGCAGATAGTAATGAGACTTGCCATCGCGTGGCGCTCCATTCGCTAGAAGAGAGCTACCCTTAGGGATTCTGATGGATGATTCAAACAATTAAAGCATTGAAGCACTATGCTCACACACAGTATGTGTCCTGAACTTAGAGAGACTCGCCGCTGCTTGGCGCACCATTAGCTCGAAGCAAGCTACCCGGAGGGATTGTGGTGGATGATCCAAACAAATAAGGCACTGAAGCACTGTGCCTTTATAAAGTGTATAAAGAAAGAAATGAGACTTGCCATCGAGTGGCGCTCCATTCTCTAGAAGCAAGCTACCCGGAAGCATTGAGGTGGTTGATCCATAAAATTAACGCACTGAAACACTATGCTCACAAACAGTATGTGTCTTGAAAGTAATGAGACTCGCCGCTGCGTGGCGCTCCATTCGCTAGAAGCAAGCTACCCGGAGGCATTGTGTTGAATGATCTAAACAATAAACGCACTAAAGCACGATGCCCTCATATAGTGTAAGCAGTTAGTAATGAGACTTGCCATCGCGTGGCGCTCCATTCGCTAGAAGATAGCTACCCTTAGGGATTCTGATGGATGATCCAAACAATTAAAGCATTGAAGCAATATGCTCACACACAGTATGTGTCCTGAACTTGGAGAGACACACCGCTGCTTGGCGCACAATTCGCTAGAAGCAAGGTACCCGGAGGGATTGTGATGGATGATCAAAAAAAATAACGCACTCAAGCACTATGCCCTCATATAGTGCAAGCAGACAATAATGAGACTTGCCACCCTGTGGCGCTCCACTCGCTAGAAACAAGCTATGTGGAGGGATTGTGGTGGATGATCTAAACAATTAACGCACAAAAGCACTATGCCCTCATATAGTGTAAGCAGATAGTAATGAGACTTGCCAAAGTGCGGCGCTCCATTCTATAGAAGCAAGCTACCCGGAAGCATTGAAGTGGTTGATCCATACAATTAACGCACTGAAGCACTATGCTCATACACAGTATGTGTCCTGAAAGTAATGAGACTCGCCGCTCGTGGCGCTCCATTCGCTAGAAGCAAGCTACACGAAGGGATTCTGGTGGATGATCCAAAAAATTAACGCACTGAAGCACTATGACCTCATATAATGTAAGCAGATAGTAATGAGACTTGCCATCGCGTGGCACTCGATTCGCTAGAAACAAGCTACCCGGGGGCATTGTGGTGGATGATCTAAACAATAAACGCACTGAAGCACTATTCCCTCATATAGTGTATGCAGATAGTAATGAGACTTGCCATCGCGTGGCGCTACATTCGCTAGAAGCAAGCTAACCTTAGGGATTCTGGTGGATGATCCAAACAATTAACGCATTGAAGCACTATGCTCACACACAGTATGTGTCCTCAACTTAAAGAGACTCGTTGCTGCTTGGCGCACCATTCGCTAGAAGCAAGCTACCCGGAGGGATTGTGGTGGATGATCTAAACAATTAACGCACTCAAGCGCTATGCCCTCATATAGTGTAAGCAGATAGTTATGAGACTTGCCACAAGCGGTGCTCCATTCGGTGAAAAGCAAGCTACCCCGATGCATTGAGGTGGATGGTCCAAAAAATTAACGCACTGAAGAACTATGCTCACACACAGTATGAGTCCGTAAACTAATGATACTCGCCGCTGCGTGACACTGCATTCACTAGAAGCAAGCTACCCGAAGGCATATTGGTGGATGATCAAAACAAATAACGCACTGAAGCACTGTGCCCTCATATAGTGTAAGCAGATAATAATGAGACTTGCCACCTCGTGGCGCTCCATTCGCTAGAAGCAAGCTACCCGGAGGCATATTGGTGGATGTTCCAAACAATTAACGCACTGAAGCACTATGACCTCATATAGTGTAAGCAGATAGTAATGAGACTTGCCACCGCCTGGCGCTCCATTCCCTAGATGCAAGCTACCTGGAGGCATTGAGGTGGATGATCCAAACAATTAACGCACTGAAGCACTATGCTCACGCACAGTATGTGTCCTGAAACTAATGAGACTCGCCGCTGTCTGGCGCTCCCTTCGCTACAAGCAAGGTACCCGGAGGGATTGTTGTGGATGATCCAAACAATTAACGCACTAATGCTCTATGCTTACACACAGTATATGTCCAGAAAGTAATAAGACTCGCCGCTGCTTTGCGCTTCATTCGCTTGAAGCAAGCTATCCGGAGGCATTGTGTTGGATGATCCAAACAACTAACGCACTGAAGCACTATGCCCTCATATAGTGTAAGCAGATAGTAATGAGACTTGCCACCGCGTGGCGCTCCATTCGCTAGAAGCAAGCTACCCTTAGGGATCCGGTGGATGATCCAAAGAATTAACGCACTGAAGCACTATGCTCACACACAGTATGTGTCCTGAAACTAAAGAGACTCACCGCTGCATGACGCACATTTCGCTAGAACCAAGATACCCGGAGGGATTGTGGTGGATGATGCAAACAATTAACGCACTGAAGCAAGATGACCTCATATACTGTAAGCAGATAGTAATGAGTCTTGCCACCGCGTGGCACTCCATTCGCTAGAAGCAAGCTACACGGAAAGATTGTGGTGGATGATCTAAACAATTAACGCACTGAAGCACTATACCCTCATATAGGGTAAGCAGATAGTAATGAGACTTGCCACAGCGCGGCACTCCGTTCGCTAGAAGCAAGCCACCCGAAGCATTCAGGTGGATGATCCAAACAATTAACGCACTGAAGCACTATGCACACGTAAGGTATGTGTCCTGAAAGTAATGGGACTCGCCGCTGCCTGGCGCTCCCTTCGCTACAAGCAAGCTACCCGGAGGCATACTGGTGGATGATCCAAACAAATAACGCACTGAAGCACTATGCCCTCATAAAGTGGATGCAGAAATTAATGAAACTCGCTGCCCCGTGGCGCTCCATTCGCTAGAAACAAGTTACCCGTGTGGATTGTGGTGGATGATCCAAACAATTAACGCACTAAAGCACTATGCTCGCACACAGTATATCTTCAGAAAGTAATAAGACTCGCCGCTGCTTGGCGCTCCATTCGCTTGAAGCAATCTACCCGGAGGGATTTTTGTGGATGATCCAAACAATTAACTCACTGAGGCACTATGACCTCATATACTATAAGCAGATAGTAATGAGATTTGCCACAGCGTGGCGCTCCATTCGCTAGAAGCAAGCTACCCGGAAGCATTGAAGTGGTTGATCCATACAAATAACTCACTGAAGCACCTTGCTCACACACAGTACGTGTCCTGAAAATGATGAGACTCGCCGCTTCGTGGCGCTCCATTCGCTAGAACGAAGCTAACGTGATAGATTCTGGTGCATGAACCAAACTATTAAAGCACCGAAGCACTATGTTCTCATATAGTTTAAGCCGTATCTAATGATACTCGCTGTTGCGTGGCGCTCCATTCGCTAGAATCAAGCTACCCGGAGGGATTCTGGTAGATGATCCTAACAACCAACACACTAAAGCACTATCCTCACACACAGTAAGTGTCCAGAAACTAATGAGACTCGCCGCTGAGTTGCGCTCAATTCGCTAGAAGCAAGCTATCCGGAGGGATTGAGGTGGATTATCCGAACCATTAGCGCACTGAAGCACTATGCTCACACACTGTAAGTGTCCTTAAAGTAATGATACTCGCCGCTGCGTGGCGCTCCGTTCGCTAGAAGCAAGCTACCCGGAGGCATACTGGTGAATGATCAAAACAAATAACGCACTGAAGCACTATGCCTTCATATAGTGTAAGAAGATAGTAATGAGACTGGCCACCGCGTGGCGCTCCATTCGCTAGAAGAGAGCTACACGGAGGGATTCTGGTGGATGATCCAAACAATTAACGCACTGAAGCACTATGACCTCATATAATGTAAGCAGATAGTAATGAGTCTTTCCACCGCGTGGCACTCTATTCGCTAGAAGCAAGCTACACGGAAAGATTGTGGTGGATGATCTAAAGAATTAACGCACGGAAGCACTATGCCCTCATATAGGGTAAGCAGATAGTAATGAGTCTTGCCACCGCGTGGCACTCTATTCGCTAGAAGCAAGCTACACGGAAAGATTGTGGTGGATGATCTAAACAATTAACGCACAGAAGCACTATGCCCTCATATAGGGTAAGCAGATAGTGATGAGACTTGCCACAGCGTGGCACTCCATTCGCTAGAAGCAAGCCACCCGGATGCATTGAGGTGGATGATCCAAATAAATAACGCACTGAAGCACTATGCTCACACACAGTATGTGTCCTTAAAGTAATGAGACTCGCCGCTGCGTGGCGCTCCATTCTCTAGAAGCAAGTTACACGGATTCAATTTCGTGGATGATCCAAACAATTAACGCACTGAAGCACTATGACCTCATATACTGTAAGCAGATAGTAATGAGTCTTGCCACCGCGTGGCACTCTATTCTCTAGAAGCAAGCTTCACGGAAAGATTGTGGTGGATGATCTAAACAATTAACGCACAGAAGCACTATGCCCTCATATAGGGTAAGCAGATAGTGATGAGACTTGCCACAGCGGGGCACTCCATTCGCTAGAAGCAAGCCACCCGGATGCATTGAGGTGGATGATCCAAATAAATAACGCACTGAAGCACTATGCTCACACACAGTATGTGTCCTTAAAGTAATGAGACTCCCCGCTGCCTGGCGCTCCATTCTCTTGAAGCAAGCTACACGGAGGCATTTTGGTGGATGATCCAAACAAATGACGCACTGAAGCACTATGCCCTATAAAGTGTATACTGAAAGTAATGAGACTTGCTGCCGCGTGGCGCTCCATTCGCTAGAACCAAGCTACCCGGAGGCATTGAGGTGGATGATCCATACAATTAACGCACTGCAGCACTATGCCTTCATATAATGTAAGAAAATAGTAATTAGACTTGCCACAGCGTGGCACTCCATTCGCTATAAGCAATCTACCCGGAGGCATTGAGGTGGATGATCCAAACAATTAACGCACTGAAGCACTATGCTCACACACAGTACGTGTCCTGAAACTGATGAGACTCGCCACTGCCTGGCGCTTCCTTCCCTACAAGCAAGCTACCCGAAGGCATATTGGTGGATGATCCAAACAAATAACACACTGAAGAACTATGCCCTCATAAAGTGTATGGAGAAATTAATGATACTCGCTGCCGCGTGGTGCTCCATTCGCTAGACAGAAGATACCAGGAGGGAATGTGGTGGATGATCCAAAATATTAACGCACTGAAGCACTGTTCCTTTATAAAGTGTATAAAGAAAGTAATGAGACTCGCTGCCGCGTGGCGCTCCATTCGCTAGAAACAAGTTACCCGAGTGGATTTTGGTGGATGATCCAAACAATTAACGCACTAAAGCACTATGATCACACACACTATGTGTCCAGAAACGAATAAGAATCGCCGCTGCTAGACGCTCCATTCACTTGAAGCAAGTTATCCGGAGGGATTGATGTGGATGATCCAAACAATTAGCGCACTGAAGCACTAGCCCTCATAAAGTGTAAGCAGATAGTAATGAGACTTACCACCGCGTGGCACTACATTCGCTAGAAGCTAGCTACCCATAGGCATTGTGTTGGATGTTCTAAACAATAAACGCACTGAAGCACTATGCCCTCATATAGTGTAAGCAGATAGTAATGAGACTTGCCATCGCGTGGCGCTCCATTCGCTAGAAGAGAGCTACCCTTAGGGATTCTGATGGATGATTCAAACAATTAAAGCATTGAAGCACTATGCTCACACACAGTATGTGTCCTGAACTTAGAGAGACTCGCCGCTGCTTGGCGCACCATTAGCTCGAAGCAAGCTACCCGGAGGGATTGTGGTGGATGATCCAAACAAATAAGGCACTGAAGCACTGTGCCTTTATAAAGTGTATAAAGAAAGAAATGAGACTTGCCATCGAGTGGCGCTCCATTCTCTAGAAGCAAGCTACCCGGAAGCATTGAGGTGGTTGATCCATAAAATTAACGCACTGAAACACTATGCTCACAAACAGTATGTGTCTTGAAAGTAATGAGACTCGCCGCTGCGTGGCGCTCCATTCGCTAGAAGCAAGCTACCCGGAGGCATTGTGTTGAATGATCTAAACAATAAACGCACTAAAGCACGATGCCCTCATATAGTGTAAGCAGTTAGTAATGAGACTTGCCATCGCGTGGCGCTCCATTCGCTAGAAGATAGCTACCCTTAGGGATTCTGATGGATGTTCCAAACAATTAAAGCATTGAAGCACTATGCTCACACACAGTATGTGTCCTGAACTTGGAGAGACACACCGCTGCTTGGCGCACAATTCGCTAGAAGCAAGGTACCCGGAGGGATTGTGATGGATGATCAAAAAAAATAACGCACTCAAGCACTATGCCCTCATATAGTGCAAGCAGACAGTAATGAGACTTGCCACCCTGTGGCGCTCCACTCGCTAGAAACAAGCTATGTGGAGGGATTGTGGTGGATGATCTAAACAATTAACGCACAAAAGCACTATGCCCTCATATAGTGTAAGCAGATAGTAATGAGACTTGCCAAAGTGCGGCGCTCCATTCTATAGAAGCAAGCTACCCGGAAGCATTGAAGTGGTTGATCCATACAATTAACGCACTGAAGCACTATGCTCATACACAGTATGTGTCCTGAAAGTAATGAGACTCGCCACTCGTGGCGCTCCATTCGCTAGAAGCAAGCTACACGAAGGGATTCTGGTGGATGATCCAAAAAATTAACGCACTGAAGCACTATGACCTCATATAATGTAAGCAGATAGTAATGAGACTTGCCATCGCGTGGCACTCGATTCGCTAGAAACAAGCTACCCGGGGGCATTGTGGTGGATGATCTAAACAATAAACGCACTGAAGCACTATTCCCTCATATAGTGTATGCAGATAGTAATGAGACTTGCCATCGCGTGGCGCTACATTCGCTAGAAGCAAGCTAACCTTAGGGATTCTGGTGGATGATCCAAACAATTAACGCATTGAAGCACTATGCTCACACACAGTATGTGTCCTCAACTTAAAGAGACTCGTTGCTGCTTGGCGCACCATTCGCTAGAAGCAAGCTACCCGGAGGGATTGTGGTGGATGATCTAAACAATTAACGCACTCAAGCGCTATGCCCTCATATAGTGTAAGCAGATAGTTATGAGACTTGCCACAAGCGGTGCTCCATTCGGTGAAAAGCAAGCTACCCCGATGCATTGAGGTGGATGGTCCAAAAAATTAACGCACTGAAGAACTATGCTCACACACAGTATGAGTCCGTAAACTAATGATACTCGCCGCTGCGTGACACTGCATTCACTAGAAGCAAGCTACCCGAAGGCATATTGGTGGATGATCAAAACAAATAACGCACTGAAGCACTGTGCCCTCATATAGTGTAAGCAGATAATAATGAGACTTGCCACCTCGTGGCGCTCCATTCGCTAGAAGCAAGCTACCCGGAGGCATATTGGTGGATGTTCCAAACAATTAACGCACTGAAGCACTATGACCTCATATAGTGTAAGCAGATAGTAATGAGACTTGCCACCGCCTGGCGCTCCATTCCCTAGATGCAAGCTACCTGGAGGCATTGAGGTGGATGATCCAAACAATTAACGCACTGAAGCACTATGCTCACGCACAGTATGTGTCCTGAAACTAATGAGACTCGCCGCTGTCTGGCGCTCCCTTCGCTACAAGCAAGGTACCCGGAGGGATTGTTGTGGATGATCCAAACAATTAACGCACTAATGCTCTATGCTTACACACAGTATATGTCCAGAAAGTAATAAGACTCGCCGCTGCTTTGCGCTTCATTCGCTTGAAGCAAGCTATCCGGAGGCATTGTGTTGGATGATCCAAACAACTAACGCACTGAAGCACTATGCCCTCATATAGTGTAAGCAGATAGTAATGAGACTTGCCACCGCGTGGCGCTCCATTCGCTAGAAGCAAGCTACCCTTAGGGATCCGGTGGATGATCCAAAGAATTAACGCACTGAAGCACTATGCTCACACACAGTATGTGTCCTGAAACTAAAGAGACTCACCGCTGCATGACGCACATTTCGCTAGAACCAAGATACCCGGAGGGATTGTGGTGGATGATGCAAACAATTAACGCACTGAAGCAAGATGACCTCATATACTGTAAGCAGATAGTAATGAGTCTTGCCACCGCGTGGCACTCCATTCGCTAGAAGCAAGCTACACGGAAAGATTGTGGTGGATGATCTAAACAATTAACGCACTGAAGCACTATACCCTCATATAGGGTAAGCAGATAGTAATGAGACTTGCCACAGCGCGGCACTCCGTTCGCTAGAAGCAAGCCACCCGAAGCATTCAGGTGGATGATCCAAACAATTAACGCACTGAAGCACTATGCACACGTAAGGTATGTGTCCTGAAAGTAATGGGACTCGCCGCTGCCTGGCGCTCCCTTCGCTACAAGCAAGCTACCCGGAGGCATACTGGTGGATGATCCAAACAAATAACGCACTGAAGCACTATGCCCTCATAAAGTGTATGCAGAAATTAATGAAACTCGCTGCCCCGTGGCGCTCCATTCGCTAGAAACAAGTTACCCGTGTGGATTGTGGTGGATGATCCAAACAATTAACGCACTAAAGCACTATGCTCGCACACAGTATATCTTCAGAAAGTAATAAGACTCGCCGCTGCTTGGCGCTCCATTCGCTTGAAGCAATCTACCCGGAGGGATTTTTGTGGATGATCCAAACAATTAACTCACTGAGGCACTATGACCTCATATACTGTAAGCAGATAGTAATGAGTTTTGCCAGAGCGTGGCGCTCCATTCGCTAGAAGCAAGCTACCCGGAAGCATTGAAGTGGTTGATCCATACAAATAACTCACTGAAGCACCTTGCTCACACACAGTACGTGTCCTGAAAATGATGAGACTCGCCGCTTCGTGGCGCTCCATTCGCTAGAACGAAGCTAACGTGATAGATTCTGGTGCATGAACCAAACTATTAAAGCACCGAAGCACTATGTTCTCATATAGTTTAAGCCGTATCTAATGATACTCGCTGTTGCGTGGCGCTCCATTCGCTAGAATCAAGCTACCCGGAGGGATTCTGGTAGAGGATCCTAACAACCAACGGGATACGGACAAAATCTCGCGGCCGAAACATCGCCGCCCAAAATCTCGCCGGCCAAAACCTCGCGGGACAAAATCTCGCCGGGCCAAAACCTCGCGTGGCCTAAACCTCGCCGCCCAAAACCTCGCGGGACAAAATCTCGCCGGGCCAAAACCTCGCGTGGCCAAAACCTCGCCGCCCAAAACCTCGCGGGACAAAATCTCGCCGGGCCAAAACCTCGCGTAGCCAAAACCTCGCCGCCCAAAATCTCGCCGGGCCAAAACCTCGCCACCCAAAATCTCGCCAGACCAAAACCTCGCCGCGAATGAAACTTTTCTTTAAAATTTACTCAATGTGTTTCTGTGTTTCTTAATATGCAATTCCACATTACAAATAATTATAATAATAATAATAATAATAATAATAATAATAAGAAGAAGAAGAAGAAGAAGAAGAAGAAGATACAAAACATCGTGTGCGTGAGCTTTCTCGGGTTATTCCCATTTCCTCCCACTTTCTTTATTCGATCATTTCCTTCATCATGGTCATCTACGTCTCCTTTAACCTATAGGACATAATCAAGGGACGTCGTAAAAACTCATATATTATTTCAAACTTTCATAAATATTATTAGATTTTTGTTAAAATTTTAAGTTTTTGGATGTTCCAAAGTTCACGAAACTAACCTCGTTAGTTTTCATTACTTTCCTTATGCAGACTTTCTTTCCCTATAACCAGTTTAAAAACATCCTGTCGCCCTACCTTCACATTGAAATCCTCTAATACAGAAACAGAATTTTCATATGGTATCGCGGGACTTGGTCAAATACCCGTGATACTTCTTCTGAAACAGCGTCTTTTATACCGTCATCCTTATCATCTGTTGGAACATTTACATTTTGGTCAGGCGTGATTTTGGGTATGGCGATATTTTGGGGCGCGAGGTTTTGGCCCGGCGAGATTTTGGCTCGCGAGGTTTTGGGTGGCGAGGTTTTGGCCAGGCGAGGTTTTGGCCCCGCGAGATTTTCGCCCGCGACGTTTTGGGCGGCGAGGTTTTGGCCATGCGGGGTTTTGGCCCGGCGAGATTTTGTTCCGCGAGGTTTTGGGCGGCGAGGTTTTGGCCAGGCGAGGTTTCGGCCTGGCGAGATTTTGGGCCGCGAGGTTTTGAGAGGCGAGGTTTTGGCCAGGCGAGGTTTTGGTCCGCGAGGTTGTCGCCGCGAGGTTCTGGCCGCGAGGTTTTGTACCCAAACCCAACCAACACACTAAAGCACTATCCTCACACACAGTAAGTGTCCAGAAACTAATGAGACTCGCCGCTGAGTTGCGCTCAATTCGCTAGAAGCAAGCTATCCGGAGGGATTGAGGTGGATTATCCGAACAATTAGCGCACTGAAGCACTATGCTCACACACTGTAAGTGTCCTTAAAGTAATGATACTCGCCGCTGCGTGGCGCTCCGTTCGCTAGAAGCAAGCTACCCGGAGGCATACTGGTGAATGATCAAAACAAATAACGCACTGAAGCACTATGCCTTCATATAGTGTAAGAAGATAGTAATGAGACTGGCCACCGCGTGGCGCTCCATTCGCTAGAAGAGAGCTACACGGAGGGATTCTGGTGGATGATCCAAACAATTAACGCACTGAAGCACTATGACCTCATATAATGTAAGCAGATAGTAATGAGTCTTGCCACCGCGTGGCACTCTATTCGCTAGAAGCAAGCTACACGGAAAGATTGTGGTGGATGATCTAAAGAATTAACGCACGGAAGCACTATGCCCTCATATATAGTAAGCAGATAGTAATGAGTCTTGCCACCGCGTGGCACTCTATTCGCTAGAAGCAAGCTACACGGAAAGATTGTGGTGGATGATCTAAACAATTAACGCACAGAAGCACTATGCCCTCATATAGGGTAAGCAGATAGTGATGAGACTTGCCACAGCGTGGCACTCCATTCGCTAGAAGCAAGCCACCCGGATGCATTGAGGTGGATGATCCAAATAAATAACGCACTGAAGCACTATGCTCACACACAGTATGTGTCCTTAAAGTAATGAGACTCGCCGCTGCGTGGCGCTCCATTCTCTAGAAGCAAGTTACACGGATTCAATTTCGTGGATGATCCAAACAATTAACGCACTGAAGCACTATGACCTCATATACTGTAAGCAGATAGTAATGAGTCTTGCCACCGCGTGGCACTCTATTCTCTAGAAGCAAGCTTCACGGAAAGATTGTGGTGGATGATCTAAACAATTAACGCACAGAAGCACTATGCCCTCATATAGGGTAAGCAGATAGTGATGAGACTTGCCACAGCGGGGCACTCCATTCGCTAGAAGCAAGCCACCCGGATGCATTGAGGTGGATGATCCAAATAAATAACGCACTGAAGCACTATGCTCACACACAGTATGTGTCCTTAAAGTAATGAGACTCCCCGCTGCCTGGCGCTCCATTCTCTTGAAGCAAGCTACACGGAGGCATTTTGGTGGATGATCCAAACAAATGACGCACTGAAGCACTATGCCCTATAAAGTGTATACTGAAAGTAATGAGACTTGCTGCCGCGTGGCGCTCCATTCGCTAGAACCAAGCTACCCGGAGGCATTGAGGTGGATGATCCATACAATTAACGCACTGCAGCACTATGCCTTCATATAATGTAAGAAAATAGTAATTAGACTTGCCACAGCGTGGCACTCCATTCGCTATAAGCAATCTACCCGGAGGCATTGAGGTGGATGATCCAAACAATTAACGCACTGAAGCACTATGCTCACACACAGTACGTGTCCTGAAACTAATGAGACTCGCCACTGCCTGGCGCTCCCTTCCCTACAAGCAAGCTACCCGAAGGCATATTGGTGGATGATCCAAACAAATAACACACTGAAGCACTATGCCCTCATAAAGTGTATGGAGAAATTAATGATACTCGCTGCCGCGTGGTGCTCCATTCGCTAGACAGAAGATACCAGGAGGGAATGTGGTGGATGATCCAAAATATTAACGCACTGAAGCACTGTTCCTTTATAAAGTGTATAAAGAAAGTAATGAGACTCGCTGCCGCGTGGCGCTCCATTCGCTAGAAACAAGTTACCCGAGTGGATTTTGGTGGATGATCCAAACAATTAACGCACTAAAGCACTATGATCACACACACTATGTGTCCAGAAACGAATAAGAATCGCCGCTGCTAGACGCTCCATTCACTTGAAGCAAGTTATCCGGAGGGATTGATGTGGATGATCGAAACAATTAGCGCACTGAAGCACTAGCCCTCATAAAGTGTAAGCAGATAGTAATGAGACTTACCACCGCGTGGCACTACATTCGCTAGAAGCTAGCTACCCATAGGCATTGTGTTGGATGTTCTAAACAATAAACGCACTGAAGCACTATGCCCTCATATAGTGTAAGCAGATAGTAATGAGACTTGCCATCGCG
Organism: Thermobia domestica; assembly: GCF_964235325.1. Classification (NCBI taxonomy): domain Eukaryota; kingdom Metazoa; phylum Arthropoda; class Insecta; order Zygentoma; family Lepismatidae; genus Thermobia; species Thermobia domestica. Next base: position 107,708,291 of record NC_137459.1, on the reverse strand, counting down.
TGGCGCTCCATTCTATAGAAGCAAGCTACCCGGAAGCATTGAAGTGGTTGATCCATACAATTAACGCACTGAAGCACTATGCTCACACACAGTATGTGTCCTGAAAGTAATGAGACTCGCCGCTCGTGGCGCTCCATTCGCTAGAAGCAAGCTACACGAAGCGATTCTGGTGGATGATCCAAAAAATTAACGCACTGAAGCACTTTGACCTCATATAGTGTAAGCAGATAGTAATGAGACTTGCCATCGCGTGGCACTCGATTCGCTAGAAACAAGCTACCCGGAGGCATTGTGGTGGATGATCTAAACAATAAACGCACTGAAGCACTATTCCCTCATATAGTGTATGCAGATAGTAATGAGACTTGCCATCGCGTGGCGCTCCATTCGCTAGATACAAGCTAACCTTAGGGATTCTGGTGGATGATCCAAACAATTAACGCATTGAAGCACTATGCTCACACACAGTATGTGTCCTCAACTTAAAGAGACTCGTTGCTGCTTGGCGCACCATTCGCTAGAAGCAAGCTACCCGGAGGGATTGTGGTGGATGATCTAAACAATTAACGCACTCAAGCGCTATGCCCTCATATAGTGTAAGCAGATAGTAATGAGACTTGCCACAAGCGGTGCTCCATTCGGTGAAAAGCAAGCTACCCCGATGCATTGAGGTGGATGATCCAAACAATTAACGCACTGAAGAACTATGCTCACACACAGTATGAGTCCGTAAACTAACGATACTGGCCGCTGCGTGACACTGCATTCACTAGAAGCAAGCTACCCGAAGGCATATTGGTGGATGATCAAAACAAATAACGCACTGATGCACTGTGCCCTCACATAGTGTAAGCAGATAGTAATGAGACTTGCCACCTCGTGGCGCTCCATTCGCTAGAAGCAAGCTACCCGGAGGCATATTGGTGGATGTTCCAAACAATTAACGCACTGAAGCACTATGACCTCATATAGTGTAAGCAGATAGTAATGAGACTTGCCACCGCCTGGCGCTCCATTCCCTAGATGCAAGCTACCTGGAGGCATTGATGTGGATGATCCAAACAATTAACGCACTGAAGCACTATGCTCACGCACAGTATGTGTCCTGAAAGTAATGAGACTCGCCGCTGTCTGGCGCTCCCTTCGCTACAAGCAAGGTACCCGGAGGGATTGTTGTGGATGATCCAAACAATTAACGCACTAATGCTCTATGCTTACACACAGTATATGTCCAGAAAGTAATAAGACTCGCCGCTGCTTTGCGCTTCATTCGCTTGAAGCAAGCTATCCGGAGGCATTGTGTTGCATGATCCAAACAACTAACGCACTGAAGCACTATGCCCTCATATAGTGTAAGCAGATAGTAATGAGACTTGCCACGGCGTGACGCTCCATTCGCTAGAAGCAAGCTACCCTTAGGGATTCTGGTGGATGATTCAAAGAATTAACGCACTGAAGCACTATGCTCACACACAGTATGTGTCCTGAAACTAAAGAGACTCACCGCTGCATGACGCACATTTCGCTAGAACCAAGCTACCCGGAGGGATTGTGGTGGATGATCCAAACAATTAACGCACTCAAGAGACTGTGCCCTCATATAGTGTAAGCAGATAGTAATGAGGCTTGCCACAGCGTGGCGCTCCGTTCGATAGAAACTAGCTACCCGTAGGCATATTGGTGAATGATGGAAACAAATAACGCACTGAAGCACTACGCCTTCATATAGTGTAAGAAGACAGTAATGAGACTGGCCACCGCGTGGCGCTTCACTCGCTAGAAGCAAGCTACCCGGAGGGATTCTGGTGGATGATCCAAACAATTAACGCACTGAAGCACTATGACCTCATATACTGTAAGCAGATAGTAATGAGTCTTGCCACCGCGTGGCACTCCATTCGCTAGAAGCAAGCTACACGGAAAGATTGTGGTGGATGATCTAAACAATTAACGCACTGAAGCACTATACCCTCATATAGGGTAAGCAGATAGTAATGAGACTTGCCACAGCGCGGCACTCCGTTCGCTAGAAGCAAGCCACCCGAAGCATTGAGGTGGATGATCCAAACAATTAACGCACTGAAGCACTATGCACACGTAAGGTATGTGTCCTGAAAGTAATGGGACTCGCCGCTGCTTTGCGCTCCATTCGCTTGAAGCAAGCTATCCGGAGGCATTGTGTTGGATGATCCAAACAATTAACGCACTGAAGCACTATGCCCTCATATAGTGTAAGCAGATAGTAATGAGACTTGCCACCGCGTGGCGCTCCATTCGCTAGAAGCAAGCTACTTTTAGGGATTCTGGTGGATGATCCAAAGAATTAACGCACTGAAGCACTATGCTCACACACAGTATGTGTCCTGAAACTAAAGAGACTCACCGCTGCATGACGCACATTTCGCTAGAACCAAGCTACCCGGAGGGAGTGGTGGATGATCCAAACAATTAACGCACTCAAGAGACTGTGCCCTCATATAGTGTAAGCAGATAGTAATGAGGCTTGCCACAGCGTGGCGCTCCGTTCGATAGAAACTAGCTACCCGTAGGCATATTGGTGAATGATGGAAACAAATAACGCACTGAAGCACTAAGCCTTCATATAGTGTAAGAAGACAGTAATGAGACTGGCCACCGCGTGGCGTTTCACTCGCTAGAAGCAAGCTACCCGGAGGGATTCTGGTGGATGATCCAAACAATTAACGCACTGAAGCACTATGACCTCATATACTGTAAGCAGATAGTTATGCGTCTTGCCACCGCGTGGCACTCCATTCGCTACAAGCAAGCTACCCGGAGGCATACTGGTGGATGATCCAAACAAATAACGCACTGAAGCACTATGCCCTCATAAAGTGTATGCAGAAAGTAATGAAACTCGCTGCCCCGTGGCGCTCCATTCGCTAGAAACAAGTTACCCGTGTGGATTGTGGTGGATGATCCAAACAATTAACGCACTAAAGCACTATGCTCACATACAGTATATCTTCAGAAAGTAATAAGACTCGCCGCTGCTTGGCGCTCCATTCGCTTGAAGCAATCTACCCGGAGGGATTTTTGTGGATGATCCAAACAATTAACTCACTGAGGCACTATGACCTCATATACTGTAAGCAGGATTGGAGGCTGTGATTAAGTGTGGAAGTGTGATTCTCGCTGCTCCACAAAGGAGCAACAAAAAGTGGGAAAAAGTCTAAGTAGTGCGAAGTGCTTTATATCAGTGAATGCGTAAACTTTTGGTGAACACTATAGTGTAAAGCATATAGAATTTAGAGCAGTGGCTCCAAGATATAAGCCCAAAACTACACGAAAATTTTCCTATTTAAATACATTGTAATAAATATACAGCATACATGTGGCAATAAGTTTCTAAAAAGTAAAAACAAACAGCTCAGCAGTTTGTGTCAGTGATCGAAGATCAACCAGTGAATGAACTTCCAAGTGCGGTTCGTTATCTAGAGCACATAGGAACATCACTCCGGTGAGTAACTTGGAAATTTTTCACTTTTCTGGACGTAGAACTATTTCAAGCATGGAGAGGTACACCATGGGTTTTTAATCTAACTTTGGGACACTATGGCACATGGACCGAAAGGGCCAGGGACCTGAAACATTGGAGGTGGGTCCACAACCCCCCTCACTCCCCCCTATCCCCCATCTCCTACCCTTCCCGAATTATAGTCGACCAAAATGATTTAAGTCTTGACCTTTGACCCTTTTTTTTAGGAATATCGGTATCCCCTCCCCCTACTTTTCTCTTTTTTTTTTCGTTTTACGAAAAAAAAAGCAGCTTCGCGTAACCCCCCAGACCAACCTACCCTTCTCAGGTCTCCCCTTTCGGAAAGTGTGTCCAAAGTGTCCCTATCAAGTCTCGAGTTAATCGGTACACACACACACACAAAAAAAAAAACTTTTGTTCATTATAATTATTTAAGTGTACTACGAATATTGACATTATACTACATAGTGATTTAAAAAACTTGTACACAGACATCTATAATAGGCTATCCGAAAATGGCGATGTATCGTTCTCCCCCGGGGACACCATCCAGAGACCAGTCTCCAATCAACCCTGCAATACGACTTACAACAGCAGAAGAAAATGAACAAAGAAAAAGAGCACGAGAGGAGTCTACAGCACTAGAAGAGCCAACTAAGGGAAAGACAACCGAGGATTTGGAATTCGACACAATGGGACAGCTAGACCAAGAAATGAATTACATAGAAAACTTACTGGACTGGAAAAAGATAGGGAAGTCCCACCTCGAAAAATTAAAAAAGAGAGCAGTAGTCTGGGTCAAGGATAGGGCCCAGTTACTTAAAGGCTAGACCAAATGGAGAAAATAAATGTAAAGCTTCAAGAAAAATACGACAACCTTCAAAAAGAAAAATTAATAACAGAAATGGAAATGATGTCGGGACAAAAAGGTGGTCGCATCGAACCCAAAAAGCAAATGGAAGAATTAAGGCAAAAGAATACAAAATTAGAGAAAGAAATAGAGGAATTAAAGGATGAGAAGGCAGAAATTAAAAACGACAGAGACAGACAATATAAACGGCTTGAAACAGAAATCCAAGAAATAACGGAAAGCAGAAACGAGCTAAAGAAACAATTCCAAGAAAAAACGAAACAAGTACACAAACTGCAGGATGAATACAAATATCTGGAGAAAAAATACGAGCAAGTAAAGGAGGAGTTAATACAGACCCAACAATCTTTTGGCAGAGAGGAGATAGCATGGGAGAAACAGAAAAATATCTACAGGGACAAGATTGAAGAATTAAGAAACAAACAGGGAACCGACACAGACGCAGTAATACACGAAATACAGGCACTAACAAAAAAGATTGAAGAAAAGCTGTGGCCAGTCTCATTACTGTCTTCTTACACTATATGAAGGCTTAGTGCTTTAGTGCGTTATTTGTTTCCATCATTCACCAATATGCCTACGGGTAGCTAGTTTCTATCGAACGGAGCGCCACGCTGTGGCAAGCCTCATTACTATCTGCTTACACTATATGAGGGCACAGTCTCTTGAGTGCGTTAATTGTTTGGATCATCCACCACAATCCCTCCGGGTAGCTTGGTTCTAGCGAAATGTGCGTCATGCAGCGGTGAGTCTCTTTAGTTTCAGGACACATACTGTGTGTGAGCATAGTGCTTCAGTGCGTTAATTCTTTGAATCATCCAACAGAATCCCTAAGGGTAGCTTGCTTCTAGCGAATGGAGCGCCACGCGGTGGCAAGTCTCATTACTATCTGCTTACACTATATGAGGGCATAGTGCTTCAGTGCGTTAATTGTTTGGATCATCCAACACAATGCCTCCGGATAGCTTGCTTCAAGCGAATGGAGCGCAAAGCAGCGGCGAGTCTTATTACTTTCTGGACATATACTGTGTGTAAGCATAGAGCATTAGTGCGTTAATTGTTTGGATCATCCACAACAATCCCTCCGGGTACATTGCTTGTAGCGAAGGGAGCGCCAGGCAGCGGCGAGTCTCATTACTTTCAGGACACATACTGTGCGTGAGCATAGTGCTTCAGTGCGTTAATTGTTTGGATCATCCACCTCAATGCCTCCAGGTAGCTTGCATCTAGGGAATGGAGCGCCAGGCGGTGGCAAGTCTCATTACTATCTGCTTACACTATATGAGGGCGCAGTGCTTCAGTGCGTTATTTGTTTTCATCATCCACCAATATGCCTTCAGGTAGCTTGCTTCTAGTGAATGCAGTGTCACGCAGCGGCGAGTATCATTAGTGTACGGACTCATACTGTGTGTGAGCATATTTCTTCAGTGCGTTAATTGTTTGGATCATCCACCTCAATGCATCGGGGTAGCTTGCTTTTTACCGAATGGAGAACCGCGCTGTGGCAAGTCTCATTACTATCTGCTTACACTATATGAGGGCATAGCGCTTGAGTGCGTTAGTTGTTTAGATCATCCACCACAATCCCTCCGGGTAGCTTGCTTCTAGCGAATGGTACGCCAAGCAGCAACGAGTCTCATTACTTTCAGGACACATACTGTGTGTGAGCATAGTGCCTCAGTGCGTTAATTGTATGGATCAACCACTTCAATGCTTCCGGGTAGCTTGCTTCTATAGAATGGAGCGCCACGCGATGGCAAGTCTCATTACTATCTGCATACACTATATGAGGGAATAGTGCTTCAGTGCGTTTATTGTTTAGATCATCCACCACAATGCCTCCGGGTAGCTTGCTTCTAGCGAATGGTACGCCAAGCAGCAACGAGTCTCTTTAAGTTGAGGACACATACTGTGTGTGAGCATAGTGCTTCAATGCGTTAATTGTTTGGATCATCCACCAGAATCCCTAAGGTTAGCTTGCATCTAGCGAATGGAGCGCCACGCGATGGCAAGTCTCATTACTATCTGCATACATTATATGAGGGAATAGTGCTTCAGTGCGCTTATTGTTTAGATCATCCACCACAATGCCTCCGGGTAGCTTGTTTCTAGCGAATCGAGTGCCACGCGATGGCAAGTCTCATTACTATCTGCTTACACTATATGAGGGCATAGTGCTTTTGTGCGTTAATTGTTTAGATTATCCACCACAATCCCTCCACATAGCTTGTTTCTAGCGAGTGGAGCGCCACAGGGTGGCAAGTCTCATTACTATCTGCTTGCACTATATGAGGGCATAGTGCTTGAGTGCGTTATTTGTTTTGATCATCCACCACAATCCCTCCGGGTACCTTGCTTCTAGCGAATTGTGCGCCAAGCAGCGGTGTGTCTCTCCAAGTTCAGGACACATACTGTGTGTGAGCATAGTGCTTCAATGCTTTAATTGTTAGGATCATCCATCAGAATCCCTAAGGGTAGCTATCTTCTAGCGAATGGAGCGCCACGCAGTGGCGAGTCTCATTAATTTCAAGACACATACTGTTTGTGAGCATAGTGCTTCAGTGCGTTAATTGTATGGATCAACCACCTCAATGCTTCCGGGTAGCTTGCTTCTAGAGAATGGAGCGCCACTCGATGGCAAGTCTCATTTCTTTCTTTATACACTTTATAAAGGCACAGTGCTTCAGTGCCTTATTTGTTTGGATCATCCACCACAATCCCTCCGGGTAGCTTGCTTCGAGCTAATGGTGCGCCAAGCAGCGGCGAGTCTCTCTAAGTTCAGGACACATACTGTGTGTGAGCATAGTGCTTCAATGCTTTAATTGTTTGAATCATCCATCAGAATCCCTAAGGGTAGCTCTCTTCTAGCGAATGGAGCGCCACGCGATGGCAAGTCTCATTACTATCTGCTTACACTATATGAGGGCATAGTGCTTCAATGCGTTTATTGTTTAGAACATCCAACACAATGCCTATGGGTAGCTAGCTTCTAGCGAATGTAGTGCCACGCGGTGGTAAGTCTCATTACTATCTGCTTACACTTTATGAGGGCTAGTGCTTCAGTGCGCTAATTGTTTGGATCATCCACATCAATCCCTCCGGATAACTTGCTTCAAGTGAATGGAGCGTCTAGCAGCGGCGATTCTTATTCGTTTCTGGACACATAGTGTGTGTGATCATAGTGCTTTAGTGCGTTAATTGTTTGGATCATCCACCAAAATCCACTCGGGTAACTTGTTTCTAGCGAATGGAGCGCCACGCGGCAGCGAGTCTCATTACTTTCTTTATACACTTAATAAAGGAACAGTGCTTCAGTGCGTTAATATTTTGGATCATCCACCACATTCCCTCCTGGTATCTTCTGTCTAGCGAATGGAGCACCACGCGGCAGCGAGTATCATTAATTTCTCCACACACTTTATGAGGGCATAGTGCTTCAGTGTGTTATTTGTTTGGATCATCCACCAATATGCCTTCGGGTAGCTTGCTTGTAGGGAAGGAAGCGCCAGGCAGTGGCGAGTCTCATTCGTTTCAGGACACGTACTGTGTGTGAGCATAGTGCTTCAGTGCGTTAATTGTTTGGATCACCCACCACAATGCCTCCGGGTAGATTGCTTGTAGCGAATGGAGTGCCACGCTGTAGCAAGTCTAATTACTATTTTCTTACACTATATGAAGGCATAGTGCTGCAGTGCGTTAATTGTATGGATCATCCACCTCAATGCTTCCGGGTAGCTTGGTTCTAGCGAATGGAGCGCCACGCGGCAGCAAGTCTCATTACTTTCAGTATACACTTTATACGGCATAGTGCTTCAGTGCGTCATTTGTTTGGATCATCCACCAAAATGCCTCCGTGTAGCTTGCTTCAAGAGAATGGAGCGCCAGGCAGCGGGGAGTCTCATTACTTTAAGGACACGTACTGTGTGTGAGCATAGTGCTTCAGTGCGTTAATTGTTTGGATCATCCACCACAATGCCTCCGGGTAGATTGCTTGTAGCGAATGGAGTGCCACGCTGTAGCAAGTCTAATTACTATTTTCTTACACTATATGAAGGCATAGTGCTGCAGTGCGTTAGTTGTATGGATCATCCACCTCAATGCCTCCGGGTAGCTTGGTTCTAGCGAATGGAGCGCCACGCGGCAGCAAGTCTCATTACTTTCAGTATACACTTTATAGGGCATAGTGCTTCTGTGCGTTAATTGTTTAGATCATCCACCACAATCTTTCCGTGTAGCTTGCTTCTAGAGAATAGAGTGCCACGCGGTGGCAAGACTCATTACTATCTGCTTACAGTATATGAGGTCATAGTGCTTCAGTGCGTTAATTGTTTGGATCATCCACGAAATTGAATCCGTGTAACTTGCTTCTAGAGAATGGAGCGCCACGCAGCGGCGAGTCTCATTACTTTAAGGACACATACTGTGTGTGAGCATAGTGCTTCAGTGCGTTATTTATTTGGATCATCCACCTCAATGCATCCGGGTGGCTTGCTTCTAGCCAATGGAGTGCCACGCTGTGGCAAGTCTCATCACTATCTGCTTACCCTATATGAGGGCATAGTGCTTCTGTGTGTTAATTGTTTAGATCATCCACCACAATCTCTCCGTGTAGCTATCTTCTAGCGAATAGAGTGCCACGCGGTGGCAAGACTCATTACTATCTGTTTACCCTATATTAGGGCATAGTGCTTCCGTGCGTTAATTCTTTAGATCATCCACCACAATCTTTCCGTGTAGCTTGCTTCTAGCGAATAGAGTGCCACGCGGTGGCAAGACTCATTACTATCTGCTTACATTATATGAGGTCATAGTGCTTCAGTGCGTTAATTGTTTGGATCATCCACCAGAATCCCTCCGTGTAGCTCTCTTCTAGCGAATGGAGCGCCACGCGGTGGCCAGTCTCATTACTATCTTCTTACACTATATGAAGGCATAGTGCTTCAGTGCGTTATTTGTTTTGATAATTCACCAGTATGCTTCCGGGTAGCTTGCTTCTAGCGAACGGAGCGCCACGCAGCGGCGAGTATCATTACTTTAAGGACACTTACAGTGTGTGAGCATAGCGCTTCAGTGCGCTAATTGTTCGGATAATCCACCTCAACCCCTCCGGATAGCTTGCTTCTAGCGAATTGAGCGCAACTCAGCGGCGAGTCTCATTACTTTCTGGACACTTACTGTGTGTGAGGATAGTGCTTTAGTGTGTTGGTTGTTAGGATCATCTACCAGAATTCCTCCGGGTAGCTTGATTCTAGCGAATGGAGCGCCACGCAACAGCGAGTATCATTAGATACGGCTTAAACTATATGAGAACATAGTGCTTCGGTGCTTTAATAGTTTGGTTCATCCACCAGAATCTATCACGTTAGCTTCATTCTAGCGAATGGAGCGCCACGAAGCGGCGAGTCTCATTTTCAGGACACGTACTGTGTGTGAGCAGGGTGCTTCAGTGAGTTATTTGTATGGATCAACCACTTCAATGCTTCCGGGTAGCTTGCTTCTAGCGAATGGAGCGGCACGCTGTGGCAAAACTCATTACTATCTGCTTACAGTATTTTTTTTTTTCATTCGCTCAGCCGCGTTACTGTCAGCCGGTGCCTTGAGCATTCAAAACCGGCGAAGTATCATCATTGCGAATGATTTCTCTTTTGGGTTTATTTATTTCATAATTTTGAAGAAGGAAAGGGAAGGGGAAAAGGACGTGAAACCTAAACAAGGGATTGGACAAAAAAAAAGATGAAACGAACAAAAAACAAAAAAAAAACAAAAAAAATAACTAAACTTAATATTTGCTAAACTCTACTCTCATTTCTAGTCTTGTGAGATTTTGTGTTTTTTTTTGTTTTATTGAGTTTAAGTTTGAGTTTAAGTTTGTTACGTGTGTGTTGTTTTGAATGTCGTATGTTTTGTGTTTTCGTGTTTACCTATTGGTCATCTTCTTCTTTCTTCTTTTCTTCAGGTTTTCACTCTGTATGTTTGGTTTCTCTGGTTTCTGCCTGCATTTCTCTCCTGTGTGTTCTATTTCACATTTGCACTATTTACACTGGCTTTTCACCTTTATATTTTACCTCTTTTCACTATCCTGCATCAACACTACACTACACTCACTATTGACACTGACTGCTTTTGATGAAATCACTAACCTTCACCAACTAGTACTTACACTATGAAACACACACGCTACACTTACTTTTATCTAAATTTTCACATTTTCAAAACTTTTAATTTTCTGATGCTTCTATATAAGCGTTTCCTGTTACTTTTGCTTTGATGCTTTAGTGTTCTCAGTTGCATATCAATGCCAGTTTCCACCCATTTGTGCTGGCTTGAGGTCCAGGGCCCACTCAGAGCACTTAGTGCAGGCCCTGGTCCGTTTTATCCTTCGGCCGGCACGCCCGGGATGGGCCGTCCTATTGGCGAGAGTTGCTCTATTATTTATCTCTGAGACACTATCCTCGCTTCACCTCTACTCATGCACTCACGCAACATTCACTCTTGCACCGGAGTTCCTTTCCAAACCGAGAGGCTGGAGGTGCAGCACGCATTCTGGTCCTCGGCGAAAGCACGGTGATCCAGTGCTTGGATTCCAGGAGTCTTTTCTCCGGTCCGAGGACTTCTTCACACATTCTTCCACTTGCACTTATCCTTCTATTCTTCTTCTGTAAGTTTTTCGTCTTAGTTCGGAGTATTCATTTGTCAAATTTTCCAATTTCTTGCAGTCTTCCTCTACTTCTATTATTTCTTTCAGTGATTTTTCTCTTATTTGAGTTCTTAGTTCTAAAATTTCTTCTAATAATGGACACCACATGACATGGTGCTCAGGAGTTCCTTCTTCTCCGCATTCACACGTTGGGCTGGGTCTTAACTTGATTCTGTGGAGGTGTTGTTCGTATGGTCCATGGCCTGATAGATAATGAACCAATCCATATGTTGGATTTAAGTGGTTTATTTTTAGTCTATCGACGATGCTAGGAAAAATTCTATGTAATCTTTGCGCTCCACTGTATTCCTGCCATTCTTTATCCCATAGTTGTATTATGTTGTCGTTAATTTCTTTCTCATTTTTTAGATCCCTGTTAAAAATTTCTCTAATTTTCCTTTTCTCTTCTTTCCTTAACCAGTAATTAATTGCCCTTTGCAATAACACATAGTTCATTGGTTGGATACCAAGGATTATACAGAGTGCGCTATGCGAAGTAGTGTTAAAAGCTCCAGACATTCTGATTAATAGGTTTCTTTGTGGTCTATTGATTTGATTTCTGTAAGTCTTATTTCTTAATAGTCTATCAATCCAAACGCTGGATGCGTACGCCATGGTAGCTGACAAAATAGTTTCTTGGTATAGTCTTAGTATTTTTAATGGTAGCCTGTATCTGTTTCTTGCAATAGTAGTCAATTTATTCGCTACACTGTTTCCCCTTTTTACTATATATTTCAAATGTTCATCAAATTTTAATCTATCGTCTAGCATTATGCCAAGGTATTTTATGCTTTGCGCTCGTTCTACTCCTACTCCATTTAATTTTATAGTCGGGTTTCTTTGTAGTTTTGTGCCGAAAATTAGATATTTGGTTTTCTTTGATGATATCCTTAATTTACTCTCCATACTCCATTCTTCAAGTATTTCTGTTATCTTTTTAACTTTTTCTTCTAATTCCCTTCGGCTGTTTCCTGATGTTGTTATTACGACGTCATCGGCGAATGCCACTATTTTATCGACTTCTTGCTTTTTGTTTATTTTTTCCAAGCAAGGTTGTAATTCTATGTCCCATAGTAGGGGTCCTAATATTGATCCTTGCGGGCATCCTTTCTCTGTTTTAATTATTATGTCGCCCTCTTCATTGGGTATTATTATTTTTCTGTTTTCTAGATAGTTTCTTATCAAATTCAGTAAGTATGCTGGCATTTCCAGTTTTTTTACATTTTCAATTAAGGATGGAAACCATAAATTATCAAATGCTCCTTCGATGTCAATGAAGAGCGCTAATACATATTTCTTTTCGTATATCTTTTCTTTGATATCATCTAGAAGAGTATTTATGGCGTCTTCTGTTGATTTTCCTACTCTGAATCCAAATTGTAGTTTGTCTTCAGTTACGTTTCTGTATTTTTGAATTCTGTTTAATATTACTCTCTCAAAAATTTTTGATATATTTTTTAATAAGCATATAGGTCTATATGAGTTTACTTCTGATGGATCCCTTTCTGGTCCTTTTGAGAGAATAATTAATTTTGATGCTTTCCACGGCTCTGGAATTTCTTGTTTCTTTATTAGTAAATTGAAAAGCTTCGTTAGGTAGGGGACCCATAAATCTTTAGTCTTCTTGTATATTTCGTTTTTGATGCCATCTATACCCGGAGATTTCTTGTTTTTAAGTTTTCTAAAGATCTTTTCTATTTCTTCGTTAGTGACTTTGTCCGATTCTGGTACAGTTCCTGTATGTTGTTCACCCATTTTGTTTCTTAGTACTGTGTTTCTTTCTGTGTCGTTATTGTTTTCATCTCTGGGAAAAAATTTGTTCGCTAAAACTTTTAGAGTTTCTTCTCTGTTTGAGGTGTATGATCCATCTAATTTCTTGACTGTATTTAATACTAATGGGTTTATTTTTTGTGTTATGAGTTTGTATGGAACACCCCATGGATCTATTTCAATATTTTTCTTGAGGTAAAGATCCCAACTTCTTTTCTTAGCCTCTAATATCGCTTCCTTATATTTATTCTTTGCATTTCTATATTTCTCTAATCTTCTTTCCTTTAGTATTGGGTTATAAGTTGCTTGATAACTTTTCCGGGCTGACGTTGCAAGTCTTTTTAATCTTTGTAGTTTAGGTGTCCAAAAGTCTTCATATACTCTTCTTTCTTGACTTTCCGGAGTAGCCTCTTTGAAAGCTTTTTTTGTTGCTTGTTCAATTTCGTTGATTATTTCGGTCAAGTTTTCATCTTCATTTATTTGGGGTAGATTTAATTTGTTCTTGAAAGTAATCCAATTTGTCTTAGCTATATTAAATTTTTTTTGCTCTTTTCCATTTTTCTCAATTTTCATATCAAATAGTATTATTTCGTGGTCGCTGAGAGTGAGTTTATCTCCAATCTGCCAATTTTCAATCCTACTTGTTATTTCAAATGTTCCGCATGTCACATCAATATGAGAGCTGCCTCTATTCCCTACAAAAGTTGGTCTGTTTCCTATGTTTGAGATTACAAGTCCGTTTTGCATTACAAAATCTTCAACTATTTCTCCTCTATCATCTGTTTCCGGGGCACCCCATAAGATTGATTTTGCATTTGTATCGGCAAGGATTAATATTTCCGTATTATTCCTTTGCCATATTATCTCTTGAATTTTGTCTATGAAATCACGTGTTTCTAAGCTGTATTGGAAATACGCATTTATTAGCCAGAATTTCATGTTTCCACACTTAACTTCAGCTGTTGTTATCCAATTGTTACTATATTGGGTTAGTTTAAGTACTTCAATTTCTCTATTCATGAAAACTATAGCTGTTTTAGATTCCTGTCCTCCGTACATTATTTTTGAGCTTGCTGGAAAGGTTGTTAATTTCCCTTTTAGTAAATATGGTTCTTGTATTGCTACGATATCAATCTTTTGGATTTCTATTAGTCTTCTAAGTTCCATTGTGGCTATTTTACTTCCTTGTGCGTTATTCTGCATAATTTTCAAATACTTCTGATTTTTATCCATATCTCGTATATATGTAGGCATCCGTTCCTGATTTCGTTGGGTCGAAGTATACTCTACCATGCGCACGCACCAGTTGTTTGAAAACATTTTCTAGCGTCCAGTATATCCCTCGTCTCTCAAAAACCTCATCCACTAGATCAAGTAATTCCCATCCGTTTGCTGGGAGATCACAAATTCGCAGTTCAATTCTATCGGCTTCCTCCAAGGTTGGAAATGTTATAGTTCTTCCATTTATATGAATATCTCTTACTATCTGTCTTAGTGCAGTCATTAGGATTTGTTTTTCTTCCAATTTTGCTAGCCTATACATATGGTTTATATTTTCGTATAATTGTACATTATTTATTAAAATTTCTTCATTTGATGGTTTTACTGGAGTATTCTCTGTACTTGAAACTTCCGGATCTTGGATTTGTTGTATATGTTCTTCTTGAATTGGGAAAAGATATTTTTCTTCACCGTGGACAAATGATTCATTAATGTTAGGAGTCTGTTGCATACATTTATAATTTTCTTCGTTAAATTTCTTTTTCCTATTCTTTTTTCTATTTTCTAGAAGTGTTTCTAGTTCTCCTTTTTCCTTGTCGTTTTTTGTTAACTTCCCCATTTCGTTTTCTTCAGTTTTTATTTTCGATTTTTCATTTTCTTTTGTATCATATGTTTGTGTTTCTTTATCTCTCTTTTCTTTAAGTAGTTGTCTTTTTCTTTCTAGAAAATTTTCCAATCTTTGTTTGTCCCTACGTTTCTTACTTGGGCTTTTTCTCTTTGTATTTACTAATTCTTTCTTTTTACTCTCCATAGTTTATTTTAGAAATTATCCTTTCTCTGGCTACTTTGTATGAGACACATTCTTCCGTTTGTGGGTTTTGACATACTTTGTGTCTTAGTTTACATGGTATACATATCTTTTTTCCTTTGTCTTCACATTCATCGCTTTTATGTTGCAATGAGCCACAATATCTGCATCTCACTTTTTCCTTATTGTCGCAATATTTCGTAACGTGACCGAATTCTTGGCAAATAAAACATTGAGGAACGACCAGGAAATCTTTTATTCTATGTGCCTCATAATCGATGTAGACTTTTTCTTTTTCCACTAACAGTTTCCTTATCTTCGGTTCAACTTCTATCACCAAGTGGCATCGTTTTTCTTGTTTCTTTCCTGCTCGAAACCTTGCTTTACTCTTTTTGGCCTCTTCCATCTCGTTTTCATCGAAATTCTGTTCGATAAAAGCTTGGAGTAGTTCTTCATCCTTTAATTCAGACGGTACCCCATATATGATCATCAGCGGGTTTTTCTTCTTAGTTTCTTCGCACTTGAAATTTTTCCTTATTTCTTCTTTAGCCATTATTTTCCTAATGTCTTCTTTCGTTGCGGTTTCAAGTACTACCATATCTCTGGTAGTTCTTAAACCAGTTATCTTTAATTTCTCTTTTCGTGGATCAATAGCCCCTGTTAATCTTTCCGCTGTCTGCTTTGATGTCTCTCCTTGATTCGGTTTTATTATCAATGCCGGTTTTGTTTTTGCTTGCATTTCCTGTATCTTCAGTTCTTTTTCAGTAGGTTTTCTTTTTTTAATTACGTCTGTCCATAGTTGTTGTTTGTCATCGGTTTCCGTTTTTTCTGTTCTTTCATGCCTTTCTTCAATCTTTTTGGTTAGCGTTTGTATTTCATGTATAACTATGTCTGTGTCGGTCTTCTGCTTTTCTGTTAATTCTTCGATTTTATCCCTATATATGTTTCTTTGCTGTTCCCATGATATCTCTGCTCGTCCGAAAGCTTGTTGCGTATTTATTAGTTCTTCTTTTTTTTCTTCAAGCTTTTTTGTTAGGTATTTATGTTCATCTTCTAATTTATTTAACTTCCTTGTTTTTTCTTGTAGTTGCTTTTTTAGTTCATTTCTGTTTTCTGTGAGTTCTTGAATTTCTGTTTCCAGTCTTTTATACTGCCTGTCTCTGTCATTCTTAATTTCTGCTTTTTCCTGTTTTAGCTCCTCTATTTCCTTTTCTAATTTCACGTTTATTTGCCGTAACTCTTCCATTTGTTTTTTCTCTTCAATGCGGCTGCCTTTCTGGCCTGACATCATTTCCATTTCTGTTATTAGTTTTTCTTTTTGGAGGTTGTCATATTTCTCCTGAAGTGTACTGTTAATTTTCTCCATTTGGCCTAGTTGCCCTAAAAGCTGTGCCCTGTCCTTAACCCATACTATGGCCCTCTTTTTTAGTTTCTCAAGGTGGGATCTTCCTATCTTTTTCCAATCTAAGAGATTTTCTATGTAATTCATTTCTTGCTCTAATTGCCCCATTGTGTCGAATCCTGTATCTTCCAAGGTGTTTTTCTTAGTTGATTGTTCGAATGTTGAGGATTCTTCTCTCGCTATTTTTCTTTGTTCTGTTTCTTCCGCCCTAGATTGACGTACTGTAGGATTTATTGGTGACTGGTCTCTAGCTGGCGTCCCTGGAGGGGAACGATACATCGCCATTTTTTTCCGTATTACGCGTTTATGTTTAGGTTTAAATCACTAAAATTATAAATACTATTACACTTAGAGTTTATTCCGATAGGCAAAAGTTTTTAGTTTATGGGCCGATTTGCACAAAACCCTGTAGGGACACTTTTGGACACCCTTCCCGATCGGTGGGATCCGAGAGGGGTAAGGTTCCTGGGGAGGGGGGGTTCCCCGATATTCTTCCGAAAATGGGGTCAAAAGTCAAGACCTATCCCATTTTCGGTCGAATATAGTTCAGAAAGGGGAGGGGGAGAGGGAGGACATGGGAGGGAATGAGGGGTTCAGGTCCCTGGTCCTTTCGGTCCGGGTGCCTTAGTGTCCCAAAATTAGCTTAGAAGCCCATATTATACCACTTCATGCTCGAGAGAAAAGTTAAGTCCAGGATAGTGAAAAGAAAAGTTTAAAGGTAATATTATTTCCCAAGCAGAAAATACTGTACTTACAGTTTTCTTTGCTTCTTGTATCACTCGATTTTCTTGTTCATTCACTCACACCGGATGAGCCAAGCAGCGGCGAGTCTTATTACTTTCTGAAGATATACTGTGTGTGAGCATAGTGCTTTAGTGCGTTAATTGTTTGGATCATCCACCACAATCCACACGGGTAACTTGTTTCTAGCGAATGGAGCGCCACGGGGCAGCGAGTTTCATTAATTTCTGCATACACTTTATGAGGGCATAGTGCTTCAGTGCGTTATTTGTTTGGATCATCCACCAGTATGCCTCCGGGTAGCTTGCTTGTAGCGAAGGGAGCGCCAGGCAGCGGCGAGTCCCATTACTTTCAGGACACATACCTTACGTGTGCATAGTGCTTCAGTGCGTTAATTGTTTGGATCATCCACCTCAATGCTTCGGGTGGCTTGCTTCTAGCGAACGGAGTGCCGCGCTGTGGCAAGTCTCATTACTATCTGCTTACCCTATATGAGGGTATAGTGCTTCAGTGCGTTAATTGTATAGATCATCCACCACAATCTTTCCGTGTAGCTTGCTTCTAGCGAATGGAGTGCCACGCGGTGGCAAGACTCATTACTATCTGCTTACACTATATGAGGGCACAGTCTCTTGAGTGCGTTAATTGTTTGCATCATCCACCACAATCCCTCCGGGTAGCTTGGTTCTAGCGAAATGTGCGTCATGCAGCGGTGAGTCTCTTTAGTTTCAGGACACATACTGTGTTTGAGCATAGTGCTTCAGTGCGTTAATTCTTTGGATCATCCACCAGAATCCCTAAGGGTAGCTTGCTTCTAGCGAATGGAGCGCCACGCGGTGGCAAGTCTCATTACTATCTGCTTACACTATATGAGGGCATAGTGCTTCAGTGCGTTAGTTGTTTGGATCATCCAACACAATGCCTCCGGATAGCTTGCTTCAAGCGAATGAAGCGCAAAGCAGCGGCGAGTCTTATTACTTTCTGGACATATACTGTGTGTAAGCATAGAGCATTAGTGCGTTAATTGTTTGGATCATCCACAACAATCCCTCCGGGTACCTTGCTTGTAGCGAAGGGAGCGCCAGACAGCGGCGAGTCTCATTACTTTCAGGACACATACTGTGCGTGAGCATAGTGCTTCAGTGCGTTAATTGTTTGGATCATCCACCTCAATGCCTCCAGGTAGCTTGCATCTAGGGAATGGAGCGCCAGGCGGTGGCAAGTCTCATTACTATCTGCTTACACTATATGAGGTCATAGTGCTTCAGTGCGTTAATTGTTTGGAACATCCACCAATATGCCTCCGGGTAGCTTGCTTCTAGCGAATGGAGCGCCACGAGGTGGCAAATCTTATTACTATCTGCTTACACTATATGAGGCCACAGTGCTTCAGTGCGTTATTTGTTTTGATCATCCACCAATATGCCTTCGGGTAGCTTGCTTCTAGTGAATGCAGTGTCACGCAGCGGCGAGTATCGTTAGTTTACGGACTCATACTGTGTGTGAGCATAGTTCTTCAGTGCGTTAATTGTTTGGATCATCCACCTCAATGCATCGGGGTAGCTTGCTTTTCACCGAATGGAGCACCGCTTGTGGCAAGTCTCATTACTATCTGCTTACACTATATGAGGGCATAGCGCTTGAGTGCGTTAATTGTTTAGATCATCCACCACAATCCCTCCGGGTAGCTTGCTTCTAGCGAATGGTGCGCCAAGCAGCAACGAGTCTCTTTAAGTTGAGGACACATACTGTGTGTGAGCATAGTGCTTCAATGCGTTAATTGTTTGGATCATCCACCAGAATCCCTAAGGTTAGCTTGCTTCTAGCGAATGTAGCGCCACGCGATGGCAAGTCTCATTACTATCTGCATACACTATATGAGGGAATAGTGCTTCAGTGCGTTTATTGTTTAGATCATCCACCACAATGCCCCCGGGTAGCTTGTTTCTAGCGAATCGAGTGCCACGCGATGGTAAGTCTCATTACTATCTGCTTACACTATATGAGGTCATAGTGCTTCAGTGCGTTAATTTTTTGGATCATCCACCAGAATCCCTTCGTGTAGCTTGCTTCTAGCGAATGGAGCGCCACGAGCGGCGAGTCTCATTACTTTCAGGACACATACTGTGTGTGAGCATAGTGCTTCAGTGCGTTAATTGTATGGATCAACCACTTCAATGCTTCCGGGTAGCTTGCTTCTATAGAATGGAGCGCCGCACTTTGGCAAGTCTCATTACTATCTGCTTACACTATATGAGGGCATAGTGCTTTTGTGCGTTAATTGTTTAGATCATCCTGCACAATCCCTCCACATAGCTTGTTTCTAGCGAGTGGAGCGCCACAGGGTGGCAAGTCTCATTACTGTCTGCTTGCACTGTATGAGGGCATAGTGCTTGAGTGCGTTATTTGTTTTGATCATCCACCACAATCCCTCCGGGTACCTTGCTTCTAGCGAATTGTGCGCCAAGCAGCGGTGTGTCTCTCCAAGTTCAGGACACATAATGTGTGTGAGCATAGTGCTTCAATGCTTTAATTGTTTGGATCATCCATCAGAATCCCTAAGGGTAGCTATCTTCTAGCGAATGGAGCGCCACGCGATGGCAATTCTCATTACTAACTGCTTACACTATATGAGGGCATCGTGCTTTAGTGCGTTTATATTTTAGATCATTCAACACAATGCTTCCGGGTAGCTTGCTTCTAGCGAATGGAGCGCCACGCAGCGGCGAGTCTCATTACTTTCAAGACACATACTGTTTGTGAGCATAGTGCTTCAGTGCGTTAATTGTATGGATCATCCACCTCAATGCCTCCAGGTAGCTTGCATCTAGGGAATGGAGCGCCAGGCGGTGGCAAGTCTCATTACTATCTGCTTACACTATATGAGGTCATAGTGCTTCAGTGCGTTAATTGTTTGGAACATCCACCAATATGCCTCCGGGTAGCTTGCTTCTAGCGAATGGAGCGCCACGAGGTGGCAAATCTCATTACTATCTGCTTACACTATATGAGGCCACAGTGCTTCAGTGCGTTATTTGTTTTGATCATCCACCAATATGCCTTCGGGTAGCTTGCTTCTAGTGAATGCAGTGTCACGCAGCGGCGAGTATCGTTAGTTTACGGACTCATACTGTGTGTGAGCATAGTTCTTCAGTGCGTTAATTGTTTGGATCATCCACCTCAATGCATCGGGGTAGCTTGCTTTTCACCGAATGGAGCACCGCTTGTGGCAAGTCTCATTACTATCTGCTTACACTATATGAGGGCATAGCGCTTGAGTGCGTTAATTGTTTAGATCATCCACCACAATCCCTCCGGGTAGCTTGCTTCTAGCGAATGGTGCGCCAAGCAGCAACGAGTCTCTTTAAGTTGAGGACACATACTGTGTGTGAGCATAGTGCTTCAATGCGTTAATTGTTTGGATCATCCACCAGAATCCCTAAGATTAGCTTGCTTCTAGCGAATGTAGCGCCACGCGATGGCAAGTCTCATTACTATCTGCATACACTATATGAGGGAATAGTGCTTCAGTGCGTTTATTGTTTAGATCATCCACCACAATGCCCCCGGGTAGCTTGTTTCTAGCGAATCGAGTGCCACGCGATGGTAAGTCTCATTACTATCTGCTTACACTATATGAGGTCATAGTGCTTCAGTGCGTTAATTTTTTGGATCATCCACCAGAATCCCTTCGTGTAGCTTGCTTCTAGCGAATGGAGCGCCACGAGCGGCGAGTCTCATTACTTTCAGGACACATACTGTGTGTGAGCATAGTGCTTCAGTGCGTTAATTGTATGGATCAACCACTTCAATGCTTCCGGGTAGCTTGCTTCTATAGAATGGAGCGCCGCACTTTGGCAAGTCTCATTACTATCTGCTTACACTATATGAGGGCATAGTGCTTTTGTGCGTTAATTGTTTAGATCATCCTGCACAATCCCTCCACATAGCTTGTTTCTAGCGAGTGGAGCGCCACAGGGTGGCAAGTCTCATTACTGTCTGCTTGCACTGTATGAGGGCATAGTGCTTGAGTGCGTTATTTGTTTTGATCATCCACCACAATCCCTCCGGGTACCTTGCTTCTAGCGAATTGTGCGCCAAGCAGCGGTGTGTCTCTCCAAGTTCAGGACACATAATGTGTGTGAGCATAGTGCTTCAATGCTTTAATTGTTTGGATCATCCATCAGAATCCCTAAGGGTAGCTATCTTCTAGCGAATGGAGCGCCACGCGATGGCAATTCTCATTACTAACTGCTTACACTATATGAGGGCATCGTGCTTTAGTGCGTTTATATTTTAGATCATTCAACACAATGCTTCCGGGTAGCTTGCTTCTAGCGAATGGAGCGCCACGCAGCGGCGAGTCTCATTACTTTCAAGACACATACTGTTTGTGAGCATAGTGCTTCAGTGCGTTAATTGTATGGATCAACCACCTCAATGCTTCCGGGTAGCTTGCTTCTAGAGAATGGAGCGCCACTCGATGGCAAGTCTCATTTCTTTCTTTATACACTTTATAAAGGCACAGTGCTTCAGTGCCTTATTTGTTTGGATCATCCACCACAATCCCTCCGGGTAGCTTGCTTCGAGCTAATGGTGCGCCAAGCAGTGGCGAGTCTCTCTAAGTTCAGGACACATACTGTGTGTGAGCATAGTGCTTCAATGCTTTAATTGTTTGAATCATCCATCAGAATCCCTAAGGGTAGCTCTCATCTAGCGAATGGAGCGCCACGCGATGGCAAGTCTCATTACTATCTGCTTACACTATATGAGGGCATAGTGCTTCAGTGCGTTTATTGTTTAGAACATCCAACACAATGCCTATGGGTAGCTAGCTTCTAGCGAATGTAGTGCCACGCGGTGGTAAGTCTCATTACTATCTGCTTACGCTTTATGAGGGCTAGTGCTTCAGTGCGCTAATTGTTTGGATCATCCACATCAATCCCTCCGGATAACTTGCTTCAAGTGAATGGAGCGTCAAACAGCGGCGATTCTTATTCGTTTCTGGACACATAGTGTGTGTGATCATAGTGCTTTAGTGCGTTAATTGTTTGGATCATCCACCAAAATCCACTCGGGTAATTTGTTTCTAGCGAATGGAGCGCCACGCAGCACCGAGTCTCATTATTTTCTTCATAAACTTTATAAAAGCATAGTGCTTTAGTGCGTTAATATTTTGGACCATCCACCACATTCCCTCCGGGTAACTAGTTTCTAGCGAATGGAGCGCCACGCGGCAGCGAGTTTCATTACTTTTTGCATACACTTTATGAGGACATAGTGCTTCTGTGCGTTAATTGTTTAGATCTTCCACCACAATCCATCCGTGTAGCTTGCTTCAAGCGAATTGAGCGCCAAGCAGCGGCGAGTCTTATTAGTTTCTGCAGATAAACTGTGTGTGAGCCTAGTGCTTTAGAGCGTTAATTGTTTGGATCATCCACCACAATCCACCCGGGTAATTTGTTTCTAGCGAATGGAGCGCCACGCAGCAGCGAGTCTCATTATTTTCTTCATAAACTTTATAAAAGCATAGTGCTTTAGTGCGTTAATATTTTGGACCATCCACCACATTCCCTCCGGGTAACTAGTTTCTAGCGAATGGAGCGCCACGCGGCAGCGAGTTTCATTACTTTTTGCATACACTTTATGAGGACATAGTGCTTCAGTGCGTTATTTGTTTGGATCATCCACGAGTATGCCTCCGGGTAGCTTGCTTGTAGCGAAGGGAGCGCCAGGCAGCGGCGAGTCTCATTACTTTAAGGACACATCCTGTGTGAGCATAGTGCTTCAGTGTGTTAATTGTTTGGATCATCCACCTCAATGCATCGGGGTAGCTTGCATCTAGCGAATGGAATGCCACGCGGTGGACAGTCTCATTACTATCTTCTTACACTATATGAAGGCATACTTCTTCAGTGGGTTAATAGTTTTGATCATTCACCAATATGCCTCTGGATAGCTTGCTTCTAGCGAATGGAGCGCCACGCAGCGGCGAGTATCATTACTTTAAGGACACGTACATTGTGTGAGCATAGTGCTTCAGTGCGTTAATTGTTTGGATCATCCAACTCAATGCCTCCGGGTAGCTTGCTTCTAGCGAATGGAGCGAAACGCGGCAGCAAGTCTCATTACTTTCTACATACACTTTATAGGGCAAAGTGCTTGAGTGCGTTATTTGTTTGGATCATCCACCAAAATGCCTTCGTGTAGCTTGCTTCTAGAGAATGGGGCGCCACGCAGCGGCGAGTCTCATTACTTTAAGGACACATACTGTATGTGATACATAGTGCTTCAGTGTGTTAATTGTTTGGATCATCCACCTCAATGCATCGGGGTGGCTTGCTTCCAGCGAATGGAGCGCAGTGCTGTGGCAAGTATCATTACTATCTGCTTACCTTATATGAGGGCATAGCTCTTCAGTGCGTTAATTGTTTAGATCATCCACCACAATCTTTCCGTGTAGCTTGCTTCTAGCGAATGGAGTGTCACGCGGTGGAAAGACTCATTACTATCTGCTTACAGTATATGAGGTCATAGTCCTTCAGTGCGTTAATTGTTTGGATCATCCACCAAAATGAATCCGTGTAGCTTGCTTCTAGAGAATGGAGCGCCACGCAGCGGCGAGTCTCATTACTTAAGGACACATACTGTGTGTGAGCATAGTGCTTCAGTGCGTTATTTTTTTGGATCATCCACCTCAATGCATCGGGGTGGCTTGCTTCTAGCGAATGGAGTGCAGCGTTGTGGCAAGTCTCATCACTATCTGCTTACCATATATGAGGGCATAGTGCTTCAGTGCGTTAATTGCTTAGATCATCCACAACAATCATTCCGTGTAGCTTGCTTCTAGCGAATGGTGCGCCACGCGGTGGCCAGTCTCATTACTATCTTCTTACACTATATGAAGGCATAGTGGTTCAGTGCGTTATTTGTTTTGATCATTCACCAATATGTCTCCGCGTGACTTGCTTCTAGCGAATGGAGGTCACGCAAAGGCGAGTATCATTACTTTAAGGACACTTACAGTGTGTGAGCATAGTGTTTCAGTGCGTTAATTGTTCTGATAATCCACCTCAATCCCTCCGGATAGCTTGCTTCTAGCGAATTGAGCGCAACGCAGCGGCGAGTCTCATTACTTTCTGGAAACTTACTGTGTGTGAGCATAGTTCTTCACTGTGTTGGTTGTTTGGATCATCTACCAGAATCCCTCCGGGTAACTTGATTCTACCGAATGGGGCGCCACGCTGCAGCGAGTATCATTACTTACTGCTTAAACTATATGAGAACATAGTGCTTCAGTGCTTTAATTTGTTTGGATCACCCACCAGAATCTATCACGTTAGCTCCGTTCTAGCGAATGGAGCGCCACGCAGCGGCGAGATTCATTACTTTCTGGACACATACTGTTTGTGAGCATAGTGCTTTTGTGCGTTAATTGTTTAGATTTAAGCAGATAGTAATGAGACTTGCTACAACGTGGCGCTCCATTCGCTAGAAGCAAGCTACCCGGAAGCATTGAGGTGGTTGATCCATACAATTAACGCACTGAAGCACTATGCTCACACACAGTATGTGTCCTGAAAGTAATGAGACTCGCCGCTGCGTGGCGCCACGCAACGGCGAGTCTCATTACTTTCAGGACACATACTGTGTGAACATAGTGCTTCAGTGCGTTAATTGTATGGATCATCCAACTCAATGCCTGCGACTAGCTCTCCGCCAGCGAAAGGAGCGCAATGCTGTGGCAAGTCTCTTTACTATCTGATAGCCTGAGGGATTCTGCAGGATGATCCTTACAATTAATGCACTCATGCACTATGTTCTCATATATTTTAAGCAGTAAGTAATGAGACTGGCCGCTGCGTGGCGCTCCATTCGCAAGAAGCAAGCTAGACGGAATGATTCTATTGGATGATCCAAACAATTACCGTACTGAAGCATTATGCCCTGATATAGTGTAAGCAGATAGTAATGAGACTTGCCACAGCGCGGCGCTCCATTCTAAAGAAGTAAGCTACCCGGAGGAAAAGTGGTGGATGATCCAAACAATTAACGCACTAAACCACTATGCTAACACACAGTATATGTCCAGAAAGTAATCAGACTCGCCGCTACGTGGCGCTGCATTGACTAGAAGCAAGCTACCCGCAGCGACTCTGGTGGATGATCCAAAATTAACGCACTGAAGCACTATTCCCTCATATAGTGTAAGAAGAAAATAATGAGACTTTCCAAATCGTGGCGCACCATGCGCTAGATGCAAGCTACCCGGAGGGATTCTGGTGGATGATCCAAACAATTAACGCACTGAAGCACTATACCCTCATATAGTGTAAGCAGATAGTAATGAGACTTGCCAACTCTTGGCGCTCGATTCGCTACAAGCAAGCTACCAGGAGGGATTGTGGTGGATGACCCGATCAATTAATGCACTGAAGCACTATGCTCACACACAGTATGTGTCCAGAAAGTATTGAGATTCGCCCCTTCGTGGCGCTCCATTCGCTAGAAGCAAGCTACCCGCAAAGATTCTGGTGTATGATCCAAACAATTAACGCACTGAAGCACTATTCCCTCATATAGTGTAAGCAGAAAGTAATGAGACTTTCCAACTCGTGGCGCTCCATGCGCTAGAAGCAAGCTACCCGCAGGGTTTCTAGTTGATGATCCAAACAATTAACGCACTGAAGCACTATACCCTCATATAGTGTAAGCAGATAGTAATGAGACTTGCCTACTCGTGGCGCTCCATTCGCTAGAAGCAAGCTACCAGGAGGGATTGTGGTGGATGATCCGAACAATTAACGCACTGAAGCACTATGCTCACACAGAGTATGTGTCCAGAAAGTAATGAGATTCGCCCCTTCGTGGCGCTCAATTCGCTAGAAGCAAGCTACCCGCAAAGATTCTGGTGTATGATCCAAACAATTAACGCACTGAAGCACTATTCCCTCATATAGTGTAAGCAGAAAGTAATGAGACTTTCCAACTCGTGGCGCTCCATTCGCAAGTAGCAAGCTACTTGGTGGGATTGTGGTGGATGATCCAAAATATTAACGCACTGAAGCACTATGCCGTCAAACAGTGTAAGCAGAAAGTCATGATACTTGCCACCGCGTAGCGCTCCATTCGCAAGAAGCAAGCTACCCGGAGGCGTTGAGGTGGATGATCCAAACAATTAACGCACTAAAGCACTATGCTCACACACGGTATGTGTCCTGAAAGTAATGAGACTCGCCGCTGCGTGGCGCTCCATTCGCTTCAAGCAAGCTACCCGGAGGCATATTGATGGAAGTTTCAAACAAATAACGCAATGAAGCACTATGTCCTCATAAAGTGTATGCAGAAAGAAATGAGACTCGCTGCCGCGTGGCGCTCCATTCGCTAGAAAAAAAGTTACCCGGAGGGATTCTTTTGGATGATCCAAACAATTAACGCAATAAAGCACTATGCTCACACACAGTATATGTCCAGAAAGTAATAAGACTCGCCGCTGTTTAACGCTCCATTCGCTAGAAGCAAGCAACCCGGAGGGATTGTGGTGGATGATCCAAACAACTAACGCAATGAAGCACTATGCCGTCAAACAGTGTAAGCAGAAAGTCATGATACTTGCCACCGCGTAGCGCTCCATTCGCAAGAAGCAAGCTACCCGGAGGCGTTGAGGTGGATGATCCAAACAATTAACGCACTAAAGCACTATGCTCACACACGGTATGTGTCCTGAAAGTAATAAGACTCGCCGCTGTTTAACGCTCCATTCGCTAGAAGCAAGCAACCCGGAGGGATTGTTGTGGATGATCCAAACAATTAACGCAATGAAGCACTATGCCCTCATAAAGTGTATGCACAAAGTAATGAGACTCGCCGCTGTGTGGAGCTCCATTCGCTAGAAGCAAGCTACCCGGAGGGATTCTGGTGGATGATCCAAACAATTAACGCACTGAAGCACTATGCCGTCAAACAGTGTAAGCAGAAAGTCATGATACTTGCCACCGCGTAGCGCTCCATTCGCAAGAAGCAAGCTACCCGGAGGCGTTGAGGTGGATGATCCAAACAATTAACGCACTAAAGCACTATGCTCACACACGGTATGTGTCCTGAAAGTAATAAGACTCGCCGCTGTTTAACGCTCCATTCGCTAGAAGCAAGCAACCCGGAGGCATTGTTGTGGATGATCCAAACAATTAACGCAATGAAGCACTATGAGCTCATAAAGTGTATGCACAAAGTAATGAGACTCGCCGCTGTGTGGAGCTCCATTCGCTAGAAGCAAGCTACCCGGAGGGATTCTGGTGGATGGTCCAAAAAATTAACGCACTGAAGCACTATGCCCTCATAAAGAGTATGCACAGAGTAATGAGACTCGCCGCCGAGTGGCGATCCATTCGCTAAATCAAGCTACCCTGAAATATAGTGGTGGATGATCCGAACAAATAACGCACAGAAGCACTATGCTCACACACAGTATATGTCCAGAAAGTAATGAAACTCGACGCTGCGTGGCGCTCCATTCGCTAGAAGGAAGCTAACCTGAAAGATTGTGGTGGATGATCCAAACAATTAACGCACTGAAGCACTATGCCCACATATAGTGTAAAGAGAAAGTAATGAGACTTGCCACAGCGCGGCGCTCCTTTCGCTAGCAGCAAGCTAGTCGCAGGCATTGAGTTGGATGATCCATACAATTTACGCACTAAAGCACTATGTTAACACACAGTATGTGTCCTGAAAGTAATGAGACTCGCCGTTGCGTGGCGCTCCATTCGCTACAAGCAAGCTACCCTGAGGCATATTGGTGGACGATCCAATAAAATAACGCACTGAAGCACTATACACTCATAAAGTGTATGAAGAAATTAATGAGACTTGCTGCCGCGTGGCGCTCCTTTCGCTTGAAACAAGCTACCCGGAAGGATTGTGGTGGATGATCCAAAATATTAACGCACTGAAGCACTATGCTCACACACAGTATATGTCCAGAAAGTAATAAGGCTCAACGCTGCTTGGCGCTCCATTCGCTTGAAGCAAGCTACCCGGAGGGATTGTTGTGGATGAACAAACAATTAACGCACTGAAGCACTATGCACATATATAGTGTAAGCAGATAGTAATGAGACTTGCCACCGCGTGGCATTCCATTCGCTAGAAGAAGCTACCCTTAGGCATTGTGGTGGATGATCTATACAATTAACGCACTGAAGCACTATGCCCTCATATAGTGTAAGCAGATAGTAATGATACTTGCCACCGCGTGGCGCTCCATTCGCTAGAAGCAAGCTACCCTTAGGGATTCTGGTGGGTGATCCAAACAATTAACGCACTGAAGCGCTTTGCCCACAAACAGTATGTGTGCAGAAAGTAATGAAACTCACCGCTGCCTGGGGCTCCATTCGCTAGAACAAAGCTAACCTGAGGGATTCTGCTCGATGATAAGAGCAATTAACGCACTGAAGCACTATGTTTTCATATATTTCAAGCAGTAAGTAATAAGACTCGCACCTGCGTGGAACTCCATTCGCAAGAAGCAATCTACCCGGAGCGATTCTGGTTGATGATCCAAACAATTAACTCACTGAAGCACTATGCCCACATATAGTGTAAGCAGAAATTAATGAGATTCGCCGCTGCGTGTCGCTCTATTCGCTACAAGCAAGCTACACGGAAAGATTCCGGTGGATAATCCAAACAATTAACGCACTGAAGCACTATACCCTTACATAGTGTAAGCAGATAGTAAAGAGACTTGCCATCGCGTCGCTCTTCGTTCGTTAGAACGAAGCTAAAGTGAGGGATTCTGATGGATGATCAAAATTTTTAAAGCGCTGAAGCACTATGTTCTCATATAGTTTAAGCAGTAAGTAATGGGTATCTCCGCTGCGTGGCGCTCCATTCGCTAGAAGCAAGCTACCCGGAAAGATTCTGGTAGATGATCCGAACAATTTACGAACTGAAGCACTATGGTCACACACAGTATATGTCCAGAAAGTAATAAGACTCAACGCTGCTTGGCGCTCCATTCCCTAGAATCAAGCAACCCGGAGGCATTGATGTGGATGATCCAAACAATTAACGTACTGAAGCACTATGCTCACACGCAGTATGTGTCCTGAAAATAATGAGACTCGCCGTTGTCTGGTGCCACATTCGCTACAAGCAAGCTACCCGGAGGCATATTGGTGGACGATCGAAAAAAATAACGCACTGAAGCACTATGCCCTCATAAAGTATATGCAGAAACTAATGACACTCGCTGCCGCGTGGCGCTCCATTCGCTGAAAACAAGCTACCTGGCTGGATTCTGGTGGATGATCCAAATAACTAACGCACTAAAGCACTATGCTCACACACAGTATATGTCCAGAAAGTAATAAGACTCGCCGCTGCTTGGCGCTCCATTCGCCAGAAGGAAGCTACCGGAGGGATTCTGGTGGATGATCCAAACAATTAACGCACTGAAGCACTATGCCCTCATATAGTGTAAGCAGATAGTAATGAGACTTGCCACAGAGTGGCGCTCCATTCGCTAGCAGCAAGCTAGCCGGAGGCATTGAGTTGGTTGATCCATACAATTAACGCACTGAAGCACTATGTTCACACACTATGTGTCATGAAAGTAACGAGACTCGGCGCTGCGTGGCGCTCCAGTTGCTAGAAGCTAGCTACACGGAGGGATTCTGGTGGATGATCCAAAAAATTAACGCACTGAAGCACTATGCCCTCATATAGTGTAAGCGGATAGTAATGAGACCCACCACCGCGTTGCGCTCCATTCGCTAGAAGCAAGCTACCCGGAGCGATTATGGTGGATGATCTAAACAATTAACGCACAGAAGCACTATGCTCAGACACAGTATGTGTCCAGATAGAAATGAAACTCGCCGCTGTGTGGCGCTCCATTCGCTAGAAGAAAGCTTCCCGGAGGCATATTAGTGGACGATCTAAACAATTAACGCAATGAAGCACTATGCCCTCATAGAGTGTAAATAGATAGTAATGAGACTTGCTACCGCGTGGCGCTCCATTCGCTAGTAGCAAGCTACCCGAAGGGATTGTGGTGGATGATCTAAACCATTAACGCACTGAAGCACTATGCCCTCATATAGTGTAAGCAGATAGTAATGAGACTTGCCACAGCGCGGCACTCCATTCGCTAGAAGCAAGCTACCCGGAGGCATTGTGGTGGATGATTTAAATAATTAACGCACAGAAGCACTATGCTCACACACAGTTTGTGTACAGAAGAAAATGAAACTCGCCGCTGCGTGGCGCTCCATTCGCTACAACGAAGCTAACGTGAGGGATTCTGGTGGATGATCCAAACAATTAAAGCACTGAAGCACTATGTTCTCATATAGATTAAGCATTAAGTAATGAGACTCGCCGCTGCGTGGCGCTCAATTCGCTAGAAGCAAGCTACCCGGAGGGATTCTCGTAGATGATCCAAACAACCAAAGCACTGAAAAACTATGCTCACACATAGTAAGTGTCCAGAAGGTAATGAGACTCGCCGCTGTGTGGCGGTCAATTCGCTGGAAGAAAGCTACCCGGAGGGATTGAGGTGGATGATCCAAACAATTAACGCACTGAAGCACTATGCTCACACACAGTATGTGCCCTTAAAGTAATGATCCTCGCCACAGCGTGGCGCTACATTCGCTTGAAGCAAGCTACGTGAAGGCATATTGGTGGATGTTCAAACCAAGTAACGCTCTGAAGCACTATGCCCTCATATAGTGTAAGCAGATAGTAATAAGACTTGCCACCGCGTGGCGCTCTATTCGCTAGATTAAAGCTACCAGGAGGCATTGAGGTGAATGATCCAAGCAATTTACGCACTGAAGCACTATGCTCACGCACAGTATGTGTCCTCAAAGTAATGAGACTCGCCGCTGCCTGGCGCTCTCTTCGCTACAACGAAGCTACCCTGTGGCATATTGGTGAATGATTCAAAAAATAACGCACTGAAGCACTATGCCCTCATAAAGTGTATGCAGATAGTAATGGGACTTGCCAACTCGTGACGCTCCATTCGCTAGAATCATGCTACACGGAGAGATTCTGGTGGATGATCCAAACAATTAACGCACTGAAGCACTATGCCCTCATATAGTGGAAGCAGATTCTAATGAGACTTGCCACCGCGTGGCACTCCTTTCGCTAGAAGCAAGCTACCCGGAGGCATTGTGGTGGATGATCTAAACAACTAACGTAAAGAAGCACTATTCTCACACACAGTATGTGTCCAGAAAGAAATGAAACTCGCCGCAGCGTGCCGCTCCATTCGCTAAAACGAAGCTAAAGAGAGAAATTCTGGTGGATGATCCAAACAATTAAAGCACTGAAGCACTATGTTCTCATATAGTTTAAGGAGTAAGTAATGAGACTCGCCGCTGTGGGGCGCTCCATTCGCTAGCAGCAAGCTACCCGGAGGCATTTTGGTGGATGATCTAAACAATTAACGCACAGAAGCACTATGCTCACACACAGTAAGTGTAGAGAAAGCAATGAGACTCGCCGCTGCGTGGCGCTTCATTCGCTAGAAGCAAGCTACACGGAGGGATTGAGGTGGATAATCCGAACAATTAACGCACTGAAGCACTATGCTCACACACAGTAAAAGTCGAGAAATAATGAGACTCGCCGCTACGTGGCGCTCCATTCGCTAGAAGCAAGCTACGCTGAAAGATTCCGGTGGATAATCCAAACAATTAAAGCACTGAAGCACTATACCTTTACATAGTGTAAGCAGATAGTAAAGAGACTTGCCATCGCGTCGCACTCCGTTCGTTAGAAAGAAGCTAAAGTGAGGGATTCTGACGGATGATCAAAAATTTTAAAGCGCTGAAGCACTACGTTCTCATATAGTTTCAGCAGTAAGAAATGGGACTCGCCGCTGCGTGGCGCTCCATCCGCTAGAAGCAAGCTACCCGGAAAGATTCTGGTAGATGATGCGAACAATTTACGAACTGAAGCACTATGCTCACACACAGTATGTTTCCAGAAAGTAATGAGATTCGCCGCTTCGTGGCGCTCCATTCGCAAGAAGCAAGCTACCAGGAGGTATTCTGGTGGATGATCCAAAATATTAACGCAATGAAGCACTATGCTCACACACAGTATATGTCCAGAAAGTAATAAGACTCAACCTTGCTTGGCGCTCCATTCGCTAGAATCAAGCAACTCGGAGGCATTGATGTGGATGATCCAAACAATTAACGCACTGAAGCACTATGCTCACACACAGTATGTGTCCTGAAAGTAATGAGACTCGCCGTTGCCTGGTGCCACATTCGCTACAAGCAAGCAACCCGGAGGCATATTGGTGGACGATCGAAAAAAATAACGCTCTGAACCACTATGCTCTCATAAAGTGTATGCATATACTAATGAGACTCGCTGCCGCGTGGCGCTCCATTCGCTGAAAACAAGCTACCTGGCTGGATTCTGGTGGATGATCCAAATAATAAACGCACTAAAGCACTATGCTCACACACAGTATATGTCCAGAAAGTAATAAGACTCGCCGTTGCTTGGCGCTCCATTCGCCAGAAGGAAGCTACCGGAGGGATTCTGGTGGATGATCCAAACAATTAACGCACTGAAGCATTATGCCCTCATATAGTGTAAGCCAAAGGTAATGAGACTCAGCGCTGCGTTGCGCTCTAGTCGCTAGAAGCTAGCTACACGGAGGGATTCTGGTGGATGATCCAAAAAGTTAACGCACTGAAGCACTATGCCCTCATATAGTGTAAGCAGATAGTAATGAGACTTGCCACCGCGTTGCGCTCCATTCGCTAGAAGCAAGCTACCCGGAGCGATTATGGTGGATGATCTAAACAATTAACGCACAGAAGCACTATGCTCAGACACAGTATGTGTCCAGAAAGAAATGAAACTCGCCGCTGCGTGGCGCTCCATTCGCTAGAACAAAGCTAACGAGAGGGATTCTGGTGGATGATCCAAACAATTAAAGCACTGAAGCACTATGTTCTCATATAGTTTAAGCAGTAAGTAATGAAACTCGCCGCTGTGTGGCGCTCCATTCGCTAGAAGAAAGCTTCCCGGAGACATATTGGTGGACGATCTAAACAATTAACGCAATGAAGCACTATGCCCTGATATAGTGTAAATAGATAGTAATAAGACTTGCTACCGCGTGGCGCTCCATTCGCTAGTAGCAAGCTACCGGAAGGGATTGTGGTGGATGATCTAAACCATTAACGCACTGTAGCACTATGCCCTCATATAGTGTAAGCAGATAGTAATGAGACTTGCCACAGCGCGGCACTCCATTCGCTAGAAGCAAGCTACCCGGAGGCATTATGGTGGATGATCTAAATAATTACGCACAGAAGCACTATGCTCACACACAGTATGTGTACAGAAGAAAATGAAACTCGCCGCTGCGTGGCGCTCCATTCGCTACAACGAAGCTAACGTGAGGGATTCTGGTGGATGATCCAAACAATTAAAGCACTGAAGCACTATGTTCTCATATAGATTAAGCAGTAAGTAATGAGACTCGCCGCTGCGTGGCGCTCAATTCGCTAGAAGCAAGCTACCCGGGGGGATTCTCGTAGATGATCCAAACAACCAACGCACTTAAAAACTATGCTCACACACAGTATGTGCCCTTAAAGTAATGATCCTCGCCGCTGCGTGGCGCTACATTCGCTTGAAGCAAGCTACGCGAAGGCATATTGGTGGATGTTCAAACCAAGTAACGCTCTGAAGCACTATGCCCTCATATGGTGTAAGCAGATAGTAATAAGACTTGCCACCGCGTGGCGCTCTATTCCCTAGATTAAAGCTACCAGGAGGCAATGAGGTGGATGATCCAAGCAATTTACGCACTGAAGCACTATGCTCACGCACAGTATGTGTCCTGAAAGTAATGAGACTCGCCGCTGCCTGGCGCTCTCTTCGCTACAAGGAAGCTACCCAGAGGCATATTGGTGAATGATTCAAAAAATAACGCACTGAAGCACTATGCCCTCATAAAGTCTATGCAGAAAGTAATGAAACTCGCTGCCGCGTGGCGCTCCATTCGCTAGAAACAAGTTTGCTGGAGGGACTGTGGTGGATGATCCAAAATATTAACGCACTGAAGCACTATGCCTTTATAAAGTGTATGAAGAAAGTAATGAGACTCGCTGCCACGTCGCGCTCAATTCGCTAACAAACAAGTTACACGGGGGTTTGTGGTGGATGATCCAACCAATTAACGCACTAAAGCACTATGCTCACACACAGTATATGTCGAGAAAGAAATAAGACTCGCTGCTGCCTGGCGCTCCATTCGCTTG
Source organism: Thermobia domestica (assembly GCF_964235325.1). Classification (NCBI taxonomy): domain Eukaryota; kingdom Metazoa; phylum Arthropoda; class Insecta; order Zygentoma; family Lepismatidae; genus Thermobia; species Thermobia domestica. The sequence goes on along the minus strand of NC_137459.1, from coordinate 107,673,973 downwards.
AAGCAAGCTACGCGGAGGGATTGTTGTGGATGATGCAAAAAAAAAATAAGGCACTGAAGCACAAAGCCCTCATATAGTGTAAGCAGGTAGGAATGAGACATGCCACAGCGTGGCGCTCCATTCGCTATAAGCAAGCTACCCGGAAGCATTGTGGTGGATGATCTAAACAATAAACGCACCGAAGCACTATGCCCTCATATAGTGTAAGCAGATAGTAATGAGACTTGCCACCCCGTGGCGCTCCATTCGCTAGCAGCAAGCTACCCGGAGGCATTTGGTGGATGATCTAAACAATTAACGCACAGAAGCACTATGCTCACACACAGTAAGTGTAGAGAAAGCAATGAGACTCGCCGCTGCGTGGCGCTTCATTCGCTAGAAGCAAGCTACCCGGAGGGATTGAGGTGGATGATCCGAACAATTAACGCACGGAAGCACTATGCTCACACACAGTAAAAGTCGAGAATTAATGAGACTCGCCGCTTCATGGCGCTCCCTTCGCTAGAAGCAAGCTACCCTGAGGGATTCCGGTGGATAATCCAAACAATTAACGCACTGAAGCACTATACTTTACATAGTGTAAGCAGATAGTAAAGAGACTTGCCATCGCGTCGCACTCCGTTCGTTAGAAAGAAGCTAAAGTGAGGGATTCTGATGGATGATCAAAAATTTTAAAGCGCTGAAGCACTACGTTCTCATATAGTTTCAGCAGTAAGTAATGGGACTCGCCGCTGCGTGGCGCTCCATTCGCTAGAAGCAAGCTACCCGGAAAGATTCTGGTAGATGATCCGAACAATTTACGAACTGAAGCACTATGCTCACACACAGTATGTTTCCAGAAAGTAATGAGATTCGACGCTTCGTGGCGCTCCATTCGCAAGAAGCAAGCTACCAGGAGGTATTCTGGTGGATGATCCAAAATATTAACGCAATGAAGCGCTATGCTCACACACAGTATATGTCCAGAAAGTAATAAGATTCAACCTTGCTTGGCGCTCCATTCGCTAGAATCAAGCAACTCAGTGGCATTGATGTGGACGATCCAAACAATTAACGCACTGAAGCACTATGCTCACACACAGTATATGTCCAGAAAGTAATAAGACTCGCCGTTGCTTGGCGCTCCATTCGCCAGAAGGAAGCTACCGGAGGGATTCTGGTGGATGATCCAAACAATTAACGCACTGAAGCATTATGCCCTCATATAGTGTAAGCCAAAAGTAATGAGACTCAGCGCTGCGTTGCGCTCCAGTCGCTAGAAGCTAGCTACACGGAGGGATTCTGGTGGATGATCCAAAAAGTTAACGCACTGAAGCACTATGCTCACACACAGTATATGTCCAGAAAGTAATAAGACTCGCCGTTGCTTGGCGCTCCATTCGCCAGAAGGAAGCTACCGGAGGGATTCTGGGGATGATCCAAACAATTAACGCACTGAAGCACTATGCCCTCATATAGTGTAAGCAGATAGTAATGAGACATGCCACAGCGTGGCGCTCCATTCCTAGCAGCAAGCTAGCCGGAGGCATTGACTTGGTTGATGCATACAATTAACGCACTGAAGCACTATGTTCACACACAGTATGTGTCCTGAAAGTAATGAGACTCGCCGTTGCGTGGCGCTAAATTCGCTAGAAGCAAGCTACACGGAGGGATTCTGGTGGATGATCCAAACAATTAACGCACTGAAGCATTATGCCCTCATATAGTGTAAGCCAAAAGTAATGAGACTCAGCGTTGCGTTGCGCTCCAGTCGCTAGAAGCTAGCTACACGGAGGGATTCTGGTGGATGATCCAAAAAGTTAACGCACTGAAGCACTATGCCCTCATATAGTGTAAGCAGATAGTAATGAGACTTGCCACCGCGTTGCGCTCCATTCGCTAGAAGCAAGCTACCCGGAGCGATTATGGTGGATGATCTAATCAATTAACGCACAGAAGCACTATGCTCAGACACAGTATGTGTCCAGAAAGAAATGAAACTCGCCGCTGCGTGGCGCTCCATTCGCTAGAACAAAGCTAACGAGAGGGATTCTGGTGGATGATCCAAACAATTAAAGCACTGAAGCACTATGTTCTCATATAGTTTAAGCAGTAAGTAATGAAACTCGCCGCTGTGTGGCGCTCCATTCGCTAGAAGAAAGCTTCCCGGAGACATATTGTTGGACGATCTAAACAATTAACGCAATGAAGCACTATGCCCTGATATAGTGTAAATAGATAGTAATAAGACTTGCTACCGCGTGGCGCTCCATTCGCTAGTAGCAAGCTACCGGAAGGGATTGTGGTGGATGATCTAAACCATTAACGCACTGTAGCACTATGCCCTCATATAGTGTAAGCAGATAGTAATGAGACTTGCCACAGCGCGGCACACCATTCGCTAGAAGCAAGCTACCCGGAGGCATTGTGGTGGATGATCTAAATAATTACGCACAGAAGCACTATGCTCACACATAGTATGTGTACAGAAGAAAATGAAACTCGCCGCTGCGTGGCGCTCCATTCGCTACAACGAAGCTAACGTGAGGGATTCTGGTGGATGATCCAAACAATTAAAGCACTGAAGCACTATGTTCTCATATAGATTAAGCAGTAAGTAATGAGACTCGCCGCTGCGTGGCGCTCAATTCGCTAGAAGCAAGCTACCCGGGGGGATTCTCGTAGATGATCCAAACAACCAACGCATTAAAGCACTATGCTCACACACAGTATATGTCGAGAAAGTAATAAGACTCGCCGCTGCTTGGCGCTCCATTTGTTTGAAGCAAGCTACGCGGAGGGATTGTTGTGGATGATGCAAAAAAAAATGATGCAGAGAAGCACAAAGCCCTCATATAGTGTAAGCAGGTAGGAATGAGAGATGCCACAGCGTGGCGCTCCATTCGCTATAAGCAAGCTACCCGGAAGCATTGTGGTAGATGATCTAAACAATAAAAGCACCGAAGCACTATGCCCTCATATAGTGTAAGCAGATAGTAATGAGACTTGTCACCGCGTGGCACTCCATTTGCTAGAAGCAAGCTACTCGGAGGTATTGTGGTGGATGATCTAAAAAATTAACGCACTGAAGCACTGCTCACACACAGTATGTGTCCGGAAAATAATGAGACTCACCGCTGCGTGGCTTCATTCGCTAGAAGCAAGCTACCCGGAGGCATTGTGGTGGATGATCTAAACAATAAACGCACTAAAGCACAGTGCCCTCATATAGTGTAAGCAGATATTAATGAGACTTGCCACGGCGTGGCACTCCATTTCCTAGAAACAAGCTACCCGGAGGTATTGTGGTGGATGATCTAAACAATTAACGCACAGAAGCACTATGCTCATAAACAGTATGTGTCCAGAAAGAAATGAAACTCGCTGCAGCGTGGCGCTCCATTCGCTAGAACGAAGCTAAAGAGAGGGATTCTGGTGGATGATCCAAACAATTAAAGCACTGAAGCACTATGTTCTCATATAGTTTAAGCAGTAAGTAATGTGACTCGCCGCTGTGGGGCGCTCCATTCGCTAGCAGCAAGCTACCCGGAGGCATTTTGGTGGATGATCTAAACAATTAATGCACAGAAGCACTATGCTCACACACAGTAAGTGTAGAGAAAGCAATGAGACTCGCCGCAGCGTGGCGCTCCATTCGCTAGAAGCAAGCTACCCGGAGGGATTGAGGTGGATGATCCGAACAATTAACGCACTGAAGCACTATGCTCACACACAGTAAAAGTCCAGAAATAATGAGACTCGCCGCTTCGTGGCGCTCCATTCGCAAGAAGCAAGCTACCCTGAGGGATTCCGGTGGATAATCCAAACAATTAACGCACTGAAGCACTATACCCTTACATAGTGTAAGCAGATAGTAAAAAGACTTGCCATCGCGTCGCACTCCGTTCGTTAGAAAGAAGCTAATGTGAGGGATTCTGATGGATGATCAAAAATTTTAAAGCGCTGAAGCACTACGTTCTCATATAATTTCAGCAGTAAGTAATGGGACTCGCCGCTGCGTGGCGCTCCATTCGCTAGAAGCAAGCTACCCGGAAAGATTCTGGTAGATGATCCGAACAATTTACGAACTGAAGCACTATGCTCATACACAGTAAGTGTCCAGAAAGGAATGAGACTCGCCGTTGAGTGTCGCTCGATTCGCTAGAAGCAAGCTAAACGGAGGGATTGTGGTGGATCATTCAAACAATTAACGCAATGAAGCACTATGCTCACACACAGTATGTTTCCAGAAAGTAATGAGATTCGAGGCTTCGTGGCGCTCCATTCGCAAGAAGCAAGCTACCAGGAGGTATTCTGGTGGATGATCCAAAATATTAACGCACTGAAGCACTATGCTCACACACAGTATATGTCCAGAAAGTAATAAAACTCAACCTTGCTTGGCACTCCATTCGCTAGAATCGAGCAACTCGGAGGCATTGATGTGGATGTTCCAAACAATTAACGCACTGAAGCACTATGCTCACACACAGTATGTGTCCTGAAAGTAATGAGACTCGCCGTTGCCTGGTGCCACATTCGCTACAAGCAAGCAACCCGGAGGCATATTGGTGGACGATCGAAAAAAATAACGCTCTGAACCATTATGCCCTCATAAAGTGTATGCATAAACTAATGAGACTCGCTGCCGCGTGGCGCTCCATTCGCTGAAAACAAGCTACCTGCCTGGATTCTGGTGGATGATCCAAATAATTAACGCACTAAAGCACTATGCTCACTCACAGTATATGTCCAGAAAGTAAAAAGACTCGCCGCTGCTTGGCGCTCCATTCGCCAGAAGGAAGCTACCGGAGGGATTCTGGTGGATGATCCAAAAAATTAACGCACTGAAGCACTATGCCCTCATATAGTGTAAGCAGATAGTAATGAGACTTGCCACAGCGTGGCGCTCCATTCCTAGCAGCAACCTAGCCGGAGGCATTGACTTGGTTGATCCATACAATTAACGCACTGAAGCACTATGCTCACGCACAGTATGTGTCCTGAAAGTAATGAGACTCGCCGCTGCCTGGCGCTCTCTTCGCTACAAGGACGCTACCCAGAGGCATATTGGTGAATGATTCAAAAAATAACGCACTGAAGCACTATGCCCTCATAAAGTGTATGCAGAAAGTAATGAAACTCGCTGCCGCGTGGCGCTCCATTCGCTAGAAACAAGTTTTCTGGAGGGAATGTGGTGGATGATCCAAAATATTAACGCACTGAAGCACTATGCCTTTATAAAGTGTATGAGGAAAGTAATGAGACTCGCTGCCACGTGGCGCTCAATTCGCTAAAAAACAAGTTACACGGGGGGTTTGTGGTGGATGATCCAAACGATTAACGCACTAAAGCACTATGCTCACACACAGTATATGTCGAGAAAATAATAAGACTCGCTGCTGCTTGGCGCTCCATTCGCTTGAAGCAAGCTACGCGGAGGGATTGTTGTGGATGATGCAAAAAAAAAATAAGGCACTGAAGCACAAAGCCCTCATATAGTGTAAGCAGGTAGGAATGAGACATGCCACAGCGTGGCGCTCCATTCGCTATAAGCAAGCTACCCGGAAGCATTGTGGTGGATGATCTAAACAATAAACGCACCGAAGCACTATGCCCTCATATAGTGTAAGCAGATAGTAATGAGACTTGCCACCCCGTGGCACTCCATTTGCTAGAAGCAAGCTACTCGGAGGTATTGTGGTGGATGATCTAAAAAATTAACGCACTGAAGCACTGCTCACACACAGTATGTGTCCGGAAAATAATGAGACTCACCGCTGCGTGGCTTCATTCGCTAGAAGCAAGCTACCCGGAGGCATTGTGGTGGATGATTTAAACAATAAACGCACCGAAGCACTATGCCCTCATATAGTGTAAGCAGATAGTAATGAGACTTGCCACCCCGTGGCACTCCATTTGCTAGAAGCAAGCTACTCGGAGGTATTGTGGTGGATGATCTAAAAAATTAACGCACTGAAGCACTGCTCACACACAGTATGTGTCCGGAATATAATGAGACTCACCGCTGCGTGGCTTCATTCGCTAGAAGCAAGCTACCCGGAGGCATTGTGGTGGATGATCTAAACAAAAAACGCACTGAAGCACAGTGCCCTCATATAGTGTAAGCAGATATTAATGAGACTTGCCACAGCGTGGCACTCCATTGGCTAGAAGCAAGCTACCCGGAGGTATTGTGGTGGATGATCTAAACAATTAACGCACAGAAGCACTATGCTCATAAACAGTATGTGTCCAGAAAGAAATGAAACTCACCGCAACGTGGCGCTCCATTCGCTAGAACGAAGCTAAAGAGAGGGATTCTGGTGGATGATCCAAACAATTAAAGCACTGAAGCACTATGTTCTCATATAGTTTAAGCAGTAAGTAATGAGACTCGCCGCTGTGGGGCGCTCCATTCGCTAGCAGCAAGCTACCCGGAGGCATTTTGGTGGATGATCTAAACAATTAACGCACAGAAGCACTATGCTCACACACAGTAAGTGTAGAGAAAGCAAAGAGACTCGCCGCAGCGTGGCGCTCCATTCGCTAGAAGCAAGCTACCCGGAGGGATTGAGGTGGATGATCCGAACAATTAACGCACTGAAGCACTATGCTCACACACAGTAAAAGTCCAGAAATAATTAGACTCGCCGCTTCGTGGCGCTCCATTCGCAAGAAGCAAGCTACCCTGAGGGATTCCGGTGGATAATCCAAACAATTAACGCACTGAAGCACTATACCCTTACATAGTGTAAGCAGATAGTAAAGAGACTTGCCATCGCGTCGCACTCCGTTCGTTAGAAACAAGCTAAAGTGAGGGATTCTGATGGATGATCAAAAATTTTAAAGCGCTGAAGCACTACGTTGTCATATAATTTCAGCAGTAAGTAATGGGACTCGCCGCTGCGTGGCGCTCCATTCGCTAGAAGCAAGCTACCCGGAAAGATTCTGGTAAATGATCCGAACAATTTACGAACTGAAGCACTATGCTCATACACAGTAAGTGTCCAGAAAGGAATGAGACTCGCCGTTGCGTGTCGCTCGATTCGCTAGAAGCAAGCTAAACGGAGAGATTGTGGTGGATCATTCAAACAATTAACGCAATGAAGCACTTTGTTCACACACAGTATGTTTCCAGAAAGTAATGAGATTCGCCGGTTCGTGGCGCTCCATTCGCAAGAAGCAAGCTACCAGGAGGTATTCTGGTGGATGATCCAAAATATTAACGCACTGAAGCACTATGCTCACACACAGTATATGTCCAGAAAGTAATAAAACTCAACCTTGCTTGGCGCTCCATTCGCTAGAATCAAGCAACTCGGAGGCATTGATGTGGATGTTCCAAACAATTAACGCACTGAAGCACTATGCTCACACACAGTATGTGTCCTGAAAGTAATGAGACTCGCCGTTGCCTGGTGCCACATTCGCTACAAGCAAGCAACCCGGAGGCATATTGGTGGACGATCGAAAAAAATAACGCTCTGAACCATTATGCCCTCATAAAGTGTATGCATAAACTAATGAGACTCGCTGCCGCGTGGCGCTCCATTCGCTGAAAACAAGCTACCTGGCTGGATTCTGGTGGATGATCCAAATAATTAACGCACTAAAGCACTATACTCACACACAGTATATGTCCAGAAAGTAATAAGACTCGCAGCTGCTTGGCGCTCCATTCGCCAGAAGGAAGCTACCGGAGGGATTCTGGTGGATGATCCAAACAATTAACGCACTGAAGCACTATGCCCTCATATAGTGTAAGCAGAAAGTAATGAGACTTGCCACAGCGTGGCGCTCCATTCCTAGCAGCAAGCTAGCCGGAGGCATTGACTTGGTTGATCCATACAATTAACGCACTGAAGCACTATGCTCACGCACAGTATGTTTCCTGAAAGTAATGAGACTCGCCGCTGCCTGGCGCTCTCTTCGCCAGAAGGAAGCTACCCAGAGGCATATTGGTGAATGATTCAAAAAATAACGCACTGAAGCACTATGCTCTCATAAAGTGTATGCAGAAAGTAATGAAACTCGCTGCCGCGTGGCGCTCCATTCGCTAGAAACAAGTTTTCTGGAGGGAATGTGGTGGATGATCCAAAATATTAACGCACTGAAGCAGTATGCCTTTATAAAGTGTATGAAGAAAGTAATGAGACTCGCTGCCACGTGGCGCTCAATTCGCTAAAAAACAAGTTACACGGGGGGTTTGTGGTGGATGATCCAAACAATTAACGCACTAAAGCACTATGCTCACACACAGTATATATCGAGAAAGTAATAAGACTCGCTGCTGCTTGGCGCTCCATTCGCTTGAAGCAAGCTACGCGGAGGGATTGTTGTGGATGATGCAAAAAAAATAAGGCACTGAAGCACAAAGCCCTCATATAGTGTAAGCAGGTAGGAATGAGACATGCCACAGCGTGGCGCTCCATTCGCTATAAGCAAGCTACCCGGAAGCATTGTGGTGGATGATCTAAACAATAAACGCACCGAAGCACTATACCCTCTTATAGTGTAAGCAGATAGTAATGAGACTTGCCACCCCGTGGCACTCCATTTGCTAGAAGCAAGCTACTCGGAGGTATTGTGGTGGATGATCTAAAAAATTAACGCACTCAAGCACTGCTCACACACAGTATGTGTCCGGAAAATAATGAAACTCACCGCTGCGTGGCTTCACTCGCTAGAAGCAAGCTACCCGGAGGCATTGTGGTGGATGATCTAAACAATAAACGCACTGAAGCACAATACCCTCATATAGTGTAAGCAGATAGTAATGAGACCTGCCACAGCGTGGCCTCCATTCGCTATAAGCAAGCTACCCGGAAGCATTGTGGTGGATGATCTAAACAATAAACGCACCGAAGCACTATACCCTCTTATAGTGTAAGCAGATAGTAATGAGACTTGCCACCCCGTGGCACTCCATTTGCTAGAAGCAAGCTACTCGGAGGTATTGTGGTGGATGATCTAAAAAATTAACGCACTCAAGCACTGCTCACACACAGTATGTGTCCGGAAAATAATGAAACTCACCGCTGCGTGGCTTCACTCGCTAGAAGCAAGCTACCCGGAGGCATTGTGGTGGATGATCTAAACAATAAACGCACTGAAGCACAATACCCTCATATAGTGTAAGCAGATAGTAATGAGACTTGCCACAGCGTGGCACTCCATTTCCTAGAAGCAAGCTACTCTTAGGTATTGTGGTGGATGATCTAAACAATTAACGTACAGAAGCACTATGCTCATAAACAGTATGTGCCCTTAAAGTAATGATACTCTCCGCTGTGTTGCGCTCCATTCGCTAGAGCAAGCTGCGAAGGCATATTGGTGGATGCTCAAAACAGGTAACGCACTGAAGCACTATGCCCTCATATAGTGTAAGCAGATAGTAATGGGAATTGCCAACGCGTGGCGCTCCATTCGCTAGCAGCAAGCTAGCCGGAGGCATTGAATGGGTTGATCCATACAATTAACGCACTGAAGCACTATGTTCACACACAGTATGTGTCCTGAAAGTAATGAGACTCGCCGCTGCGTGGCGCTCCATTCGCTAGAAGCAAGCTACACGGAGGGATTCTGGTGGATGATCCAAACTATTAACGTACTGAAGCACTATGCCCTCATATATTGTAAGCAGATAGTAATGAGACTTGCCACAGCGTGGCGCTCCATTCGCTAGCAGCAAGCTAGCCGGAGGCATTGAATTGGTTGATCCATACAATTAACCCACTGAAGCACTATGTTCACACACAGTATGTGTCCTGAAAGTAATGAGACTCGCCGCTGCGTGGCGCTCCATTCGCTAGAAGCAAGCTACACGGAGGGATTCTGGTGGATGATCCAAACAATTAACGCATATGAAGCACTATGCCCTCATATAGTGTAAGCCAAAGGTAATGAGACTCGGCGCTGCGTGGCGCTCTATTCGCTAGAAGCTAGCTACACGGAGGGATTCTGGTGGGTGATCCAAAAAATTAACGCACTGAAGCACTATGCCCTCATATAGTGTAAGCAGATAGTAATGAGGCTTGCCACCGCGTGGCGCTCCATTTGCTAGAAGCAAGCTACCCGGAGCGATTATGGTGGATTATCAAAAAAATTAACGCACAGAAGCACTATGCTCCCACACAGTATGTGTCCAGAAGAAAATGAAACTCGCCGCTGCGTGGCGCTCCATTCGCTACAACGAAGCTAACGTGAGAGATTCTCGTGGATGATCCAAACAATTAACGCACTGAAGCACTATGCCCTCATATGGTTTAAGCAGTAAGTAATGAGACTTGCCACAGCGCGGCACTCCATTCGCTAGAAGCAAGCTACCCGGAGGGATTGAGGTGGATGATCCAAATAATTAACGCACTGAAGCACTATGCTCACGCACAGTATGTGTCCTGAAAGTAATGAGACTCGCCGCTGCCTGGCGCTCCATTCGCTACAAGCAAGCTACCCGGAGGCATATTGGTGGATGATTCAAAAAATAACGTACTGAAGCACTATGCCCTCATAAAAAGTATGCAGAAAGTAGTGAAACTCGCTGCCGCGTGGCGCTCCATTCGCTAGAAACAAGTTACCTGGAGGGAATGTGGTTTATGATCCAAACAAATAACGCACTGAAGCACTATGCTCACACACAGTATGTGCCCTTAAATTAATGATACTCGCCGCTGCGTGGCGCTCCATTCGCTAGAAGCAAGCTACCCGAAGGAATATTGGTGGATGTTCAAAACATGTAACGCTGTGAAGCACTATGCCCACATATGGTGTAAGCAAATAGTAATGAGACTTGCCATCGCGTGGCGCTCTATTCGCTGGATTCAAGCTACCCGGAGGCATTGAGGTGGATGATCCAAGCAATTTACGCACTGAAGCACTATGCTCACGCACAGTATGTGTCCTGAAAGTAATGAGACTCGCCGCTCCCTGGCGCTCCCTTCGCTACAAGCAAGCCACCCAGAGGCATATTGGTGAATGATTCAAAAAATAACGCACTGAAGCACTATGCCCTCATAAAGTGTATGCAGAAAGTAATGAAACTCGCTGACGCGTGGCGCTCCATTCGCTAGAAACAAGTTTTCTGGAGTGAATGTGGTGGATGATCCAAAATATTAACGCACTGAAGCACTATGCCTTTACAAAGTGTATGAAGAAAGTAATGAGACTCGCTGCCGCGTGGCGCTCCATTCGCTAAAAAACAAGTTACACGGGGGGTTTGTGGTGAATGATCTAAACAATTAACGCACAAAAGCACTATGCTCACACACAGTATATGTCCAGAAAGTAATAAGACTCGCTCTAGCTTGGCGCTCCATTCGCTTGAACCAAGCTACGCGGAGGGATTGTTGTGGATGATCCAAACAATTAACGCAATGAAGCACTATGCCCTCATAAAGTGTATGCAGAAAGTAATGAGACTCGCCGCTCTGTGGCGCTCCATTCGCTAGAAGCAAGCTACCCGGAGGGATTCTTGTGGATGATCCAAAAAATTAACGCACTTAAGAACTATGTTCTCATAAAGAGTATGCACAGAGTAATGAGACTCGCCGCCGATTGGCGATCCATTCGCTAAATCAAGCTACCCGGAAATATTGAGGTGGATAATCCGAAAAAATAACGCACTGAAGCACTATGCTCACACATAGAATGTTTCCAGAAAGTAATGAAGCTCGCCGCTGCGTGGCGCTGCATTCGCTAGAAGGAAGCTAACCTGAAAGATTGTGGTGGATGATCCAAACAATTAACGCACTGAAGCACTATGCCCTCATATAGTGAAATCAGATAGTAATGAGACTTGCCACCGCGTGAGCTCCATTCGCTAGAGGGAAGCTACCCGGATGGAATGTGGTGGATGAACCAAAATATTAACGCACTGAAGCACTATGCCCTCATAAATTGTATGCAGTAAGAAATGAGACTCGCCGCTATTTGACGCTCCATTCGCCAGAAGCAAGCTACCCGGAGGGATTCTGGTGGATGATCCAAAAAATTAACGCTCTGAAGCACTATGCCCTCATATGGTGTAAGCAAATAGTAATGAGACTTGCCACCGTGTGGCGCTCTATTCGCTAGATCCAAGCTACCAGGAGGCATTCAGGTGGATGATCCAAGCAATTTACGCACTGAAGCACTATGCTCACGCACAGTATGTGTCCTGAAAGTAATTAGACTCGCCGCTGCCTGGCGCTCCCTTCGCTACAAGCAAGCTACCCTGAGGCATATTTGTGAATGATTCAAAAATTAACGCACTGAAGCACTATGCCCTCATAAAGTGTATGCAGAAAGTAATGAAACTCGCTGCCGCGTGGCGCTCCATTCGCTAGAAACAAGTTTTCTGGAGGGAATGTGGTGGATGATCCAAAATATTAAAGCACTGAAGCACTATGCCTTTACAAATTGTATGAAGAAAGTAATGAGACTCGCTGCCGCGTGGCGCTCCTTTCGCTAAAAAACAAGTTACACGGGGGTTTGTGGTGGATGATCCAAACAATTAACGCACTAAGGCACTATGCTCACACCCAGTATATGTCCAGAAAGTAATAAGACTCGCTGTAGCTTGGCGCTCCATTCGCTTGAAGCAAGCTACGCGGAGGGATTGTTGTGGATGATGCAAACAAATAAGGCACTGAAGCACAAAACCCTCATATAGCGGAAGCAGATAGCAATGAGACTTGCCACAGTGTGGCGCTCCATTCGCTAGAAGCAATCTACCCGGAAGCATTGAGGTGGTTGATCCATACAATTAACGCACTGAAGCACTATGCTCACACACAGTATGTGTCCTGAAAGTAATGAGACTCGCTGCTGCGTGGCGCCCATTCGCTAGAAACAAGCTACCCTGAGGCATTGTGGTGGATGATCTAAACAATGAACGCACTCAAGCAATGTGCCATCATATAGTGTAAGCAGATAGTAATGAGACTTGCCACCACGTGGCACTCCATTCGCTAGAAGGAAGCTACCCGGAAAGATTGTGTTGGATGATCCAAACAATTAACGAACTGCAGCACTATGCTCACACAGAGTATGTGCCCCTAAAGCAATTATACTCGCCGCTGTGTGGCGCTCCATTCGCTTGAAGCAAGCTACCCGAAGGCATATTGGTGGATGTTCAAAACAAGTAACACACTGAAGCACTATGCCCTCATATAGTGTAAGCAGATAGTAATGGGACTTGCCAACTCGTGGCGCTCAATTCGCTAGAAGCAAGCTACTCGGAGGTATTGTGGTGGATGATCTAAACAATTAACGCACACAATCATTATGTTCACAAACAGTATGTGTCCAGAAAGTAATGAAACTCGCCGCTGCGTGAAGCTCCATTCTCTAGAACGAAGCTAACCTGAGAAATTTTGGTGGATGATCCAAACAATTAACGCACTGAAGCACAATGTTCTCATATGTTTTAAGCTCTAAGTAATGAGACTCGCCGCTGCGGGGCGCTACATTCGCTAGAAGCAAGCTAGCCGGAGTGACTCTGGTAGATGATCCAAACAATTCACGCACTGAAGCACTATGCTTTCATATAGTGTAAGCAGAAAGGAATGAGACTCGCCGCTGTGTGTCGCTTCATTCGCTAGAAGCATGCTACACGGAGGGATTCTGGTGGATGATCCAAAGAATTAAAGCACTGAAGCACTATGTTCTCATATAGTTTATGCAGTAAGTAATGAGACTCGCCGCTTTGGGGCGCTCCATTCGCTAGAAGGAAGCTAGCCGAAGGCATTGTGGTGGATGATCTAAACAATTAACGCACAGGAGCACTATGCGCGCACACAGTATGTGTCCAGAAAGAAATGAAACTCGCCGCTGCGTGGCGCTCCATTCGCTAGAACGAAGCTAAAGAGAGGTATTCTGGTGGATGATCCAAACAATTAAAGCACCGAAGCACTATGTTCTCATATAGTTTAAGCAGTAAGTAATGAGACTCGCCGCTGTGGGGCGCTCCATTCGCTAGAAGCAAGCTTCCCGGAGGCATTGTCGTGGATGATCTAAACAATTAACGCACAGAAGCACTATCCTCACACACAGTAAGTTTCCAGAAATAATGAGACTCGCCGCTTCGTGGCGCTCCATTCGCTAGAAGCAAGCTACTCTGAGGGATTCTGGTGGATGATCCAAAAACTTAATGCACTGAAGAAGTATGCCCTCATATAGTGTAAGCAGAAAGTAATGAAACTTGCTAACTCGTGGTGCTCCTTTCGCTAGAAGCAAGCTACCCGGAGGGATTCTGGTGGATGATCCAAACAATTAACGCGCTGAAGCACTATGCCCTCATATAGTGTAAGCAGATAGTAATGAGACTTGCCACAGCGCAGCACTCCATTCGCTAGAATCAAGCTACCGGTGGCATTGTGGTGGATGATGACTTAAACAAATAACGCACAGAAGCACTATGCTCACACACAGTATGTGTCCAGAAAAAAATGAAACTCACCGCTGCGTGGCGCTCCATTCGCTAGAAGCAAGCTAACGTGAGGATTTCTTCTGGACGATCCAAACAATTAATTCAATAACGTACTATGCCCTCATATAGTGAAAGCAGATATTAATGAGACTTGGCATCGTGTCGCGCTCCATTCGGCAGAAACAAGCTGCCCGGAGGCATTGAGGTGGATCATCAAAACAATTAACCCACTGAAGGACTATGCTCACACACAGTATGTGTCCTCAAAGTAATGAGACTCCCAGCTGCGTGGCGCTCCATTCGCTAGAAAGAAGCTAACCTGAGGGATTCTGCTGGATGATCCAACAATTAACACACTGGAGCACTATGCCCTTACATAGTGTAAGCAGATAGAAAAGAGACTTGCCATCGGGTCGCACTCCGCTAGAACGAAGCTAAAGTGAGGGATACTGATGGATGATCAAAAATTTTAAAGCGCTGAAGCACTATGTTCTCATATAGTTTAAGCAGTAAGTAATGGGACTCGCCGCTGCGTGGCGCTCCATTCGCTAGAAGCAAGCTACCTGGAAAGATTCTGGTAGATGATCCAAACAATTTACGCACTGAAGCACTATGCTCATACACAGTAAGTGTCCAGAAAGGAATGGGACTCGCCGCTGCGTGTCGCTCCATTCGCTAGAAGCAAGCTAAACGGAGGGATTGTGGTGGATAATTCAAACAATTAACGCAATGAAGCACTATGCTCACACACAGTATGTGTGCAGAAAGTAATGAAACTCCCCGCTTCGTGGTGCTCCATTCGAAAGAAGCAAGCTACCCGGAGGTATTCTGGTGGATGATCCAAACCACAACGCACTGAAACACTATGCCCTCATATAGTGTAAGCAGAAATAATGAGACTTGCCAACTCGTGGCGCTCCATTCGCTAGAATCAAGCAACTCGGAGCCATTGAGGTGGATGATCCAAACAATTAACGCACTGAAGCACTATGCTCACAAACAGTATGTGTGCAGAAAGTAATGAAACTCGCCGCTGCCTGGGGTTCCTTTGCTAGAACGAAGCTAACCTGAGGGATTCTGCTCGATGATGAAAACAATTAACGCACTGAAGCACTATGTTCTCATATATTTTAAGCAGTAAGTAATGAGACTGGCAGCTGCGTGGCGCTCCATTCGCTAGAAGCAAGCTACCCAGAGCGATTCTTGTGAATGATCCAAAATATTAAAGAACTGAAGAACCATGCCCTCATATAGTGTAAGCAGAAAGTAATGAGACTTGCCAACTCGTGGCGCTCCATTCGCTAGAAGCAAGCTACCCGGAGGATTTCTTGTGGACGATCCAAACAATTAATTCAATAACATACTATGCCCTCATATAGTGAAAGCAGATATTAATGAGACTTGGCATCGTGTCGCGCTCCATTCGGCAGAAACAAGCTGCCCGGAGGCATTGAGGTGGATCATCAAAACAATTAACCCACTGAAGTACTATGCTCACACACAGTATGTGTCCTCAAAGTAATGAGACTCCCAGCTGCGTGGCGCTCCATTCGCTAGAAAGAAGCTAACCTCAGGGATTCTGCTGGATGATCCAAACAATTAACACACTGAAGCACTATGTCCTTACATAGTGTAAGCAGATAGTAAAGAGACTTGCCATCGGGTCGCACTCCGTTCGCTAGAACGAAGCTAAAGTGAGGGATACTGATGGATGATCAAAAATTTTAAAGCGCTGAAGCACAATGTTCTCATATAGTTTAAGCAGTAAGTAATGGGACTCGCCGCTGCGTGGCGCTCCATTCGCTAGAAGCAAGCTACCCAGAAAGATTCTGGTAGATGATCCAAACAATTTACGCACTGAAGCACTATGCTCATACACAGTAAGTGTCCAGAAAGGAATGGGACTCGCCGCTGCGTGTCGCTCCATTCGCTAGAAGCAAGCTAAACGGAGGGATTGTGGTGGATCATTCAAACAATTAACGCAATGAAGCACTATGCTCACGCACAGTATGTGTCCTGAAAGTAATGAGACTCGCTGCTGCGTGGCGCTACATTCGCTTGAAGCAAGCTACGCGGAGGGATTGTTGTGGATGATGCAAACAAATAAGGCACTGAAGCACAAAACCCTCATATAGCGGAAGCAGATAGCAATGAGACTTGCCACAGTGTGGCGCTCCATTCGCTAGAAGCAATCTACCCGGAAGCATTGAGGTGGTTGATCCATACAATTAACGCACTGAAGCACTATGCTCACACACAGTATGTGTGCTGAAAGTAATGAGACTCGCTGCTGCGTGGCGCTACATTCGCTACAAACAAGCTACCCGGAGGCATATTGGTGGACGATCCAAAAAAATAACGCACTGAAGCACTATGCCCTCATAAAATGTATGAAGAAAATAATGAGACTCGCTGCCTCGTGTCGCTCCATTCGCTAGAAACAAGTTACCCGGAGGGAATGTGGCGGATGATCGAAAATATTAACGCACGGAACCACTATACCCTAATAAAGTGTATGCAGAAAGTAATGAGACTCGCTGCGGCGTGGCGCTCCATTTGCAAGAAACAAGCTACCCGGCTGGATTCTGGTGGATGATCCAAATTACTAACGCACTAAAGCACTATGCTCACACACAGTATATGTCCAGAAAGTAATAAGACTCGACGCTGCTTGGCGCTCCATTCACCAGAAGCAAGCTACCCGGAAGGTTTCTGGTGGATGATCCAAACCATTAACTCACTGAAGCACTATGCCCCCATATAGTGTAAACAGATAGTAATGAGACTTGCCGCAGCGTGGCGCTCCATTCGCCAGCAGCAAGCTTGCCGGAGGCATTGAATTGGTTGATCCATACAATTAACGCACTGAAGCACTATGTTCAAACACAGTATGTGTCCTGAAAGTAATGAGACTCGCCGCAGCGTGGCGCTCAATTCGCTAGAAGCAAGCTACACGGAGGCATATTGGTGGATGATGTAAACATTTAACGCAATGAAGCACTATGCCCTAAAATAGTGTAAACAGATAGTAATGAGACTTGTTACCGCGTGGCGCTGCATTCGCTAGAAGCAAGCTACCCGAAGGGGTTGTGGTGGATGATCTAAAAAATTAATGCACTGAAGCACTATGCCCTCATATAGTGTAAGCAGATAGTAATGAGACTTGCCACAGCGCGGCACTCCATTCGCTAGAGGCAAGCTACCCGGAGGCATTGTGGTGGATGATCTAAACAATTAACGCACAGAAGCACTATGCTCACACACAGTAAAAGTCCAGAAATAATGAGACTCGCCGCTTCGTGGCGCTCCATTCGCTAGACGCAAGCTACCCTAAAGGATTCTGATGGATGATCCAAACACTTAACGCACTGAAGAAGTATGCCCTCATATAGTGTAAGCAGTAAGTAATGAGACTTGCTAACTCGTGGTGCTCCATTCGCTAGAAGCAAGCTACCCGGAGGGATTCTGTTGGATGATCCAAACAATTAACGCACTGGAGCACTATGCCCTCATATAGTGTAAGCAGATAGTAATGAGACTTGCCACAGCGCAGCGCTTCATTCGCTAGAATCAAGCTACACGGAGGCATATTGGTGGATGATCTAAACATTTAACGGAATGAAGCACTATGCCCTAATATACTGTAAACTGATAGTAATGAGACCTGCTACCGCGTGGCGCTGCATTCGCTAGAAGCAAAGCTACCCGAAGGGGTTGTGGTGGATGATCTAAACAATTAACGTACAGAAGCACTATGCTCATAAACAGTATGTGCCCTTAAAGTAATGATACTCTCCGCTGTGTTGCGCTCCATTTGCTAGAGCAAGCTACGAAGGCATATTGGTGGATGTTCAAAACAGGTAACGCACTGAAGCACTATGCCCTCATATAGTGTAAGCAGATAGTAATGGGACTTGCCAACGCGTGGCGCTCCATTCGCTAGAAACAAGCTACCCGGCTGGATTCTGGTAGATGATCCAAATAATTAACGCATTAAAGCACTATACTCACACATAGTATATGTCCAGAAAGTAATAAGACTCGCCGCTGCTTCGCGCTCCATTCGCCAGAAGCAAGCTACCCGGAGGGATTCTGGTGGATGATCCAAACAATTAACGTACTGAAGCACTATGCCCTCATATATTGTAAGCAGATAGTAATGAGACTTGCCACAGCGTGGCGCTCCATTCGCTAGCAGCAAGCTAGCCGGAGGCATTGAATTGGTTGATCCATACAATTAGCGCACTCAAGCACTATGTTCACACACAGTATGTGTCCTGAAAGTAATGAGACTCGCCGCTGCGTGGCGCTCCATTCGCTAGAAGCAAGCTACACGGAGGGATTCTGGTGGATGATCCAAACAATTAACGCACATGAAGCACTATGCCCTCATATAGTGTAAGCCAAAAGTAATGAGACTCGGCGCTGCGTGGCGCTCTATTCGCTAGAAGCTAGCTACACGGAGGGATTCTGGTGGATGATCCAAAAAATTAACGCACTGAAGCACTATGCCCTCATATAGTGTAAGCAGATAGTAATGAGGCTTGCCACCGCGTGGCGCTCCATTTGCTAGAAGCCAGCTACCCGGAGCGATTATGGTGCATTATCTAAACAATTAACGCACAGAAGCACTATGCTCCCACACAGTATGTGTCCAGAAGAAAATGAAACTCGCCGCTGCGTGGCGCTCCATTCGCTACAACGAAGCTAACGTGAGAGATTCTGGTGGATGATCCAAACAATTAACGCACTGAAGCACTATGCCCTCATATGGTTTAAGCAGTAAGTAATGAGACTTGCCACAGCGCGGCACTCCATTCGCTAGAAGCAAGCTACCCGGAGGGATTGAGGTGGATGATCCAAATAATTAACGCACTGAAGCACTATGCTCACGCACAGTATGTGTCCTGAAAGTAATGAGACTCGCCGCTGCCTGGCGCTCCATTCGCTACAAGCAAGCTACCCGGAGGCATATTGGTGGATGATTCAAAAAATAACGTACTGAAGCACTATGCCCTCATAAAAAGTATGCAGAAAGTAATGAAACTCGCTGCCGCGTGGCGCTCCATTCGCTAGAAACAAGTTACCTGGAGGGAATGTGGTTTATGATCCAAACAAATAACGCACTGAAGCACTATGCTCACACACAGTATGTGCCCTTAAATTAATGATACTCGCCGCTGCGTGGCGCTCCATTCGCTAGAAGCAAGCTACCCGAAGGAATATTGGTGGATGTTCAAAACAAGTAACGCTGTGAAGCACTATGCCCACATATGGTGTAAGCAAATAGTAATGAGACTTGCCATCGCGTGGCGCTCTATTCGCTGGATTCAAGCTACCCGGAGGCATTGAGGTGGATGATCCAAGCAATTTACGCACTGAAGCACTATGCTCACGCACAGTATGTGTTTTGAAAGTAATGAGGCTCGCCGCTCCCTGGCGCTCCCTTCGCTACAAGCAAGCTACGCGGAGGGATTGTTGTGGATGATCCAAACAATTAACGCAATGAAGCACTATGCCCTCATAAAGTGTATGCAGAAAGTAATGAGACTCGCCGCTCTGTGGCGCTCCATTTGCTAGAAGCAAGCTACCCGGAGGGATTCTTGTGGATGATCCAAAAAATTAACGCACTTAAGAACTATGTTCTCATAAAGAGTATGCACAGAGTAATGAGACTCGCCGCCGAGTGGCGATCCATTCGCTAAATCAAGCTACCCGGAAATATTGTGGTGGATAATCCGAAAAAATAACGCACTGAAGCACTATGCTCACACATAGGATGTTTCCAGAAAGTAATGAAACTCGCCGCTGCGTGGCGCTCCATTCGCTAGAAGGAAGCTAACCTGAAAGATTGTGGTGGATGATCCAAACAATTAACGCACTGAAGCACTATGCCCTCATATAGTGTAAAGAGAAAGTAATGAGACTTGCCAACTCGTAACGCTCCATTCGCTAGAAGCAAGCTACCCGGAAGGATTCTGGTGGATGATCCAAAAAATTAACGCACTGAAGCACTATGCACTCATATAGTGAAAGCAGATAGTAATGAGACTTGCCACCGCGTGAGCTCCATTCGCTAGAGGGAAGGTACCCGGAGGGAATGTGGTGGATGAACCAAAATATTAACGCAGTGAAGCACTATGCCCTCATAAATTGTATGCAGTAAGAAATGAGACTCGCCGCTATTTGACACTCCATTCGCCAGAAGCAAGCTACCCGGAGGGATTCTGGTGGATGATCCAAAAAATTAACGCTCTGAAGCACTATGCCCTCATATGGTGTAAGCAAATAGTAATGAGACTTGCCACCGTGTGGCGCTCTATTCGCTAGATCCAAGCTACCAGGAGGCATTCAGGTGGATGATCCAAGCAATTTACGCACTGAAGCATTATGCTCACGCACAGTATGTGTCCTGAAAGTAATTAGACTCGCCGCTGCTTGGCGCTCCCTTCGCTACAAGCAAGCTACCCTGAGGCATATTTGTGAATGATTCAAAAAATAACGCACTGAAGCACTATGCCCTCATAAAGTGTATACAGAAAGTGATGAAACTCGCTGCCGCGTGGCGCTCCATTCGCTAGAAACAAGTTTTCTGGAGGGAATGTGGTGGATGATCCAAAATATTAAAGCACTGAAGCACTATGCCTTTACAAATTGTATGAAGAAAGTAATGAGACTCGCTGCCGCGTGGCGCTCCTTTCGCTAAAAAACAAGTTACACGGGGGGTTTGTGGTGGATGATCCAAACAATTAACGCACTAAAGCACTATGCTCACACCCAGTATATGTCCAGAAAGTAATAAGACTCGCTGTAGCTTGGCGCTCCATTCGCTTGAAGCAAGCTACGCGGAGGGATTGTTGTGGATGATGCAAACAAATAAGGCACTGAAGCACAAAACCCTCATATAGCGGAAGCAGATAGCAATGAGACTTGCCACAGTGTGGCGCTCCATTCGCTAGAAGCAATCTACCCGGAAGCATTGAGGTGGTTGATCCATACAATTAACGCACTGAAGCACTATGCTCACACACAGTATGTGTGCTGAAAGTAATGAGACTCGCTGCTGCGTGGCGCCCATTCGCTAGAAACAAGCTACCCTGAGGCATTGTGGTGGATGATCTAAACAATAAACGCACTCAAGCAATGTGCCCTCATATACTGTAAGCAGATAGTAATGAGACTTGCCACCACGTGGCACTCCATTCGCTAGAAGGAAGCTACCCGGAAAGATTGTGTTGGATGATCCAAACAATTAACGAACTGCAGCACTATGCTCACACACAGTATGTGCCCTTAAAGCAATTATACTCGCCGCTGTGTGGCGCTCCATTCGCTTGAAGCAAGCTACCCGAAGGCATATTGGTGGATGTTCAAAACAAGTAACACACTGAAGCACTATGCCCTCATATAGTATAAGCAGATAGTAATGGGACTTGCCAACGCGTGGCGCTCCATTCGCTAGAAACAAGCTACCCGGCTGGATTCTGGTAGATGATCCAAACAATTAACGCACTGGAGCACTATGCCCTCATATAGTGTAAGCAGATAGTAATGAGACTTGCCACAGCGCAGCGCTTCATTCGCTAGAATCAAGCTACACGGAGGCATATTGGTGGATGATCTAAACATTTAACGGAATGAAGCACTATGCCCTAATATACTGTAAACTGATAGTAATGAGACCTGCTACCGCGTGGCGCTGCATTCGCTAGAAGCAAAGCTACCCGAAGGGGTTGTGGTGGATGATCTAAACAATTAACGTACAGAAGCACTATGCTCATAAACAGTATGTGCCCTTAAAGTAATGATACTCTCCGCTGTGTTGCGCTCCATTTGCTAGAGCAAGCTACGAAGGCATATTGGTGGATGTTCAAAACAGGTAACGCACTGAAGCACTATGCCCTCATATAGTGTAAGCAGATAGTAATGGGACTTGCCAACGCGTGGCGCTCCATTCGCTAGAAACAAGCTACCCGGCTGGATTCTGGTAGATGATCCAAATAATTAACGCATTAAAGCACTATACTCACACATAGTATATGTCCAGAAAGTAATAAGACTCGCCGCTGCTTCGCGCTCCATTCGCCAGAAGCAAGCTACCCGGAGGGATTCTGGTGGATGATCCAAACAATTAACGTACTGAAGCACTATGCCCTCATATATTGTAAGCAGATAGTAATGAGACTTGCCACAGCGTGGCGCTCCATTCGCTAGCAGCAAGCTAGCCGGAGGCATTGAATTGGTTGATCCATACAATTAACGCACTCAAGCACTATGTTCACACACAGTATGTGTCCTGAAAGTAATGAGACTCGCCGCTGCGTGGCGCTCCATTCGCTAGAAGCAAGCTACACGGAGGGATTCTGGTGGATGATCCAAACAATTAACGCACATGAAGCACTATGCCCTCATATAGTGTAAGCCAAAAGTAATGAGACTCGGCGCTGCGTGGCGCTCTATTCGCTAGAAGCTAGCTACACGGAGGGATTCTGGTGGATGATCCAAAAAATTAACGCACTGAAGCACTATGCCCTCATATAGTGTAAGCAGATAGTAATGAGGCTTGCCACCGCGTGGCGCTCCATTTGCTAGAAGCCAGCTACCCGGAGCGATTATGGTGCATTATCTAAACAATTAACGCACAGAAGCACTATGCTCCCACACAGTATGTGTCCAGAAGAAAATGAAACTCGCCGCTGCGTGGCGCTCCATTCGCTACAACGAAGCTAACGTGAGAGATTCTGGTGGATGATCCAAACAATTAACGCACTGAAGCACTATGCCCTCATATGGTTTAAGCAGTAAGTAATGAGACTTGCCACAGCGCGGCACTCCATTCGCTAGAAGCAAGCTACCCGGAGGGATTGAGGTGGATGATCCAAATAATTAACGCACTGAAGCACTATGCTCACGCACAGTATGTGTCCTGAAAGTAATGAGACTCGCCGCTGCCTGGCGCTCCATTCGCTACAAGCAAGCTACCCGGAGGCATATTGGTGGATGATTCAAAAAATAACGTACTGAAGCACTATGCCCTCATAAAAAGTATGCAGAAAGTAATGAAACTCGCTGCCGCGTGGCGCTCCATTCGCTAGAAACAAGTTACCTGGAGGGAATGTGGTTTATGATCCAAACAAATAACGCACTGAAGCACTATGCTCACACACAGTATGTGCCCTTAAATTAATGATACTCGCCGCTGCGTGGCGCTCCATTCGCTAGAAGCAAGCTACCCGAAGGAATATTGGTGGATGTTCAAAACAAGTAACGCTGTGAAGCACTATGCCCACATATGGTGTAAGCAAATAGTAATGAGACTTGCCATCGCGTGGCGCTCTATTCGCTGGATTCAAGCTACCCGGAGGCATTGAGGTGGATGATCCAAGCAATTTACGCACTGAAGCACTATGCTCACGCACAGTATGTGTTTTGAAAGTAATGAGGCTCGCCGCTCCCTGGCGCTCCCTTCGCTACAAGCAAGCTACGCGGAGGGATTGTTGTGGATGATCCAAACAATTAACGCAATGAAGCACTATGCCCTCATAAAGTGTATGCAGAAAGTAATGAGACTCGCCGCTCTGTGGCGCTCCATTTGCTAGAAGCAAGCTACCCGGAGGGATTCTTGTGGATGATCCAAAAAATTAACGCACTTAAGAACTATGTTCTCATAAAGAGTATGCACAGAGTAATGAGACTCGCCGCCGAGTGGCGATCCATTCGCTAAATCAAGCTACCCGGAAATATTGTGGTGGATAATCCGAAAAAATAACGCACTGAAGCACTATGCTCACACATAGGATGTTTCCAGAAAGTAATGAAACTCGCCGCTGCGTGGCGCTCCATTCGCTAGAAGGAAGCTAACCTGAAAGATTGTGGTGGATGATCCAAACAATTAACGCACTGAAGCACTATGCCCTCATATAGTGTAAAGAGAAAGTAATGAGACTTGCCAACTCGTAACGCTCCATTCGCTAGAAGCAAGCTACCCGGAAGGATTCTGGTGGATGATCCAAAAAATTAACGCACTGAAGCACTATGCACTCATATAGTGAAAGCAGATAGTAATGAGACTTGCCACCGCGTGAGCTCCATTCTCATATATTTTAAGCAGTAAGTGATGAGACTGGCAGCTGCGTGGCGCTCCATTCGCTAGAAGCAAGCTACCCAGAGCGATTCTTGTGAATGATCCAAAATATTAACGAACTGAAGAACCATGCAATCATATAGTGTAAGCAGAAACTAATGAGACTTGCCAACTCGTGGCGCTCCATTCGCTAGAAACAAGCTACCCGGAGGATTTCTTGTGGACGATCCAAACAATTAATTCAATAACATACTATGCCCTCATATAGTGAAAGCAGATATAATTGAGACTTGGCATCGTGTCGCGCTCCATTCGGCAGAAACAAGCTGCCCGGAGGCATTGAGGTGGATCATCAAACCAATTAACCCACTGAAGGACTATGCTCACACACAGTATGTGTCCTCAAAGTAATGAGACTCCCAGCTGCGTGGCGCTCCATTCGCTAGAAAGAAGCTAACCTGAGGGATTCTGCTGGATGATCCAAACAATTAACACACTGAAGCACTATGCCCTTACATAGTGTAAGCAGATAGTAAAGAGACTTGCCATCGGGTCGCACTCCGTTCGCTAGAACGAAGCTAAAGTGAGGGATGCTGATGGATGATGAAAAATTTTAAAGCGCTGAAGCACTATGTTCTCATATAGTTTAAGCAGTAAGTAATGGGACTCGCCGCTGCGTGGCGCTCCATTCGCTAGAAGCAATCTACCCGGAATGATTCTGGTAGATGATCCAAACAATTTACGCACTGAAGCACTATGCTCATACACAGTAAGTGTCCAGAAAGGAATGGGACTCCCAGCTGCGTGTCGCTCCATTCGCTAGAAGCAAGCTAAACGGAGGGATTGTGGTGGATCATTCAAACAATTAACGCAATGAAGCACTATGCTCACACACAGTATGTGTGCAGAAAGTAATGAAACTCACCGCTTCGTGGCGCTCCATTCGAAAGAAGCAAGCTACCCGGAGGTATTCTGGTGGATGATCCAAACCACAACGCACTGAAACACTATGCCCTCATATAGTGTAAGCAGAAATAATGAGACTTGCCAACTCATGGCGCTCCATTCGCTAGAATCAAGCAACCCGGAGCCATTGAGGTGGATGATCGAAACAATTAACGCACTGAAGCACTATGCTCGCACACAGTATGTGTCCTGAAAGTAATAAGACTCGCCGTTGCCTGGCGCTACATTCGCTACAAACAAGCTACCCGGAGGCATATTGGTGGACGATCCAAAAAAATAACGCACTGAACCACTATGCCCTCATAAAATGTATGAAGAAAATAATGAGACTCGCTGCCTCGTGTCGCTCCATTCGCTAGAAGCAATCTACCCGGAATGATTCTGGTAGATGATCCAAACAATTTACGCACTGAACAACTATGCTCATACACAGTAAGTGTCCAGAAAGGAATGGGACTCCCAGCTGCGTGTCGCTCCATTCGCTAGAAGGAAGCTAAACGGAGGGATTGTGGTGGATCATTCAAACATTTAACGCAATGAAGCACTATGCTCACACACAGTATGTGTGCAGAAAGTAATGAAACTCGCCGCTTCGTGGCGCTCCATTCGAAAGAAGCAAGCTACCCGGAGGGAATGTGGCGGATGATCGAAAATATTAACGCACTGAACCACTATACCCTCATAAAGTGTATGCAGAAAGTAATGAGACTCGCTGCGGCGTGGCGCTCCATTCGCTAGAAACAAGCTACCCGGCTGGATTCTGGTGGATGATCCAAATAACTAACGCACTAAAGCACTATGCTCACACACAGTATATGTCCAGAAAGTAATAAGACTCGCCGCTGCTTAGCGCTCCATTCGCCAGAAGCAAGCTACCCGGAAGGTTTCTGGTGGATGATCCAAACAATTAACGCACTGAAGCACTATGCCCCCGTATAGTGTAAACAGATAGTAATGGAGACTTGCCACAGCGTGGCGCTCCATTCGCTAGCAGCAAGCTTGCCGGAGGCATTGAATTGGTTGATCCATACAATTAACGCACTGAAGCACTATGTTCACACACAGTATGTGTCCTGAAAGTAATGAGACTCGCCGCAGCGTGGCGCTCAATTCGCTAGAAGCAAGCTACACGGAGGCATATTGGTGGATGATCTAAACTTTTAACGGAATGAAGCACTATGCCCTAATATAGTGTAAACTGATAGTAATGAGACCTGCTACCGCGTGGCGCTGCATTCGCTAGAAGCAAGCTACCCGAAGGGGTTGTGGTGGATGATCTAAACAATTAACGCACTGAAGCACTATGCCCTCATATAGTGTAAGCAGATAGTAATGAGACTTGCCACAGCGCGGCACTCCATTCGCTAGAGGCAAGCTACCCGGAGGCATTGTGGTGGACGATCTAAACAATTAACGCACAAAAGCACTATGCTCACACACAGTATGTGTCCAGAAGAAAATGAAACTCGCAGCTGCGTGGCGCTCCATTCGCTACAACGAAGCTAACGTGAAAGATTCTGGTGGATGATCCAAACAATTAACGCACTGAAGCACTATGCCCTCATATAGTTTAAGCAGTAAGTAATGAGACTTGCCACAGCGCGGCACTCCATTCGCTAGAAGCAAGCTACCTGGAGGGATTGAGGTGGATGATCCAAACAATTAACGCACTGAAGCCCTATGCTCAAGCACAGTATGAGTCCTGAAAGTAATGAGACTCGCCGCTGCATGGCGCTCCTTTCGCTACAAGCCAGCTACCCGGAGGCATATTGGTGGATGATTCAAAAAATAACGCACTCAAGCACTATGCCCTCATAAAAAGTACGCAGAAAGTAATGAAACTCGCAGCCGCGTGGCTCTCCATTCGCTAGAAACAAGTTACCTGGAGGGAATGTGGTTTATGATCCAAACAAATAACGCACTGAAGCACTATGCTCACACACAGTATGTGCCCTTAAATTAATGATACTCGCCTCTGCGTGGCGCTCCATTCGCTAGAAGCAAGCTACCCGAAAACATATTGGTGGATGTTCAAAACAAGTAACGCTCTGAAGCACTATGCCCTCATATGGTGTAAGCAAATAGTAATGATACTTGCCACCGCGTGGCGCTCTATTCGCTAGATTCAGGCTACCCGGAGGCATTGAGGTGGATGATCCAAGCAATTTACGCACTGAAGCCTATGCTCACGCACAGTATGTGTCCTGAAAGTAATGAGACTCGCCGCTGCCTGGCGCTCCCTTCGCTACAAGCAAGCTACCCAGAGGCATATTGGTGAATGATTCAAAAAATAACGCAATGAAGCACTATGCCCTCATAAAGTGTATGCAGAAAGTAATGAAACTCGCTGCCGCGTGGCGCTCCATTCGCTAGAAACAAGTTTTCTGGAGGGAATGTGGTGGATGATCCAAAATATTAACGCACTGAAGCACTATGCCTTTACAACGTGTATGAAGAAAGTAATGAGACTCGCTGCCGCGTGGCGCTCCATTCGCTAAAAAACAAGTTACACGGGGGGTTTGTGGTGGACGATCCAAACAATTAACGCACTGAAGCCCTATGCTCAAGCAAAGTATGAGTCCTGAAAGTAATGAGACTCGCCGCTGCATGGCGCTCCTTTCGCTACAAGCCAGCTACCCGGAGGCATATTGGTGGATTATTCAAAAAATAACGCACTCAAGCACTATGCCCTCATAAAAAGTATGCAGAAAGTAATGAAACTCGCAGCCGCGTGGCGCTCCATTCGCTAGAAACAAGTTACCTGGAGGAAATGTGGTTTATGATCCAAACAAATAACGCACTGAAGCACTATGCTCACACACAGTATGTGCCCTTAAATTAATGATACTCGCCTCTGCGTGGCGCTCCATTCGCTAGAAGCAAGCTACCCGAAGGCATATTGGTGGATGTTCAAAACAAGTAATGCTCTGAAGCACTATGCCCTCATATGGTGTAAGCAAATAGTAATGAGACTTGCCACAGCGTGGCGCTCCATTCGCTAGAAGCAAGCTACCCGGAAGCATTGAGGTGGTTGATCCAAACAATTAACGCACTGATCCACTATGCTCACACAGAGTATGTGTCCTGAAAGTAATGAGACTCGCCACTGCGTGGCGCCCATTCGCTAGAAGCAAGCTACCCGGAGGCATTCTGGTGGATGATCTAAACAATAAACGCACTAAAGCAATATGTCCTCATATAGTGTAAGCAGATAGTAATGAGACTTGCCACCACGTGGCACTCCATTCGCTAGAAGGAAGCTACCCGGAAAGATTGTGGTGGATGATCCAAACAATTAACGCACTGCAGCACTATGCTCACACACAGTATGTGCCCTTAAAGTAATTATACTCGAGGCTGTGTGGCGCTCCATTCGCTAGAAGCAAGCTACCCGAAGGCATATTGTTGGATGTTCAAAACAAGTAACACACTGAAGCACTATGCCCTCATATAGTGTAAGAAGATAGTAATGGGACTTGCCAACTCGTGGCGCTCCATTTGCTAGAAGCAAGCTACTCGGAGGTATTGTGGTGGATGATCTAAGCAATTAACGCACAGAAGCACTATGTTCACAAACAGTATGTGTCCAGAAAGTAATGAAACTCGCCGCTGCGTGAAGCTCCATTCGCTAGAACGAAGTTAACCTGAGAATTTCTGGTAGATGATAAGGACAATTAACGCACTGAAGCACAAAGTTCTCATATATTTTAAGCAATAAATAATGAGACTCGCCGCTGCGTGGCGCTCCATTCGCTAGAAACAAGCTACCCGGCTGTATTCTGGTGGATGACCCAAATAATTAACGCATTAAAGCACTATGCTCACACACAGTATATGTCCAGAAAGTAATAAGACTCGCCGCTGCTTGGCGCTCCATTCGCCAGAAGCAAGCTACCCGGTGGGATTCTGGTGGATGATCCAAACAATTAACGCACTGAAGCACTATGCCCTCATATATTGTAAGCAGATAGTAATGAGACTTGTCACAGCGTGGCGCTCCATTCGCTAGCAGCAAGCTAGCCGGAGGCATTGAATTGGTTGATCCATACAATTAACGCACTGAAGCACTATGTTCACACACAGTATGTGTCCTGAAAGTAATGAGACTCGCCGCTGTGTGGCGCTCCCTTCGCTGGAAGCAAGCTACACGGAGGGATTCTGGTGCATGATCCAAACAATTAACGCACTGATGCACTATGCCCTCATATAGTGTAAGCCAAAAGTAATGATACTCGGCGCTGCGTGGCGCTCCATTCGCTAGAAGCTAGCTACACGGAGGGATTCTGGTGGATGATCAAAAAAATTAACGCACTGAAGCACTATGCCCTCATATAGTGTAAGCAGATAGTAATGAGACTTGCGACCGCGTGGCGCTCCATTTCCTAGATGCAAGCTACCCGGAGCGATTATGGTGGATGAGCTAAACAATTAACGCACAGAAGCACTATGCTCACACACAGTATGTGTCCAGAAAGAAATGAAATTGGCCGCGGTTTGGCGCTCCATTCGCTAGAAACAAGCTTCCCGGAGGCATATTGGTGCATGATCTAAACAATTAACGCAATGAAGCATTATGCCCTCATATAATGTAAACAGATAGTAATGAGACTTGTTACCGCGTGGCGCTCTATTCGCTAGTTGCAAGCTACCCGAAGGGATTGCGGTGGATGCTCTAAAAAATTAACGCACTGAAGCACTATGCCCTCATATAGTGTAAGCAGATAGTAATGAGACTTGCCAAAGCGCGGCACTGCATTCGCTAGAGGCAAGCTACCCGGAGGCATTGTGGTGGATGATCTAAACAATTAACGCACAGAAGCACTATGCTCCCACACAGTATGTGTCCAGAAGAAAATGAAACTCGCCGCTGCGTGACGCTCCCTTCGCTAAAACGAAGCTAACGTGAGAGATTCTGGTGGATGATCCAAACAATTAACGCACTGAAGCACTATGCCCTCATATGGTTTAAGCAGTATGTAATGAGACTTGCCACAGCGCGGCACTCCATTCGCTAGAAGCAAGCTTCCCGGAGGGATTGAGGTGGATGATCCAAACAATTAACGCACTGAAGCACTATGCTCACGCACAGTATGTGTAATGAAAGTAATGAGACTCGCCGCTGCCTGGCGCTCCATTCGCTACAAGCAAGCTACCCGGAGGCATATTGGTGGATGATTCAAAAAATAACGTACTGAAACACTATGCCCTCATAAAAAGTATGCAGAAAGTAATGAAACTCGCTGCCGCGTGGCGCTCCATTCGCTAGAAACAAGTTTTCTAGAGTGAATGTGGTGGATGATGCAAAATATTAACGCACTGAAGCACTATGCCTTTACAAAGTGTATGAAGAAAGTAATGAGACTCGTTGCCGCGTTGCGCTCCATTCGCTAGAAGCAAGCTACCCGAAGGAATATTGGTGGATGTTCAAAACAAGTAAAGCTGTGAAGCACTATGCCCTCATATGGTGTAAGCAAATAGTAATGAGACTTGCCACCGCGTGGCGCTCTATTCGCTAGCAGCAAGCTAGTCGCAGGCATTGAGTTGGATGATCCATACAATTAACGCACTGAAGGACTATGTTCACACACAGTATGTGTCCTGAAAGTAATGAGACTCGCCGCTCCCCGGCGCTCCCTTCACTACAAGCAAGCGACCCAGAGGCATATTGGTGAATGATTCAAAAAATAACGCACTGAAGCACTATGCCTTCATAAAGTGTATGCAGAAAGTAATGAAACTCGCTGCCGCGTGGCGCTCCATTCGCTAGAAACAATTCTTCTGCAGTGAATATGGTGGATGATCCAAAATATTAACGCACTGAAGCACTATGCCTTTACAAAGTGTATGAAGAAAGTAATGAGACTCGTTGCCGCGTTGCGCTCCATTCGCTAAAAAACAAGTTACACGGGGGTTTGTGGTGAATGATCCAAACAATTAACGCACTAAAGCACTATGCTCACACTCAGTATATGTCCAGAAAGTAATAAGACTCGCTCTAGCTTGGCGCTCCATTCGCTTGAAGCAAGCTACGCAGAGGGATTGTTGTGGATGATCCAAACAATTAACGCAATGAATCACTATGCCCTCATAAAGTGTATGCAGAAAGTAATGAGACTCGCCGCTCTGTGGCGCTCCATTCGCGAGAAGCAAGCTACCCGGAGGGATTCTTGTGGATGATCCAAAAAATTAACGCACTGAAGAACTATGTTCTCATAAAGAGTATGCCCAGAGTAATGAGACTCGCCGCCGAGTGGCGATCCATTCGCTAAATCAAGCTACCCGGAAATATTGTGGTGGATAATCCGAAAAAATAACGCACTGAAGCACTATGCTCACACATAGTATGTTTCCAGAAAGTAATGAAACTCGCCGCTGCGTGGCGCTGCATTCGCTAGAAGGGAAGCTAACCTGAAAGATTGTGGTGGATGATCCAAACAATTAACGCACTGAAGCACTATGCCCTCATGTAGTGTAAAGAGAAAGTAATGACACTTGCCAACTCGTAACGCTCCATTCGCTAGAAGCAAGCTACCCGGAGGGATTCTGGTGGATGATCCAAAAAATTAACGCACTGAAGCACTATGCACTCATATAGTGAAAGCAGATAGTAATGAGACTTGCCACCCCGTGAGCTCCATTCGCTAGAGGGAAGCTACCCGGTGAAAATGTGGTCGATGAACCAAAATATTAACGCACTGAAGCACTATGCCCTCATAAATTGTATGCAGTAAGAAATGAGACTCGCCACTTTTGACGCTCCATTCGCCAGAAGCAAGCTACCCGGAGAGAATCTGGTGGATGATCGAAACACTTAACGCACTGAAGCACTATGCCCTCATATAGTGTAAGCAGATAGTAATGAGACTTGCCACGGCGTGACGCTCCTTTCGCTAGCAGCAAGCTAGTCGCAGGCATTGAGTTGGATGATCCATACAATTAACGCACTGAAGGACTATGTTCACACACAGTATGTGTCCTGAAAGTAATGAGACACGCCGTTGCGTGGCGCTCCATTCGCTACAAGCAAGCTACCCGGAGGCATGTTGGTGGACGATCCAAAAAATAACGCACTGAAGCACTATGCACTCATAAAGTGTATGAAGAAATTAATAAGCCTCGCTGCCGCGTGGCGCTCCTTTCGCTTGAAAAAAGCTACCGGAGGGATTCTGGTGGATGATCCAAAAATTTAACGCACTGAACAACTATGCCCTCATAAAGTGTATGCAAAAAATTAATGAGACTCGCTGCCGAGAGGCGCTCAATTCACTAGAAGCAAGCTACACGGAAGGATTCTGGTGGATGATCCAAACAATTAACGCACTGAAGCACTATGCCCTCATATAGTGTAAGCCAAAAGTAATGACACTCGGCGCTGCGTGGCGCTCCATTCGCTAGTAGCAAGCTACCCGGAGGGATTGAGGTGGATGATCCAAACAATTAACGCACTGAAGCACTATGCTCACGCACAGTATGTGTCCTGAAAGTAATGAGATTCGCCGCTGCCTAGCGCTCCCTTCGCTACAAGCAAGCTACCCGGAGGCATATTGGTGGATGATTCAAAAAATAACGCATTGAAGCACTATGCCCTCATAAAAAGTATGCAGAAAGTAATGAAACTCGCTGCCGCGTGGCGCTCCATTCGCTAGAAGCAAGTTTCCTAGAGGGAATGTGGTTTATGATCCAAACAAATAACGCACTGAAGCACTATGCTCACACACATTATGTGCCCTTAAATTAATGATACTCGCCGCTGCGTGGCGCTCCATTCGCTAGAAGCAAGCTACCCGAAGGCATATTGGTGGATGTTCAAAACAAATAACGCTCTGAAGCACTATGAACTCATATGGTATAAGCAAATAGTAATGAGACTTGCCACCGTGTGGCGCTTTATTCGCTAGATTCAAGCCACCAGGAGGCATTCAGGTGGATGACCGAAGCAATATACGCACTGAAGCATTATGCTCACACACAGTATATGTGCAGAAAGTAATAAGACTCGCTGTAGCTTGGCGCTCCATTCGCTTGAAGCAAGCTTTTCAGAGGGATTGTTGTGGATGATGCAAACAAATAAGGCACTGGAGCACAAAGCCCTCATATAGCGTAAGCAGATAGTAATGAGACTTGCCACAGCGTGGCGCTCCATTCGCTAGAAGCAAGCTACCCGGAAGCATTGAGGTGGTTGATCCATACAATTAACGCACTGAAGCACTATGCTCACACAGAGTATGTGTCCTGAAAGTAATGAGACTCGCCACTGCGTGGCGCCCATTCGCTAGAAACAAGCTACCCGGAGGCATTGTGGTGGATGATCTAAACAATAAACGCACTAAAGCAATATGCCCTCATATAGTGTAAGCAGATAGTAATGAGACTTGCCACCACGTGGCACTCCATTCGCTAGAAGGAAGCTACCCGGAAAGATTGTGGTGGATGATCCAAACAATTAACGCACTGCAGCACTATGCTCACACACAGTATGTGCCCTTAAAGTAATTAAACTCGAGGCTGTGTGGCGCTCCATTCGCTAGAAGCAAGCTACCCGAAGGCATATTGTTGGATGTTCAAAACAAGTAACACACTGAAGCACTATGCCCTCATATAGTGTAAGAAGATAGTAATGGGACTTGCCAACTCGTGGCGCTCCATTTGCTAGAAGCAAGCTACTCGGAGGTATTGTGGTGGATGATCTAAGCAATTAACGCACAGAAGCACTATGTTCACAAACAGTATGTGTCCAGAAAGTAATGAAACTCGCCGCTGCGTGAAGCTCCATTCTCTAGAACGAAGTTAACCTGAGAAATTCTGGTGGATGATCCAGACAATTAACGCACTGAAGCACAATAATCTCATATCTTTTAAGCAATAAGTACTGAGACTCGCCGCTGCGTGGCGCTCCATTCGCTAGAAACAAGCTACCCGGCCGTATTCTGGTGGATGACCCAAATAATTAACGCATTAAAGCACTATGCTCACACACAGTATATGTCCAGAAAGTAATAAGACTCGCCGCTGCTTGGCGCTCCATTCGCCAGAAGCAAGCTACCCGGAGGGATTCTGGTGGATGATCCAAACAATTAACGCACTGAAGCACTATGCCCTCATATATTGTAAGCAGATAGTAATGAGACTTGTCACAGCGTGGCGCTCCATTCGCTAGCAGCAAGCTAGCCGGAGGCATTGAATTGGTTGATCCATACAATTAACGCACTGAAGCACTATGTTCACACACAGTATGTGTCCTGAAAGTAATGAGACTCGCCGCTGCGTGGCGCTCCCTTCGCAAGAAGCAAGCTACACGGAGGGATTCTGGTGCATGATCCAAACAATTAACGCACTGATGCACTATGCCCTCATATAGTGTAAGCCAAAAGTAATGAGACTCGGCGCTCCGTGGCGCTCCATTCGCTAGAAGCTAGCTACACGGAGGGATTCTGGTGGATGATCCAAAAAATTAACGCACTGAAGCACTATACCCTCATATAGTGTAAGCAGATAGTAATGAGACTTGCGACCGCGTGGCGCTCCATTTCCTAGATGCAAGCTACCCGGAGCGATTATGGTGGATGAGCTAAACAATTAACGCACAGAAGCACTATGCTCACACACAGTATGTGTCCAGAAAGAAATGAAATTCGCCGCGGTTTGGCGCTCCATTCGCTAGAAACAAGCTTCCCGGAGGCATATTGGTGGATGATCGAAACAATTAACGCAATGAAGCATTATGCCCTCATATAATGTAAACAGATAGTAATGAGACTTGCTACCGCGTGGCGCTCCATTCGCTAGTAGCAAGCTACCCGAAGGGATTGCGGTGGATGATCTAAAAAATTAACGCACTGAAGCACTATGCCCTCATATAGTGTAAGCAGATAGTAATGAGACTTGCCAAAGCGCGGCACTCCATTCGCTAGAGGCAAGCTACCCGGAGGCATTGTGGTGGATGATCTAAACAATTAACGCACTGAAGCACTATGCTCACGAACAGTATGTGTTCTGAAAGTAATGAGACTCGCCGCTGCCTGGCGCTCCATTCGCTACAAGCAAGCTACCCGGAGGCATATTGGTGGATGATTCAAAAAATAACGTACTGAAACACTATGCCCTCATAAAAAGTGTGCAGAAAGTAATGAAACTCGCTGCCGCGTGGCGCTCCATTCGCTAGAAACAAGTTTTCTAGAGTGAATGTGGTGGATGATCCAAAATATTCACGCACTGAAGCACTATGCCTTTACAAAGTGTATGAAGAAAGTAATGAGACTCGTTGCCGCGTTGCGCTCCATTCGCTAGAAGCAAGCTACCCGAAGGAATATTGGTGGATGTTCAAAACAAGTAAAGCTGTGAAGCACTATGCCCTCATATGGTGTAAGCAAATAGTAATGAGACTTGCCAGCGCGTGGCGCTCTATTCGCTAGATTCAAGCTACCCGGAGGCATTGAGGTGGATGATCCAAGCAATTTACGCACTGAAGCACTATGCTCACGCACAGTATGTGTCCTGAAAGTAATGAGACTCGCCGCTCCCTGGCGCTCCCTTCACTACAAGCAAGCGACCCAGATGCATATTGGTGAATGATTCAAAAAATAACGCACTGAAGCACTATGCCTTCATAAAGTGTATGCAGAAAGTAATGAAACTCGCTGCCGCGTGGCGCTCCATTCGCTAGAAACAATTCTTCTGGAGTGAATACGGTGGATGATCCAAAATATTAACGCACTGAAGCACTATGCCTTTACAAAGTGTATGAAGAAAGTAATGAGACTCGTTGCCGCGTTGCGCTCCATTCGCTAAAAAACAAGTTACACGGGGGGTTTGTGGTGAATGATCCAAACAATTAACGCACTAAAGCACTATGCTCACACACAGTATATGTCCAGAAAGTAATAAGACTCGCTCTAGCTTGGCGCTCCATTCGCTTGAAGCAAGCTACGCAGAGGGATTGTTGTGGATGATCCAAACAATTAACGCAATGAAGCACTATGCCCTCATAAAGTGTATGCAGAAAGTAATGAGACTCGCCGCTCTGTGGCGCTCCATTCGCTAGAAGCAAGCTACCCGGAGGGATTTTTGTGGATGATCCAAAAAATTAACGCACTGAAGAACTATGTTCTCATAAAGAGTATGCCCAGAATAATGAGACTCGCCGCCGAGTGGCGATCCATTCGCTAAATCAAGCTACGCGGAAATATTGTGGTGGATAATCCGAAAAAATAACGCACTGAAGCACTATGCTCACACATAGTATGTTTCCAGAAAGTAATGAAACTCGCCGCTGCGTGGCGCTGCATTCGCTAGAAGGAAGCTATCCTGAAAGATTATGGTGGATGATCCAAACAATTAACGCACTGAAGCACTATGACCTCATGTAGTGTAAAGAGAAAGTAATGAGACTTGCCAACTCGTAACGCTCCATTCGCTAGAAGCAAGCTACCCGGAGGAATTCTGGTGGATGATCCAAAAAATTAACGCACTGAAGCACTATGCACTCATATAGTGAAAGCAGATAGTAATGAGACTTGCCACCGCGTGAGCTCCATTCGCTAGAGGGAAGCTACCCGGTGAGAATGTGGTGGATGAACCAAAATATTAACGCACTGAAGCACTATGCCCTCATAAATTGTATGCAGTAAGAAATGAGACTCGCCACTTTTGACGCTCCATTCGCCAGAAGAAGCTACCCGGAGAGATTCTGGTGGATGATCGAAACACTTAACGCACTGAAGCACTATGCCCTCATATAGTGTAAGCAGATAGTAATGAGACTTGCCACGGCGTGACGCTCTTTTCGCTAGCAGCAAGCTAGTCGCAGGCATTGAGTTGGATGATCCATACAATTAACGCACTGAATGACTATGTTCACACACAGTATGTGCCCTGAAAGTAATGAGACACGCCGTTGCGTGGCGCTCCATTCGCTACAAGCAAGCTACCCGGAGGCATATTGGTGGACGATCCAAAAAATAACGCACTGAAGCACTATGCACTCATAAAGTGTATGAAGAAATTAATAAGACTCGCTGCCGCGTGGCGCTCCTTTCGCTTGAAAAAAGCTACCGGAGGGATTCTGGTGGATTATCCAAAAATTTAACGCACTGAACAACTATGCCCTCATAAAGTGTATGCAAAAAATTAATGAGACTCGCTGCCGAGAGGCGCTCAATTCACTAGAAGCAAGCTACACGGAAGGATTCTGGTGGATGATCCAAACAATTAACGCACTGAAGCACTATGCCCTCATATAGTGTAAGCCAAAAGTAATGAGACTCGGCGCTGCGTGGCGCTCCATTCGCTAGTAGCAACCTACCCGAAGGGATTGTGGTAGATGATGTAAAAAATTAACGCACTGAAGCACTATGCCCTCATATAGTGTAAGCAGAGAGTAATGAGACTTGCCACAGCGCGGCATTCCATTCGCTAGAGGCAAGCTACCCGGAGGCATTGTGGTGGATGATCTAAACAATTAACGCACAGAAGCACTATGCTCACACACAGTATGCGTCCAGAAGAAAATGAAACTCGCCGCTGCGTGGCGCTCCATTCGCTACAACGAAGCTAACGAGAGAGATTCTGGTGGATGATCCAAACAATTAACGCACTGAAGCACTATGCCGTCATATGGTTTAAGCAGTAAGTAATGAGACTTGCCACAGCGCGGCACTCCATTCGCTAGAAGCAAGCTACCCGGAGGGATTGAGGTGGATGATCCAAACAATTAACGCACTGAAGCACTATGCTCACGCACAGTATGTGTCCTGAAAGTAATGAGATTCGCCGCTGCCTAGCGCTCCCTTCGCTACAAGCAAGCTACCCGGAGGCATATTGGTGGATGATTCAAAAAATAACGCACTGAAGCACTATGCCCTCATAAAAAGTATGCAGAAAGTAATGAAACTCGCTGCCGCGTGGCGCTCCATTCGCTAGAAGCAAGTTTCCTGGAGGGAATGTGGTTTATGATCCAAACAAATAACGCACTGAAGCACTATGCTCACACACAGGATGTGCCCTTAAATTAATGATACTCGCCGCTGCGTGGCGCTCCATTCGCTAGAAGCAAGCTACCCGAAGGCATATTGGTGGATGTTCAAAACAAATAACGCTCTGAAGCACTATGCCCTCATATGGTGTAAGCAAATAGTAATGAGACTTGCCACCGTGTGGCGCTTTATTCGCTAGATTCAAGCTACCAGGAGGCATTCAGGTGGATGACCCAAGCAATATACGCACTGAAGCATTATGCTCACGCAAAGTATGTGTCCTGAAAGTATTGAGACTCGCCGCTGCCTGGCGCTCCCTTCGCTACAAGCAAGCTACCCAGAGGCATATTTGTGAATGATTCAAAAAATAACGCACTGAAGCACTATGCCCTCATAAAGTGTATGCGGAAAGTAATGAAACTCGCTGGCGCGTGGCGCTCCATTCGCTAAAAAAACAAGTTACACGGGGGGTTTGTGGTGGATGATCCAAACAATTAACGCACTAAAACACTATGCTCACACACAGTATATGTCCAGAAAGTAATAAGACTCGCTGTAGCTTAGCGCTCCATTCGCTTGAAGCAAGCTACGCGGAGAGATTGTTGTGGATGATGCAAACAAATAAGGCACTGAAGCACAAAACCCTCATATAGCGGAAGCAGAGAGTAATGAGACTTGCCACAGCGTGGCGCTCCATTCGCTAGAAGCAAGCTACCCGGAAAGATTGTGTTGGATGATCCAAACAATTAACGCACTGCAGGACTATGCTCACACACAGTATGTGCCCTTAAAGCAATGATACTCGCCGCTGTATGGCGCTCCATTCGCTAGAAGCAAGCTACCCGAAGGCATATTGGTGGATGTTCAAAACAAGTAACACACTGAAGCACTATGCCCTCATATAGTGTAAGCAGATAGTAATGGGACTTGCCAACTTGTGGCGCTCCGTTATCTAGAAGGAAGCTACTCGGAGGTATTGTGGTGGATGATCTAAACAATTAACGCACAGAATCACTATGTTCACAAACAGTATGTGTCCAGAAAGTAATGAAACTCGCCGCTGCGTGAAGCTCCATTCTCTAGAACGAAGCTAAACTGAGAAATTCTGGTGGATGATCCAAACAATTAACGCACTGAAGCACAATGTTCTCATATGTTTTAAGCTGTAAGTAATGAGACTCGCCCCTGCGGGACGCTACATTCGCTAGAAGCAAGCTAGCCGGAGTGACTATGGTGGATGATCCAAACAATTAACGCACTGAAGCACTATGCTCTCATATAGTGTAAGCAGAAAGGAATGAGACTCGCCGCTGCGTGTCGCTCCATTCGCTAGAAGCATGCTACACGGAGGGATTCCGGTGGATGATCCAAACAATTAAAGCACCGAAGCACTATGTTCTCATATAGTTTAAGCAGTAAGTAATGAGACTCGCCGCTGTGGGGCGCTCCATTCGCTAGAAGCAAGCTTCCCGGAGGCATTGTCTTGGATGATCTAAACAATTAACGCACAGAAGCACTATCCTCACACACAGTAAGTGTCCAGAAATAATGAGACTCGCCGCTTCGTGGCGCTCCATTCGCTAGAAGCAAGCTACTCTGAGGGATTCTGGTGGATGATCCAAAAACCTAACGCACTGAAGAAGTATGCCCTCATATAGTGTAAGCAGAAGGTAATGAGACTTGATAACTCGTGGTGCTCCTTTCGCTAGAAGCAAGCTACCCGGAGGGATTCTGGTGGATGATCCAAACAATTAACGCACTTAAGCACTATGCCCTCATATAGTGTAAGCAGATAGTAATGAGACTTGCCACAGCGCAGCACTCAATTCGCTAGAATCAACCTAACGGTGGCATTGTGGTGGATGATGACTTAAAAAATAACGCACAGAAGCACTATGCTCACACACAGTATGTGTCCAGAAGAAAATGAAACTCGCCGCAGCGTGGCACTCCATTCGCTAGAAGCAAGCTAACGTGAGGGATTCTGGTGGATGATCCAAACAATTAAAGCACTGAAGCACTATGTTCTGATATAGCTTAATCAGTAAGCAATGAGACTCGTCGCTGCGTGGCGCTCAAATCGCTAGAAGCAAGCTACCCTTAGGGATTCTCGTAGATGATCCTAACAATTAACGCACTGAAGCACTATGCCGTCAAACAGTGTAAGCAGAAAGTAATGAGACTTGTCACCGCGTGGCGCTCCGTTCGCTAGAAGCAAGCTACCCGGAGGCATTCAGGTGGATGATCCAAACAATTGACGCACTAAAGCACTATGCTCACACACGGTATGTGTCCTGAAAATAATGAGACTCGCCGCTGTGTGCCGCTTCATTCGCTTCAAGCAAGCTACCCGGAGGCATATTGGTGAAAGTTCCAAACAAATAACGCAATGAAGCACTATGCCCTCATAAAGTGTATGCAGAAAGTAATGAGACTCGCCACTGTGTGGCGCGCCATTCGCTAGAAGCAAGCTACCCGGAAATATTGTCGTGGATAATCCGAAAAAATAACGCACTGACGCACTATGCTCAACACAGTATGTTTGCAGAAAGTAATGAAACTCGCCGCTGCGTGGCGCTGCATTTGCTAGAAGGAAGCTAACCTGAAAGATTGTGGTAGATGATCCAAACAATTAACGCACTGAAGCACTATGCCCTCATATAGTGTAAGCAGATAGTAATGAGACTTGCCACGGCGTGGCACTCCATTCGCTAGAAGAAGCTACCCGGAGGCATTGTGGTGGATGATCTATACAATTAACGCACTGAAGCACTATGCCCTCATATAGTGTAAGCAGATAGTAATAAGACTTGCCACCGCGTGGCGCTCCATTCGCTAGAAGCAAGCTACCCTTTGGGATTCTGGTGGATGATTCAAACAATTAAAACACTGAAGCACTATGCTCACAAACAGTATTGTGCAGGAAGTAATGAAACTCGCCGCAGCCTGGGGTTCCATTCGCTAGAACGAAGCTAACCTGAGTGATTCTGCTCGATGATAAAAACAATTAACGCACTGAAGCACTGTGTTCTCATATATTTTAAGCAGTAAGTAATGAGACTCGCAGCTGCGTGGCGCATCATTCGCTAGAAGCAAGCTATCCGGAGCGATTCTTGTGGATGATCCAAAATATTAACGCACTGAAGCACCATGCTTTCATATAGTGTAAGCAGAAAATAATGAGACTTGCCAACTCGTGGCGCTCCATTCGCTAGAAACAAGCAACCCGGAGTTTTTCTGCTTGATGATCCAATCAATTAACTCACTAACGTACTATACCCTCATATAGTGTAAGCAGATAGTAATGAGACTTGCCACCGCGTGGCGCTCCATTCGCTGGAAGCAAGTTTCCCGGAGAGATTCTGGTGTATGATCCAAACAATTAACGCACTGAAGCACTATTAACCTCATATAGTGAAAGCAGATAGTAATGAGACTTGCCACCGCGTGGTGCTCTATTCGCTGGAAGCAAGTTATCCGGAGGGAATTTGATGGATAATCCTAACAATTAAAAGATTGAAGCTCTATGCCCTCATATAATGTAATAAGAAAGTAATGAGATTTACCAACTCGTGGCGCTCCATTCGCTAGAAGCAAGCTACCCGGAGGGATTGTTGTGGATGATCCAAACAATTAACACACTGAAGCACTATGCCTTCATACAGTGTAAGCAGATAGTAATGAAACTTGCCACCGCGTGGCGCTCCATTCGCTAGAAGCAAGCTACCCGAAGGCATTGAGGTGGATGATCCAAACAATTAACGCACTGGAGCACTATGCCCTCATATAGTGTAAGCAGAAAGTAATGAGAGTTGCCAACTCGTGGCGCTCCATTCGCTAGAAGCAAGCTAACCTGAGGGATTCTGGTGGATGATACAAAGAATTAAAGCACTAAAGCACTATGTTCTCATATAGTTTAAGCAGTAAGTAATAGACGCGCCGCTGCGTGGCACTCCGTTGACTAGAAGCAAGCTACCCGGAGGGATTCTTGTTAATGATCCAAACAACTAACGCACTGAAGCACAATGCTCACACACAGAAAGTGTCCAGAAAGTAATGTGACTCGCCGCTTCGTGGCGCTTCATTCGCTAGAATCTAGCTACCCTGACGGATTGCGGTGAATGATCCAAGCAATTAAGTCATTGAGCACTACGCCCTCATAAAGTGCAAGCAGAAAGTAATGAGACTCGCCGCTGCGTGGCGCTACATTCGCTGGAAGCAAGCTACCGGGAGGGATTGTGGTGGATGATCCGAACAATTAACGCACTTAAGCACTATTAACCCAATATAGTGTAAGCAGATAGTAATGAGACTTGCCACCGCGTGGTGATCCATTCGCTGGAAGCAAACTACCCGTAGGGAATGTGATGGATAATCCAAACAATTAAAGCATTGAAGCTCTATGCCCTCATATAATGTGTGCAGAAAGTAATGAGACTTACCAACTCTTGGCGCTCCATTCACTAGAAGCAACTTAGATGCAAAATATTCTGGTGGATGATCCAAACAATTAAAGCACTGGAGCACTATGCCCTCATATAGTGTAAGCAGATAGTAATGAGACTTGCCACCGCGTGAGCTCCATTCGCTAGAAGCAAGCTACCCGGAGGGATTGTGGTGGATGATCCGAAAAATTAACGCACTGATGCACTATGCTCACACACAGTATGCGTCCAGAAAGTAATGAGACTCCCTAATTCGTGGAGCTCCATTCGCTAGAAGCAGGCTACCCGGAGGGATTCTGGTGGATGATCCAATCAATTAACGCACTGGAGCACTATGCCCTGATATAGTGTAAGCAGAAAGTAATGAGACTTGCCAACTCGTAGAACTGCATTCGCTAGAACCGAGCTACGCGGTGGGGTTCTAGTGTATGATCCAAAAAATTAACGCACTGAAGCACTATGCCCTCATGTAGTGTAAGCAGATAGTAAAGAGACTTGCCACAGCGTGGCGCTCCATTCGCTGGAAGCAAGCTTCCCGGAGGGAATGTGATGGATGATCCCAACAATTAACGCATTGAGGCACTATGCTCTCATATAGTGTAAGCAGATAGTAATGAGACAAGCCACCGCGAGGCGCGCCATTCGCTAGAAGCAAGCTTCCCGGAGGCATTGAGGTGGATAATCCAAACAATTAACGCACTGAAGCACTATGCTCACGCACAGTATGTGTCTTGAAAGTAATGAGACTCGGTGCTGCGTGGCGCTCCATTCGCTAGAAACCAGTTACTCGGATAAAATGTGGTGGATGATCAAAAATATTAACGCACTGAAGATCTATGCCTTCATAAAGTGTATGAAGAAAGTAATAAAACTCACTGCCGCGCGGCGTTCCATTCGCTAGAACGAAGCTAACCTGAGAGATCTGGTGGATGATCCAAAGAATTACGGCACTGAAGCACTATGTTCTCATATAGTGTAAGCGGACAGTAATGAGACTCGCCGCTGCGTGGCGCTCCATTCGGTAGTATCAAGCTACCCGGAGGCATTGAGGTGGATGATCCAAACAATTAACGCACTGAAGCACTATGCCCTCATATAGTGTAAGCAGAAAGTAATGAGACTAGCCACTGCGTGTCGCTCCATTCGCTAGAAGCAAGCTACAAGGAAAGTTTCTGGTGGATGATCCAAATAATTAACGCACTGAAGCACTATGTCTTCATATATTGTAAGCAGATAGTAATGAGACTTTCCACCGCGTGGCACTGCATTCGCTAGAAGCAAGCTACCCGGAGGGATTCTGGTTAATGATCCCAGCAATTAACGCACTGAAGCACTATGCTCACACACAGAAAGTGTCCAGAAAATAATAAGACTCGCCGCTTCGTTGCGCTTCATTCGCTAGAAGCAAGCTATTGCGAGGGATTGTGGTGGATGATCCAAGCAATTAACTCACTGAAGCACTATGCCCTCATATAGTGTAAGCAGAAAGTAATGAGACTTTCCAACTCGTGGCGCTCAATTCGCATGTAGCAAGCTACTCGGAGGGATTGTGGTGGATGATCCAAACAATTAAAGCACTGAAGAACTATGCCCTCATATAGTGTAAGCAGATAGTAATGA
Source organism: Thermobia domestica (assembly GCF_964235325.1). Taxonomy (NCBI): domain Eukaryota; kingdom Metazoa; phylum Arthropoda; class Insecta; order Zygentoma; family Lepismatidae; genus Thermobia; species Thermobia domestica. The sequence continues at coordinate 107,629,495 of NC_137459.1, read as the reverse complement.
GAATTGCCACAGCGTGAGCTCCATTCGCTAGAAGCAAGCTACCCGGAGGGAATGTGGTGGATGATCCAAAATATTAACGCATTGAAGCACTATGCTCTCATAAAGTTTATGCAGAAAGTAATGAGACTCGCTGCCGTGTGGCGCTGCATTCGCTAGAAAGAAGCTACCCGGGTGGATTGTGCTGGATGATCCAAACAATTAACGGACTAAAGCACTATGCTCACACATAGTATATGTCCAGAAATTAATAAGACTCGCCGCTGCTTGGCGCTCCATTCGCTAGAAGCAAGCTACCCGGAAGGATAGTGATGGACGATCCAAACAATTAACGCACGGAAGCACTATGCCCCCATATAGTGTAAGTAGATAGTAATGAGACTTGTCACAGCCTGGCGCTCCATTTGCTAGAAGCAAGCTACCCGGATGCATGGAGGTCTATGATCCAAACAATTAACGCACTGAAGCACTATGCTCTCATAAAGTTAATGCAGAAAGTAATGAGACTCGCTGCCGTGAGGCGCTGCATTCGCTAGAAAGAAGCTACCCGAGTGGATTGTGCTGGATGATCCAAACACCTAACGGACTTAAGCACTATGCTCACACATAGTATATGTCCTGAAAGTAATGAGACTCGCCGCTGCGTGGTGCTCCATTCGATACATGCAAGCTCCCCGGAGGGATTGTGGTGGGTGATCCAAACGATTAACTACTGAAGCACTATGCTCTTATACAGTGTATGCAGATATTAATGAGACTTGCCACCGCGTGGCACTCCATTCGCTAGAAGCAAGCTACCCGGAGGGATTGTGGTGGATGATCTAAACAATTAACGCAAAGAAGCATTATGCTCACATACAGTATGTGTCCAGAAAGTAATGAAACTTGCCGCTGCGTGGGGCTCCATTCGCGAGAACGAAGCTACCGTGAGGGATTCTGGTGGATGATTCTAACAATTAAAGCACTGAAGCACTATGTCCTCATATAGTTTAAGCAGTAAATAATGAGACTCGCCGCTGCGTGGCGCTCCATTCGCTAGAAGCAAGCTACTCGGAGGGATTCTGGTAGATGATCCTAACAACCAACCCACTGAAGCACTATGTTCACAAACAGTAAGTGTCCAGAAAGTAATGAGACTCGCCGCTGCGTGGCGCTCAATTCGCTAGAAGCAAGCTACCCGGAGGGATTGAGGTGGATGTTCCGAACAATTAACGCACTGAAGCACTATGCTCACACACACAGTAAGTGTCCAGAAAATAATAGGATTCGCCGCTTCGTGGCGCTTCATTCGCTAGAAGCAAGCTACCCGGAAAGATTCTGATGTATGATCCCAACAAATAACGCACTGAAGCACTATGCCCTCATATAAGTTGTGTAAGCAGAAAGTAATGAGACTTGCCAACTCGTGGCGCTCCATTCGCTACAAACAAGCTATCCGCAGGGATTTTGGTAGATGATCCAAACAATTAACGCACTAAAGCACTATGCCCTCATATAGTGTAAGCAGATACTAATGAGACATCCCATGCGTGGCACTCCATTCGCTGGAAGCAAGCTACCCGGAGGCATATTGGTGGATGTTCAAAGCAAGTAACGCACTAAAGCACTATGCCCTCATATAGTGTAAGCAGATAGTAATGAGACTTGCCACCGCGTGGCGCTCCATTCGCTAGATGCAAGCTACCCGGAGGCCTTCAGGTGGATGATCCAACCAATTAACGCACTGAAGCACTATGCTCACGCACAGTATGTGTCCTGAAAGTAATGATACTCGCCGCTGCCTGGCGCTCCCATCGCTACAAGCAAGCTACCCGGAAGCATATTGGTGGATGATCCAAAAAATAACGTACTGAAGCACTATGCCTTCGTAAAGTTTATGCAGAAAGTAATGAAACTCGCTGCCGCGTGGCGTTCCGTTTGCTAGAAGCAAGTTACCTGGAGGGAATGCGGTGGATGATCCAAAATATTAACGCACTGAAGCACTATGCCTCTATAAATTTTATGAAGAAAGTAATGAGACTCGCTGCCGCGTTGCGCTCCATTCGCTAGAAACAAGTTACCCGGGTGGATTGTCGTGGATGATCCAAACAATTAACGCACAGAGCAGCGTTTCCCAACCTTTTTCAACTTGCGGCACACTACGGGTGTTACTTGAATTCTCGCGGCACACTTATACGAAGATATTATTTGTAAATATATAACACAGTGGTATTTTTCTGTGATTATTGATCTCCTTCTCACAGAGAAGAAAGCTCTATCACTGGTTTTCCTCCTGGTAAATCATTATGCTTATTTTTCATTCTAATTTAAAAATAGAAAACAATTGCAATGAAATATTGGACTCAAGTTTTTTAAAATACGTTTTCTTTTTAAAAACTGTATCCAACCTTTTACTAAGAAGGAAGATCACTAAATAACGAAAGAACAAACAAATCTCTTTTACTTTTAAAACACAAATGTAGGTAATTTGTCGAAAGGATTGAATGATATTTTAACTTTTCAAATTGCGAAATAGTCTTCAACTATAAAGAAGCAATAATTGTCATAACAATGACAACAAACACTTTTTTCAACATTGGAAATGTACAGAACAGTAACACGGTGAAAATTAAAATTGTAGATTCATAGTATGTGAAATACAAATATACACTTTTCCCTACGTTTTACAATTTGATTTCTATAAAATTAATAATTTTGTTTCGATTTCTCGCCGCACACCAGCGGCCCATTCACGGCACACCAGTGTGCCGCGGCACAACGGTTGGGAAACGCTGCACTAGAGCATTAAGCTCACACACAGTATATGTCTAGAAAGTAATAAGACTCGCCGCTGCGTGGCCCTCCATTCGCTGGAGCGAAGCTAACCTGAGAGATTCTTTTTGGTTGATCCAAAGAATTAAAGCACTGAAGCACAATGTTCTCATATAGTTTAAGCAGTAAGTAATGAGACTTGCCGCTGTGTGGCGCTCCGCTCGCTAGAAGCAAGCTATTCGTAGGGATTCTGGTTAATGATCCAAACATTTAACGCACTGAAGCATTATGCTCACACACAGAAAGTGTCCTGAAATTAATGAGACTCACCGCTGCGTGGCGCTACATTCGCTAGAAACAGGCTACCCGATGGGATTGTGGTGGATGATCCAAGAAATTAACTCACTGAATCACTATGCCCTCATAAAGTGTATGCAGAAAGTAATGAGACTCGCCGCTTTCTGGCGCTCCATTCGCTATAAGCAAGCTACCCGGAGGGATTTTGATGGAAGATCCAAACAATTATCGCACTGAAGCACTATGCCTCATAAAGCGTATGCAGAAAGTATTGAGGCTCGCTGCCGAGTGGCGCTCTATTCGCTAGAAGAAAGTTACCCGGAGGGATTGTGGTGGATGATCAGAAAAATTAACGCACTGAAGCACTATGCTCTCATATAGAGTAAGCAGATAGTAATGAGACAATCCACCGCGTACCGCTACATTCGCTAAAAGCAAACTACCCGGAGGCATTGTGGTGGATGATCTAAACTATTAACGAACAGAAGCAGTATGCTCACACACAGCATGTGTCCAGAAAGTAATGAAACTCGCCCTTGCGTGGCTCTCCATTCCGTAGAACGAAGCTACACGGAGGGATTCTGGTGGATGATCCAAAGAATTACAGCACTTAAGCACTATGTTCTCATATAGTTTAAGCAGTAAGTAATGAGACTCGCCGCTGCGTGGCGCTCCATTCGCGAGAAGCAAGCTACCCGGAGGGATTCTGGTTAATGATCCAAACAAATAACGCACTGAAGCACTATGCTCATACACAGTGTGTGTCAAGAAAGTAATGAGACTCCCCACTTCGTGGCGCTCCATTCGCTAGAAGCAGGCTACCCGGAAAGATTGTGGTGGATGATCCAATCAAATAACGCACTGGAGCACTATGCCGTCATATAGTGTAAGCAGAAAATAATGAGACTTGCCAACTCGTGGCGCTCCATTCGCTAGAACCAAGAAACGCGGAGGGATTCTGGTGTATGATCCAAACAATTAACGCACTGAAGCACTATGCCCTCATATAGTGTAAGCAGATAGTAATGCGACTTGGCACCGCGTGGCGCTCCATTCGCTGGAAGCAAGTTTTCCGGAGAGATTCTGGTGTATGATCCAAACAATTAAAGCACTAAAGCACTATTAACCTCATATAGTGTAAGCAGATAGTAATGAGACTTGCCACCGCGTGGTGCTCTATTCGCTGGAAGCAAACTATCCGGAGGGAATGTGATGGATAATCCTAACAATTAAAGGATTGAAGCTCTATGCCCTCATATAATGTAATAAGAAAGTAATGAGATTTACCAACTCGTGGCGCTCCATTCGCTAGAAGCAAGCTACCCGGAGGGATTACTGTGGATGATCCAAACAATTAACACACTGAAGCACTATGCCTTCATATAGTGTAAGCAGATAGTAATGAAACTTGCCACCGCGTGGCGCTCCATTCGCTAGAAGCAAGCTACCCGAAGGCATTGAGGTGGATGATCCAAACAATTAACGCACTGGAGCACTATGCCCTCATAAAGTGTATGCAGAAAGTAATGAGACTCGCCAACTCGTGGCGCTCCATTCGCTAGAAGCAAGCTACCGGGAGAGCTTTTGGTGGATGATCCGAAAAATTAACGCACTGAAGCACTACGCTCACACACAGTACGTGTCCAGAAAGTAATGAGACTCGCCATTTCGTGGCGCTCTATTCGCTAGAAGCAAGCTACCCGGAGGCATTCAGGTGGATGATCCAATCAATTAACGCACTGGAGCACTATGCCCTCATATAGTGTAAGCAGAAAGTAATGAGACTTGCCAACTCATGGGGCTCCATTCGCTAGAAGCAAGCTACCGGGAGGGATTGTGGTGGATGATCCCAACAATTAACGCACTTAAGCACTATTAACCCAATATAGTGTAAGCAGATAGTAATGAGACTTGCCACCGCGTGGTGATCCATTCGCTGGAAGCAAACTACCCGGAGGGAATGTGATGGATAATCCAAACAATTAAAGCATTGCACCTCTATGCCATCATATAATGTATGCAGAAAGTAATGAGACATACCAACTCTTGGCGCTCCATTCACTAGAAGCAACTTAGCTGGAAATATTCTGGTGGATGATCCAAACAATTAAAGCACTGGAGCACTATGCCCTCATATAGTGTAAGCAGATAGTAATGAGACTTGCCACAGCGTGAGCTCCATTCGCTAGAAGCAAGCTACCCCGAGGGATTGTGGTGGATGATCCGAAAAATTAACGCACTGAAGCACTATGTTCACACACAGTATGCGTCCAGAAAGTAATGAGACTCCCCACTTCGTGGCGCTCCATTCGCTAGAAGCAGGCTACCCGGAGGGATTCTGGTGGATGATCCAATCAATTAACGCACTGGAGCACTATGCCCTCATATAGTGTAAGCAGAAAGTAATGAGACATGCCAACTCTTGGCGCTGCATTCGCTAGAACCGAGCTACGCGGTGGGGTTCTAGTGTATGATCCAAAAAATTAACGCACTGAAGCACTATGCCCTCATGTAGTGTAAGCAGATAGTAAAGAGACTTGCCACAGCGTGGCGCTCCATTCGCTGGAAGCAAGCTTCTCGGAGGGAATGTAATGGATGATCCCAACAATTAACGCATTGAGGCACTATGCTCTCATATAGTGTAAGCAGATAGTAATGAGACAAGCCACCGCGTGGCGCTCCATTCGCTAGAAACAAGCTACCCGGAGGCATTGAGGTGGATAATCAAAACAATTAACGCACTGAAGCACTATGCTCACGCACAGTATGTGTCTTGAAAGTAATGAGACTCGCTGCTGCGTGGCGCTCCATTCGCTAGAAACCAGTAACTCGGATAAAATGTGGTGGATGATCAAAAATATTGACGCAAGCAAGCAAGCTAGAAGCAAGCTACTCGGAGGGATTCTGGTAGATGATCCTAACAACCAACGCACTGAAGCACTATGGTCACAAACAGTATGTGTCCAGAAAGTAATGGGACACGCCGCTGCGTGACGCTCAATTCGCTAGAAACAAGTTACCTGGAGGGATTCTGCTGGATGATTCTAACAATTAAAGCACTGAAGCCCTATGTTCTCATATAGTTTAAGCAGTAAGTAAAGGCGCTTCATTCGCTACAAGCAAGCTACTCGGAGGGATTCTGGTAGATGATCCTAACAACCAACGCACTGAAGCAATATGCTCACGCACAGTATGTGTCATGAAATTAATGAGACTCGCCGCTGCCTGGCGCTCCCTTCGCTACAAGCAAGCTACCCGGAAGCATATTGGTGGATGATTAAAAAAATAACGCACTGAAGCACTATGCCCTCATAAAGTGTATGCAGAAAGTAATGAAACTCGCTGCCGCGTGGCGCACCATTCGTTAGAAACAAGTTACCTGGAGGGAATTTGGTGGATGATTTAAATATTAACGCACTGAAGCACTATCCCTTTATAAAGTTTAAGAAGAAAGTAATGAGACTCGCTGCCGCGTTGGGCTCCATTCCCTAGAAACAAGTTACCTGGAGGGAATGTAGTGGATGATCCAAACAATTAACGCACTGAAGCACTATGCTCACATACAGTATGTGTCCTTAAAGTAATGATACTCGCCGCTGCGTGGCGGTCCATTCGCTAGAAGCAATCAACCCGGAGGCTTATTGGTGGATGTTCAGAACAAGTAATGCACTGAAGCACTATGCCCTCATATAGTGTAAGCAGATAGTAATGATACTTGCCACCGCGTGGCACTCCATTCGCTAGAAGCAAGCTACCTGGAGGGATTGTGGTGGATGATCTAAACAATTAACGCACAGAAGCATTATGCTCACAAAGAGTATGTGTCCAGAAATTAATGAAACTTGCCGCTGTGTGGGGCTCCATTCGCTAGAACGAAGCTAACCTGAGGGATTCTTGTGTATGATCCAAACAATTAACGCACTGAAGCACTATGTTCTTATATATTTGAAGAAGTATGTAATGAGACTTGTCGCTTCGTGGCGCTCCATTCGCTAGAAGAGAGCTACCCGGAGCGATTATGGTGAATGATCCAAACAATTAACGCACTGAAGCACTATGCCCTCATATAGTGTAACCAGAAAGGAATGAGACTCGCCGCTGCGTGTCGCTCCACTCGCTACAAGCAAGCTACACAGAGGGATTCTGATGGATGATCCAAACAATAAACGCAATGAAGCACTATGCCCTCATATAGTGTAAGCAGATAGTAATGAGACTTGCCGCCACGTGGCACTCCATTCGCTAGAAGCAAGCTACCGGAGGCATTGTGGTGGATGATCTAAACTATTAACGAACAGAGGCACTATCCTCACACACAGTATGTGTGCAGAAATAAATGAAACTCGACGCTGCGTGGCGCTCCATTCGCTAGAACGAAGCTACCGTGAGGGATTCTGGTGGATGATTCTAACAATTAACGCACTGAAGCACTATGGTCACACACAATAAGTGTCCAGAAAGTAATGAGACTCGCCGCTTCGTGGCGCTCCATTCGCTAGAAGCAAGCTACCCGGAGGGATTCTGGTGGATGATCCAAACAATTAACGCACTGAAGCACTATGCCCTCATATAGTGTTAGCAGATACTAATGAGACTTGCCAATGCGTGGCACTCCATTCGCTAGAAGCAAGCTACCCGGAGGCATATTGGTGGATGTTCAAAGCAAGTAACGCACTGAAGCACTATGCCCTCATATGGTGTAAGCAGATAGTAATGAGACTTGCCACCGCGTGGCGCTCCATTCGCTAAATGCAATCTACCCGGAGGCAATGAGGTGGATGATCCAACCAATTAACGCACTGAAGCACTATGCTCACGCACAGTATGTGTCCTGAAAGTAATGAGACTCGCCGCTGTCTGGCGCTCCCTTCGCTACAAGCAAGCTAAACGCAAGCATATTGGTGGATGATCCCAAAAATAACGCACTGAAGCACTATGCCCTCGTAATGTTTATGCAGAAAGTAATGAAACTCGCTGTCGTGTGGCGCTCCATTCGCTAGAAACAAGTTACCTGGAGGGAATGTGGTGGATGATCCAAAATATTAACGCACTTAAGCACTATGCCCCTATAAATTTTATGAAGAAAGTAATGAGACTCGCTGCCGCGTAGCGCTCCATTCGCTACAAACATGAAATCCGGGTGGACTGTGGTGGATGATCCAAACAATTAACGCACTAAAGCACTATGCTCGCAAACGGTATATGTGCAGAAAGCAATAAGACTCGCCGTTGCTTGGCGCTCCATTCGCTTGAAGCAAGCTACGCGGAGGGATTGTTCTTGATGATCCAAACAAATAACGAACTGAAGCACTATGCACTCATATAGAGTAACAAGATAGTAATGAGACTTGCCACCGCGTGGCACTCCATTCGCTGGAAGCAAGCTACACGGAGGCATTGAGGTGGATAATATAAACAATTAAAGCACTGAAGCACTATGCTCACGCACAGTATGTGTCCTGAAATTAATGAGACTCGACGCTGCATGGTACTACATTCGATACAAGCAAGCTACCCGGAGGCACATTGGTGGATGATCCAAACAAATAACGCACTGAGGCACTATGCCCTCATAGCGTTTATGCCAAAGTAATGAAACTCGCTGCCGCGTGGCGCTCCATTCGCTAGAAACAAGTTACCCGGGTGGATGGTCGTGGATGATCCAAACAATTAACGCACTAAAGCATTATGGTCACACACAGTATATGTGCAGAAAGTAATAAGACTCGCCGCTGCGTGGCGCTCCATTCGCTGGAACGAAGCTAACCTGAGAGATTCTGGTTGGTTGATCCAAAGAATTAAAGCACTGAAGCACTATGTTCTCATATAGTTTAAGCAGTAAGTAATGAGACTCGCCGCTTTGTGGCGCTCCGTTCGCTAGAAGCAAGCAATTCGGAGGGATTCTGGTTAATGATCCAAACAAATAACGCACTGAACACTATGCTCATACACAGTGTGTGTCCAGAAAGTAATGAGACTCCCCACTTCGTGGCGCTCCATTCGCTAGAAGCAGGCTTCCCGGAGGGATTCTGGTGGATGATCCAATCAAATAACGCACTGCAGCACTATGCCGTCATATAGTGTAAGCAGAAAATAATGAGACTTGCCAACTCGTGGCGCTCCATTCGCTAGAACCAAGCAACCCGGAGGGATTCTGGTGTATGATCCAAACAATTAACGCACTGAAGCACTATGCCCTCATATAGTGTAAGCAGATAGTAATGAGACTTGCCACCGCGTGGCGCTCCATTCGCTGGAAGCGAGCTTCCCGGAGGGATCCTGGTGTATGATCCAAACAATTAACGCACTGAAGCACTATTAACCTCATATAGTGTAAGCAGATAGTAATAAGACTTGCCACCGCATGGTGCTCTATTCGCTGGAAGCAAACTATCCGGAGGGAATGTGATGGATAATCCTAACAATTAAAGGAATGAAGCTCTATGCCCTCATATAATGTAAGGAGAAAGTAATAAGACTTACCAACTCGTGGCGCTCCATTCGCTAGAAGCAAGCTACCCGGAGGGATTCTTGTGGATTATCCAAACAATTAACACACTGAAGCACTATGCCTTCATATAGTGTAAGCAGATAGTAATGAGACTTGCCACCGCGTGGAGCTCCATTCGCTAGAAGCAAGCTACCCGAAGGCATTGAGGTGGATGATCCAAACATTTAACGCACTGGAGCACTATGCCCTCATATAGTGTAAGCAGAAAGTAATGAGACTTGCCAACTCGTGGCGCTCCATTCGCTAGAAGCAAGGTAACCTGAGGGATTCTGGTGGATGATCCAAAGAATTAAAGCACTGAAGCACTATGTTCTCATATAGTTTAAGCAGTAAGTAATAGACGCGGCGCTGCGTGGCACTCTGTTGACTAGAAGCAAGCTACCCGGAGGGATTCTTGTTAATGATCCTAACAACTAACGCACTGAAGCACAATACTCACACACAGAAAGTGTCCAGAAAGTAATGTGACTCGCCGCTTCGTGGCGCTTCTTTCGCTAGAATCAAGCTACTCTGACGGATTGTGGTGGATGATCCAAGCAATTAAGTCATTGAGCACTACGCCCTCATAAAGTGCAAGCAGAAAGTAATGAGACTCGCCGCTACATTCGCTAGAAGCAAGCTACCCGGAGGGATTCTGATGGAAGATCCAAACAATTAACGCACTGAAGCACTAAGCCCTCATAAAGTGTATGCTGAAAGTAATGAGACTCGCCAACTCGTGGCTCTCCATTCGCTAGAATCAAGCTACCGGGAGAGCTTTTGGTGGAAGATCCGAAAAATTAACGCACTGAAGCACTATGCTCACACACAGTATGTGTCCAGAAAGTAATGAGACTCGCCACTTCGTGGCGCTCTATTCGCTAGAAGCAAGCTACCCGGAGGCATTCAGGTGGATGATCCAATCAATTAACGCACTGGAGCACTATGCCCTCATATAGTGTAAGCAGAAAGTAATGAGACTTGCCAACTCGTGGCACTCCATTCGCTAGAAGCAAGTTACCGGGAGGGATTGTGGTGGATGTTCCGAACAATTAACGCACTGAAGCACTATTAACCCAATATAGTGTAAGCAGATAGTAATGAGACTTGCCACCGCGTGGTGCTCCATTCGCTGCAAGCAAACTACCCGGAGGGAATGTGATGGATAATCCAAACAATTAAAACATTGAAGCTCTATGCCCTCATATAATGTATGCAGAAAGTAATGAGACTTACCAACTCTTGGCGCTCCATTCACTAGAAGCAACTTACCTAGAATTATTCTGGTGGATGATCCAAGCAATTAAAGCACTGAAGCACTATGCAGTCATATAGTGTAAGCAGACAGTAATGAGACTTGCCACCGCGTGAGCTCCATTCGCTAGAAGCAAGCTACCCGGAGGGATTCTGATGGAAGATCCAAACAATTAACGCACTGAAGCACTATGCCTCATAAAGTTTATGCAGAAAGTAATGAGACTCGCTGCCGAGTGGCGCTCTATTCGCTAGAAGAAAGTTACCCGGAGGGATTGTGGTGGATGATGAGAAAAATTAACGCACTGAAGCACTATGCTCACACACAGTATGCGTCCAGAAAGTAATGAGACTCCCCACTTCGTGGCGATCCATTCGCTAGAAGCAGGCTACCCGGAGGGATTCTGGTGGATGATCCAATCAATTAACGCACTGGAGCACAATGCCCTCATATAGTGTAAGCAGAAAGTAATGAGACTTGCCAACTCGTTGCGCTGCGTTCGCTAGAACCGAGCCACGCGGTGGGGTTCTGGTGTATTATCCAAAAAATTAACGCACTGAAGCACTATGCCCTCATGTAGTGTAAGCTGATAGTAAAGAGACTTGCCACAGCGTGGCGCTCCATTCGCTGGAAGCAAGCTTCCCGGAGGCAATGTGATGGATGATCCAAACAATTAACGCATTGAGGCACTATGCTCTCATATAGTGTAAGCAGATAGTAATGAGACAAGCCACCGCGTGGCGCTCCATTCGCTAGAAGCAAGCTACCCGGAGGCATTGAGGTGGATAATCCAAACAATTAACGCACTGAAGCACTATGCTCACACACAGTATGTGTCCTGAAAGTAATGAGACTCGCTGCTGCGTCACGCTCCATTCGCTAGAAACCAGTTACTCGGATAAAATGTGGTGGATGATCCAAAATATTAACGCACTGAAGATCTATGCCTTCATAAAGTGTATGAAGAAAGTAATAAAACTCGCTGCCACGCGGCGCTCCATTCGCTAGAACGAAGCTAACTTGAGAGATCTGGTGGATGATCCAAAGAATTACGGCACTGAAGCACTATGTTCTCATATAGTTTATGCGGACAGTAATGAGGCTCGCCGCTGCGTGGCGCTCCATTCGGTAGTAGCAATCTACCCGGAGGCATTCAGGTGGATGATCCAAACTATTAACGCACTGAAGCACTATGCCCTCATATAGTTTAAGCAGAAAGTAATGAGACTCGCCACTGCGTGTCGCTCCATTCGCTAGAAGCAAGCTACAAGGAAAGTTTCTGGTGGATGATCCAAATAATTAACGCACTGAAGCACTATGCCTTCATATATTGTAAGCAGATAGTAATGAGACTTGCCACCGCGTGACACTGCATTCCCTAGAAGCAAGCTACCCGGAGGGATTCTGGTTAATGATCCCACCAATTAACGCACTGAAGCACTATGCTCACACACAGAAAGTGTCCAAAAAATAATGGGACTCGCCGCTTCGTTGCGCTTCATTCGCTAGAAGCAAGCTACCGCGAGGGATTGTGGTGGATGATCCAAGCAATTAACTCACAGAAGCACTATGCTCTCATAAAGTGTATGCGGAAAGTAATGAGACTCGCTGCCGCGTGGCGCTGCATTCGCTAGAAAGAAGGTACCCGGGTGGATTGTGCTGGATGATCCAAACAATTAACGGACTAAAGCACTATGCTCACACATAGTATATGTCCAGAAATTAATAAGACTCGCCGCTGCTTGGCGTTCCATTCGCTAGAAGCAAGCTACCCGGAGGGATAGTGGTGGACGATCCAAACAATTAACGCACTGAAGCACTATGCCCTCATATAGTGTAAGTAGATAGTAATGAGACTTGTCACAGCCTGGGCCTCCATTTGCTAGAAGCAAGCTACCCGGATGCATGGAGGCGGATGATCCAAACAATTAACGCCTGAAGCACTATGCTCACACACGGTATGTGTCCTGAAAGTAATGAGACTCGCCGCTGCGTGGTGCTCCATTCGCTACATGCAAGCTCCCCGGAGGGATTGTGGTGGGTGATCCAAACGATTAACTACTGAAGCACTATGCTCTTATACAGTGTATGCAGAAAGTAATTAGACTCGCCGCCGCGTGGCGTTGCATTCGCTAAAAATAAGCTGCCCGGAGGGATTGAGGTGGATGATGCAAACAATTAACACATTGAAGCACTATGCACACACGCAGTGTATGCAGGTAATAAATTGACTAGCCGCCGGGTGGCGCTCCATTCGCTACAAGAAAGTTTCCCGTACGGATTGTGGTGGTGATCCAAACAATTAACGCACTGAAGCACTATGCTCAAAAACAGTATGTGTCCAGAAAATAATGAACTTCACCGCAGGGTGGCGCTCCATTCGCTAGAGGAAAGCTCCCCGGAGGAATTGTGATTGATGATCCAAACAATTAACACACTTAACCACTATGCTCACATGCAGTGTATGCAGAAAGTAATGTTACTCGCCGAAGCAAGGCACTCTTTTCAACAGGAGAAATCTACCCGGAGGAATCGTGCTGGATGATCCAAAAAAATAACGCACTGAAGCACTATGCTCATGTATGCACAAAATAATGAGAATGGCTTCACGTAGCACTTCATTCGCTACAAGCATGCTCCCCGGAGGAATTGTGGTGCATGATCCAACAATTAACACACTGAAGAACTATCCTCAAAAACATTGTATGCAAAAATTAATGAGACTAGCCGCCGGGTGGCGCGCCATTCGCTACAAGAAAGTTCCCCGGACAGATTGTGGTGGTGATCCAAACAATTAACACACTGAAGAACTATCCTCAAAAACATTGTATGCAAAAAGTAATCCGACTCGCCATGGCGTGGCACTTCATTCGCTAAAAGCAAATTCCCCGGAGGGACTGTGTTGGATTATCCAAGCAATTAACGGAACGAAGAACTGTGATCACATACAGTGTTTGCAGAAATTAATAAGAATCGCCGCCGCGTGGCACTCCATTCGCTAGAAGCAAGCTACCCGGAGGAATTGTTGTGGGTGATCCAAAGAGTTAACGCACAGAAGTACTACGCTCAGAAACAATATGTGTCCTGAAATTAATCCGACTGGCCGCCGCGTGGCGTTCCATTCGCTAGAACCAAGCTCCCCTGAGGGATTGTGGTGGGTGATCCAAACGATAATCGCACTGAAGCACTATCCTCACATTAATGTATGCTCAAAATAATAAGACTGGCATCACGTAGCGCTCCATTCGAAACAATCAAGCTCCTTGGAGGAATTGTGGTACATGATCCAAATAATTAACACACTGAACCACTATGCTCACATACAGCCTATTCAGAAAGTAATGATAATCGCCGCCGCGTGGCTCTCCTTTCAATAGAGGAAAGCTACCCGGAGGAATATTGGGATCTGATCCAAACGATTAACGCACTGAAACACTATGATCACATACAGTGTATGCAGAAATTAATGATACTCGCCGCCGCGTGGCATTGCACTCCCTAGAAGCAAGAAAGTAATGAGACTCGCTGCCGCGTGGCGCTCCTTTCGCTAGAAACAAGTTACCCGGGTGGATTGTGGTGGATGATCCAAACAATTAACGCAGTGGAACACTATGCTCACAAACATTTTTTTCCAGAACTAATTGTACTGGAAGCCGCGTAGCGCTCCATCGCCTAAAGAAAGCTCCCCGGAGGGATTGTGATGGATGATCAAAACGATTAACACACTGAAGCACCATGCTCATATACAGTGTATGCAGAAAGTAATGAGACTCACCCCCGCGTGGCATTCCATTCACTTGAAGTAAGCTACCGGCGGGATTGTGGTGGATTATCCAAACAGTTAACGCACTGAAGTACTACGCCCTCAACCAGTCTGTGTCCGGAAATTAATCAGACGGGCCGCCGCGTGGCGCTCCAGTCGTTAAAACCAAGCTCCCCGAAGAGATTGTGATGGATGATCCAAATAATTAGCGCACTGAAGCACTATGCTCACATACAGTGAAAGGAGAAAGTAATGAGACTCGCCGCAGGTTGGCGCTCTATTCGCTACAAGCAAGCTCCCCGGCGTGATTGTGGTCGTCACCCAAACAATTCACGCACCGAAGCAATATGCTCACATATAGTGTATGCAGAAAATAATGAGACTGTGCCCCTCGTGTCGCTCCTTTCGCTACAATCAAGCTCTTCGTAGGGATTGTGGTTAATGATCCATACAATTAACGCACAGAACCACTATGCTCACAAACAGTATTTGTCCAGAACTAATGAGACTCTCCGCCGCGTGGCACTCCATTCGCAAGAAACAAATTTCCCAGGGGGATTGTAGTGGATGATAAAGACAATTAACGCACTGAAGCACTATGCTCACATATAGTGTATGCAGAAATTAATGACGCTCGATGCCGCGTGGCGCTCCATTCGCTAGAAGCAAGCTCCCCGGAGGGATTTTGGTGGATGATCGAGACAATTAACGCACTGATTCACTATGCTCACATACAGTGTATACATAAAGTAATGAGACTGGCCTCCGCGTGGCGCTCCATTCGCTAGACCCAAGCTCCCCGGAGAGATAGTGGTGTGTGATCCAAAGGATTAAAGCACTGAAATACTATGCTCTTATACAGTGTATGCAGAAAGTAATTAAACTCGCCGCCGCGTGGCGCTCCATGCGCTAGAAGCAAGCTCCCCGGAGGAATTGTGGTGGATGACCCAAACAATTATCGCACTGAGGCACTATGCTCACAAACAGTATTTGTCCACAACTAATGAAACTCACCGCCTCGTGGCACTCCATTTGCTAGAAGAAAATTCCCCGGAGGTATTGTGGTGGATGATCCAAGCAATTATCGCTCTGAAGCCCTATGCCCACATACAGTGTATGCAGAAATCAATGAGACTGGCCTCCGTGTGGCGCTCCATTCGGAAGAAGAAAGCTACTCGGATGGATTGTGGTGGGTGATCCAAAAAAATAACGCACTGAAGCACTATGCTCACATCTAGTGAACGCAGAAAATAATGAGACTGGCCTCCACGTGGCGCTCCATTCACTACAAGCAAGCTCCCCGGAGGGATTTTGGTAGATGATCCAAACAGCGCACTGTAGCACTATGCTCACGTTTAGTGTACGCAGAAAATAATGAGACTGGCCTCCACGTGGCGCTCCGTTCGCTATAAGCAAGCTCCCCGGAAGGATTGCGGTGGACGACCTAATCAATTAAAGCACTGAAACACTATCCTAACATACAGTGTATGCAAAAGGTAATGAGACACGCCGCCGCATGGCATTCCATTCGCTAAAATCAAGCTACCCGGATTGATAGTGGTGGATGATTCAAACGATTAACGCACTGAAGCACTATGCTCACATACAAAGTATGCAGAAAGTAATGAGACTCGACGCCGCGTGCTGATCCATTCGCTAGAAACAAGCTACCCGGAGGGATTCTGGTCCATCATAGAAACAATTAACGCACTGAAGTACTGTGCTTACAAACTGTATGTGTGCAGAAACTAAAGAGACTGACCGCCGCGTGGCGCTCCATTCGCTAGAAAGAAGCTCTTCGGAGGGATTGTGATGGATGATCGAAACAATTAACGCACTGGTGCTCTATGCTCACATACAGTGTATACAAAAATTAATTAGAATCTCCGTCGCGTTGCGCTCCATTCGCTAAAAATAAGCTGCCCGGAGGGATTGTGGTGGATGATCCAAACAATTAACACATTCAAGCACTATGGTCACACACAATGTATGCAGAAAGTAAATAGACTAGCAGCCGGGTGGCGCTCCATTCGCTAGAAGAAAGTTCCCAGTACTTATTGTAGTGGTGATCCAAACAATTAACGCACTGAAGCACTATGCTCAAAAACAGTATGTGTCCAGAAAATAATGAACTTCACCGCAGCGTGGCGCTCCATTCGCTAGAAGAAAGCTCCCCGGAAGAATTGTGGTGGATGACCCAAACAATTAACACACTGAACCACTATGTTCACATACAGTGTATGCAGAAAGTAATGTTACTCGCCGCAGCGTGGCACTCTTTTCAATAGGAGAAATCTACCCGGAGGAATCGTGCTGGATGATCCAAAAAATAACGCACTGAAGCACTATGCTCACATTAATGTATGCTCAAAATAATAAGACTGGCACCACGTAGCGCTCCATTCGAAACAATCAAGCTCCTTGGAGGAATTGTGGTACATGATCCAAATAATTAACACACTGAACCACTATGCTCACATACAGCCTATTCAGGAAGTAATGATAATCGCCGCCGCGTGGCTCTCCTTTCAATAGAGGAAAGCTACCCGGAGGAATATTGGGGTCTGATCCAAACGATTAACGCACTGAAACACTATGATCACATACAGTGTATGCAGAAATTAATGATACTCGCCGCCGCGTGGCATTGCACTCCTTAGAACCAAGAAAGTAATGAGACTCGCTGCCGCGTGGCACTCCTTTCGCTAGAAACAAGTTACCCGGGTGGATTGTGGTGGATGATCCAAACAATTAACGCAGTGAAACACTATGCTCACAAACATTTTTTTCCAGAACTAATTGTACTGGAAGCCGCGTAGCGCTCCATCGCCTAAAGAAGGCTCCCCGGAGGGATTGTGATGGATGATCAAAACGATTAACACACTGAAGCACAATGCTCATATATAGTGTATGCAGAAAGTAATGAGACTCACCCACGCGTGGCATTCCATTCACTTGAAGTAAGCTACCGGCGGGATTGTGGTGGATTATCCAAACAGTTAACGCACTGAAGTACTACGCCCTCAACCAGTCTGTGTCCAGAAATTAATCAGACGGGCCGCCGCGTGGCGCTCCAGTCGATAAAACCAAGCTCCCCGAAGAGATTGTGATGGATGATCCAAATAATTAGCGCACTGAAGCACTATGCTCACATACAGTGAAAGGAGAAAGTAATGAGACTCGCCGCAAGTTGGCGCTCTATTCGCTACAAGAAAGCTCCCCGGAGTGATTGTGGTCGTCACCCAAACAATTCACGCACCGAAGCAATATGCTCACATATAGTGTATGCAGAAAATAATGAGACTGTGCCCCTCGTGTCGCTCCTTTCGCTACAATCAAGCTCCTCGGAGGGATTGTGGTGGATGATCCATACAATTAACGCACAGAACCACTATGCTCACAAACAGTATTTGTCCAGAACTAATGAGACTCTCCGCCGCGTGGCACTACATTCGCTAGAAGCAAATTTCCCAGGGGGATTGTAGTGGATGATAAAGACAATTAACGCACTGAAGCACTATGCTCACATATAGTGTATGCAGAAATTAATGACGCTCGATGCCGCGTGGCGCTCCATTCGCTAGAAGCAAGCTCCCCAGAGGGATTGTGGTGGATGATCGAGACAAATAACGCATTGATTCAATATGCTCACATACAGTGTATACATAAAGTAATGAGACTGGCCTCCGCGTGGCGCTCCATTCGCTAGACCCAAGCTCCCCGGAGAGATAGTGGTGTGTGATCCAAAGGATTAACGCACTGAATAACTATGCTCTTATACAGTGTATGCAGAAAGTAATTAAACTCGCCGCCGCGTGGCGCTCCATGCGCTAGAAGCAAGCTCCCCGGAGGAATTGTGGTGGATGACCCAAACAATTATCGCACTGAGGCACTATGCTCACAAACACTATTTGTCCACAACTAATGAAACTCACCGCCGCGTGGCACTCCATTCGCTAGAAGAAAATTCCCCGGAGGTATTGTGGTGGATCATCAAAACAATTATCGCTCTGAAGCCCTATGCTCACATACAGTGTATGCAGAAATTAATGAGACTGGCCTCCGTGTGGCGCTCCATTCGGAAGAAGAAAGCTACTCGGATGGATTGTGGTGGATGATCCAAAAAAATAACGCACTGTAGCACTATGCTCACGTTTAGTGTACGCAGAAAATAATGAGACTGTCCTCCACGTGCCGCTCCGTTCGCTATAAGCAAGCTCCCCGGAAGGATTGCGGTGGTCGACCCAATCAATTAAAGCACTGAAACACTATCCTAACATACAGTGTATGCAAAAGGTAATGAGACATGCCGCCGCATGGCATTCCGTTCGCTAAAATCAAGCTACCCGGATTGATTGTGGTGGATGAAACAAACACTTAACGCACTGAAACACTATGCTCACATACAGTATGAAGAAAATAATGAGAAAGGCCTCCACGTAGTGCTCCATTCGCTACAAGAAATCTTCCCGAGGGTATTGTTGTGGATGGTCCAAACAATTAACGCACAGAAGCACTATGCTCACATACAGTGTATGCAGAAAGTAATGATACTCGCCGCCGCGTGGCACTCCTTAAAATAGAAGAAAGCTATCGTGACATACAGTGTATGCAGAACGTAATGAGACTGGCCTCCACGTAGAGCTCCATTCGCTAGAAGCAAGCTACCTTTAGGGATTTTGGCGGATGATTCAAAAAATTAACGCACTGAAGCCCTAGGCTCACATTCAGTTTATGCAGAAAATAATGACACTGGCACTATGCTCGCAAACAGTATGTGTTCCGAAAGTAATGAGACTGAACGAAGCGTGGCCGTCCATTCGCTAGAAGCAAGCTGTCTATAGGGATTGTAGTGGACGATCAAAACGATTAACGCACTGAAGTACTATTGTCACAAACAGTCTGTGTCCAAAAAGTAATGAGACTAGCCGCCGCGTGTCGCGCTATTCGCTAGAGCCAAGCTCCGCGAAAGGATTGTTTTGGATGATCCAAACAATCAACGCACTTAAGCACTATGATCACATACTGCGAATGCTCAAAATAAAGAGTCTCGCCGCCGCGTGGCGCTCTATTCGCTAGAAGCAAGCTACCCGGAGAGTTTGTGGTCGATGTTCCAAACAATTAACGCACTGAAGCACTGTGCACACATACAGTATATGCAGAAATTAATGAGATACACTGCCGCGTGGCAATTCTTTCAATAGACGAAAGCACCCCGGAGGGATTGCGGTGGATAATCCAAACACTTAACGCACTGAAACGCTATGGTCACATACAGTATGGGTCCAGAAAGAAATGAGACTCGCCTCCGCGTGGCGCTCCAATTGCTGGAAGCAAGCTTCACGGAGTAATTGTGGTGGGTGATCCAAACAATTAACACACTGAAGAACTAGACTCACATACAGTGTATACAGAAAGTAATAGGACTGGCCTCCGTGTGGCAATCCATTCGCAAGAAGAAAGCTACTCGGATGGATTGTGGTGGATGATCCAAAAAAATATCGCACTGAAGCACTATGCTCACATTTAGTGTACGCAGAAAATAATGAGACTGGCCTCCACCTGGAGCTTTTTTCGCTATAAGCAAGCTCCCCGGAGGGATTGTTGTGGATGATCGAAACAATTAACGCACTGAAGTACTATAGCCGCAAACAGTCTATGTCTAGAAAGTAATGAGACTAGCGCCCGCGTGGCGCTGTATTCGCTACAAGCAAGCTCCCCAGAGGGATTGTGGTGGATGATCCAAACAATTAACGCACTGAAACACTATGCTCATATACAGTATGGGTCCAGAAAGTAATGAGACTCGCCTCCGTGTGGCGCTCGAATTGCTGGAAGCAAGCTTCACGGAGTAATTGTGGTGGATTATCAAAACAATTAACGCACTGAAGCACTATGCTCACATTCAGTGTATGCAGAAAATATTGAGACGGGCCTCCACGTGGCGCTCCATTAACTACAAGCAAGCTCCTAGGAGGGATTGTGGCGGATGATCGAAAAAAATTAACGCACATAAGCACTATGCTCACAAACATTATGTGTTCAGAAAGTAATGAGAATGTCCGCCGCGTGGCGTTCCATTCGCTAGAAGGAAGCTCCCCGGAGGGATTGTTGTGGATGATCGAAACCATTCACGCAGTGAAGTACTATTGTCAAATACAGTCTGTGTCCAAAAAGTAATGAGACTAGCCGCCGCCTGGCGCTCCCTTCGCTAGAACCAAACTCCCCGGAGGGATTGTTTTGAATGATGCAAGCAATTAACGCACTGAAGCACTATGATCACATACATTGAATGAACAAACTAAAGAATCTAGCCGCCGCGTGGCGCTCTATTCGCTAAAAGCAAGCTACCCGCATGGTTTGTTGTCGATGATCCAAACAATTAACGCACTGAAGCACTATGCTCACGTACAGTATATGCAGAAATTAATGAGACTCGCCGCCGCGTGGCATTCCATTGATAGAAGCGAGGTACTCGGAGAGATTGTGGTCGATGAATCAAACAATTACCGTAACACACTGAAGCTCTATGCTCACCAACAGTGTATGCAGAAGGAAATGAGACTACCCGCCAGGTGGCGATCCATTCTCTACAAGAAAGCTACCCGGACGGATTGTGGTAATGATCCAACCAGTTTTCGCACTGAAGCACCATGCTGAAAAAAATGTGTCCAGAAAAAAATGAGCCTCACCGCTGCGTGGCACTCCATTCTCTAGAAGCAACCTAACCGGCAATACTGTGGTGGAAAGTCCAAACAATTAATGCACAGAAGCACTATGCTCACATTCAGTGTATGCAAAAAATAATGAGACTGGCCTCCACGTGAGGCTCCATTCGCTACAAGCAAGCACCCCGCAGGAATCGTGGTGCATGATCCAAAAAAATAACGCACTAAAGCACTATGTTCATATAGAGTATGTGTCCAGAAAGAAATGAGACTCGCCCCGGCTTGGCGCTCCAATCGCTGGAATCAAGATTCCCGGAGTAATTCTTGTGGATGTTCCAAACAACTAACGCAGTGGAGCACTATGGTGACAATCAGTCTGTGTCCGGAAAGTAATTTGACTGGCCCGCGCCGTGGCGCTCCATTAGCTAGAAGGAAGCTCATTGCGAAAAATCGTGGATAGGGATCCAAGCAAACCAACATACTGAAGCAGTATGCTCAGAAACAGTATGTTTCAGGAAAGTAATGAGACGCGCCTAGGCGTGGCGTCCGACTCGCTAGAAGCAAGCTCCGCCGACGGATTGTGGTGGATAATCCAAACACTTCTCGCACTGGAACACTCTGCTCACATACAGTATGTGTACAGAAGGTAATGAGACTCGCCGCCGCGTGGCACTCCATTCCCTAGAAGCAAGCTAACTGGAGGGATTGTGTTGGATGATCCAATAAATTAAAGCACTGAAGCACTATTTTCACATACAGTATGAAGAAAATAATGAGACAGGCCTCCATGTGGCGCTCAAATCGTAACAAGCAAGCTCCCCGGAGGGATTGTGGTTGTCAACCAAACAATTGACGCACTGAAGCTCACAAACAGTATGTGTCCAGAAAGAAATGAGACTCTCCGCCACGTGGCGGAAGAGGTCTCAATATTTTCTGCATACATTGAATGTGAGCATAGTGCTTTAGTCTTTAATTGTTTTGACAATCCACCACAATTACTCCCGGAAGCTTGCTTCAGCGATTGGAGCGCCACGCGGAGGCGAGTCTCATTACTTTCTGGACACATACTGTATATGAGCATAGTGCTTCAGTGCGTTATTTTTTTGTCTCTGCGTGGCGCTCCAATCGCTGGAAGCTAGATTTCCGGCGAAATTGCGGTTGGTGATCCAAATAACTAACACACTGAAGAACGGGACTCACATACAGTGTATGCAGAAGGTAATGAGACTCGCACCCGTGTGGCACTCCCTTCACTAAAAACAATCTACAGGGAGGGATATTGGTGGAAGATTCAAACAATTAACGCACTGAAGCACTATGCTCACATTCAGTGTATGCAGAAAATAATGAGACTGTCCTCCGCGTGGCGCTCCAATCGCTGGAAGCAAGCTTTCCGGAGTAATTGTGGTGGATGATCCAAACAATTAACACACTGAAGCACTATGCTCACATACAGTGTATGCAGAAAGTAATTAGACTCACAGCCTCGTGGCGCTCCATTCGGTAGAAGCAAGCTACCCGGAGGGATTATGTTGGATGATCCAAACTATTTACACATTGAAGCACTATGCTTATGTTCAGTATTATGCACAAAGTAATGAGGCTCGCCTCCGCTTGGCATTCCATTCGCTAGAAGCAAGCTGCCCGGAGCGATTGTGGTGGATGTTCGAAACCAATAAAACACTGAAGCACTTTGCTCACATTTAGTGGATGCAAAAAATAATGAGACTGGCCTGCACGTAGCTCTCCATTAGCTACCAGCAAGCTCCTCGGAGGAATTGTGGTGGATGATCCAAACAATTAACACACTGAAGCAATATGCTCACATACAGTGTATGCAGGAAGTAATTATACTCGCCACCGCTTGGCACTCCTTATAATAGATGCAAGCTACCCGGAAAGATTGTGGTGGATGATCGAAACAACTAACACATTGAAGCAATATGCTCACATAGAGTGTATGCAGAAGGTAATGATACTAGCCACCAGGGTGCGCTCCATTCGCTACAAGAAAGTTCCCCGGACGGATCGTGGTGGTAATCCAAACAATTGACGCACTGAAGCACTGTGCTCAAAAACAGCATGTGTCCAGAAAATAATCAACCTCATAGCACCGTGGCGCTCCATTCGCTAGAGGCAAGCTGCCCGGAGGGATTTTGGTGGATGATCGAAACATTTAATATATTGAAGCACTATGCTCACATACAGGGTATGCAGAAAGTAATGAGACTAGCCGCCACGTGGCACCCCTTTCAATAGAAGAAAGCTACGCGGAGGGATCGTACTGGATGATCAAAAAAAAAACGCACTGGAGCACTATGCTCTTATACAGTTTATTCAGAAAGTAATTAGACTCGCCGCCACGTGGCGCTCCATTCGCTACAAGCAAGCTCCCCGGAGGGATTATGGTGGATGATCCTAACAGTTAACGCACTGAATCTATATGCTCACATACAGCGTATGCACAAAGTAATGATATCCGACGCCGCGTGGCACTCCTTCCAATAGACGAAAGCTCCCCGGAGGGATTGTGGTGGATATTCCAAACACTTAACGCACTGAACCCTATGCTAACATTCAGTGTATGCACAAAAAGATGAGACACGACGCAGCCTGGCACTCTTTGCAATAGGCGTAAGGTCCGCGAAGGGATTGTGGTGTATAATCAAAAGACTTAACGCACTGAAACACTATGCTCACATACAGTATCTGTAAAGAATGTAATGAGACGCGCCGCCGCGTGGAACTCCCTTATCTAGAAGCGAGCTAACTGGGGGATCGTGGTGGATGATCCAATCAATTAAAGAACTGAAGCACTATGCTCTTATACAGTACGTGCGCAGAAAATATTGAGACACACCTCCGCGTGGCGCTCCAATCGGTGGAAACAAGCATACGGGAATAATTGTGGAAAATAATGAGACTGGCCTCCACGTAGCGCTGCATTCGCTACAAGCAAGCTCCCCGGAGGAATTGTGGTGGATGATCCAAAGAATTAACACACTGAAGAACTAGACTCACATACAGTGTATGGTGAAAGTAATGATACTCGCCGCCGCGAGCACTCCGTTCAATAGAAGAGAGCTCTGCGAAGGGATGGTGGTGAATGATAAAAAAACAATTAACGCACTGAAGCACTATCCTCACATACAGTGTATGCAGAAGGTAATGAGACTGGCCTCCACGTGGCGCTCGATTTGCTAGAAGCTAGCCACCTGGAGGGATTTTGGTGGATGATCCAAACAATTAACGCAGTGAAGCGCTATGGTCACAATCAGTCTGTGTCCGGAAAGTAATGTGACTGGCCTGCGCCGTGGCTCTCCATTCGCAAGAAGCAAGCTCATTCCGAAAAATAGTGGATAGGGATCCAAGAACCAACACACTGAAGCAGTATGCTGAGAAACAGTATGTTTCCGGAAAGTAATGAGACGCGCCTAGGAGTGGCGTTCGACTCGCTAGAAGCAAGCTCCGCGGACGGATTGTGGAGGATAATCCAAACACTTAACGCACTGGAACACTATGCTCACATACAGTATGTGTACAGAAGGTAATGAGACTCGCCCCCGCGTGGCACTCCATTCCCTAGAAGCAAGCTAACTGGAGGGATTGTGTTGGATGATCCAATAAATTAAAGCACTGAAGCACTAAGCTCACATACAGTATGAAGAAAATAAAGAGACAGGTCTCCACGTGGCGCTCAATTCGCTAAAAGCAAGCTCCACGGAGGGATGTGGTTGTCAACCAAACAATTAACGCATTGAAGCTCACATACAGTATGTGTCCATAAAGAAATGAGACTCTCTGCCACGTGGCGGAAGAGGTCTCAATATTTTCTGCATACACTGAATGTGAGCATAGTGCTTCAGTGCGTTAATTGTTTTGATAATCCACCACAATTACTCCCGGAAGCTTGCTTACAGCGATTGGAGCGCCACGCGGAGGCGAGTCTCATTACTTTCTGGACACATACTGAATATGAGCAAAGTGCTTCAGTGAGTTATTTTTTTGTCTCTGCGTGGCGCTGGAATCGCTGGAAGCTAGCTTTCCGGCGAAATTGTGGTGGATGATCCAAACAGTTGACGAACTGAAGCACTATGCTCACATTCAGTGTATGCAGAAAATAATGAAACTGGCCTCAGCGTGGCGCTCCATTCACTACAAGCATGCTCCCCGGAGGGATTGTGGTGGATGATCCAAACAATTAACGCACTGAAGCATTATGCTCACATACAGTGTATGCACAAAGTAATGATACTCGACGCCGCGTGGCACTTCTTTCAATAGACTAAAGCACCCCGGAGGGATTGTGGTGGATAATCCAAACACTTAACGCACTGAAACACCATGCTAACATTTAGCGTATGCCCAAAAAAAATGAGACTCGACTCCGCGTGGCACTTCTTTCAATAGACGAAAGCTCCCTGGAGGGATTGTGGAGTATAATCCAAACACTTAACGCACTGAAACACTATGCTAACATTTAGTGTATGCCCAAAAAAATGAGACTCGACTCGGAAAGTAATGAGACTGGCCGCGGCTTCGCGCTCCATTCGCTAGAAGCAAGCTCATTGCGGAAAACCGTGTATAGGGAACCAAGCAGACCATCTCACTGAAGCACTATGCTCACAAACAGTATGTTTCCGGAAAGTAATGAGACTCGCCTCGGCGTGGCGTTCGACTCGCTAGAAGCAAGCTCCACGAATAGATTGTGGTGGATAATGCTAACACTTAACGCACTGAAACATTATGCTCACACACAATATTTGTATTGAAGGTAACACTGCTCGTCGCCGCGTGGCGCTCCATTCGCTAGAAGCAAGCTACCCGCAGGGATTCTGGTAGATGATAAACACAAATAACGCACTGAAGTACTGTACTTACAAACTGTATGTGTCCAGAAAATAAAGAGACTGGCCTCCAAGTGGTGCTCCATTCGCTAGAATCAAGCTCCCCGGAGGAATTGTGGTGGATGATCCAAACAATTAACACACTGAAACACTATGCTCACAAACAGTGTATGAAGGAAGTAATGATATTCGCCACCGCGTGGCACTCCTTTCAATGGAAGCAAGCTCCCCGGGGGGATTGCGGTGGATGATCCAAACAGTGAACACACTGAAGCACTATGCTCACATACAGTGTATGCAGAAAGCAATGATACTTGCCGCCGCGTAACACTCCTTTCAATAAAAGAAAGCTACCCGGAGGGATTGTGGCGGAAGATCCAAACAGCGCACTGAATCACTATGTTCGCGTTCAGTATTATGTACAAAATAATGAGACGGGCCTCCACGTGGCGCTTCATTCGCTACAAGCAAGCTCTCCGGAGGGATTGTGGTGGATGATCCAAACAAATAACGCAGTGAAGCCCTGTGCTCACATACAGTGTATGCAGAAAGTTATTAGACTCGCAGCCTCGTGGCGCTCCATTCGCTAGAAGCAAGCTACCCGGTGGGATTATGTTGGATGTTCCAAACTATTAACACATTGAAACACTATGCTTACGTTCAGTATTATATACAAAATAATGAGACGGGCCTCCACGTGGCGCTCCATTCGCTGCAAGAAAGTTCCCCGGACCGATTGGGGTGGTGATCCAAACAATTAACGCACTGAAGGACTATGCTCAAAACAGTATGTGACCAGAAAATAATGAACCTCACCGCAGCCTGGCGCTCCATTAACTAGAAGCAAGCTCCCTGGAGGAATTGTGGTGGATGATCCAAACAATGAACACACTTAAGCACTATGCTCACATACAGTGTATGAAGGAAGTAATGATATACGCCGCCGCCTGGCACTCCTTTCAATGGAAGCAAGCTCCCCGGGGGGATTGTGGTGGAAGATCAAAACAGCGCACTAAAACACTATGTTCGCGTTCAGTATTATGTACAAAATTATGAGACAGGCCTCTACTTGGTGCTCCATTCGCTACAAGCAATCTTCCCTGAAGGATTGTGATGGATGGTCCAAACAATTAACGCACAGAACACTATGCTCACATACAGTATATGCAGAAAGTATTGAGACTTTCCTCCGCGTGGAGCTCTAATCGCTAGAATCAAACTCCCTGGAGGGATTGTGGTGGATGATCCAAAAAATTAATGTCCTGAGGCACTATGCTCAAAAGCAGTATGTATCCAGAAAGTAATGAGACTCGCCGCAGCGTGGCGCTTCATTCGCTAGAAGCAAGCTCCTCGGAGGAATTGTGGTGGATGATCCAAACAATCAACGCACTGAAACACTATGCTCATATACAGTATGCTTCCAAAAATTTATTAAGAGACTCGCCGCAGGGCAGCGCTCTATTCGCTACAAAAAAGCTCCCCGCAGGGATTCTGGTGGTTATCCAAACAATTAACGCACTGAAGCACTATGCTCACATACAGTATTTTTCCAGAAATTAATGGGACTCTCCGCCACGTGGCGCTCTATTCGGTAGAAGCAAGCTCCTCGGAGGGATTGTGGTGGATGATCCAAACAATTCACGCACTGAAGCACAATGCTCACATACAGTATGTGTCCAGAAAGTAATGAGACTCTCCGCCACGTGGCACTCCATTCGCTAGTAGGAAGCTCTCTAGATGAATTGTGGTGGACCATCCAAAGATTAAACGCACTGAAGCACTATGCTCAAAAGCAGTATGCATCCAGAAAGTCATGAGACTCGCCGCCGCGTGGCGCTTCATTCGCAAGAAGCAAGCTCCCCGGAGGGATTGTGGAAGATGACCCAAAAAAAAACGCACTGAAGCACTATGCTCATATACAGTATGTGCCCAGAAAGTAATGAGACTCGCGTCTGGCGTGGCGCTCCAAATGCTGGAAGGAAGCTTCCCGGAGTAATTGTGGTGGATGATCCAAACAATTAACCTACTGATGCACTATTATCACATACTGTATGCAGGGAGGTTGTTTGAGTGGTAAGTGGGAAAACTGCGCGTGTCGGGTCGCGAGTGGTATCGTTCGACGCGGTGCGTTACAACAAACACGGCAAAGAAAACGTCAACAAGAACGGGCCAACGGTTCAAAATTTATAGGCAAAAAACTTCCTAAAATAACCCCATATAAATACATAGAAACATGAAAATGGAAGGAAAACATTTCTAAAAAGTAATTAGTGCAACGTGTGCATCCGGCTTGAGGTGGAAAAGTATCTGCTTTACACGGCAAGGTCAATGTATGTACTTTCAACATTTTACTGCATGCAAGAACATTGCTTTCAACTTTTATTGAAAGCAACATAAACTTACTAGCTACACCTTAAAAAAAAATTGTAAGTCCATAGTGTGTAAAATGGACCAAAGTGCCAATTTCAGGACCTCGTAGCGCCCAAAATTAAAGGACCAGGCGATTGATTTTTTTTGGAGGTGGGTCCTCAACCCCCTTCACTCTCCTCCCA
Source organism: Thermobia domestica (assembly GCF_964235325.1). NCBI lineage: Eukaryota > Metazoa > Arthropoda > Insecta > Zygentoma > Lepismatidae > Thermobia > Thermobia domestica. The sequence continues at coordinate 107,600,875 of NC_137459.1, read as the reverse complement.
AAGTGTCCCCTCCCCATCCGAATTCAGGAAATTCTACCAAGGTTGTCGTCTGGGCCAACTTGGTTTGACCTTTGACTTCATTTTTGGGAGAATATCGGCGACCCCCCCTCCCCGAGACATTTTATATTATTTCATTTGTTTTTGTTTTAAGTTATTTTCCCCTTACCCCCCGGAACTTACCCCTCTCAATCCCCCCCGATAGTCTACAACTAACATACAAAGTTTCACAAAAATTGGTCGGTAAATAAAAAACTTTTGCCCATCGAGTTTCTGGGGTATTGTAAAAACTGGCTAATTTAATATCAAAAACAGGTTAATATAAGGGGAACAAAATGTTTCCGAGGTCGCCGCCAAGTAGTGCAAGAGGTACACCAACTAGGGACCAATCACCTACAAACCCAGTAGTAAGGGTCCAGAAACCGGAAGAGAGCGAAGCTCGGAAAAGAGAAAGGGAAGATACCTCTCCACAGGACAAACCATCAAAAAGAATAACTGAAGGAGAAACTACGGAAATGGAAACTATAACACTATACGAGAAAGAAATTGTATTCCTAGAAGAACTACTAGATTGGAAAAAGATCGATAGGAATAATCTTAACAAACTAAAAAAGAGAGTAGTGATTTGGGTTAAAGATAGGTCGGTACTAGAAGGTAAATTAGAACAACTAGAAAAAGAAAATGAAAGACTAAATGCATCAAATCAAGATCTACTACAAGAAAAATTACAGCTGGAAATGGATATGATGAAAGGGAAAAAGGTAATAAAGAAGAGGAATTGAGAATCATTGAAAAACAAAAACAAGACATAAATAGAATGGAAAAAGAAATAAATCACCTTAAGGAAGAAAACAATGATATAAAACAGGCGAGAGACCATCAAATAAGACATATGGGGGAGGAAATAAGAAAGCTAGATGAAGACAAAAAAGAACTGAAACAAGAAGTACAAGAAAAAGCCAAAAAAATAAGGAAACTAGAAGACGAATTGAGACAACTCGAAAAGGTACAAAATAAAACAAAAGAAGAATTAATTGAAACACAACAGTTTTTCGGAAAAGCGGAAATAGCAAGAGAAAGCGACGACTACCGTTTTAGAATGAAAATACAAGACCTACAACAGGAGCTGTTCCAACAAGATACTATGATGAAGGATTACATAAATGAATTAGGGGGAAAAATTGTAAAAAATTACCGTTGAAAAAATGGAAACGGATGAAAAGCCGTCTTGGACAGAGGTAGTCAAAAGAAGAAGGCCCACAGAGAGGGAACTAACAATCCAAGAAGTAACAGCCAAAACCAAACCAGCACTGATAATAAAACCAAACCAAGGAGAAACAACCAGACAGACAGCTGAGAGATTAGCAGGTACAATTGACCCACGAAAAGAAAAACTAAAGATTACAGGACTAAGGACAACCAGGGACAGAGTAGTAATAGAAACAGCAACAAAAGACGACATCAAAAAGATTATGGCTAAAGATGAAATTAAAAGAAACTTCCAATGCGAAGAAACCAAAAAACGAAATCCAATGATGATAATTTATGGTATACCTTCTGACTTAAAAGATGAGTAGCTTATACAAGCTCTTATTGAGCAAAATTTCGAGCAAAAAGACATGGAAGAGGCAAAAAAAGATAAACGCCAGGTTTAGAGCTGGCAAAAAACAACAAAAAGATGCCATCTCGTCATAGAAGTAGAACCAAAAATAAGAAAAATCTTAGTAGAGAAAGAAAAGGTGTACATTGATTATGAAGCACATCGCATCAAAGACTTCCTGGTAGTACCACAATGCTTCATCTGCCAAGAATTCGAACATGTAACAAAGTATTGTGATAATAAAGAGAAATCAAGATGTCGATACTGCGGCGATCTAAGACACAAAAGTGAAGAGTGTGATGAGAAGGGGAAAAAAATCTGCGTACCTTGCAAATTACGTCACAAAAATTGTGAGAACCCTCAGACCGAAGAATGTGTTTCATACAAGGTAGTACGAGAGAGAATAATCTCAAAAATCAACTATGGAGAGTGAAAAAACTACAAACAAGGAAAAGAAAAAGAGTCCAAGTAAAAGAAGAAGGGACAAATTAAGATTAGAACAATTTATTGAAAGAAAACACAAACAACAAATACTTAAATCCGATCAAGCGACGCAAACGGAAATTATAAATATAGAAATAGAGAAAAACATCAAAATAAACTCGATAACACAAACTGAAATGCACAGATTTATAAACAGAGAAACAAGGAAAAATATAGAAGACTCCAAAATCCAAATTGAACCAAATAGGAGAAAAATTAATGATAGTATTACAAACAAGGGTGAACTAGCAACACTGCTAGAAAACAGGAAAAGGAACAGTAAAAAGACTTTTAAAGAAGACGATTATAAGTGCATGGAAGAGGTACCAAATATTTATACTTCCTTTGTACATGGAGAAGAAAAATATATCTTCCCAGTACAGGAAGAAAGAAAGGAGCAAATACAAGAGAACACAATATCTAGTACAACGTGTGGAAGCGAAGACACTGTAGAAAAGCTAGAAGACGAAAATAAAAGTAAAATGCAGGGAACAAATCAAGAGCTATATGAAGAAATAAATCAGACATATAGACTAGCAAAACTAGAAGAAAAACAAATATTGGCTACAGCACTAAGGCAAATAGTAAGAGATTTGCATGTAAATGGTAGATCAATAACTTATCCAACTCTGGAAGAGACAGATAGAATTGAGCTAAGAATCTATAATTTACCAGCAAATGGATTTGAACTTCTAGATCTGGTAGATCAAGTTTTTGAAAGACGAGGAATATACTGGTCCTTAGAAAATGTTTATAAACAACTAGTTAGAGCACACGGTAGAGTATATTATGATCCTACGAAATCAGGTGCGGATTCTTACGTTTTTACGAGATATGGATGAAAACTATCCCACATTAAAAATAATGCAAAATAACGCACAGGGAAGCAAGGTGGCAACAATGGAATTAAGGAGATTAGCGGAAATAAAAAGAATAGATATTGTGGTAATACAGGAGCCATATCTTCTAAATAGCAAATTAACAACCTTTCCTGTGGGAAGTAGGATCATCTATGGAGGAGAAGAGCCAAAAGCTGTGACTGTAATCATGAATAAGGAAATTGAAATACTGAAGCTAACTCAGTATGCAGATAATTGGATAACAACAGTGGAAATTAAATGGAAAAAAATTAAATTTTGGATAATTAACGCGTACTTTCAATACCGCCTACCAACTCAAGATTTTGTAAACAAAATACAGGACATAATAGGACAAAGAGGTAATAATAGTATTCTGCTGTTGGCAGACACAAATGCAAAGTCGACAATGTGGGGAGCACAAGAAAACGATGACAAGGGTGACTTAGTGGAAGATTTAATTATTCAAAATGGACTGCAAATCTTAAACGTGGGAAATAGACCAACCTTTATAGGAAACAGAGGAAAATCACACATAGATGTATCATGTGCAACCACTGAGTTAGCAAACAGAGTAACAAATTGGCATCTGGGAGGCAGTAACACGCTAAGTGATCACGAAATTATAACCATAGAGATTCAGGCAAACCAAACAACCAAAGTAGCAGAGACATATAATATAAAGAAAACAAACTGGAATAAGTTTAAAGATAATTTAAAGTTACCACAAATAGAAGAAGATAGTAATATTACACAAATAATACAGGAAATAGAGTTAGTAACCAAGGAAGCACTAAAAGATGCTACCCCGACAAATAAGGAAATTAAGAAATACGAAGACTTTTGGAACCCCAAACTCCAGAGGTTGAAACGAATAGCAACATCAGCAATAAAAAGCTACCAATCAACACTTCATCTCATTCTGAAGGAAAGGAGATTGGAAAAATACAGAATTGCTAAAAGGGAATACAAAGAAGAACTATTAGAGGCAAAAAAGAAAAGTTGGGATTTATTCCTAAAAGAGAATATAGAATCAGATCCATGGGGAACACCCTACAAACTAATTACACAAAAAGTCAACCCTCTAATATTGAGCACAGTTAAAAAACCTGATGGAATGCTAACTACGAACAGAGAGGAAACATTAACGGCATTAGCAAATAAGTTCTTCCCAAAGGATATAAAGGAGACAGATACGAAAAGTAACATCGAGTTAAGAAACAAAATGATGGAGGAAAACATTGATACTGTACCCGAAGAAGATCTGGTAACAAATGAGGAGATGGAAAAGATAATGAAGAAACTTAAAAACAAAAAAGCACCAGGAATAGATGGACTAAATAATGAAATATACAAAAAGGCAAAAGATATTTGGACACCATATCTAGCTAGACTATTTAACTGGTTACTTAAGAAGCAACTTTTCCCAGATTCCTGGAAAATTTCAAAGTTAAGTATCCTATCTAAAGGACCAGAAAACTACGCCTCAGAAGTTGGATCTTATAGACCCATTTGCTTGCTTAAAAACATTTCCAAAATTTTTGAAAGAATAATCCTAAACAGGTTACAAAAATATAGAGACGTTAAGGATGATCAATTACAATATGGTTTTAGAACTGGAAAATCAACAGAAGACGCCATGAATAGATTAGTAGATAATATAAAGGAAAAAAGGTACGAACGAAAATATGTCTTAGCACTCTTTATAGATATTGAAGGAGCTTTTGACAATCTTTGGTTTCCCTCTCTTCTAGAAAATATCAGAAAATTAAATTTGCCTAAATACATAATAAACTTAATAAGAAATTACTTATTAAACACGAAAATTCTAATACCGAACGAAGAAGGAGACATAGAAATTGAGACCGAGAAAGGTTGCCCACAAGGTTCTATCCTGGGACCAACTTTATGGGACATTGAGCTACAACCATGCTTGGAAGTATTAAACAAGATGCAGAAAGTGGACATAGTTGTTGCATTTGCCGACGATATTGCAATAACAGCAAGTGGAAATAGCAGAAGAGAATTAGAAATTAAAACTGCAAAAATAATAGAACAATTAGACAAGTGGAGCAAAGATAGTATACTAAAACTATCAACGAGCAAAACTAAATACCTAATTTTTGGAACAAAGTTACAACGAAACCCAATAATAAAGATAAATAATATAAACATAAAAAGAGAACAAAAGATAAGATATCTGGGAATAATATTAGATGAAAAACTAAATTTTGATGCACATTTTAAATATGTAACAACTAGAGGGAACAGCATAGCAAATAAATTAATTACGATAGCTAGAAACAAATACAAACTACCATTGAAAATAATAAATTTGTACCAAGAAACCATTTTAGCAGCTGCAATAACATATGCATCAAGTGTTTGGATTGGGAGAGTATTAGAAAATAAAACATATAAGAATAGATTAAATAGACCACAAAGAAACATACTCATAAGATTAAGTGGAGCTTTTTCATCAACATCACATAGCTCATTAAGTATAATATTAGGAGTAAAACCCATGAATATTGTAGCTCTGCAGAAAGCAGCGAACTATTGGTTAAGAAAAGGAAATCTAGACAAAATCAGGAATACATTTGATAAAGAACTAAATACCGAAAAAGAAATTGAAGATCATATGATAGCAATTTGGAATGAAGATTGGCAACGGTATGAAGGAGCTCACAGAGTACATCAGATATTTCCAAACATAAAAGATAGACTACAAATAAAACATTTAAATCCCACTTACGGAATAATTCATTTCCTAACAGGACATGGACCGTATGAAGATTACTTGTATAAAATAAAATCCAAACGAACACCAAGCTGTGAATGTGGAGAAATTGGCACACCAGAACACCACATTATGTGGTGCCCAACAATGGAAGATGACGTGATACTAAGAAGGGATATTCGAAACAAGACTTTACAAGAAATATTAACTAGTAAGGAAGATTGTGAGAAATTGAAAAAAAATAACTAATGAATACTCAGATATAAGAAGAAATATGTACAGAAAAAATTTAAACAATGGAGAGAATTAAAGTGATGAATGAAAGAAAATGAAAGAATGTGAGACTTGTTAATGGACCGGAGAAAAGACTCCAGGAGAGGAAACACAGGAAATCCGTGTCTCCCACCGGGAACAAATTGAATGAATGTATGCACCTCCATCCTAGGGACTGGAAGAGGAATTCCGGTGCAAGAGTGTGTGAAGAAGAGTGCGTGAAGTGGAGAGAGGTGGTGGGCTCACGGGAGGAAATAGGGTAATGGCAAGAAAGGACAAAATCGAAAACACCGCATTTACCGTTTCGGGCGCCAGGTGAAGTTGGTGAGGATAGCACTGGGATACAATGGACCGGGGTCCACACTAAGTGCTCCGAGTGGACCCCGGACCCAGTCTATAAGAACCAGCCAAGATACCAAGGAACGCAAAATGAGCGGTTAAAAGAAATAAATAAATAATGAATACAGTATTAGAGTTAAATGAAAAGATAAATTTTTAGTATGTGGAAGAAAGAAAGTAGACAATAAATGGAAAAACATACAGGCTGAAAAACTAAAAGTTAAGTTAAGCCAGAAATTCGTGTGGTGCAAGGTGAAGTTAAATATATATATATATATATACGAGCATATATAAATAGAAAGTCATATAGGTGAAAAATAAGTGTCAGTGATTATTAGTGTTAGTGACAGCAAAAGCATACAGTGTAGTGTAGTGTTAAGAATATTAGTTTTGCTGCATAAGTGTTAGTGTGGAAACACAGGTGAAAACCATTAGTGCAGTGAAAGAAATAGGTGAATACCAAAGAAATATATTTAAATATATATATATATATATATATATATATATATATATATATATATATATATATATATATATATATATATATATATAAAACATATGGGTGAAAAAACCTAATCATACAGGGAAAACCTGCAAGAAACAAGAAGAAGCCTAAGGTAAAAAGAAGAAGCAGCCAACACGTAAAAACATAAATACGCAGAGAACACAGATACCAAACACACACACAGAAATACACAAAAAAACAAGCAATCTAGATTCCAACTTATTTGTTAAATTCTTAGTTTTTTTGTTTGTTTTTTGTTTGTTTTTCGTTTTTGTAAATTTTCCCTTTTTTGGTCTCTTTTCCTTCCCTATCCTTTCCCTCCCAAATTTTCCTATTTTTTCTTTTTTCACTTATGGAAATAAAGAAAAAACAAAACTACTATAGAAATCATTCGCAATGATGATAACTCGTCAGTTTTCGAATGCTCTAGGTAACCGACTAAGAGTAACGCGACTGACCGAATGTAAAAAACAACAAACTGTATGCAGAAAGTAATGAGACCTGCCGCCGCGTGGAACTCCATTCGCAAGAAGCAAGCTCCCCGGAGGGATTCCGGTGGATCATCCAAAGAATTAACGCACTGAAGCACTATGCTCACATATGGTGTAAGCAGAAAGTATTTAGACTCGCAACCGCGTGGGGCTCCATTCGCTAGAAGCAAGCTCCCCGGAGGGATTCCGGTGGATGATCCTAAGAATTAACGCACTGAAGCACTACGCTCACATTCAGTGTATGCAGAAAATAATGATACTCGCGGCCGCGTTGCACTCCTTTCAATAGAAAAAAAGGTATCCGGAGCGATCATGTTGGATGATCCAAAAAATTAACGCACTGAAGCACTATGCTCACATTTAGTGTATGCACAAAATAATGAGACTGGCCTGCACGAAGCGCTTCATTTCTACAAGCAAGCTTCCGGAGTAATTGTGGTGTATGATCCAAACAATTAACGCACTGAAGCACCATGCTCACATACAGTGTATGCAGAAGGTAATGATACTCGCCGCCTCGTGGCACTCCTTTCAATAGAAGAAAGCTCCTAGCAGGGATTGTGGTGGATGATCCACAAAGCGCACTGAAGCACTATGCTCACGTTTAGTGTACGCAGAAAATAATGAGACTAGGATCCACGTGGCGCTCCGTTCACTATAAGCAAGCTCCCCGGAAGGATTGCGGTGGATGATCCAAACAATTAACGCACTGAAGCAATATCCTAACATACAGTTTATGCAGAAAGGAATGAGACTCGCCGACCTGTGGCACTCCATTCGCTAGAGGGAAGCTCCCCGGAGGAATTGTAGTGGATGATCCAAACATTTAACACACTGAAGCACTATGCTCATATACAGTGTATGCACAAAGTAATGATACTCGCAGCCGCGTGGCACTCCTTTCAATACAAGAAAGCAACCCGCAGGGATTGTGGTGGATGACCCAAAAAATTAACGCACTGAAGCACTATTCTCACATTTAGTGTACGCAGAAAAAAAATGCGACTGGCCTCCACGTGGCGCTCCATTCACTACAAGCAAGCTACCCGGAGAGTTTGTGGTCGATGTTCCAAACAATTAACGCACTGAAGCACTATGATCACATACAGTATATGCGGAAATTAATGAGACACGCCGCCGCGTGGAATTCCATTCGATAGAAGCAAGCTACCCGGAGAGATTGTTGTCGATGATCCAAACAATTAACGCACTGAAGCATTATGCTCACATTCAGTGTATGCAGAAAATAATGAAACTGACCTCAGCGTGGCTCTCCATTCGCTACAAGCAAGCTCCCCGGAGTCATAGTGGTCGATGATCTAAACAATTAACGCACTGAAGCATTATGCTCACATAAAGTGTATGCACAAAATAATGATATTGGACGCCGCTTGGTAATTCTTTCAATAGACGAAAGCACCCCGGAAGGATTGCGGTGGATAATCCAAACATTTAACGCACTGAAACGCTATGGTCACATACAGTATCTGTACAGAAGGTAATGAGACTCGCCGCCGCGTGGTTAACCATTTTCTAAAAGCAAGCTAACAGGAGGGATTGTGGTTTAAGATCCAATCAATTAAAGAACTGAAGCACTATGCTCATATACAGTATGTGTGCAGAAAGTAAAGAGACTCGCCTCCGCGTGGCGCTCCAATCGCTGTAACCAAGCGTTCCGGAGTAATTGTGGTGGGTGATCCAAACAATTAACACACTGAAGAACTAGACTCACATACAGTGTATAAAGAAAGTAATAAGACTGGCCTCCGTGTGGCGACTAGCAAGAAGAAAGCTAGTCGGATGTATTGTGGTGGATGATCCAAAAAAATAAATCACTGAAGCACTATGCTCACATTTAGTGTACGCAGAATATAATGAGACTGGCCTGCACATGGAGATTTTTTCGCTATAAGCAAACTCTCCTGAGTTATTGTTGTGGATGATCGAAACAATTAACGCACTGAAGTACTATAGCCGCAAACAGTCTGTTTGCAGAAAGTAATGAGACTAGCGGCCGCGTGGCGCTGTATTCGCTACAAGCAAGCTCCCCAGAGTGATTGTGGTGGATGATCCAAACAATTAACGCACTGAAGCACTATGCTCATATACAGTATGGGTCCACAAAGTAATGAGACTCGCTTTCGCGTGGCGCTCCAATTGCTGGAAGCAAGCTTCACGGAGTAATTGTGGTGGATTATCAAAACAATTAACGCACTGAAGCACTATGCTCACATTCAGTGTACGCAGAAAATATTGAGACGGGCCTCCACGTGGCGCTCCATTCGCTACAAGCAAGCTCCTCGGAGAATTGTGGCGGATGATCAAAAAAAATTAACGCACAGAAGCACTATGCTCACAAACATTATGTGTTCAGAATGTAATGAGACTGTCCGCCGCGTGGCGTTCCATTCGCTAGAAGGAAGCTCCCCGGAGAAATTGTTGTGGATGATCAAAACCATTAACGCAGTGAAGTACTATTGTCAAAAACAGTCTGTGTCCGAAAAGTAATGAGACTAGCCGCCGCCTGGCGCTCCCTTCGCTAGAACCAAACTCCGCGGAGGGATTGTTTTGAATGATGCAAGCAATTAACGCACTGAAGCACTATGATCACATACATTGCATGCACAAACTAATGAGTCTAGCCGCCTCGTGGCGCTCTATTCGCTAAAAGCAAGCTACCCGGATGGTTTGTTGTCGATGATCCAAACAATTAACGCACTGAAACACTATGCTCACGTACAGTATATGCAGAAATTAATGAGACTCGCCGCCGCGTGGCATTCCATTCGATAGAAGCGAGGTACTCGGAGAGATTGTGGTCGATGAACCAAACAATTAACACACTGAAGCTCTATGCTCACCAACAGTGTACGCAGAAAGAAATGAGACTAGCCGCCAGGTGGCGATCCATTCGCTACAAGAGAGCTACCCGGACGGATTGTGGTAATGATCCAACCAGTTTTCGCACTGAAGCACCATGCTCAAAAAAAAATGTGTCCAGAAAAAAATGAGCCTCACCGCTGCGTGGCACTCCATTCTCTAGAAGCAAGCTAACCGTAGGGACTGTGGTAGATAGTCATAACAATTAACGCACAGAAGCATTATGCTCACATTCAGTGTATGCAAAAAATAATGAGACTGGCCTCCACGTGAGCCTCCATTCGCTACAAGCAAGCACCCCGAAGGAATCGTGGTGGATGATCGAAAGAATTAACACACTGAAGAACTAGACTCACATACAGTGTATGCTGAAAGTAATGATACTCGCCGCCGCGAGCACTCCTTTCAATAGAAGAAAGCTCTACGGAGGGATGGTGGTGAATGATAAAAAACAATTAACGCACTGAAGCACTATCCTCACCTACAGTGTATGCAGAAGGTAATGAGACTGGCCTCCACGTGGCGCTAAATTCGCTAGAAGCTAGCTACCTGGAGGGTTTTTGGTGGATTATCTAAAAAATTAACGCAGGGAAGCTGTATGCTCACATTCAGTTTATGCAGAAAATAATGGGAATGGCCTCCGCATGGCGCTCCTTTCACTACAAACATGCTCCCCAGAGTGATTGTGGTGCATGATACAAAAAAACAACACACTAAAGCACTATGCTCATATAGAGTATGTGTCCAGAAAGAAATGAGACTCGCCTCGGCTTGAAGCTCCAATCGCTGGAATCAAGCTTCCCGAAGTAATAGTTGTGGATGATCCAAACAATTAACGCAGTGAAGCACTATGGTCACAATCAGTCTGTGTCCGGAAAGCAATGTGACTGGCCCGCGCCGTGGCGCTCCATTCGCTAGAAGCAAGCTCATTGCGAAAAATCGTGGATAGGGATCCAAGCAAGCCAACACACTGAAGCAGTATGCTGAGAAACAGTATGTTTCCGGAAAGTAATGAGACGCGCCTAGGCGTGGCGTTCAACTCGCTAGAAGCAAGCTCCGCGGACGGATTGTGGTGGATAATCCAAACACTTAACGCACTGGAACACTATTTTCACATAGAGTATGTTTACAGAAGGTAATGAGACTCGCCGCCGCGTGGCACTCCATTCCCTAGAAGCAAGCTAACTGGAGGGATTGTGTTGGATGATCCAATAAATTAAAGCACTGAAGCACTATGCTCACATACAGTATGAAGAAAATAATGAGACAGGCCTCCACGTGGCGCTCAATTTGCTACAAGCAAGCTCCCCGGAGGGATTGTGGTTGTCAGCCCAACAATTAACGCACTGAAGCTCTCATACAGTATGTGTCCAGAAAGAAATGAGACTCTTCGCCACGTGGCGGAAGAGGTCTCAATATTTTCTGCATACACTGAATTAGAGCATAGTGCTTCAGTGCGTTAATTGTTTTGGCAATCCACCACAATTACTCCCGGAAGCTTGCTTCCAGCGATTGGAGCGCCACGCGGAGCCGAGTCTCATTACTTTCTGGACACATACTGTATATGAGCATAGTGCTTCAGTGCGTTATTTTTTGTTTCTGCCTGGCGCTTCAATCGCTGGAAGCTAGCTTTCCGGCGAAATTGTGGTGGATGATCCAAACAATTGACGAACTGAAGCACTATGCTCACATTCAGTGTATGCAGAAAATAATGAAACTGGCCTCAGCGTGGCGCTCCATTCACTACAAGCAAGCTCCCCGGAGGGATTGTGGTGGATGATCTAAACAATTAACGCACTGAGGCATTATGCTCACATACAGTGTAGGCACAAAGTAATGATACTCGACGCCGCGTGGCACTTCTTTCAACAGACGAATACACCCCGGAGGGATTGTGGTGGATAATCCAAACACTTAACGCACTGAAACACTATGCTAACATTTAGTGTATGCCCAAAAAAATGAGACTCGACTCCGCGTGGCACTTTTTTTAATAGACGAAAGCTCCCCGGAGGGATTGTGGTGTATAATCCAAACACTTAACGCACTGAAACACTATGCTCACATACAGTATCTGTACAGAAGGTAATGAGACTCACCCCCGCGTGGCTATCCATTCTCTAGAAGCAAGCTAACGGGAGGGATTGTGGTGGATGATCCAATCAATTAAAGAACTGAAGCAATACGCTTATATACAGTATGTGTGAGGAAAGTAATAAGACTCGCCTCCGCGTGGCGCTCCAATCGCTGGAAGCAAGCGTTCCGGAGTAATTGAAGTGGGTGATCCAAATAACTAACACACTGAAGAACGGGACTCACATACAGTGTATGCAGAAAGTAATGATACTCGCCGCCACGTGGCACTCCATTCGGTACAAACAAGCTCCCCAGAGTGATTGTGGTGTATGCTGTAAAAAAATTACGCACCAAAGCACTATGCTCATATAGAGTATGTGTCTAGAAAGTAATGAGACTCTTCTAAGCTTGGCGCTCCGATCGCTGGAAGCAAGCTTCCCGGAGTATTTGTGGTGAATGTTCCAAAGAATTAACGCAGTGAAGCACTATGGTCACAAACACTCTGTCTCCGGAAAGTAATGAGACTGGCCGCGGCGTGGCGCTCCATTCGCTAGAAGCAAGCTCATTGGGGAAAATCGTGTATAGGGAACCAAGCAGACCATCTCACTGAAGCACTATCCTCACAAACAGTATGTTTCCGGAAAGTTATGAGACTCGCCTCGGCGTGGCGCTCGACTCGCTAGAAGGAAGCTCCACGAAGAGATTGTGTTGGATAATGCTAACACTTAACGCTGTGAAACGCAATGCTCACATACAGTATGTGTACAGGAGGTAATGAGACTCGCCGTTGCGTGGCACTCCATTCCCTAGAAGCAAGCTAACTGGAGGGATTGTGGTGGATGATCCAATCAATTAAAGCACTGAAGCACTATGCTCACATACAGTGTATTCAGAAAGTATTGAGACTTTAATCCGCGTGGCGCTCTATTCGCTAGAAGCAAGCTCCACGAATGGATTGTTGTGGATGAACGAAACAATTAACGCACTGATGCACTACGCTCACATACAGTGTATACAGAAAATAATAAGACTGGCCTCAGTGTGGCGCTCCATTCGCTAGAAGAAAGCTACTCGGATGGATTGTGCTGGATGATCCAAAAAAAATGACGCACTGAAGCAATATGCTCACATTTAGTGTACGCAGAAAATAATGAGACTGGCCTCCACCTGGCGCATTTTTTGCTATAAGCAAGCTCCCCGGAGGAATTGTTGTGGATGAGCGAAACAATTAACACACTGAAGTACTATAGTCGCAAACACTCTGTGTCCAGAATTTAATGAGACTTGCTCCCGCGTGGCGCTCCATTCGCTACAAGCCAGCTCCCCAGAGAGATTGTGGTGGACGATCCAAACAAATAATGCACTAAAACACTATGCTCATATACAGTATGTGACCAGAAAGTAATGAGACTCGCCCCTGCGTGGCGCTCCATTCGCCACAAGCTAGCTCCTCGGAGGGATGGTGGTGGATGATCCAAAAAATTAACGCACAGAAGCACTATGCTCACAAACAGTATGTGTTCGGAAAGTAATGAGACTGTCCGCCGCGTGGCGCTCCATTCGCTAGAACCAAGCTCCCCGGAAGGATTGTTGTGGATGATGCAAGCAATTAACGCACTGAAGCACTATGATCACATACATTGAATGCACAAAGTAATGAGTCTCGTCGCGGCGTGGCGCTGTATTCGCTAAAAGCAAGCTACCCGGAGGGATTGTGGTGAATGATCCAAACATGTAACGCAGTGAAGCACTATGCTAAGAAACAGTATGTGATCAGAAAGTAATGAGACTCGGCGCCGCGTGGCACTCCATTCTCAAGAAACAAGTTAGCTGGAGGGATTGTGGTGGATGCTCTAATCAATTAAAGCACTGAAGCACTATGCTCACATACAATATGAAGAAAACAATGAGACAGGCGACGACTTGGTGCTCCATTTGCTACAAGCAATCTTCCCGGAGGGATTGTGGTGCATGGTCCAAACACAGAAGCACTATTCTCACATACAGTGTATGCAAAAAGTATTGAGAGCTTCCTCCGCGTGGCGCTCCATTCGCTAGAAGCGACATCACCGGATGGATTGTGGTGGATGAACGAAACAATTAACGCACTGATGCACTACGGTCACGTAAGTGTATACAGAAGTGGCTATCCGTTCTCTAGAAGCAAGCTAACGGGAGGGATTGTGGTGGAAGATCCAATCAATTAAAGAACTGAAGCAATATGCTCATATACAGTATGTGTGCAGAAAGTAATGAGACTCGCCTCCGCGTGGCGCTCCAATCGCTGGAAGCAAGCGTTCCGGAGTAATTGAGGTTGGTGATCCAAATAACTAACACACTGAAGAACGGGACTCTCATACAGTGTGTGCGGAAACTAATGATACTCGATGCCACCTGGCACTCCATTCGGTACAAGCAAGCTCACCAGAGTGATTGTGGTGTATGCTATAAAAAAATAACGCACTAAAGCACAATCCTCATATAGAGTATGTGTCTAGAAAGTAATGAGACTCGCCTAAGCTTGGCGCTCCGATCGCTGGAAGCAAGCTTCCCGGAGTATTTGTGGTGAATGTTCCAAAGAATTAACGAAGTGAAGCACTATGGTCAAAAACAGTCTGTGTCCGGAAAGTAATGAGACTGGCCGCGGCTTGGCGCTCCATTCGCTAGAAGCAAGCTCATTGCGGAAAATCGTGTATAGGGAACCAAGCAGACCATCTCACTGAGGCACTATGCTCACAAACAGTATGTTTCCGGAAACTAATGAGACTCGCCTCGGCGTGGCGTTCGACTCGCTAGAAGCAATCTTCAATAAGAGATTGTGGTGGGTAATGTCAACACTTAAAACACTGAAACATTATGCTTACATACAATATTTGTATTGAAGGTAATACGGCTCGTCGCCGCGTGGCGCTCCATTCGCTAGAAGCAAGCTACCGGCAGGGATTGTGGTAGATGATAAACACAAATAACGCACTGAAGTACTGTAGATACAAACTGTATGTGTCCAGAAAATAAAGAGACTGGCCTCCACGTGGTGCTCCATTCGCTAGAATCAAGCTCCCCGGAGGAATTGTGGTGGATGATCGAAACAATTAACGCACTGAAGTACTATTGTCACAAACAGTCTGTGTCCGGAACGTAATGAGACTGCCCGCCACGTGGCGCTCAATTCGCTAGAAGCAAGCTACCCGGAGGGATTATGTTGGATGATCTAAACTATTAACACATTGAAGCACTATGCTTACGTTCAGTATTATTAACAAAATAATGAGACGGGCCTCCACGTGGCGCTCCATTCGCTACAAGAAAGTTCCCCGGACCGATTGGGGTGGTGATACAAACAATTAATGCACTGAAGCACTATGCTCAAAACAGTATGTGACCAGAAAATAATGAACCTCACCGCAGCCTGGCGCTCCATTACCTAGAAGCAAGCTCGCTGGAGGAATTGTGGTGGTTGATCCAAACAATGAACACACTGAAGCTCTATGCTCACAAACATTGTATGCAGGAAGTAATGATATTCGCCACCGCGTGGCACTCCTTTAACTAGAAGCAAGTTCCCCGGGGGGATTGTTGTGGATCATCCAAACAATTAACACACTCAAGCACTATGCTCACATACAGTGTATGCAGAAAGTAATGTTACCCGCCGCCACGTGGCACTCCTTTTAGTAGAACAAAGCTACCCGGAGGGATATTGGTGGATGATCCAAACAATTATCGTACTGAAGCACTATGCTCACATTCAGTGTATGCACAAAATAATGAGACTGTCCGCCGCGTGGCGCTCCATTCGCTAGAACCAAGCTCCCCGGAGGGATTGTTGTGGATGACGCAAGCAATTAACGCACTGAAGCACTATGATCACATACATTGAATGCAAAAAGTAATGAGTGTCGCCGCCGCGTGGTGCTGTATTCGCTAAAAGGAAGCTACCCGGATGGATTGTGGTCGATGATCCAAACAATTAACGCACTGAAGCACTATGCTCACATACAGTGTATGTAGAAAGTATGGAGAGTTTCCTCCCCGTGGCGCTCCATTCGCTAGAAGCGACATCACCGGATGGATTGTGGTGGATGAACGAAACAATTAACGCACTGATGCACTACGGTCACGTAAGTGTATACAGAAAGTAATGAGACTGTCCTCCGTGTGGCGCTCCATTCGCTAGAAGCAAGTTACTCGGATGGATTGTGGTGGATGATCCAAAACTTTAATGCACTGAAGCACTATGCTCACATTTAGTGTACGCAGAAAATAATGAGACTGGCCTCCACCTGTGCTCAATTCGCAGTAAGCAAGCTCCACTGAGGGATTATGGTAGAAGATCGAAACAATTAACGCACTGAATCACTATCCTCTCATAGAGAGTATGCGGAAGGTAATAAGACTCGCCGCCGCGTGACACTCCCTTCGTTAGAATCAAGCTACCTAGAGAGATTGCGGTGGATGATCCAAACAATTAACGCACTGAAACACTATGCTCACATTCAGCATATGCACAAAATAATGAGACTGGCCTCCACGAGTCGCTCCATTCGCTAAAAGCAATCTCGCCGTAGTAATTGTGGTGGATGATCCAAAATATTAACACACTGAAGCACTATGCTCACATACAGCGTATGCAGAAAGTAATGATACTCGCCGCCGCGTGGCACTCCTTTCAATAGAAGAAAGCTACCCGGAGGGATTGTGGTGGATGATCCAAACAATTAACACACTGAAACACTATGCTGACATACATTCTATGCAGAAAGTAATGAAATTGGCCGCCGCTTGGCACTCGTGTCAATAGAAGAAAGATACCCGGAAGGATTGTGGTGGATGATCCAAAAAATTAACGCACTCAAGCACTATGCTCACATTTAGTGTACGCAGAAAATAATGAGACTGACCTCCACGTGGCGCTCCATTCGGTATAAGCAAGCTCATCGGAGAGAATTTGATGGATGGTCCATGCAATTAATGCACTGAAGCACAATCCTCACATACAGTGTATGCAGAAAGCAATGATACTCTCCGCCGGTTGGCACTCCTTTTAATAGAAGAAAGCTACCTGGAGGGATTGTGGTGGATTATCCAAATAACGCACTGAAGCACTATGCTCACGTTCAGTGTATGTACAAAATAATGAGACTGGCCTCCACGTGGCGCTCCGTTCGCTACAAGCAAGCTCCCGGAGGGACTGTGGTGGATGATCCAAACAATTAACGCAGTGAAGCACCATACTAACAAAGAGTAGGTTTCAGAAAGTAATGAGACTGGCCGCCGCGTGGCGGTCCATTCGATAGAAGGAAACTCCCCGGAGGGATTGTGGTGGATGATCGAAAGAATTAACGCACTGAAGTAGTATTGTCACAAACAGTCTGTGTCCGGAAAGTAATGAGACTGGCCGCCGCTTGGCGCCCAATTCGCTAGAAGCAAACTCATCGCGGATAGGAATCCAAGCAGACCTAATCACTGAAACACTACGCTCACAAACAGAATATTTCGGAAAGTAATGAGACTCTCTGCCGAATGGCGTTCCCCTCGCTAGAAGCAATCACCCCAGAGGTATTGTGGTGGATAATCCAAACACTTAACGCACTGAAACATTATGCTCACATACAATATTTGTATTGAAGGTAATGAGGCTCGTCGCCGCGTGGCGCTCCATTCGCTAGAAGCAAGTTCCCCGGAGGGATTGTGGTCGATGATATAAACATTTAACGCACTGAAGCACTATTCTCACCTTCAGTTTATGCAGAAAATAATGACACTCGCGCAGCGTGGCGCTCCATTCGCTGGAAGCAAACTCATCGAGGAATTTGTGGTTTGGTTTCCAAGCAGTGCAACGTACGGGAGCACTGTGCTCACAAACACTATGCGTCCAAAAAGTAATGAGTCTGGCCGCCACGTGGCACACCATTCGCTAAAAAAAAGCTGTTCGGAAGGATTGTTGTAGATGATCCAAACTATTAACGCACTGAAGCATTATACTCGGAAGCAGTATTTGTCAAGAAAAAAATGTGACTAGCTGCTGCGTGGCGTACCATTCGCTACAAGGAATCCCCCCGGAGGGTTTGTGGTGGATGATCCAACAATTAACGCACTGACGCACTATGCTCACGAACAGTATGTGTCCAGAAAGTAAAGAAACTGCCCGACACGTTTCACTCCATTCGCTAGAAGCAAACTCCTCGGAGGGATTGTCGTGGATGATCCAAACAATTAACGCACTGAAGCACTATACTCACATTTAGTGTATGCAGAAAATAATTAGACTGGCCTACGCGTAGAGCTCTGTTCCTTACAACAAAGCTCCCCGAATGGACTGTGGTGGATAATAAAACAATTGACGCACTGAAGCACTATTCTCACAAACAGTATGTGTCCACAAAATAATGACACTCGCCGCCGCGTGCCGCTCAGTTCGCTTGAAGGAAGTTCTCCGGAGGAATTGTGGTGGATGATCCAAACCATTAACGCATATAAGCACTATGCTCACAAACAGTATGTGTCCAGAAAATAATGAGACTCGCCGCCGGGTGGCGCTCCATTCGCTAGAAGCAAGGTCCCCAGAGGGATTGTGGTGGGAGATCCAAAGAATTAACACACTGAAGCACTACGCTCACATACAGTGTATGGGAAAAGTAATTAGACTGTCCTCCGCGTGGCATTACATACTATAGAAGCAAGCTAGCCGGCGGAATTGTTGTGGGTGATCTAAACAATTAACGCACTGAAGCACCATCCTCACATACAGTGCATGCAGAAAATAATGAGACTGGCCTCCGCCTGGCGATCCATTCGCTAGAAGCAAACTCCCCGGAGGGATTGTGGTGGATAATCCAAACAATTAGGGCACTGAAGCACTATGCTCACCTACAGTGTATGCAGAAAAAAATGAGACTGGTATTCGCGTGGCACTCCATTCGCTAGAAGCAAGCTACCAGGAGGGATTGTCGCGGATGATCAGAACAATTAACGCACTGAAGCACTATGCTCACATTCAGTGTAAGCAGAAAATAATGAAACTGGCCTCCGCGTGGCGTTACATTCGCTACAAGATAGCTCCACGGAATGATTGTGGTGGATGATCCAAACAATTAACGCACGGAAGCACTATGCTCACATACACTGTATGCAGAATATAATGAGACTTGCGTCCACGTTTTGATCCATTCGCCAAAAGCAAGCTCCATGGAGGGGTTGTGGTGGATCATCCAAAATTAACGCACTAAAGCACTACGCTCACATACAGTGTATGCAGAAATTAATAAGACTGGCCTCCAAGTATCGACCCTTTCGCTACAAGCAAGCTCCCCGGAGGGATTGTGGTGGATGATCAAAACAATTAAGGCACTGAAGCACTATGCTCACATACAATGTATGCAGAAATTAATGAGAATGGTACCCGTCTGGCGCTCCATTCACTTCAAGCAAGCTCTCCGCGGGGATTTTGGTGGATGATCCAAAAAATTACGGCACTGAAGCACTGAGCTCACATACAGTGTATGCAGAAAATAGTGAGACTGGTATCCTCAGGAGCTTCATTCGCTAGAAACAAGCTCATCGGGGAAATTGTGGATGGAGATCCAAGCTGAGCAACGCACTGAAGCACTGTGCTCATGTGCAGATTATGTACAGAAAATAATGAGACTGGCCGCCCCGTGGCACTCCATTCGCTTGAAGCAAGCCCACCGGAGAGATTGTGGTGTGTGATCCAAACAATTAACGCACTGAAGCGCTATGCTCAAGTACAGAGTATTCAGAAAGTAATGAGACTCGCCGCCGTGTGGAGCTCCATTTGATAGAGGCAAGCTCCTCGGAGGGATTGTGGTGAATGATCCAAACAATTAACGCACTGAAGCGCTATGCTCACAAAATGTATGTGTCAAGGAAATAATGAGACTCACCGCCGCGTGGCGCTCCATTCGCTTGAAGCAAGCTTTCCTAACGGATTATGGTGGATGATCCAAACAATTAACGCATTAAAGCACTGTGCTCACAAACAGTATGTGTCCAGATTTTTACACTCTTTTTCTCTATGTTGTTGTTATTGTTGTCTTGTTTTTCTTTCTTTTGTTAGCATGTCCCTCTGTAAAATGGCAAAATTATGCTGTATCTGGGAATTTGTTGAATAAATAAAATAATGAGACTAGCCGCAGCATGGCGCTGCATTCGCTAGAAGCAAGCTCTTCGGTGAAATTGTGGATGGGAATCCAAGCAGAGCAACGCACTGAAGCACTGTGCTCATGTACAGAGTAAGTCCAGAAATTAATGAGACTGGCATCCGCGTGGTGCTCCATTCGCGTGAAGCAAGCTCCCCGGATGGATTGTGGTTTATGTCTCAAACAATTATCGCATTGAAGCACTATTCTTAAATACATTGTATGCAGAAAGAAATGAGATTATCTCCGCGTGGCGCCCCACTCGCTAGAAGAAATCTACCCGGAGGGATTTTGGTGGATGATGTAAACAATTAACGCACTAATTCACTATGGTCACATACAGTGTATGCAGAAATTAATGAGACTCGCCCCCGCTTGGCGTTCCATTTTCTAGAAGCAATCTACCCGGAGGGATTGTGGTGGAGGATCAAAACAATTAACGCACTGAAGCACTATGCTCACAAACAGTATGTGTCCAGAAAGTAACGAGAATCGCCTCAACGTGGCACTCCATTGCTAAAAAAGAAGTACCCCATAGGGATTGTGGTGGATGATCCAAACAATTAGCGCAGTGAAGCACTATGCTCACACACAGTGTATAATGAAAATAATGTGATTGTCCTTCGTGTGGCGCTCCATTCGCTAGAAGCAAGCTCACCGGAGGAATTGTGGTGGACGATCCAAAATATTATCGCACTGAAGCACTATGCTCACCGCCCGCGTGGGTCTCCATTCGCTAGAAGCAAGAACCCCGGAGAAATTTTCGTGAATGATCAAAACAATTAACACCCTTAAGCAGTATGGTCACATACATTGTATGCAGAAAATAATGAGACTAGCCTCCGCGTGGCATTCCATACTGTAGAAGCAAGCTCATCGGGGAAATTGTGTATGGGGTTCAGACCAGAGCAACGCACTGAAGAACTGTGCTCAAAACAGTATGTGCCCAGATAGTAATGAGACTCGCCGCCGCGTGATACTCCATTCGCTAGAAGCAAGCTAACCGAAGGGATTTTAGTGGATGATCCAAACAATTGACGCACTGGGGCACTATGTTCTCAAACAGAATGGGTCGAGAAAGTAATGAGACTTACCGGTGCGCGGCGTTCCATTCGCTAGAAGCAAGCCCCCCGGAGGGATTGTGGTGGATGATCCAAACAATTAACGCGCTGAAGCACTATGCTTACATACAGTATGTGTCCAGATAGTAATGAGACTCGCCATCGCGTGACATTCCATTCGCTACAAGCAAGCTAACCGAAGGGATTGTGGTGGATGATCCAAACAATTAACGCACTTGAGCACTATGCTCGCAAACAGAATGTGTCGAGAAAGTAAAGAGACTCACCGGTGAGCGGCGCTCCTTTTTCTGCAAGCAAATTCGCCGGAAAGATTGTGGTGGATGATCCAAACAATTAACGCAATCAAGCACTATGCACACATACAGTGTATGCAGAAATTAATGAGACTCGCCGCCGCGTGACACTGCATTCGCTAGAAGCAAGCTCCCGTTAGAGATTGTGGTGGTTGATCCGAACAACCTATGCACTGAAGCACTAGGCTCGCATAAAGTTTGTGCAGAAAGAAATGAGACTGGCTCCCGCGTGGCGCTCAATTCGCTACAAGCAAGATCCCCGGAGGGATTGTGGTGGATGATCCAAACAATTAACACACCTAAGCAATATGGTCACATACAGTGTGTGCAGAAAATAATGAGACTAGCCTCCGGGTGGCATTCCACATTCTAGAAGCAAGCAAATCGGGTAAATTCTGTATGGGTTCATAGCAGAGCAACGCACTGAAGAACTGTGCTCAAAACAGTATGTGTCCAGATAGTAATGACACTCGAAGCCGTGTGACACTCCATTCGCTAGAAGCAAGCTCCACGGAGGAATTGTGGTGGATGATCCAGAGAATTAACGCACTGAGGCACTATGCTCACAAACAGTATGTGTCCAGAAAATAATGAGACACGCCGTCGCGTGGCGTTCTATTCTCTAGAAGCAAGTTACCCGGAGGGATTGTGGTGGATGATCCAAACAATTAACGCACTGAAGCATTATGCTCACATCCAGTGTATGCAGAAAATAATGAGACTAGCCTCCGCGTGGCATTCCATACTCTAGAAGCAAGCTCATCATGGAAATTGTGTATGCGGTTCATAGCAGAGTAACGCACTGAAGAACTGTGCTCAAAACAGTATGTGTCCAGAAAATAATGAGACTTGCCGCCGCGTGGCGCTCCATTCGCTAGAAGCAAGCTCATCGGGGAAATTGGGGATGGTGTTCAAAGCAGAGCAACGCACTAAAGCACTGTGCTCACGAACAGTGTGTGTGCAGAAAGTAATAAGACTGACCGCCGTGTGTAGGTCCATTCGCTAGAAGCAAGCTCCCCGGAGGGATTGTGGTGGATGGTGCAAACAATTCACGCACAAAAGCAATATGCTCACATACAGTGTAAGGTATGCAGAAAATAATGAGACTCGCCGCCGATTGGCGCACCATTCTCTAGAAGCAAGCTACCGGGAGGGATTGGGGTGGATGATCCAAATAAATAACGCACTGAAGCCCTACGCTCACATTCAGTGTATGCAGAAAATAATGAGACTGGCCGCCGCGTGGCAATCCAATCGTTAGAAGCAAGTTCCCCGGAGGGGTTCTGGTGGATGGTCGAAAAAATTAATGCACTGAAGCACTATGCTCACATTCAGTGTAGGCAGAAAATAATGAGACTGGCCTCCACGTGGCCCACCATTTGCTACAAACATGCTCCCCGGAGGGATGGTGGTGGATGATCCAAACAATTAACGCACTGAAGCACTATGTTCACATACAGTGTATGCACAAAGTAATTAGTTTCGCCGCAGACTGGCACTCCACTCGATAGAAGCAAGCTATCCGGAGGGATTGTGGTGGATGATCTAATCAATTAATGCACTGAAGCACTATGCTCACATTCAGTGTATGCAGAAAATAATGAGACTGGCCTCCACGTGTCCCGCCATTTGCTACAAGCATGCTTCCTTAAGGGATTGTGGTGGTTAATCCAAACTATTAACGCACTGAAGCACTATGCTAACTAACAGTGTCTGTGCAGAAAGTAAAGATACTTGCAGTCTCGTAGCGGTTCAATCGCTAGAAGCAAGCTTGTGGGGACATTGGTGATGGGGATCAAGCAAACAACTGATTGAGGCTTTGTGCTCACATACAGAGTGTGTTCAGAAATTAATGAGAATGGCCGCCGCGTGGCGCTCCATTCGCTAGAAGCAAGCTCCCCGGAGAAACTCTGGTGGATGTTCCAAACAATTAACGCACTGAAGTACTATACTCACAAACAGTATATGTCCAGAAAGTAATGATACTGGCAGTCGCGTGGCGGTCCTGTCGCTAGAAGCAAGCTCATCGGACGAATTTTGGTGGAAGATAAAAACAATTAACGCACTGAAGCACTATGCTAACAAACAGTGTATGCAGAAAGTAATGAGACACGCCGCCGCGAGGCACTCTATTCGATAGAAGCATGCAACCCGGAGTAATTGTGGTGGATGATACAAAAAATTAACGCACTGAAGCAGTATGCTCGCATACATTGTAAGTAGAAAGTAATGAGACTGGCTTCCCCGTTGAGCTCCATTCGTAAGAAGCAAGCTACCCGGAGAGATTGTGGTGGATGATCCAAACAACTAACGCTGTGAAGCACTTTTCTCACATACAGTGTATGCAGAAATTAATGTGACTCCCCGCTGCGTGGCACCCCATTTGGTAGGAGCTAGCTCCCCTGAGGGATTGTTGTGGATGATCCAAACAATTAACGCACTGAAGTACCATGCTCACCAACAGTATATGTACAGAAGGTAATGAGACTTGCCGCCTCGTGGTGATCCGTTCGCTAGAAGCAAGCTTTCCGGAGGGATTTTTCTGGATGGTCCAAACTATTAAAGCACTGAAAAACTATGCTTTCATACAGTGTATGCAGAAAATAATGATACTTGCCCCTGCGTGGCTTTCCATTCGCCACAAGTAAGCTCCCTGGAGGTATTGTGTTTGATGATCGAAACAATTCACGGACTGAAGCACTAAGCTCACATAGAGTATGTGTCCAGAAGGTAATGATACTTGCCACCGCGTGGCACTCCATTCGCTAGAAGCAAGCTACCCGTAGGCATTTTTTCGGATGATCCAAGCAACGAACGGAAGCACTATGCACACATACAGTGTATGCAGAAAATAATGAGACTCCCCGCCGCGAGGCACTCTATTCGATAGAAACATGCTACCCGGAGGGATTGTGGTAGATGATCCAAACAATTAACGCACTGAAGCACAATGCCTGCATACAGTGTATGCAGAAAGTAATGAAACAACCCTCCGCGTGGTGCTCTATTCGTTAGAAGCAAGGTACTCGAAAAGATTGTGGTGGATGATCCAAACAACTAACGCTCTGAAACACTATGCTGACATCAGTGTGTGCAGAAAATAATGAGACTGGCCTCCGCGTGGCGCTCCATTCTCTACAAGCAAGCTCCTCGTATGGATTGTGGTGAATGATCCAAAAAATTAACGTACTGAAGCACTATGCTCACATATAGTATGTGTCCAGAAAGTAGAGATATTTGCTACCGCGTGGCACTCCATTCGCTAGAAGCAAGCTCCCCGGAGAAACTGTGGTTAATGGTCGAAACAATTAAAGGACTGAAGCACTATGCTCACAAACAGTATCGGTCCAGAAAATAATTAGACTTGCCATCGCGTGGTTCTCCATTCGCTAGATGAAAGCTCCCCGGAGGGATTGTGCTAAATGATTCAAATAATTAACGCACTGATGCACTAGTCTCACATAAAGTGTATGCAGAAATTAATGAGACTCGTCGCCGCGTGACACTACATTCGCTAGAAGCAAGCTCCAGGGAGAGATTGCGGTGGATGATCCAAACAATTAACGCACTTAAGCACTAGGCTAACATATAGTGTGTGTCCAGATAGTAATGAGACTCGTCGTCGCGTGACATTCCATTCGCTAGAAGCCAGCTAACCGAAGGGATTGTGGTGGATGATCCAAACAATTAACGCACTGGAGCACTATGCTCGCAAACAGAATGTGTCGAGAAAGTAATGAAACTCACCGGTGAGCGGCGCTCTATTTTCTACAAGCGAAGTCCACGGAAAGATTGTGGTGGATGATCAAAAAAAAAACGCAGTGAAATCACTATGCTCACATTCAGTGTAAGCCGAAAATAATGAGACTGGCCTCCACGTGGCGCTCCATTCGCTACAAGCAAGCTCCCCGGAGGGATTGTTTTGGATGATCCAAAGAATTAACGCACTGAAGCACTATTCCCGCATACAGTGTGTGCAGAAAGTAATGAGACACTCCTCCGCCTGGCGCTCCATTCGTTAGTAGCAACCTACCCGGAGGGATTGTGGTGGATGATCCAAGCAACTAGCGCTCTGAAGCACTATGCTCTTATCAGTGTATGCAGAAAATAATGAGAATGGCCTCCGCGTAGCGCTGCATTCGCTATAAGCAAAGTCCCCGTAGGGATTGTGGTGAATGATTCAAAAATTAACGCACTGAAGGACTAGGCCCACATAGAGTTTTTGTCCAGAAAGTAATGATACTTGCCACCGCGTGGCACTTCATTCGCTAGAAGCGAGCTACCCGGAGGCATTGTGTCGGATGATCCAAAGAATTAAGACAGTGAAGCACGATGCTCACATTCAATGTAGCAGAAAATAATGAGACTGGCCACCGCGTGCCGCTCCATTCGCTTAAGTAAGTTCCCCGGAGGAATGTGGTGGATGATAGAAACAATTATCGCACTGAAGCACTAACCTAGCAAAGCGAGTAATTGATGTTCGTAAATATATATACTAATACCTCAAACAAAAATCTTGGTTACGCTACTGAGTTGGACGGATAATGAAAACAACTATCTAGGATAGGTTTTAGTAGTTGAGATACTAATACAAAGCCATGAGGGCCTACGAAATATACAGGGCTTCCTTCCATATCTCTCTTCGTAAGGAGAGTCACTAACCATGTTTCAGAGTTGGGACGTATCGGCGCAATGGATTTTATAGAAGGAGTTGTGGTGTAGGTTTCGCTCTTCCACCCATTTCTCTCTAGTCATGTGCACCGGTACAATCCAACTCTGAATTATAGGTGTTTAGATAGGAGTGTACTAATTTTTGTAATATTTCTTTAACCGCCTTTGATATCTCTAATAGTTTTCGAGCTAGGTAGCCTCAAATTACAATTTACTCGATTTCGGCATCTCATAACTTTGAAACAGAGTGTTTTTCGCCCTATGTTTATATGGACTTTTTTTTATTGTTTAGGTGTGAGGATTTCACCAGTGGATTTTGGCTACATAATAAATGAACACCCTGTATACAGGGTGTCTCAGGAGGAAGGGGCAATATTTTGGGAAGTTGTAGTGTGAGTGATTTTAAGCAAAAAAGTTCATATGAACATATTTCCTAATCTCAACGGTTTGAGAGCTACAGGTTGTGAACCATTTTTGACATTGTTGCGTATTGTTCACCCTGTAACTATTTTACAGAGGTAAGACATAGAGCCATGAAAGGTGATGGAATGACCTTTCCAACGGTATGCAACATGTGGTAGTGTTGTCTTCGGCAGATAAGCTATTGAGGGAAATTTAAGAAAGTTAAGGTTATTTAAAGAAATTGGATGGCAACACTGACCCCAAAATATCCCTCAATGCCTTCCCTTCCAAAAATACCACTGCAAAATATTGCTTATCATTGGAAAGGTAATTTCATCACCTTTCAAATCCGCTATGTACAATCTCTATAGAATAACTACAGGGTGACCAATAATCAATATAAAGTACAAAATGGTTCACAACCTGTAGCTCTCACTCAAACCGTTGCGACCGGCGGGAGCTCATGTGGTTCGGATTCCACGTTAATCAGTAGGTCCACGTCTCATATAGCCTCGCTGCTGAACGGGACGTTAAACTCAAAATCAACTCAACTCAAACCGTTGCGATTAGGCAATATGTTCATATTAACTTTTTTTTTTGCTTAGAATCACCCATACTATCATTTCCCAAAATATTGCCCTTTCCTTATGGGATACCCTATATATATATATATATATATATATATATATACGTGTGTGTGTGAGTGTTTTCTGTCAGCTTTCTTGCGTTTCAATATATCACTTGCTTCTCGATTTCTCGATGGTGACGTCACCCAAAGAGAGAAGTGAAGTGTTTGCACTTTTTTTCTATCTAGTAACCTTGCCGTAACGCAACTCAAAACGTGCGAAAAACATTAAAATGCTACGTCTGTTATAAAGAACAAAAACGCATAATTTGTGTTGTGTCGACGCAAAACGTTACGGAATGGGGCCTATATTAATTTTGTACAATCCCATATTCCTTATTCAAGAAATTCCCAACCCTGAAATGCAATCAGTGAATCAACTAAGGGAGGGGATATGGAAACAGAAGTAAACAACATAAGGAAAAATATGTTAAATCACTGACAGTACACTAATTTCTCTATTGAGATGCCAGTCTTTTCTGAAGAAGTGCATAGTGAATATATTTAGTGTAACATGGGTGGAAAATAACATTTTTTTTCTGTGTAGTGGAGTTATATGAACTTGACATGTCTTCAGTACAAAGAGCTTTTGCTCAGAAATTGTCAAAGTAGGTATTCCGAATCCAATACTAATCCTTATTGCGGAAAAAATGTATCTTTTTGAACGGCCAAATATCACACACTTCTTCTTTTTTTTCTTAATTGTGTAGATTTGAATGATAATATAAACAGTCTGTGAACGTTGGTCATAGTGAACAGCACGTATTTAATAATTCTTCTTGTTAAACAATTATGATTCCACAGGGCGGCGAGGGAGGATAACCCCACAGATCTACGAAATTCCCCCCGGCGCAATTTTCCAATCGAGCTCTACTTAGGTTATCAGTATTTTCGCAGTACTATTTTCACCCTCGTTTATTCAAACTTACCCTGGGAAAAGTCAAGCATCACTGAAATAAGTAAAATCGTGCCCAAATGAAGGGCTTAAGTTTATAGAGTTTCCCGTCCAGTTTCAAACCTACAAAAAACATTAAAACATGCAGTTTTACTATACAGATCCATAGTATGAGCATAGTAGGAGCTGGAGTAGGGACAGTAGTACTAGTAGGAACGGGTTAAAAGCCCCGCAGGGATTCATTGGCTTCTGTTCTCGACATAAAATGGGCATGCTGCTGAATCATGAAACCTTCTGCGTCTTGAAAATAGTACCAACTTCCACATATCTTTTCTCGTATTAAACATAACTTTACTGCCAAACTTACACACCTCAACATCACATAAGAACTCCAAATCATAATTTCTCCTGTAAATTTTCCTAATTCTTATAAAAAAACGGAGGGGGGGGGGCAACTCTAACCTTAACCCAAATGAGGATATAGGATTTAAGACTGTGATTTCTAGGCTTTCGGCATCTATGTCAATTTAGCCCGTCACGTATGAGGGATGACGTCTCTCGACAAGCACACTATCCGGGGAAAGGGAAAGAAAAAAGGATTGGATAAGGAAGCGGCTTGGGATATAAGTCAGGTACCACCCCGGCATTTCCTTGGTGTGAATGAGGAAAACCTCATTCAGGATGGCTGGCATGACAAAGCTTGCACTTTTCGACCTAGTACCCCACCGGGAATCGAACCCAGGACCGCTCGCATCGAAGGCGAGAGAGCGTTAGCGATTACGTTACGTGGGGCCACCCTGCTCAAAAGAGTTTTTCGTTGTAAGAATATATGTAGTCATTAAGGTCTTATCGCTCTAAATATAAGTTCATCAGTTGTGCAATTTCCTGATTGCATTGTAAGATTGGCATTAGTGCCGTATCTACGGACCAATTTGAAAATCGAAAAAAAGTACGAAAATGTACTGCATTCGGTTATATTTGGTTGGATTACATTAAGTTACGTTAGACTACGTTACATTTGGCATGCAGTATTACTATACGAATCCATAGTATAAGTAGTAGTAGGAGTAGGAGCAGTAGCAGTAGTAGTAGTAGGAACGGATTAGAAGCCCCGCAGGGGTTGGTTGGGTTCTGTTCTCGACATGAAATGAGCAAATTAAAGCTGAAAGAGCATTAAGAATGAGCTTGTTCAAATTTTCCTATACATTTTACAATCTATGGAACCGTATTATAGTAAAACAAGTGTTTGCGCGAAATAGTCCAACCGCCTCCACCATGGGCTGCGATTAGGGGGGCAAAGGGGGAAGTTGCTCCCCCACTTTTTTGAAATGACTCTTTAATGTATATAGTTTCATTTGGAAATACGAAGTTTTGTATGTATTATTGGTTCATAAAATAAAAATGGTGCCATAAAATATTTGCCGTTTCGTGAGTACGTATTGCTTGTCCTCCCATTTAGTTAAGAATTCTACAGGAATTGCGTTTTAATTACCACGAAAAATGGCCCAAAAATTAACCTATTGGAGCGCCACAATTCGAGCGTACTTTCATTTCTTCTTACAAGGGCTCGATATGTTAGTCAGCCGCTTTGGAACTAATTGAAATAACATTTCGCAAGAAAAGAAGTCCTTGACAAGTTATTCTTTAATTGCACAGAGATCGACAGTTCCTAAAATGTCTTTTCTTCTTTCTAATAGTAAGGAATATTTTGATTTGATTTTTTTTTTTAGTTTAACATCCCGTTCAGCATTGAGGCTATATGAGACGTGGACCTAATGATTAACGTGCTATCCGAACCATATGAGCTCCCGCCGGGAGTCGGATCCGACTCTTCCGCGTCAAAGACATGTACGCTAACCACTTAGCCACGAAGGTGCTCAGTAAGAAATATTAATTAAAAAGAAAGTAATAAGAAACAACTTCTGCTTTTTTTTTTTTTTTTTTTTTTTTGCATTGTAATATACGAGCTTAGGGATGTACACTCATGTCCAAAATGATTGTCGCATATCTATAACTGTCTTCTTGTAAGAATATAATTTGATAATGATGTTGCAGGGCACTTTTAATACTGATACTATGTGTATAATCGGGAAATGTATTTTTGTGGTAAATTTCATAGGAAAAGAATTATAAATACGAAAATTAGAATGAGTAAAACAAAATGTTGCTAAATGGACAAGGAAGTTTTATTTCCATTTTATTGTTCTTATTTATTGCTCTTTTAACATGAAATTTGCCACATACATGTCTTTGCCGGTTGTACACATACTAACATTATAAGAAATACCGGGCGAATTCGGTATCAAATTATATTCCTAGAACAATACATTTATAGACATGCGACA
The DNA here is from genome assembly GCF_964235325.1 of Thermobia domestica. Lineage (NCBI taxonomy): Eukaryota > Metazoa > Arthropoda > Insecta > Zygentoma > Lepismatidae > Thermobia > Thermobia domestica. The sequence goes on along the minus strand of NC_137459.1, from coordinate 107,570,162 downwards.
ATAATTTTGGACTTGAGTGTACATATACATTTTTTATATACAATTAAATTTAGTGAATTCAACATAATTCTAGGTTTTAGGATTATTTTGAATAACTGGAATATGGAGTGACTCTAAGTATTGTTGAGTTTTGACGTATTCCAAGAAAGTGAAACCTGCACCTAATGGGAACGAACATGTTTCGGGAAGCTTCAAAAGTATTTCTTTAAACGTCGTAGCATATGCTTGTGGTACCCACTGTCTTTCAAAGAGTAAATGGCATGCGTTGAATTAAAAATATAAGTTGTTCATTAAAACTCCCAATTTCAATATAACTTCTGCAAAAACAAGCCTCATTATTCATTACTATGATTATTTGATTAATATTATCCTTTCTATTTATTTGTTTTGGACATTTGTTATTAAATAAGCCCCTAATCTGATCAGACAATTTTCGAGACAGAATTTTAAAATGTTCATGGGCAAGGAATCAAATCTCTTCTTACACTTTCGTTGTTTAAGACTACAGAGGGCTAGTAACTACTTGCGTTGCTCGTGTCAATTTACTTAATAAAATATGAAACAAGATCTACGGTATTTTAACTGAAAAAGGCCGTATCCTAATAGTTATACAACCTTTTGTCAAACAAAGTGTTACAAGCAACCAGGGAAACTTACACTGATATACAAATATTCAGGTCATACTTTCCCCCCACCCACCCACTTTTAACGTCCAACCGCCGCCACTGGCCTCCACATACAGTTCCGCTTACAACATGAAAAACAACCAACAAATACAACCACTTTCTTAACTTTTACTATTCTCCTTACCTGACTTTCACTCATTCTTCCCCACAAACTTAAATAAATTCTCCAATTGACCCGGTAAATTTCCTAAAATTGGTCCGGCGATACAGCACTTAACCCGTAAGATTAGACAAGAAAAGAATTTTCAATATAATCATGCTTCTGGTTTGACTAAGGCCAAGATTTTTGATTATGTAGATCACAAAATATTGCCAAACAAGTTAACTAAGTACGATATTACTAGAAATAGTACCACAACTAAATGAGGGTGTGACATTTAAGTATTGAGGCCCTTTCCAGCCGAGGACAGGACCTATAATGGATAGGACAGGAAGGTGGGATCTGAATCACTATAGGGCATTTACTCCGAAGTTCGTCATCCGCCTAGTTTTGGACCAAAAGCGTAATAAAAGCTACGAAAGTTTAAAAATCATCACTTTTTACTTTAGTTTGCTTTATCAAAGCTCAATACTTAATTTACACTGTAATGCCGAGCGAGCGACAGCGTATAAAGGCGGGTTAGTAGCCAGGATGGTTATGTTACGTATGATTACATTGAAAAGTACAACTTTCTTCACGCTTATTTGCAGTTATTTGCTTACCACATTTTCTGCAATTTACTTTTAGATTTATTAAGCCATGACTTTTACTAACTTTTAATAGACTTTCCTGAATATCACCTTATTGTTTCACAAACTGTAATGCTGTTACCTCACATCCAGAGCTGTGTGTCTGTATACCTGCAACCATGTTTACAATACAAATGCTCATTACATTCCCAGAATCCTACCATACGGTAACCTTGCACCAGATAGTTTCCTTCGCGTGCCGAATAGTTCCATGTTTAGAACCGCTTATATATATATATATATATATATATTAGCCTTTGGCTAGCTGGGAGTTCCGCCCCCAGACAACCCAGTTTGCTCGGGCTACGGCATCGCATTTCTTATCTGTCGGCCTTTGCATCAACAGTAAATTTCGTGAACTTCCTCTTCATATTTCCTGAATCTGTCCATCCGGGGGCTTCGACCCCACACACTGTCTTTGCTCGGCCTACAGTCTCGCACCTCTTCAACTAACAATTCTGTCGTATCTTTTAGATAGTTGAAATAGGGAAAGAAAAGATATCGTTTCCCAAGAAAACGCCCATTTAAATAACATGGGAATTTCTTCATCCCCCTTTAGACCCCTAAAAAATTAAAAATGTTCACTTTTGGCAATTTCCTGTCGGTTAGTCCTGGAAGGCTACAATCATGCCAAATTTCATCATTCTAATCATGCCGGAAGTGCCTAAACATTTTGGGGTGTAAAAATATTCACTTTTGGCAATTTTCCTGTGGGTTTGTCCCAAAAAGCTACAATCATTTCAAATTTAATCATTGTAGCCCTACAGGAAGTGCTCAATAATTTGGGGGTGTAAAAGGTGTCCCATATAAGTGACATGGGAAAGATTTTTCAGTTCCCTATAAAGCTACTCTAAAGTTGGAATTTTAATTTTTACTGATTTACTTAGGTAGTGCTAACGAAAATGTACAAGCATACCAAATTTCAAGTGTTTATTCCTATTTTGAATACCTAAAACATGAGATTATAAGTTAAAAAAAAGGGATCATTTAAATAACATGTGGAAATTCTTCATCCCCTTTTTAGACCCCTTAAATTTAGAAATATTCACTTTTGGCAATATTTCTGTCGGTTAGTTCCGGAAAGCTACAATCATGCCCAATTTAATCATTCTAGCTCTACAGGAAGTGCTCAATAATTTATGTCAGCTCATGTAGTTTTATATATAGTTAAGATTTATATGGATAAACGCAACTTTCGATTTCTTTATATATTATCAAGCACACAAACAAGCAAATTATTCTTTTCTTCCCGGTAAACTTTCTAAATTTTGCTAGAACCGGACGATCAACTTTGGAACTTAACCCCACTGTAGTTTGATCGATACTTTACCCATCGGCTGTCGAACTCGAGACCTCGCCACTAAAAGACACGCAAGCTAACTACCACACTAGCGAGAAGGAAAGTAACAGTAATTCGACAACAAATTTAATACCAAATAATAATAATAATAGTTTCTAGCACTATGAAATGGAGGATGTAACTACAACAGTGCGCAAACAGATATATGGGAAATAATTTTTAAGTTAGTGAATTTGATGTTTGTTTTATTTAGACTAATTTTTAACACCTTTTGATTTCAATGTTGTCACTAAACAATTTACCACCCAACACAGTGCAATTGTGTCCAGAAAAGACAAGATTAAAATAATATTACAAATACAGCAGTTTTCCTTTTAAAAACAAACAAACGTGAAAAATCACAACATAACTGTTTCAGTTTAAGACGAAAAGCTCAGGAACATTTGCCACGAATAATTATGACGAAAGATGTATTATGAGTTTGTAAACTGGATGATAACACAAAAACTACTATGTGGATAATGACGATGTTGTGTTCTAAAGGATGTAATAAGTCAGGAGTGTCTTGGACATATCTTTTCTTTTTTAATACCAGTTCTAAGGATAAATGTTCCCATTATCGAACATTTCTTATTTCGTAAGACATAAAGACACAAAATTTGTTAATACAATATTTCAAAATCAGTGTGGCGGACGCAACTTTACTGACAGGGATTGCCAATAATACCTTTTCATGTTAAATTTTCACTCAAAATGGACGACAATTTATATTATTACTAGCAGAATGTCTGTTGTGAGGGAAGAAATGCGTTTATGAAATATATTAAAAATATGTAGGCTACTATTTAAAAAAAAAAAGTATTTGGTTCAAACGATCCAATATATTTCAGGCAAAAATTTTCTTCTAGGCCTTATATCTCGAGAACTATATATAGTGTACCCAAGTACCCAAACCAAAACTAACAATTTACTTAGTATGATGTGCTTATTCCTTTTTTAAAAAAAAAATGAAAACTCAATTTAGGGGCCGTTTAAAAATGTAGACCCAGATCCACAAAATTCAATATATTTCATTTAACCAAACATATTCTTGTACGCTCCATATTTTGAGAACTACATTTAGTGTAGCTAAACCAAAACAAACAATTTACTCTTATGATGTGCTTATTCCGTAAAAAATATGGAAACTCGATATAGGGTCCGTTCAAAAATTTTGTAGCCCCTGATTCAAAAAATTCAATATATTACATTCAATCAAAAATTTTCTTGTACGCCTCATATCTCGAGAACTACATATAGTGTAGGCAAACCCAAACTATCGCTTAACTAAGTATGATGTGCTTATTCCGTAAAAAAGTATGAAAACTCGATTTACGGGCCGTTCAAAACTTTTGTGGTCTCTGATCCAAAAACTAATTATTGACCAAGTTCACAATCTTTTGATACATTTTTTGGATCATTCCTAAAATTTTTGTTTCTAAGTACCTCCTGGTGCTAGTTTGATTTCACTAGAGTTACGTAATTTTCTCACAATCACCTCTAAATAATTTTCCTTTTAATGTCTTCTTCCATGAGATATCTATATTCTGTACGCGAATTATATCGTATACAAATTTCGTGGCTGTATGCTGAGCAATTTAAAAGAAATTGGTAATCGTAGTTGAAAATCTTGACCAACCTTCGTATTATCTCTCGGAGTGAAATTAGTAAGATCTCCGTCTTACACGGTTTAAGAGAGAATGTTCGTACAAAATTTCAACTTCCTGGAGCAAGCAATTGTATAATCCCTCTTTTCATTCTCTTACGTGTTGAGTTTCAGAAAATTCCGTCTTATCCCAGCAGCAGGAATACATTAATACAAAATTTCATTCACTGACCCAGTTATTTTAAAGATTGTATGAACGGCACAAAATATTCCAATAAAGATTTGGTGAACAGCGGCGAGGAGACCTTTTTTTCCTCCGTAAGGGTCATATTTCGTTGAGCTCTACCTTATCAATGAAAATATTCAAGTCCTTATTCCCAACTGTTTCGAAGATATGTTAAATGGCGAAAAAAAAAAATCATTACGTCCTTTTGTTTCTTGGAGGTATCTTTTTAACTGTGTTATCCTCTATTCAAGGAAAAAATTTCAAGTTCCTTCACACAAGAGCTCAGGAATTTTGAAAAAAAGTTTATCGGTTCATTTTTCTGAATGGGTGGTGCATTTTGCAAAGGTCAAACTTCTTATTAAAGTAGGGTTCATTGACAATATTTGTAGATGTAAGATTTCAAGTTTTGGAGATCTGGTGGACGGTGAAAGAAGAGTTCCAATTCATTTCTCCCTCCTCAGTGAACAGATTCGATTTTGCAAAAGCTTGTTTTATTCTAAGCTTAGGGCTTAAAATCATGTGTACAAAATTTGAAGTTCCTACACCAAGTAGTTTCGGAGAGCCGATAAACAGCGAAAATATTTTCAAACCACCGCCATTCCCCGTAGGGATCTCATTTCATAGATTTTCATTTTGTTCTCAGTCTGGTGTATACGGAGAACATTTCAAAAGAATTTCTCAAGTTCGTTCCTCTAGAAGTTTCAAGGACCTAATGAGCGACGAAACCTACATTCAATAGCCCTTACATATTTTGATCGCGTTTCGTAGAACGGTATTAAATGAAAACATTTGTACAAAACTTAAATTTACTATTTCCAATTCTTTCAGAGCTGTGATGAACAACAAAAATATTTTCAAGATCCCTTTCTCTCCTTAGGAATCACATTTCGTGAAACTGTTTTACTGTCAACCTCAAGTACATGGAGAACATTCATTCAAAATTTCAAGATTTGCGCTAAGTTTCGGAGATCTGGTGAATGCCTAAAAATATTCAAGCTCCCCTTTCCCCGTTCATGAATTCCATTTTGTAAAACAAAATCTCATTATAAACCCAGGATGCATAGAGAACGTTTACAAAAAATCTCAAGCTTCTATCCTTAGATATGTCGTAAACCTGGGAAGAAAAAAACATAACGAAGAACTGCATAGTTTATACCGTTTACCAAACATTGTTAGGCCCATCAAGTCTAGGAGACTCAGGTGGTCAGATCAAGTAGCCAGAATGGAAGAAAGTAGGAACTGTTTCAAACTTTTAACTGGGAATCCAGTCGAAGAAAAAAGACACTAGGAAGATCTAGGTGCAGATGGGAGAACAATATTAAGATGGATCTCACAGAAATACGAATACAAAGTAGGAACTGGATCCATTTGGAAGTCAACGGAGAGCTTTTATGAATACAGCATTGAACCTTCGTGTTTCATAGGTCACAGAGTTAGTTAGTCGTTGTTCCACTTTTTAAAGTTCTCTGTTCAGTATATAGAATATAAATATGCAGTGAATAAAAACATTACTATTTCTGCCTTTGTTGACGAGAGGGCAAATGCAAATGAACTTTTCCTTAATTAATTAACTAATCACCTAAATAGTGTTCCTTCCAATATGTAGTTTATACTTCTTTTCAATATTTGAAATACTCAGGCGATACATTTCAAATATTGAAGAGAAATGTAAACTATATACTGGAAAGAACATTATTTAGGTGAGTAGTTAATTAATTATTACAATGTGTTCCATACGCTCAATGAATAACTTATCTTTAGTTTATTTGGAGTTCGTCATTTTCAACATCGAGCCCATATGAGACGTGAAACAGCAGCTTAATATTTTATTTAAACATGTGCTGCCACTGAGAATCGAATCTTTCTTCTCTCCTGCCCCTTCCCTGTTTTACCACAAGGAAACTATATATATATGTGTTTTGTAGAATACCTGATTCTATCGTATTATTAAACTGTTATTTTATTCTTATTTTTTAGGCAACATGCTGCAGATGTTCGGAAACAAATTGCTGCATCGTCTTATACTCGAGATCTAACTAAGAGTAGCAGTAATGTATCTGGATTTTCGTCATCTGTAAGTTAACATTCAAAGTTCTATAGCTTCTTACCATTGTATTCTTGATTAAGTACAAGTCTTGAATTTCACTACTCTGATTTAAAAAAAAAAAAAAAAAAAAAAGTCATTTGTGTTACAGAAAAACGACCTAAAGATTTCTGTATTTTCTGATTCAACAACTTGTATTTGTGGAAAAATTTCGAGCGTAACATTACATTGCCTTAGAAAAGTTTCTTTATAGAAAGAACAAATTTGTTCTAGGATTAATTCAATGTCGTGGTATAGTTTTCGTGACAAAGTAGGATAAACATGTAGACTATGAAAAGAAATAAACAAGGGTTTCACAAATATTTTGAGAAATTAAATCTAATGTCAATATTATTAAAAAGAAAGTGTTAGTAATATTTATTGTGTTCTTCAAAATCAAGATGATTTATTTCTGATTTTGTAAGACTGGAAGTGAGTAATATACATGAAAAAGTGGACATAGTAACAAATAAAATAAACATTTGATACCAAAAATGTTACTAGAAATAGCACTTCTTATTCATGTGTTAGTGGACCGATAATAATTTCCAACTAAGTGTAAAGTGAATAAATTAAAAAAAAAAAAAAAAAAAAAAAAAGTAGTTGAATCCGGGAATTCGGGATTATTTTCTTCTCAGGACTTACATTAGCAGACAACAATGGTATTATAAGAGTTCTATCCCCGTTCCTTACCCCAAAAAGAAACAGAGGTTGGGAACATGGCTCCAAACGAGTCGGAATATCAACATAAACCAAAAGAAGAGAATCACGGGTGCAAAACTGAGTTTTCTCAATTAATTAGCTCGTACGATATGTGACGTGTATGATTTGTAGATATTGAAAACCGTATTTTTTTTTCCTACTAAAATTGTGATACGTATTCTAAGATTTATTCAGGTATTTCAGAAGCAGGTAAAAGATAAAGAGTCACGGCATTTTCTTTCTTTTTCATCCCTTATATATATATACTAGTACTCTGTTTAAGGTCTGCTGAATATGGATTACTTCGTAAACGTCTGTGAAATAAATATCTACGTTACAGCTGAAGAACTTCCTTTCGATGTTGAAGTAATGAACTGGATTGTTTTATCGCTCGTACCCTAAATGAACATAGACCATTTATAGCAGAAGACAGCGAAAGGGCTGGGAAAGTGCGCAAATGGGCTTTAGGTAAAAGGATGAACTTTTCCCAATGGATCCGGATTTAGATTTTGACTAAGAAGTCGCTAGTTACAATACCATTAAGAAGTCTCGAAATGTAGGTGACAATATAGGTTATTTACGTTTTCCAAAGTATGAAGAAATATTTTCAATAAATTGATGCCTAAGAGTTTTAAAGCCTATTTGTGAGTTTTCATACTTAAATTGTTCTTACTTGTTTCTGTTGAATAAAAAAGAAAGAAAGAAAAAAAGACATTCGCTTGTATTGTTCGACGTTCTTATTCCTAACTTTCTTATGAATAGAGATAGAAAAAATTTAAAAACATTATTTTTAATGACTAAAATAGGCTTATGAGATGTTTGCTCAAAGGTCAGTGTAATGTAATAGGGCAAGAAATATGAATCTATTCTGTAAATTGTGATCGCCAAACTGTTGATCGCGAGCTACTAGTAGCTCGCGGGGACATTTTCTGTAGATCACTTTTACGCTCCGGTTGGCTAACTTGGTTCCTCCACTTGAGAGGCAATAAACAAATGTAAGATTTTTTAAAAAAAAAAGATTGGTAGTTCTTTTGGTTGGTAGCACACAGTAGGATTTAAAAATAGTACGGTAGCTCAGAAGCTTCATAAGTGTGGCGACCATTACTATAGTATATACTGGGGATTTTATAGAAGCCTTACTAGCCTTATTTTTGGATTGTAATTATTGTTAAGTATTCTGCCTGTTGGCAAGTTCTGGAGCTAACGAAGATTTATATTTTATTATGTATTTATTACCAACAGATGGATGCACATCAAAGAACCTTTTTTTCATCATGTAGAAGTCGAATCCTCTCATTTTTCATGATCAGCCTCCGTGGCTAAGCGGTTAGCGTACGCGCCTTTGGCGTGGGAGGCCCGGGTTCGATTCCAGGCGGGTGCTCATGTGGTTCGGATCCCACGTTAATTAGTAGGTCCACGTCTCATATAGCCTCGCTGCTGAACGGGACGTTAAACTCAAAATCAACTCAACTCATTTTCTCTTCTCTTCGCTAAATGTCGAAATGAATGAAAATTTTGTTGTATCATCCAAAGCTCTTCATCGATAAATAATAAAACTTTATCGAAGGCGTACGACCAGAGAGAGTCTGAATACTTTGACAGCACGAAAGGAGGAGTAACGATCTGTACTCGTTTAGATTTAGTGCAAAGTTGTTCGGCATCGTTAAACGTAAGCAGGTCTGATAGATTTTATTATGGAACAGGCAGTTTGGTTCGAAGACACATTAATAATCGAAGTGAGTTAAAGCAAATCGCCCCTTTTTCATTGTTACACTGCATTAGTAGTAGTTTAGTATTGTCTGTACAACAGCATAAAATTAGAATTTAGACATTCACCAGTTGAGAATGCCCCATGAGCATTGCCAGAACGAACTTAAAAAGAATGGAGAAATGCAGCGGGAAGGATAACTGTCATTGTTCCTAGATGTAAAAGTAAATCTTTTTATTCGCAAAAGATTTCTTGCACCTTCTTCTCTTTCTCACAAAAATTAGTAAAATATCATCTCTCTTTGACTTACAGTTCTCGAGATATGGCTGCGTAAGTATCTAGAAAATAAACTTTTTTGGCCAATATCTGGGGAACGGTGGGCAGTAGACAGTTAATCAGTCGCCACCGATTACTATTTGGTATCAAAATGTTCACGATCCTCTTAGGTATTGATCAACATCAATATGATCTCTGTGTGATTTATGGTTCCCGAGATTTGGCTCCTTAAATCTCCCGAAATCGGAACTATCTTTTGGCCAATATCACGGGACCGGTAAGTCATAGAGAGATTATATTGGTGTTAATCAATCCCTAATAGAATGTTAAACATTCTCCTACCTATATTAATTGATGGCCACTATCCACCTGACCACTGGAGGGGGCGCGGTGGCTCAGTAGTAGAGCGTTCACCTCCGGTGCTTGGGGTCCCTGGTTCGATCCCAGCTCGCGCCGTGTGAACTTTGTGGTGGACAAACACCGTGCTCGTGGGTTTTTTCGGGGTTCTCCCGTTTCCTCCCAGAGCTCCCTCGTGGCTAAGCGGTTAGCGTACGCGCCTTTGGCGTGGGAGACCCGGGTTCGATTCCCGGCGGGAGCTCATGTGGTTCGGATTCCACGTTAATCAGTAGGTCCACGTCTCATATAGCCTCGCTGCTGAACGGGACGCTAAACTAAATCAACTCAACTCAGCCCGTTTCCTCCCACTATCTTCATTCCACCATTCCATTCATTTCTCATAATCACCGTCTCCTTTAGCCTAACCGGCATAACCGTGGGATGTAAAACTTAAAGATTTCATTTCATTTCATTTCCAACTGACCACTGGCCAAACCAGTGGTGAGTTGGACAGTGGCCGCCGGTAACTATTTGGTACCAAAGTATTTACCATCCTCTTATGTATTGATCAACATCAATATCATCTCTCTACAACTTATGCCCCCGAGCTATGGCTTCTTAAATATCTAGAAATTGGCCACTTTTGGCCAATTTTACGGGAACCGTAAGTCATAGAGAGATGATATTGGTGTTAATCAATACCTAAGGGGATGGTAAAAACTTCGGTACCGATATTAGTTGGTAGCCACTGGCCAACTGGCCATTGGCAAAACCAGTGGCCACTTGTTACTATTTAGTGCCAAAATATTTTCCTTTCTCTTAGGTATTGATCAACATCAATGTCATCTCTCTATAACTTATGGCTTCTTAAATATCTGGAAATCGGCCATTGTTTGGCCAATATCTCGGGAACGGTAAGAGTGACGCGAAAATTTTAATCACTTTCTCTGATAGCTTTTGATGCTCTATCGATTGCAGAGTTCAGAATTGAAAAAATCGCAAGTAACAGACAGACAGACAGACACACAGACATAGAGAATTCAGTAATGAACTTCATAAGTTCGTTGAAAATTCAGAATTTATGGTAAGAATTATATAGGCCTTGCTTAAAAGACTAGTTATAGTATATCTCTTCTATGAAAGTAAGGGAAGGTTTTTGTCTAGTAAAGAATGCAAATGCTTCATTCATATCGTGTGTAAGAGTAATATACAAAAGTGTATGCCCACTTTCCTTATTTCTCTTCTTCACTTTGCCTGTTTTCTTCTTTCATGTATTTCGAACTCGTCCACTTTCGTTTTACTTGGAGTTGTACAAAAGTAGATGTGCCTAATATTATGCACACAGTGTGGATTCATTCAACAAGGAAATAACGAGTTCGCAAACTCTCTACAATTTAATTGCTTTAATTTTATTTCTGTGGGATTACGGTGGCTCAGTGATACAACGTTCACCTCAGTTGCATGGAATCCCTGGTTCGATCCCACCTCGCACCAAGTGGGCTTTGTGTCGAAGAAACACTGTGTGCGCGGATTTTGTCGGGTTATTCCGTTTCCTCCTGCTTTCTTTATTGCACCATTTTCATTCATTCTCATCTTCTTCGTCTCCTTTAATCTACCCGGCAAAATCTTGGAACGTAAAACTTTCATTTCATTCCATTTTTAATTTTACATCCGTGTAACTGTATTTTAGGGCCAGTCTGAAATTATCTTTTTAAATTTCTATGGGTTTGCACTTGGTCTATGAATCTTCGTATGTGAGTTTTAATCTTTTAGTTACTGCTTACTATTTTACATTTTTACAGTTATGTTTTCCATGACGTAGTTATATGTTAGTAAAGTATAGTGAACTTGTTTGAGCATGACTTTTTCACATAGACAAAAGTTCTTTGTCATTTCAAGATTCGATCCAATGCATGTGAGCCTTCTAACTCTCGAGCAGAAAGCTGACAAGTCTAGGTCTTGGCTGCAGAGGAGTTTGGACACGGGATCTATTGTCATTTTCTGAGCTGTAATGTTAGCTATATGTGACCTGTCATTATCATGTATACTGCTCATACTAGCTTTGGATCTATGTATAATTAAGTATAAATGACAATATCTGACCAAACCAGTAACTAAATAACTTGTACGACAGTTCGGCAATTGATCACTGCCTTCATCACAGTATGAAGGTACGTAGTATCTTCATAATATGTTTAGTGAAGGATGTGATAAATTGCTGAACTGTCACTCAAGTTAATATATAGTTATTGGTTTGGTCAGGTTTTCTTATTCATTCTTACAGAATATCATGATGGAATTTGGCGCCCACATTATGGAACTCCGGTCTCTTGGCCCTCAGTACACAAATGACAAACAATACTAATCCTTGTTTATTATTGCTAATCAACGGCGTTCCAGAACGTCGATGTGTATCACACAATTTTGATCCTAGAAAATGATTCCCATCCATTTGGTGGGTGACTTGAGACTGTTGACTTCGTTCTTCCGCAATACATTCTTAATGCTTCCACTGACGTTTACTCCCAATGCTTCTGTGATATAGCGAAGGTTTTCAACTTCAGTGGCCACTCTGTGTAATTGTCGATACAAGAATTTAATGACCAGTAGTTGACATATATGAGGATATCATTTTTGTTTTTAATTATGGTTACTTCTTAAGAAAAGAAAAAAATAACTTTCAGGCTACAGAACTAAAGCTCATATCCGTAAAGTCTAGTAGCCCTGGTGCAAACACCATAAGCAGATATCAAAGATTGTGCGAGACTTCTTGGCCGAGAATTAACTCCCATTAAACATCAAACCCGAGGTTACTGGTACGAATGACAAATAACTAATGAACGATCACCTTCTAACTCTTCAACGGTTGAGAAGTTGATGATATGGAAATAATCAGAACTACAAGTTTATATCATTGAACAGAAAGAGGTTATGTTGAGTTGGAGTGGCACATTCAGGACTTTGCACACAAAAGTGGCGTCCGGAATAATAGAAAAAGTTTTGTGTTTGCCGCCTTTTTAAATGTTTAGTAATGTACTAATAATAGTTATATAAGTGATTAAGCGTGAAAGAATATTTAAGAAGTCAATGACGTTAATAAACTTCAAATAAGTGTATATTATAAAATGTTTTATCTGTTAATGTGACATATAACAATACAATGTATAATACAGAAAATATACCAAAAAAGAGTAATCGTAAGTTTGTTTGTTTGCCGAATCATATTTCTTATTGTGAGTTTTTCTTTTCTGTTTGATCCTGTCTAGTGCGACATTCTAATGTATTAGTATGATTTATTTCAGATGTCGCTATGTGATATCGTAGATCCTTTAGACTATGAAGACTTCGTACAGCAGCATCAGTTAATGGTAGATCGTGATGCATTACGCCATGTTCTTGATTTTCCATCAAATGATATCGAAGTTGGCATTATTCCACGAAAGATCAGGACTCTTACTTCGATTGTTCCAGAAGAACCTTTGTAAGTAATTGAATCTCAAGTTCTGCTTTACGTTTCATAGTACCTGAATAATTTCTGTGAAGATTGTAATATTTTTAATTTGACTGTACTTGAGAACATTCCTTATTATATTTTCTTACGGGGCGTGTCGTCCATTCGAGGGTTTATTTTACATGTAAGTGTATCACTACTGGAGGTAAGCTAGTAAAACACTAATATAGAAAGTAGTTCATAAAAATAAAATGTGATAGTTTGTATAGTCATATCACACTGACGCCACGATATCCGTTTAGTTGTTTAAACATGCTTGTCTGAATGTGTCGAATATAATTTTAAAGACTGGGTAATTATAGAAACTCTTGGTTTTAACACACTATGCAGAATTTTTAGTTATGTGCGTAGAATAGAATAGAATAGAATATAATACTTTATTAGTCATTAGACAACATAGTTGCAATAGGTCCAGAATAGTATTTAAATTGTAAAAATTATTGAAATGTAACAAAAAAAGAAACTATGGCTATCACTAATTGACAGTTAATAACTAATTGAAACTATTACTAACAGTTATAACACAATTTGCATTCTTCATATTTACATATAGACTTCATAATTACTTCATAGAAGTATTACTACATATATACTTCATAGAATAAATATACTTCATATTTACATTGTTGGCACTACCACATATCAATAAACAAAAAGCCCATTATTACCATTATTAGGGTTAAGCCTTCTATTGAATTACATCTTTCAAATTTGGGTGAAGATCCGTAGTAGCAATAGCAATGGTAACAGTAGCGATAGTAGTAGTAGATTAGGTAATGGCAGGTTTAGTTGATTACTGCTACCATGTTTGAATCCTTTAAGGAGGTATGTCGTCTACGGAACTTTACCCTCAAATTTTTACCAGCTATTTACATTTTATTGATTACAAATGCATTCCTCAAATTCCGTAATACTATATATACAATACTCTATTAATATATTACTAATGTGTTTAACAAACTGCTTGTTTTCCAAATTACGTACATGTAAAGGTAACAAGTTGAACAGTTTTATTGCATTATATTTAAAATTTTGCTGCGTCTTGCATAATCTGATAGACGGCGTTTCTAAATTATCTTTGTACCTTGTAATATAATCGTGCACGTTAGATCGCAAATTATAACTAGTTTGGTTTTCCTTAATATAAATTAAACTATAATAAATATTTATTGAGGGAACTGTCATGATTCGGTATTCTTGGAAAATATTCCTACAGGACTCAGTATCAGGTACACCTTTAATACAACGTAATGCCTTCTTTTGCCATTTGAATACGTCCTTTGCACCTGCAGAGTTTCCCCATAGTAAATTACCATACAATAAATGAGAGTGAAAAAGAGCATAATATACTGATATCATCATTTCCTTACTTACAGACCTTTTTAATTTCCGCAATACATAAAGAACACGAGCGAGTTTTTTGCATAGTTCCTGAGTGTGAACTGCCCAGTTTAATTTTGTATCTAAATATATGCCTAACAACTTCACATAATTCTGGTTCTTCAAGATACGCGGTGGTTTATTTAGGTAAAAGAAATGAGCTTCTGTTTTTGTCGTGTTTAATACCAAGCTATTTGTTTGGAACCATAGAGAAGAAGCCTTTAACATTTCTTTATTTTTAATGTTTACATTGAGTATGCTATGGTCATTTGTAATAAAAGTAGTGTCATCAGCATAGATTGTTGTTTTATACGGTAGACAACTTGGTAGGTCGTTCATGTACACTAAGAATAAAAATGGGCCTAGTACCGAGCCCTGAGGAACACCAGTCAAAACTTCTAACTCATCAGATGTCTTATTGTTAAACTTTACTATTTGCCGTCTGTTAGTGAGGAAACTCTTAAGAAGAGATAGTTCAATGTCATTTATTCCATAGAATCGTAATTTTGTAAGTAAGATATCGTGTACAACTGTGTCAAAAGCTTTACTTAAATCAATAAGAGTAGTACACGTATATGAGCCGGATTCAAAACCATTTAGTATTTCGTCCACGACTGTCTCGATAGCATCAATAGTAGATAACCCTGATCTGAAACCAAAATGGGCTACATTAATAAGTGAATTTTGTTCAAAATAAGGAGATAATTGCTTTTTAACGCAATACTCTATTATTTTAGAAAACACTGGAACAAGGGATATAGGGCGGTAGTTACCAGGGTTACCTCTATCACCCTTTTTATATATAGTGTGGCAGAGCCAGTATTTTAATTAACAAAATCATAATTTAATGATTAATTTTATTTCTTTTTGAGAATATTGGATTTATGTAAGATATTAAAATTGTTGTTTGGTGAAGGAAAATAACAGTCATAATTCAGGTCAATGCAAGTTTGTAAAATTATACTATTTTGCCGTCAGCGGATAAAAACAAACAATAACACATAATTGGTAGTCTGCGAATGCAGGAAAGAAATTTATAAAATGCGTCGGCTATAACATTCTGTAAAATTATATGAGTTGCATTTGTCCAATGTTTGTGAACACGAGACACATTCACGGATATGTAGAAATTGCCTAGAATCGGGAAATCAGAGCATTCCGAGTGTTGCAGTTTTTTGTTCTCGAAATGAGGAAGAACTTTGTTTTTCCAAAAGAAAGGAGGACACACGTGCCTGACGTCAGACGACGCCACCGAATTCCTGGAGTGATTTCTGAAACAAAACCAGGGGACAGGAGGTCTCTAGATGGAGAAGTTCCGTGCCTATCGATGGAGTAGTACTGAGCCTATTCGTCGAGTAGTACCGAGTTATTAGAAGGAGAAGTTAAACACTGTGAAGTCTTGGAATGTGATTTGAGAGTACACAGTCAATCACAACGTTGAGACTCCAGTTTACAGTCTCAATGCCCCGATCTTCAGTCAACTAACATTTAACGTTAGTTATACCAGAGCATTGGATTGAGACGCCATCTCCAATGCGGACCATTTATTGACCAGAGAGACGCCTGTCAGCTACGATATCAACTTGGCGATATCGACATCAAATAATCAACCCAGGAGAGCATCATCAGGGATCATCAACCGAAGACCTCGATCAAGGTATGTGTGACTTCAAATTCAGAGTACAAATGCTCAATGCTTGGTATGCATTGCTCTTCTGGCAAAGATTCTAGATATCCGAGTCTATCCACGACATTTACACAAGCAACACACTTTCAAATAAGAAATACAATTGTTAATTATTCATTGAACTTATGTGTTATCATTCCAACTTAATCCCCGTTAGAAATATGCTTTATGCAAAACCTCTCGCATAGAAAACAGTAACTTGCCCACTCATTCTAGATGGTGAGTGGAAGGTGATCTGCTCGATTCAAATATCGCATCCCCATTTCAAGGCACGAATTGAGCAGGTTGTCAATAGGTACTGTTATTGTTACTTTTAGGCTATCAGGAAAACAGCCGTCGTTTAGTGTCCAATTAATAAGGTACGCGATAGGAAATGCAATTATATCAATTATTTGCTTTATAATAAAGGTAGATAGACCATAAAAATCTTCACTGTACGTATTTTTCATTTTTGACACAATATTTAAAACTTCATCTGCACTAACCTGTGTCCATTTAAAATTTAGGTTGTTAAGTTGTGGTAAACTCTGCCTATTAAGGTACACATTAAGATCATTGTTAAGGTTGTCAGCATTGTTCTTAGAAATATTAGTTACATGTTGATTATTTACAAAGAAGCTATTAAACTCGTTAGGTGTAATGCTAGGCAACTTTGTTTCATGTTCTGTCTTAATTTCTTTTTTTATTATTAACTAGGCAGCTTTGCATTTATTACTTGCTTTGGCTATGTGTTCTTCATGAAGTTTTTGCTTGGCTATTTTTATTTCTTTTCTGTATTTTTTCTTAATCACATTGTACTTTAATTTAACAATATTGTCACGATTTTTAGCTTTAGCGTGTAAATTGACCATTATAGCTCGAAGGTTAGCTAACAACGATAGCTAACAAGTTAGCTAACAGCTGTTAACAACGTAAAGGTTCTGAACAACGATGAAGATAGTTGTTTATTGTCAACATGTTACTGTGAGATTGCATGATAGAACTATAAATATTTCGTTTTTCTCGTTTCAGTATTTTCCCGATTCATTTTATCCTTTGTTTCCTTGTTGCCTTGAGGACTTGAAATTAATATCTTGTTTTCAATTCTAGGGATCAGCTGTCTTCTCATGTTCGCGACTGTGTACAGTGTTATACTTCAGATTGGGTTGTTGTGACACGACAATATCAGCAACATTCAAGTAGTTGTTGGGTAAGGGACCGGGCTGGTGAACGCTTGACTCTTGTACAAAATACTCCTCATCAAGAATTTGAAGTTGATATAGAGGAAAATAATACTAATGGATCTCCAGAAGACGATGGGTACAAGGTAAGAAGATTATTTTTCCAACATACTAAATGAAATTCTTCCTTTCTTATTTATTTGCTCCAAATATTGTGACTTGTCAGAAAGTGAGAAGTTTGCATTTATCTATGAGATGATCTAAAGTATTTATGGTATCACATAGGGTTCAGCAGAAAAGTCGGACGGTTTTGAAATTGAAGTTGTGACTAGACTGATTACTTCTCAAATTATTCTTTGTTTCGGAATTGAAGGATAACTCAAAACGTTTTGCTTACAACAATTAGATACTTACTGCTTCT
The DNA here is from genome assembly GCF_964235325.1 of Thermobia domestica. Classification (NCBI taxonomy): domain Eukaryota; kingdom Metazoa; phylum Arthropoda; class Insecta; order Zygentoma; family Lepismatidae; genus Thermobia; species Thermobia domestica. Next base: position 107,552,312 of record NC_137459.1, on the reverse strand, counting down.
ATTTTTTTCTAAATTACATTTTTCAAAGTCGACTTCCTAACCCACAACAGGAATGTGTTGCGCCTTGGAACACGGTGATTCCGATTAATGTTAAATTGCTGGTAAAATGCGCATTGGGTAACAATCACTCGCACTTTTATTATTATTATTATTATTATTATTATTATTATTATTATTATTATTATTATTATTATTATTATTATTATTATTATTATTATTATTATAAGATGAATGTTTGATGCTCTGCTAACCAACACTCCTTGGCAACTGAAATGCTAAATTAGCAACAATGTCATGGTGGCACTTATGGGCTCTAAGGGGATACAAAAGTAATACTACTTGAAAAGATCCTTCTCCAATAAGTGGATCGGTATTCTACACCGCGTTACCAGTATACAAATGTAAAATAGTACATTGCCCATATTGTAATTTTAAACTGAGATAGCAGAGAAAGTGGCACACTTTAATTGTGCATTTTCTTACAGTAGTATTCAATATAATGTGCACGACACAATAATAAACAGTTGAGAGTGCTCCAAGAGCATTGCCAGAACGAACTTGGAAAAAAATGGAGAGATGGAGCGGGAAGGATAACTGTGATCATTCCTACATGTAAAAGTAAATCTTTTTATCCGCACCTTGTTCTGTTTCTCGTAAAAATTCGCAAAATATCATCTCTCTATGACTTACAGTTCCTAAGGTATGGCTCCTTAAATCTCCCAAAATTCGAACTTTTTTGGCCAATATCTCGGGAACGGTAAGAGTGACGCGAAAAATTTAATAACAGATAGTTTGTGATGTTCTATCGAATGCAAGGTTCAAAATTGAAACAAAAAATCGCAAATAACGGACAGACAGACAGACAGACATACAGACAGAGAGACGGACAGACACACAGACATAGAGAATTCAGTAACAAACTTTTCAAGTTCGTTGGTAAGTTTCACCGTTTATAACTTCCTACAATGAAAATATTAACATTTGGTGAAAATTGTATCAGTAACTTCGTACCAATTATGTTAGAGAAACCGTGTGTGTCCAAAATCACTCACCTACTTTTTCAAACAGCTGCTGTTAATAATTAGCAAAAGTAATTGTCTTAAAGAAGTTTTGTAAATTAAACAATAATACAGTCACTACAAAGACATACAAAAACAATCTAGGCGTTATTTAAGAAAGCTGCAATAATTGTTTAGTGCTTGATTAGTGTGAATTTGCTAGACGAAGAAAAATCATCCCAAACTTTGTGTTCGTTCACATAGTCCACTGACATTCAGGCCCGTATCCAAGGGGGGTCTAGGGGGCCGCCGCCCTTAAAATTGTGCTGGCCCCCTCTAAAATTTTCACGGCAGTATTGCAAATGAACTATAACATGATGATGAACTATAATATGATTGAATCCCCCCCCCCTACATTTTTGGGCTGGCTACCGGCCTGCTGACATTCTAATAGTTCCAGCAACACAAAGTGTCATTATCGGGATGTACCCAGGATTTATTTTCGAAGGGGATCCATCATGCGAAATGGGCAAGTAAATATAATTTATTGTATTTGCGTCTAAAAGTGGACTCATTTTTTAAAAAAATAGGGAGGTCCAGACCTCAAGGACCCACCCACCCCCTGCGTACATCACTTTTATTATTATTATTATTATTATTATTATTATTATTATTATTATTATTATTATTATTATTATTATTATTATTATTATTATTATTATTAATCATATGGTTCATTATTTTTTAAGTTATTTTTTGAATGCATTTAAGTGCGTACGTTACATAATAGTTTCCAAGAGTATGAATTAATTAATACAAAATTATTTTGGAGCTGGAGGAAGCAGAGCAAAAATCCAGCCTCCACCCTTTCTCAAGTGAAACTCTTTAATCTAACTGTGACTATGGTTAGTCCCGACAACTCGAGTCATTGAGAAAATCATCCGAAAAATAAAAGGAAAAAAAAAAAAAAAAAAAAACATCCCAAGAATAAAGTATCTCTCGTACATTTTTTGAGGACAAGAATTATTCCATATTGTCAGATCGTAATGAATATTCATGTATGAAATATGAACAGCATTGCACGAGTCATTTTAGAGAAGATCGTTGAAAAATTCACCCCCAAAAGTAAACAACCCCTTCCCGAATTTTTCCAGAGAAATGACTTATTCCACAGTATGGAGGTGTCATTAAAAAATTGATTTACGAAAGATAAACTAAATTGCGATTTGAGAAAACAGCACTTTTCTTATTTTCATTCTTCAGTAAACTACTCTAATTTATAGAGGTAAGAAGTAAATTCGAGACCCCTTCTGGAGAATCATATAGAAAGTGTAAGTTTAAAATTTGGTTGAGATACGTTGAACGGTATGACCTTTACAGGCACGTAGCCAGGGGGGGTCCGGACCCCCCCCCCCCCTTCGAGACTGCAAATGAAAAAAAAATTAGGGAAGGATGAAACAAAATGAAATGAGAAAAACAAGGATCAGCGTTAAAAACAAACTACAGGAAGCTTTTGTTTACTCTTTCTTATGAGGAAATTTGTATTACTTGCAATACATGGTTGCAAGGTGAGCGACATATCCTGGAAGAGTCAGGGAATTTGAAATTTCTAGAGAAGTTGCGGAATTCTCAGAATTTCTGCTACTAGTCAGGGAGATTTCAAGCTTCCGAAAGCATATTGCCGTTGTGTAACAGCATGGACATGTCTTATTATAATTTTTCGTCATCGCATCCTTGCAATATCAAACATGTTGTTTCAAAAACAATTTTCTACTTCTCCTTTAACCTGTCATTTGAAACAGACAGTAGTTGACAGAATAATAAAAAGAAAAATATATGTGGAAAGAAAGTTCTGTTAACATTTGATTCAACAGAAAAAGGAACGCAGATATTGTAAAAATATTTTACAAGACATTGTTGAGTATGTACTTTTTATAATAGTGAATATGTACTTTTTATAATAGTTGAGATCATAATGAAAGGAAAATTGTTATATTTGAATACACTGAGGAAGGATGTAAATATTGTATAATCTTTTTCAATACTTTTTTTCATGTCACGCCCCCTTCCCCCCGTTACGAAATCCTGGCTAAACGAACCAATATATGTTCCAGTAAAATTGTTTAGAATGATCGAGCCCCTGGTGTGATGACCACAGTATTTCATGTCACGGACACCCTCCCCCCCCCCTTCACGAAATCCTGGCTACGTGCCTGACCTTTAGGCGAGTGTACATCAGGACGAACACAAGGACAGATGTCGAAAAATCACATTTTCTGTATCTATAGGCCATGAAACTTGTAAATCCGTTGAAATCTGGAATTCGATATTTTCGCGATCACCATACTTTCTTCTCTCCTTTCGTCGCGCGAAAACTAAAATGTAATTTTCGAGACGTAGGTGTGGTATGTAACATAACTAATTATTGTAAGTAAAACAATTTGTGTTATAGTTCAATTAGGAAATAATAGACCATATGTGAATCAATCATTCTGGTCACAATTTCAGTTTGAGAACCGGGTAGAGAACTGGCAGGATCTTAAAAGCCTTAGTGGGTGGTAATCGTATCTGTCCAAACAATCATATCCTCTTACTAGTGACATTGTAACGTAACTTATGTTCAACGACGTTGCCATAGCTTTGGTCCCCATTACACTGTGATTAATGGCTTACACATTGGGTTCTTTCTTTCTATATAGAGAAGGGGGAAATAAACAAACACTGACCAATTTGCCTGCATATATAGATCATTCCGTCTCAATGGAAAAAAAAATATTCTCTTGAAAGCAGGTTGAAAGTGTCAAATAACAGCAACATCAAGCACTCGGAGTTTCCAGACGACTTTTTTCTTCGCCAAAACATTTGAGACATTCCATTCCATATTCATATGACTGAGAAGATCAGCTTTCGCTCACCCCCTATTTTTGCCGAGAGCTGCCGTCCAGTTTGAATTTTGTTCCTCTCCAAAGGAAGAAGGAAGATTTTTCCACTCAAAGTGTCAAATAACAAAACAACACAAACCATTCGGAGTTTCCACGCTACTGGTTTTTTTTTTTTTTTTTTTTTTCGCCAAAACCTTTCTCAAGTGACAGAGAGGAATATGCACTCACCCCTCTGGTCGAAAATTGTCAGCTAGCTTGAATTTCTTGGCAACACCGGATTTCGGAGAAAATGTTTGTTTTACTACCATGTAGTGGGAGGAGAAGGTTAATAGGTCAATTTTCCATACCTCCCTCAAGGTTTTTAAGAAGTTTCTAAAACTGTACCATGGTGGTTTAGTGGTAGAGAAGCTCACCTGTGGTGCGTCGGGTCCGTAGTTCGATTCTTGGTCAAGTAAGTTTGCGATGGAGAACATCGTATCCGTGGGTTTTCTCGGGGTACTTTCATTTTCTATTATATTCTCATTCCAGCAATTAATCCATCGTCATTCACTTGACTTAATCATTTGTTTCCCTTAGCCTAAAATACACAATCGTGGGATGTTAACCGAAAGATTTCATTCATATCACTTTTCAATTTGAGAACCAACAGATTTCTCTGCCAGATCCTGTATGTAAACATTCTTCTGTTATGTATTACGATAATTTTGTCATTGTATAAATAAAGAGTCGAAAATAAATCCAATGCTTCGAATTATATAAAAATAATAATTTGTCATTATTGGGTGGGTACTTATGAATGGAACTTCTGAATTTAATGAGTAATTGTGCACTTCCTGCATTAACTATTTAAGTTCGATTTCATTCATTCAAGAAATAAACTAGAAGCGAATATTGGTGACAGCTTATACAAAGTACAAACGTAGTTTAAGAAAGAAAATAAAGCTAAGTGAGACAAGGATTAACTTTTGTGTTGGTCTGCTGATTGGTACAAGGAGTTTTAGTATAGCCTAACCAGTTTTGTATTGAGAGAAGTAATTTTGTATTATTTGACTTTATATCATCGTTACACGTATTTGCCTTTATAAAGATATATATGATAGATAGATATAGATATATAGATATGAAGGAGCGTGACTAAGAGACTAAGAGTTTTGATTCATTTCAGGATTCAGGCCAGTCATCTTCACGTTCTTCTTTGCATTCAGCTGACACTCCAAGGGGAAGTTGGGCGAGTTTTGATTTGCGCAATTCGGTTAGTGACACATTGATTCCTTCCTTGTTGGAGCGAATACCACCAGAAACGATTGATCAGTTGAACGAAGCTAGAAGGCAAGAAGATAGACAGGTAAGTTGACTTATGTTTGAAAGAATACTCGGTATATGTAGCTGATGAGCAGTATGTTGAAGTGCTAATAAATAAGGTAAAATGTTTAATATGAGGACACAGTTGTCCCTCTAGTATTTGTGTGAAAAAGAAAATAAAATTATAACAGTTTATTCCACAAGCTATATTAATTTTGTGAATTCCCGTTTCCAATAAGTGTGTAGCTTGTGGTAGTTCAGTTTTATTATTTATGTATTTGTTCACTGGTTAATGAGATTTCCTAATTTAGATCTAATAATATGTTTAACATGGAAAATACTTGTCTCAGATAAGTTCATAAGCGAGACATGCTGATCCATGTTTGACACACTATTTTCAGTAGAGAATGGAGCAACAATGCATGTTGATCTTTTCATATAGAACTGCAGACAAGCAGTGACTCATAAAGAATACAGGAAATTATTTTTATTACGTTAAAAAGACAACAATTCCTAGATCATTTATTTGCTTTTCGATATTTCCCTATTCTGTTTAATTTATATTTATATAATGTCAGTTGTAACTTTTTAAAGGGAGACAAATTAAGATATAATCGAGCAGAGAATTAAAGTTAGAGAGAGTCATATTCTGATAGTTTCTAAAGCCAGAATGACTCCATATGAGACCTGCACGTAATATTATAGCTAATGAAGTTATAACATGTGAAAATGTTTGTTGCTTTCTCATGTTTACCTAACTATTTTTTATTACACAGGTTAGGGCAGTTTTGTAAAATATTTAACACGCTACAGTACTTAAATTTGTTCTTTTCCACTTTATTTTCAGGAAGCTCTGTTTTCTTTATATCCAGCGCAGGATGAAGAAGAGATCATAGAAAGGCGAATGCCAGCTGAGATTCCTAGCGAACATATGGGGCATAGAATTCTAGTCAAATGCCTTCAACTAAGGTATCCATGTTGACGAATTAAGTTTTTTATACACTAATGAACTAAACTCTTTTACTTTAATTCACACTGTTATACCTTGTACGGTGAAATAAATTATGAGAATCAAAAGTAAATGATGATAATAGTTGGAGTGATAGAGAATGATTCGTAGCCCCAGAGAAAGCACAAGCATAAGCCTTTTGTGTACTTAAAACTGATATTGTGATGGCCTTTACAGTAAAACTTGACGCTTTTGCTGAGAACACTCTATTAAAAGTTATGGTTCAAAATTAGACAAAAACGCTAATGAAGTTATAACATGTGAATTCTAATGCGTTTTTTAAATTCCTCTATATAAAAGAATAATTCCTAACTGACCGACCGATCGACATCTAGGTCAAATGCTTGAAACATACATTAGCTTTGGACGGTATATAAGCTTTGTGACGTAAGGTATCACAAAGGAAGGATTTTTAGGAATTCGACGCGGAAACGAAAGGAATGGGGAGTTGCAATTATTATAATGAGATGGCCATATCTCGGAATCCAGTAAGGTTACAGACGTGAAATTTGGTATTCAGACTTTTTATTTAAAATAATTAAAGACATGTTTCGTTGTTTTCTTTTTATTTGTTGCAGTTGTGTTCATATCTCGGAATTACTTAAGGTTAGAAACGGTATCGGGAATTTTATACTTAGATTTTTTATTTAAAATTAGGCGCGTCTTTCAGCATTTATTTGATAATTGTTCTAGAAGGAAGAAAATTGTGAAAGTTGCAGTTATTATATTGTGTCTATATCTCTGAATCCCTTAACCCTTATTATCCCGAATTATTTTTTTAAGCTTTTTTTTCGTGAATTGTGTGTACGTACTTTCCTAACAACATAAAAAATAACGTTTTTCATTTGTTACCTTGTTCATTTACTAGTTAAGGAATTCTATTTTACTAGTAAATGAACAAGACAAATGAGCAGATATTTAGCGTTGGTTTTCTGAATGTTGTTTTCCGTTGCCATATGGCATCATGGGGATAAAACGGGTTAAGTTTAGATACATGACATTTCGTATTCGGACTTTAATTTAAAATAATTAAACCTGTGTTTCAGCGTGTTTGCTTGTTTGACCGGGAATAGAAGGAAAAGAGTTTGAGGTGTTTCACTAAGATATCCATACGACGCTTTTGTATTTCTTGCGACACTTCGAATTGACAATTCCTTTATGAAAGTGACAGAAGAAGGAACGAAATATTGACCGTGCTGACGTTTCCTAGTTTAATTATATTACATACATACATACATACATACATACATACATACATACATACATACATACATACATACATACATACATACATACATACATACATACATACATACATACATACATACATACATACATACATACATACATACATACATACATACATACATACATACATACATACATACATACATACATACATACATACATACATACATACATACATACATACATACATACATACATACATACATACATACATACATACATACATACATACATACATACATACATACATACATACATACATACATACATACATACATACATACATACATACATACATACATACATACATACATACATACATACATACATACATACATACATACATACATACATACATACATACATACATACATACATACATACATACATACATACATACATACATACATACATACATACATACATACATACATACATACATACATACATACATACATACATACATACATACATACATACATACATACATACATACATACATACATACATACATACATACATACATACATACATACATACATACATACATACATACATACATACATACATACATACATACATACATACATACATACATACATACATACATACATACATACATACATACATACATACATACATACATACATACATACATACATACATACATACATACATACATACATACATACATACATACATACATACATACATACATACATACATACATACATACATACATACATACATACATACATACATACATACATACATACATACATACATACATACATACATACATACATACATACATACATACATACATACATACATACATACATACATACATACATACATACATACATACATACATACATACATACATACATACATACATACATACATACATACATACATACATACATACATACATACATACATACATACATACATACATACATACATACATACATACATACATACATACATACATACATACATACATACATACATACATACATACATACATACATACATACATACATACATACATACATACATACATACATACATACATACATACATACATACATACATACATACATACATACATACATACATACATACATACATACATACATACATACATACATACATACATACATACATACATACATACATACATACATACATACATACATACATACATACATACATACATACATACATACATACATACATACATACATACATACATACATACATACATACATACATACATACATACATACATACATACATACATACATACATACATACATACATACATACATACATACATACATACATACATACATACATACATACATACATACATACATACATACATACATACATACATACATACATACATACATACATACATACATACATACATACATACATACATACATACATACATACATACATACATACATACATACATACATACATACATACATACATACATACATACATACATACATACATACATACATACATACATACATACATACATACATACATACATACATACAAACAAACAAACAAACAAACAAACAAACAAACAAACAAGTAAGGTTATAAAATGGCAATGAAGCATACATACATACATACAAACAAACAAACAAACAAACAAACAAACAAACAAACAAGTAAGGTTATAAAATGGCAATGAAGAAGTGCTCAGAAAATAAGCATGGCTCTCACAGCTTCCATCATTCCTCTTCCAAACATGTGGAAAAATCGTAAACGGACAGTCATTCAGCAGTTCATTCAAAGTATTGCAAAAAGGTACGACAGTCTTCCTAAATTGCTTTCTTGCAATGATAGTGGCAGCTCTTCTAAACCAAAGGAGGACACTTTTCTCAGTTGCTGCACGTAGTCAAATACCAAAACAGGATATTACGATAAGTCCAAGACTCGAGAAAAATATTGTGTGCATAGAAAATCTTAGTACTGGGCCAATCGAAATATTAAACAAAGAAAGATGTTATTTCATGGTTCCGTCACTGAATCCAGAAAACATAGACTTTTCTTGTACAACCAGAGAAGAAAGGCGATTAACTCACCGCATGTGGTACAAACTTCTTCCAAACGGGGAGAAAGCCAAGCGGTTTTGGCTCGTGTTTTCGACAGTGAAAATTCTCTCTCTTGCATCCTGTAAGTTATTTTCTGAGTCCAAACAAATTTCGTCTCCGTCTTCTGGTGCCATATCAAAATTAGTAAGTTGCAGGAAAGTATCTGAAAGAATACCAAATCATGAAAATTCTATCTCCCATAAGAAGTTTGTTATGCAATGGAAATATCTATTGAACTCCCTCAATTTAGACAAAGGAGTGGACAAATAACTTTAAGAATACACTCGAACAGAAAAAGAGAAGTGAATGGAGGTTTTATCGATAATTTGGTGCGGTGTTGCTTTTATCAGCAAGTTGCTTATCCTTCCGTGGTAGTAAGGAAAGGAACACAAAACTATGTTGCTCTGACCGTTTTGACCTAGAGAATGGGAACTTCCTGAAATTTATGCTTCTCTCAAAGCACAATCCTATCTTACGGGGAAAGGTGAAATGTGTTTTATAAAAGCCAGGTTTCATACATGTCACATGACATTCAAGATGAATTCTTCATCTTAATAGCTAATACAGTAAGGCAAGAAATTCTTAATGAAATCCCGAGGGCTAATTGGTGAAATTATAACCACTTCCTCTGACTAAGAAGTCAAATCAGTTGCCAAAAATGGAAATCAATCAAAGATCTGAAATTTGTAATTAGTATTTTTGGATTCAGTTTTGCATGAAATAAATCGAGTGAACAAAGAATACAGAATAAGGATTTTAATAATAAATATTTAAGATGGCTGTCGGAAGCCAAGGTTATTGTTAATTTGATAGATGTGGAAGATCAGTTCAAAGAAAAGCATATCTCGAAGAAGAAGAAGAAGAGAATATCAGGAGAGGAGGGAGAGGACGAAGCGAGACGTTTGACTGAAGAGGATCGTTTAGACTATCTTTCATCAGAATTCTTGACCACTTATGGAAAGAACTCTTTAGTAGAATGGACAGGCTCAAGGAAGTAAGCAAGGACTTCAGCTTCCTTTGAGGAAGCTCATTGTGTGAAATGTTTTCGGAGGACTTGGAAAATTCGTACGCGGATCTCGCTTTGAAATACCAAGACGATTTGAATGCTATAGAATTATGTGTAGAAATTGAAAGTATTAAAGACCAGGCTGTTGTATTCTTGCCCGACCTCAAGAAGTCCACCACAAGGGACATACTCGACATGATCACCAAAAATGACTTTCAAAGTGCCTATCCAAACGTCTCAGTGGCTCTTACAATTTTTCTTACCCTTCCGTGCAGTGTGATATGTGAAAGAAGTTTCAGCAAACTAAAACTCATTAAAACATACTTACGTTCAAGCATGGGACAGGAAAGGCTCTCAGATTTGACAATATTAATTATAGAGAACAAGGTCGCTCAATCAATTTCTTACGGAAAGAGTTGAGGTCTTTGCAGAAAAGAAAGCCAGAAAAGTGTTTTTGTGAGCGACGTTACAAAACGAGAAGGGAATTGTATAGAATATCGTTATTAATAGGTACTATAAATAAAAACACTTGTTCTCTACATTTATTGCTACATATGAATAGATGTGACATGTGGGAAACTATCTACCTTAAACTTAAGCGTATATTACTAGAAGAATTATCTACACACAGGTGGAAGGCCCACACACAAAGTGAAGCCAATATATACATGCCAGGAAAAGCCAATAAGTCAGTGTATACAATTATCTACATAGAAGTGGAAGGCTCGTGCACAGAGTAAAATCAGACATATAAATGAACAGCCGATATACACAATAGGAGGAATCATAAAGTAAGCCAATGAAGAAGAATTTATTGAAGAAACAGGTTGTCAAGTTATGGATCCGTATTTATAGAAAAAAGTTTCTAAATAACTCGTTTAAATTGTTGTGTATTTTTTTCTTATTTTGCGTTAAAATCGAGAACATTTCACAATAAGTCCCAATAGATGTATGCAGCAAGTTGCATTTTCTACAACTATGTCTTTTGTGGAATTCATGCGAGAAAAAATATATATCTTAAAATATATATTTTAACATAAGATTTCTTACAATACCTAACATAAAGTATTTAACTTGGGAGGAAAGGGTACGCCAGAAAAATGCCTGCCCCGGGTACAATATTTCGTAGATCCGGCCTTCTGAGACATGGACGTTTGCTAACTTAGCTTCGTGGACTTCGGGTTTCGAACTCTACATCTTTAGTGCTGGGCGTCGTGCTCCACGGTGGATGCACTACACAGAGTGGGCGACATACACTCACCAATATTGGGCAAAGAATGGACAACTGAACTTTCTAACCCTTTGTGTTTATACGGAACAGTATCCGTGTTTACTAGGCTGAATGTTCAACTATAACCAGGAGAAAGTATGCTTTTGTAGGACATCCGCGTATCTGTTTTTGAATTTAAGCTGGTTGCTTTCCTTGAATAGCTGGTCTATTCTGAAATAACAATGCTGTCCGGATGCTTTTCTCTTTTTGTTAAGAAATACCAGTTTCTTAATAATAAAATTATTTTGAATAAAAGTATAATTCAGCCCATTCCGGCTGCATGTTCGCTACAAATGAAACTAATAATGAAAATTCGTATTATCATACCTTTCCACCTTGATGCTGAACTTGTACTTAAATGACATCAAAAACTACATTATGAGAACTACATTATGATAAATTTTTGAATCTCCTCTACCCCCTTAGGGTAAACCTTTCGGGAAAGTAATGTGATGAAAATCTAAGTTCGGCTATGGTCCACTGATGTGTCAAAAATCATTAAAATCAGCCCACTGATCTAGGATTAGTTAACCGTCATTTTTACATTTTGTTATTAAATATATAGACTAGACTTTGGCTAGCTGGGGGCTTCGCCCCTAGACCCTCGAGTTTGCTCGGCCTACAGCTTTGCATTTCTTATCTATCGCCCTTTGCATCAACAGGAAATTTCGTGAACTTGCTCTTCACATTTCCTGAATCTGCCCATCCGGGGGCTTTGCCCCCCACACACATCTCTGCTCGGCCTACGGCCGCGCACCTCTTCAACCCACAATTCTATCGTTTCTTTTCCTATTTCAACTATCTAAAAGATACGAATTTGTATCCCAAGAAAACACTTATTTAAATAACATGGAAATTTCTTCATCCCCTTGAGACCCCTAAAAGATTGAAAATATTCACTGTTGGCAATTTTCCTGTCAGTTATTCCTGGAAGGCTACAATCATGCCAATTTTCATCATTCTAATCATGCCGGAAGTGCCTAAACACTTTGAGGTGTAGAAAACGTCCCATATAAATAACATGAGAAAGATTTTTCAGTTCCCCATAAAATCACTCTACGGTTGGAAATTTTTATTTCTGATGATTCACTTAGGTAACACTAACGAAAACATACAAGCATACCGAATTTCAGTTTTTATTCCAATTGTAAGTACCTAAAACATGAGATTGTAGGGAAAAGAAAAAGGCCCATTTAAATAACATGGGGAAATTCTTCATCCCCTCTTTAGATTCCCTAAAAATTAAAAATATTTACTTTTGGCAATTTTCTTGTCGGTTAGTTCCGGAAAGCTACAATCATGCCAAATTTAATCATTGTAACCCTACAGGAAGTGCTCAATAATTTATGTCAGCTCATGTAGTTTTATATATAGTTAGGATATACATTAAAAATACTCCTTGTCCCTCTTAAAAATTTTCAAATACCCTGAGATACGCTTCCATTCATTTGTAATAAAGAGTTTATATACATAATTTCATGTTCCTAGCTTGAGGGGTTCGTGGGATACTCAATTTTTTCCATAAATTATAACCCCCATTCTCTCCTTCAGGTCGTACATTTTTTAAATAAAAAAAGTGCTCATTCGTGGCTAAGTGGTTGGCGTACGTGCCTTTGGCGTGGGAGACCCGGGTTCGTTTCCCGGCAGGAGCTCATGTGGTTCGGATTCCACGTTAATCAATAGGTCTACGTCTCACATAGCCTCGCTGCTGAACGAGACGCTAAACTCAAAATCAGCTTAACTCAACTTCTTAAATAAAAGTATCATGTTAACAAATGAGTTTCGTTTGACAGTGTGAAATTACAGTAGGCTTCTAAACTATGAGAATTCATTGCTCAAACTTGAAGTAGTATAACTGCTGATTGCAATATATATATATATATAATTGAAAATCACTATGTTTGTGACTCTAAACCTCCTGAACCGTCCGACCGATCTCGATCAAATTTGTAACATGGATGAGGTTCGAGGCTGCGCTGGTTTTAGGCTATTCACTTTGATGGTAGAATTGAGAGTTAGGGTGGGGGAGGAGGTATAAAAAATAAATAAAACTTAATAACTCCAGAACAACTCGACCGATCTTGATCAAATTTTCAACATAGATGAGGTTCAGGCCTGGGATCGCTTTTATGATTTAAATTTGACGGAGCAACGTAGGGGAAGACAAGGAGGGAGAGATATATATAAAAATCAATTTATATAAAGCTGAAAGTGTTTATTTTTGTAAGTTAATAACTCTTGAACTATCCGACCGATCTCAATCAAATTTTCAAGATACATAAGGTTCGGATCTGGAAACATTTTTATAATTTATCTTTAACGGTATATCCTAGGGGTGGGGGAAGGGAGGGAAACGTATAAATAAAAACTAATAAAACCTAATAACTTTTGAACCACCCAACTAATCTCGATCAAATTTTCAACATATATGAGGGTCGGGCTTTGGGTGTTTTATATCGTTTTACTTTGACGAGCCAACCTAGGGAAGGGGGAGGGAGAGATATATATGTAAAAAAAAATGACTACCTTAGTGACTTCATCACTCTTGAACCACTCGACCGATCTCAATCAAATTTTAAACATTCATGAGTTTAGGGGCAGGGATTACTTTAGGCTATTCACTTTCACAATGCAACGTAGAGCAGGGGGAGAGAAATTTAAAAATGATTTAAAAAATGACCGATATTAGTGTTGAATCCATAGTTTTCGGGGTCGATGACAGAAACATTGACACTTCTGATGCTGTTTCAATCCAAGTTCAGCCCTGATCGTTAGGGAGGGGGAAGGCACAACGTGGGAGAGGGAAATAAACATTTAAAAATGATCGAAAAGACTAATATTAATGTCGAATCATAGTTTTAGGAGTACCTGAAATTAACAGTGACAATTCTGATGTCGTGTGCTGCAACATGGAGGAGGGGGAATTATATATATCGTAAGGGAGGGGGAGAAAAATTTAAAAATGATCAAAAATGACCGATATTAATGTTGAATCCATGGTTTTCGGGGTCGATGAGAGAAACAGTGACACTTCTGATGTTGTTTCAATCCAAGTTCAGCCCTGATAATTGGAGAGGGGGAGGATACAACGTAGGGGAAGGGATAAATATTTAAAAATGATCGAAAATGACTAATATTACTGTCAAATCCATAGTTTTAAGAGTAGCTGAGATTAACAGAGACAATTCTGATGCCGTGTGCCGGAGGACGGAGGAAGGGGAGGGGAGCTATATATAGTAATAATCGAAAACAACTAATATTAGTGTCTAATCCATAGTTTTCGGTGTCATTCAGATGAACAGTGACATTTCCGACCCGGTTTAAATCCAAAATCAGCCCCGCCACTTAGGGGACTGAGAGAAAGCGATATATAAAAATGATCGAAAATGGCCACTATCAGTGTCGAATTTATAGTTTTCTGGTTCGCTTAGATGAACAGTGGTACTTTCGATCCCATTTAAATTCATATTCAACCCTGCAACTTGGGGGAGTGGGAGGGAGAGATATTTTAAAATGATCGATGTTAGTGTTGAATCCACATTTTTTGCGGTCGCTGAGATGAACGGTGACACTTCCGATGCCATTGCCCGTAACATGGGAAGGGAGAAATATATATGACCAATATTAGTGTCGAATCCGTGGTTTTCAAGGTCGCTGAGATGATCAATGATCTTTCCGATGCTGTTTAAATCGATGCCATGAAGAACGAAAACAGCATATTTCACGGGTACTAAACACATGAGATACGGAGTTGTGCATTTAAATTTTCGTTTCAACCCAGCGAAGCGGGTAATATATGCTAGTAGATTAATAAGATCAAAAATAGGATCTTTTCTTCGGGCGCTAAAGCCATTATTCGCTATTCATTACTGTTTCTGTTCTATGGCAATAAAGGTTGAAACCGGAAATCGTTAATTTGAATCACTTCCAGATTGAATCGTGGTTAAGGGAGGAGATAGAATCAATCTTGAGAAGCTGAATCGAATCCAAATAACTGTATCCCGATATCTCTTAGTACTATTTTTGCTCTACGAAAGTCACTATTGAAACCGAATGTAGTATTGAAGTTCAGCCACTTTCGGTTTTGGTAGAGTGTTGCACTTTGGGATGGTTTGTTCTTTTGAGATCCAATCGATTGCAGAAAACAGCTTGTCGCTATCTATTACCATTTTTCCTCTGTGACGATTATGATTGAAACGGAAAATCGTTAATTTGAACCACTTCCGGTTTGAGTAGAGGGTTAACGGATGAGATTTAATCTATTGTTGGAACGCTAAATTAACTACAAAATAACTGCATCTTAATATCTCTTACCGTTTTCTCTATGAAAATAAGCAAAAATAAGCATAGAAACTGGAGGTAGTAGTAAATTTCAACTAGTTCTGGCTTTGGTAGTGTTGCGGGTTGTGCCGATGATATGGTCTTTGGAGACATTGCGCTATTTATTACCATTTTTGTTCTATGGTGATAAGTGTTGAAACAGGAAATGGCTAATTTGAACCACTTCCCATTTGAATAGAGGGTTAATGAAGAAGATGGAACCTTTTCTCGGGACAGCACATCGATTGCAGAAAACCGCATCTCGATATCTATTACCGTTTTTGCTTTGATATTTGTCGACAGACGGAAGGACAGACAAAGTCCTTCTATAAGACCTCCTAGATTTATGCATATCATATAGTTTCAAAGTCTAAATTCGCAGTTCGCGGTAGGTGATAATTATATATATATATATATATATATATATATATATATATATATATATATATAGATATATAGATATATATATATATATATATATAAAATCGTTTCAATCGGTTCAGTCGTTTTCCCGTGCAAACAAGATCACTTTTATTTTTATATAATAGATATAAACATATCGATTTAGAATATTGATTTTATAAGTAAGAATGTAAATTCCTGACGTAATGTTTTACTTAGTTCGATTTTCCATGTATCATTTGACGAATTGCATTTTTTTTTAAAAAAGTGACCAATCTAATCCTTTGTTCTTTTGTTCACAGGCTTGATTTGGAAGTTGAACCTATCTTTGCTTCCATGGCCTTGTATGACGCCAAAGAAAAAAAGAAAATTTCCGAAAATTTCTATTTCGACATGAATCCGGAGAGTTTAAAAAGAATGTTAGGTTCGCATATTCAGTATTGTGATATTAGCACATTGAGTCGTTCATGCATTTTCGATATCACCTATCCATCGACAGATTTATTTCTTGTTATTAAATTGGAGAAAGTGCTTCAGGGTGATATAAATGAATGCGCAGAACCATATATGAAAGATGATAAGGTAAGAAAAATAAAGTTGATTTGTGTGTAACTTATTCGTATTGGAAACCGACAAGACTCTTGTATGATTTTCTACTATTAAACATGTAGTTAAGAGTTCAGAGGGTTTTGTTGCGCGGTGCATTTTGGAAAATTATTATTATTATTATTATTATTATTATTATTATTATTATTATTATTATTATTATTATTATTATTATTATTATTATTATTATTAAAGTTCACTAACAGTAAATCTTAAATTTATGTTTAATGAACTTCGTTATTGTAATGTACAAGTAAATATAAATGAATTAAAATACTATTAGGTCAATAAAATGAAAGATAACGGTAGTACCCTTAAAGGCATATATAGGATTTTGTTTATCACGAAATTTATATATTGTAACGTGGTTTCGAACTTTCGAACCTGTGTTCCAAAGGAGACTGTTCCACCACAGTCATTGTAGTCATATTAAGCAAGTTATGTTTATCACAATCCTTATTCCTAGCAATGTACTAAATTGGTGTTATTGAAACTTGTAATAATCTGAAATCTAAGTGCTGCAAATTAATTTAGTACTCTCACTCGTATTTATTGAAGTTTTATACTGTAAAAATAAAAGAAATTAAGGTGAATCGGAAATTATTTCACCAATTCAATAACATACAGAGCTGAAGTAGCATATTTAATTGAATATGCAATAATGTCTTTGTTTCTTTTAGAATCGTGAAAAAGTGAAAGCAAATGCTGTGGCATCCTGTGAGAGACTGGGAAAATATAGAATGCCTTTTGCTTGGACAGCAATTTATTTAATGAATATTGTGAATGGAGTTAGTAGTCTGGAGCGTGACTCTGGTAGCGACAAGGAGAGCACAGGATCGAATAGTTTAGGTAAGTGTTGGTTTGAGTGACCGGGGATCGATTCGCAGAAGCAGAGAAGACAAATGTAGTTCGAACTGTGCATGAAAGTATAGGTTTGTGTCTCATATAGCCTCAGAATTGATAGGCGTTAAACACATCAAGCAAACATATAAGCATTAGTGAAAGAGAGTGTTAAATTAAAATGCAAACACAAAGGAAGTGAGTAAAATCAAACGGACAAGGGGGAAATTCAGTCTACCAGAAAAATTGGTTTACATACTGAGTTGTTGTGCATGCATTTAAGAGAGAACTTGTAAATACTTCTTCCAATAAAATTTAAGATTTTGGGTTCGAAACATGAACTAGATAGTAAAATAAACTAGTTTCTCGTCTTTATCTTTTGGCTTACTGTACACTATAGATTAAAATTTTGCTTACTTAGAAGCTCTAATTGTTTACATTTATTGCACAGGTAGCGACATTAGCGTCAGACAGGTAAGCAGTAGCGCAGGTAGCGACATCCATTAGTGTGACTGTTTATTACTAGGATTAGCATGATACACAGATAGACATTAGCCTTTTATTATTAGGGTAGTTCGCTGACACATAAGCACTATATTTCAACACTTCAGGAATTGTGAATGCTCAGACCTATTAGTGTTAATTTTCATTTACAACGTACATTTATTGATAGCATATATATATATATATATATATATATATATATATATATATATATATATATATATATATATATATAATGTTTTAATGCTTTTGTTTTTCTTGTAGATCGGAAGTCCAGTAGCAGTAGTTTCGATCAATTTAGGAAGAAAGCAAGCGATATGGGTTCTCTTACACGAAGAGGATCATTGGAAAGACGCGTTTCTGAGAAACGGCGTAGTTGGTCACCAGAAGACTTTGGATCTAGTCTTGATACTTTCCGACCAGTTACATTGACAGTATCAAGCTTCTTCAAGCAGGTATTTTAGTTCATCCGAACTACAGATTTGAAAAAAAAAGATTGGTGGTTTATTCATGTTAGTAAAACCGCCTTTTCTAACTGTTGTCTTCAACATATTTTCATATCGTTGATAATTTAGATATTTGTGGTAGTGGTTTGCTTTGTAACTCTCTGCATTTCTGGAATTTGACTTGACCTTGCTTTAACTGAATTTAGTGGATTTCGCGCTTGAAGGTTGAAGTTTAAATTGATTAAGTGTGATTGGTGATAGTTGGTGTACGATACATAGTGAATAACTCAAATGTGAGAAGTCTTGTATCCGGGGAATTAAAAATTCTTTCAAACTGTTTCAAATTTTGCTGAATCTTTATTAGTGACTTTTATTCTCTGCTCAACTGTTATGTGTAGGTTTTTGTCTTCCTGTGGAATCATTCTGAATGAAAAAAAAAGGAAACGAAATATCCATTTTTCAAACTATGTTGAACATGATATATTAATGGAAGGAGGAAACAACCGAACTTTTTTTACACAGCAAATTCTCTGTAGGTGCAAGACATAAAAGAGTGAAAAAGTTGTTGACTGGACCGAAACACGAACCAGAAATCTTCGGCGTGCCGTGCCGATGCGTTAACCAGTACGCTTCCCAGAACAGCCATACACTCTTGCATTGGAAGTAGGTGCCTTTTACTTAAATCATATGGCTTTTACCACAACCTAGCTGTTGTGCTTGGACTGTCAGGGTATTCTGAATTGGCAGTTATTAAGTGGGAGTTATCAAGAAAAAGATAAAACAACACAATACTATTACACGTAGAACCGTATAATTTTCTATCAATATTTTCCTTGCACCCTGGCTGCAAATAATGCAAGGTTCTGGGAATTGCATATCCTAAGGGGGATTAGAGGATTCTTAAATAGTTTCTTTTGACGCACACCAGATCCCCATAGGGATCAGATGTTGAATCTTGAAAGTTCGTATGTTATCCTTGCACTGTAAGCTACGTATAAGGCAAGACTTTAGGAATTGCATATCCTAGTGTGATGGGGGAGTAAATACATTCGTTTTCTTCCGTCTTCTTTTATTTTTCATCACAGGTCTCTTCTTTTCTTTCTTCCGCTTCAGTTCCCCGGCCATAATTGAGAGAGATTTTTTTTTCGTTTATCAATTTCCGAAATTAGATTCTATTAGATGTATAACCTTGAAATTTTGTGTAAGTATTCTCATTGCACTCTAGGCAGCAAATAAGGGAAGATTTGGGGAATTGTATGTCCTTAGGAGGAATGGGTACTTAGATTTTTAGCGATTTTGTGTTATTTACTTGCATTTAGTATCGAAGATGAAGAGAAATTGAACGCAGGGTGAGCAAGAAATGAAAAATATTATAAATGGTGACATGAGAGGGTAGGCACTAGTATTTCGTAAACATTCTCTAACCCTGTAATATGACATGAATAATTTCTCATAAAAAAAAAAATCCACAAGGGGTGATTTGCTCTTTGAGGTATTTTCTTCAATATTTTTTTCCGAAGATGCCTATTATAATTTGTATTATATTTCGCAAATAAACATTTTTGTAATAATTACAGTTTAATATGATTTAATTTAAGAAATGAGAGCGAGAAAGTTTAATGTGGTGGCTTGTACTTTTTATTATACAGATTATTATAGTGATCGTTTTTTGTGGATAACAAGGCAAATAATTGTTTATATAGTGTATCCTTTCCTTAACATTACATTAGAAAACATTTATTTTTCTTTGTGTTAAGTGTTGATGTTTTTAGTATTTTCTGGTAATTTGATCGCCATGCCCGCTTCTGAATTCCTTGTCTCCAACTATATATTATATATAGTGATCGTATTGTCGAATCCTCTAGATAAGTTCGTATCACGTTTCTAATATACTATTTTATATTATTTTCAAGGAAAGTGATAAGTTGCGAGATGAAGATTTGTACAAATTTTTGCAAGATCTGAAACGACCGTCGTGTTCAGCTCATAAGAAATTAAAATATATACCTGGTACCTTGAAACTTGATATTTCTCCTTGTCCTGAAGAACACAAGTATTGTCTGACCCCAGAATTATCTCGACTACATCCTTATCCAGGTAAGCATTATTCTAAAATAATAGAACTTATAGAATAAAGTGGGTGAAATGAAATATCTATGTTGGCTACCATCGGTTTAACTAAAAAGTGGCCAACTTTACAGAAAAAAATATTTTGAAGCAAGAGTATAATACGTGATTTTCAACAAAGTTATTTTATTTACTTATTAGATAGTATTTTACACATAATAAATGTTAATAATAGAAGTTATTTCTGCAATACATGAACATTTTAATAAATATCCATCTTAATTTACCTTTTCCACCCATCTTAATTTACCTTTCGCACATTATGATTTAAATATTTAATGTCTACATTGTAATTACCTACAAAAGTCTACGATATATTTATTCCCTCTTTCATCCCTAGCCTCGCTGATGAACGGGACGTTAAACTTAACTCCCTCTTTCATCCCTTCCGTCTTTGGTGGTAGATGCAGATAAAATTCTGTTCTGGAAAACTCTCAGAACATCTATACGCCTTCAACCTTAATATCAAAGACGGCTCATGCTCTGCCCGTTGGTTTAGTGGCAAACGTTTTTCACCTTTTGTTAATATGGTCCCGGGTTGTATTTTTAGTGAGCGAGTATTGAAATTTAGAACATTAACGTGGTTTGGATTCCTCCTTAAACTGAAGGTCAACGTCATATATAGCTCTGATACTGAAGAGAGATGCTGAGCTTAACAAATAAACGTAGAAATCAAAGGCGGTTCCCATACTTACGAATTAATAAACATGTTCATTCCCGTGTGAGTGGCGGTTGACCAGCAAGAAGAGGGTAAAACAAAGACTTGAGTCGTTGTCTTTTCTTCTATTTTATGCTTTAAAACATGAATCCCATTATTGACCCTACATGGAAAGGAGGGGCTAGTCTCGTCTCCCAAATGCGTAAATAAGCATGCCATTGAGTCCGGAAGTGTACGTGACACCTCAACATGTAATTTTGAACGTAATTGAGAAGATATATCCCTGCTGGCTTCCAGGTGTTCTGAAAAATGGATCGAACTCTGCCAGGTTGTGGCCATACCGTGAAATTCGATACCGTGTGGTGCTTCGGCACCAAAAAGGGGGGTGCCAAGCTAAGCTTGTCTTAATGCTTCGGTGGCGACCCTGGAGATGCCGGTAGGTTCAACTGGAAAAATGAAATGAAATAAAATATTTGATTTTAACGTCCCACGATTATGTCCTTTAGGCTAAGGTAGACGATAATTACCGCAAGTGAATAATGATGGAAGAATTGGTGGAAAGAGACGTGAGAGGAAGCGGGAGTACCCCGAGAAAACCCACGGACACAGTGTTGTCCACCTCAATCTTACTTGGCCGGGGATCGAATCAGGGACCCCACACACCAGAGGTAAACGCTTTACCATGAGCCACAGTGACCCCTAGGTATAACTGGGAAGTTGACTTTGGACGTATACCATTCCCGTTTTCGGAAGTGTTTTATGTGCGAAGCAAATATCTTGTTGGGCAAGCAATGATTACATGCCTGAAGATCTAAGGTTCGGATTAAATATATTAGGTACCGGTCTTTAAGGAGAATGGCTGCTCATCCACTAAGGAAAACAAGTGTGGTAGACACTTCTTCAATCACTTGTTAATGTGATTATCCTGCAAGTGGTCTTCAGAAGTAAAATGCTTCGAATATGTGAAGAAAACAAAAGTCATCTATAGCTGGATAAATTTGTCAAGGCATGGATGGCACCGATTCATACATAGGCCTACATTTTGACAAGACCTAGAAAGCAATAAACAGTACCATCGTCTCCTGTATTTCGAGACAAGTTACTCTTCCCCCCTTTTTCGTTTGGGTTCAGTGATCTTCCGAAACAACAACAGTCACGAAAAAAAAAAAAAAAAAAAATGTATACTGTTGAACAGCTTAACATGTTTTAGAAGTCTTAACATACGAGGGTGGTTTTAACATTAGCAGCATTGAAATAGAGGTTCTGCATTTTTGCCAACTTCCAAATGGAAAAATGCCAATCTTTTATGGAAAAAGGCCGTTTCTACAAAAAGGAGGCCAACTTGAGCAGATGGCCAAATTAATATGTTTTACTTGATAATGCAAAAGCAATCGTCAAATTTGAATAGAAATTTGTGAAAAATAAATATAATGGATACGAACAGGAGGCTGATTAGCATTTGTAGTATTCTTTCACTAAGGTTTTGCAGTAAATCACAAAGAAAAGGTTAAAATGTTATAAACCCTCGATCTACTGCTTCCACTCTCGGTTCAAATTACGTGAAAGATTATAAATTATTATCTTGATCAGTAATTTTTCAAAGTTGCTAGCGGGCAATAAGTGCCAGAATTCTTCTTTATTTCTTTACTGGCTAAAATGTCAATTCTTCGACGGGAAGAGTAGGTTTATGGATAGTATTTGAATCCTCTTCCCCCTTAGAATACCTATTTCAATGAATGTATAGTGATAAAACTACAAAAGATACTTTACGTTTGGTATCAATTTTGAAATATCCTTCCCGAAAAGAATACGCCCTTTAGTCAAATTAATATTAAAAAATCCAGCTGGAGGTGGGTACTAACTATGTTCCTAAAGTTATTTTAAACAGGTCAGCCATTTTCCCGACCCCAAAACTATAAATTCGACACCAATTTCAGTCATTTTTGACATTATACTTTTTCACAGCTTCTTCCCCTCTCTCTGATGATGGGGCTGAACTTGGACTTAAACGCATTAAGAGCATAACTATTCATTTCAGCGACCCCGAAAGCTATGGATTGCACACTAATAACTAATATCGTCAATTTGGATTATTTTTTACATGGCACCCCTTCCAACTCCTATTACTTGAGCTACCTTACTCTCACTGTATTTTCCAAATTGTAAGTCATATATCTACCAAGATTGGTCAAAATTGCTTCAGGTGTTACACAGCTACACTAGAATATACATTCATACACCAACACCCATATATATATATATATATATATATATATATATATATATATATATATATATATATATATATGAGCAGCCCGGGTGAACATAATGGTATGTCACATTGTCTAAATTTCGAATAAACTGCGAAAGAAGGTTAACCATTCCCATGCAATTCAATACAATGACACATGCCAAACAAACTCCCCCTGCTATTTATAGGTACATTTCCGAAATTAACTACTTGCATACTCTTCTGTATTTCAATCACAATCCATCCCACTTAATAACTGAGTGGCGCTTACGATTATGTTGGCCGAGCATATATATATATATATATATATATATATATATATATATATATATATATATATATATATATATATATATATATATATATATATAATATTGTCAAGGAATCTTAATAATTCATTTTATTAATTTAAAACATTGTTTATTTTAATTTTAAATTGTAATAATTTTCAAAAAATATTTATTTTAATTATGGTATGTGTAATGTCTAAAAACATAGTCTGCAAATGTAAATAATGTAGATTATTTATGTAATTGTAAGCATTTTTATAATTTTATATTTAACGCAACACATTGCATCAAACAGCGTTATGTAAATTATGTAAATGCAAAATGCTAATACAACGCTCCATTTAAAAAAAAAATGGTTAACGCAAATTTCTTTTAGAAAATCTCATATGCACGTGTATGATTTTGACTCGAATTTTGAAAGCCATCTGCTGTAATGCACGCATCTTTGGTTGTATAAATAATCCAGTCTTTTTAGTCAAAAGTTAGTAAAAAAGTAAGTCGTGAAAAGTTCGTAAACAATTAACAGTTAAAAAACTAAACAACAATAACAGTTATTATCAAACAAGTAGCAAAATATTGGAATTCCACAAAATGCTTAACAATTGTATCGTCAACAATTAGTAAACTAAATTTAGTGCTTAAATACTCCAAAGACTGCAGCATTACGCAGAGTAAATCTTTCGTAAATTAAAGGTCAAATTCCTTAAGTTGCAGGTATAAACCAATTAACCTTTTCCTACTTGTACATTAAAAATTAATCACACACTTAAATTTACATAACTTAAATTTCGCTACACAAACACACACTTTACACACAAAATTTTTAACAAAATACATATCATCTCATAATAATAAGTCTCTTTTATTTAACTCTACAGTTCTGTTTTGCCGTCTCAAAACAGCGGTAAAAATAAAAATCCAAGCTCTATATCATAAGCACATTATAGGTACATTCTTAAAAACATTAACAAAATAAAATAATTTAAAATATACCTTAGGCTAATATCACCAATCTAAATTCACTTAAATTCGCTCTACCAAAATTATTTACATTTCACTCAAGTTTAAAAAAAATAACAACCCAAGTTAGCATGGTGGAGATGCTCCAAACGTTCCCTAAATCCCAATTAAAAACATAAAATAAACATGGTATCAAGTAATTACCACCCACCCGCGCTAGGTTGAGTATTAAAACTTTGTACAAGAAAAATATTATATATATATATATATATATATAATGAAAATGACTATTTTGTGACACATCATAACTTGAACTACCCGACCGATCTCGACTAAATTTTCAACATACATTACGTTCTGGGCTGGGATGGTTTTTATCATTTCACTTTGACGGTGCAACTTAGAAGAAGGGGAGATATCTAAAAATGATCGAAAATGACAGATATTAGTGTCGAATCCATAGTTTTCGGAATCTCTGAGACGAACAGTGACACTTCCGATACCGTTTAAATCGAAATTCAGCTCTTTGTGTCCAAAATGAAACGTAATCTCCCCGTGCGAAGAACGGCTATTCTGTTAGTATCATATATTAATGAAAGGAGGAAAGAATTTTTTTTCTTTTTTTAACAGATCCTATGTAGGTTCGAATGAAAAAACACACAAAGAGTGAAAAAATGAATGACTCGACTGAGATCTCCGGCATACCGTGCTTATGCATTAACCACTACTTCATCCAGTCCGCTTCGCAGAACAGCCACACACTGTCTCACTCCTTAAGTCGGTGCTGTCCACTCATACGACATGTCTTGTACTACAGCCTAAGCTGCTGTGCTGGGACAATCCAGTGTCCATATATTGAGAACACCTTTAACGGTTGTGATTTCATATATATTTCGGAAATAAATCGGTTGTTTCCTCCTTTCATTAATATAAAGGAGAAAATGATTATGAGAAATGAATGAAATGGTGGAATGAAGAAAGTGGGAGGAAGTGGGAGAACCTCGAGAAAACCTTCACACACGGTGTTTGTGCACCACAAAGTTCACTTGGAAGCTGGAATCGACCCAAAGACCTCATGCACCAGAGCTGAACGCTCTACCGCTGAGCAACCGCGGCCCTTTATTTAGGCGGAACTCCATTTTTGCTCCTATTTTGATATGAAGTTGTGAAAGTTTGACAAATAACTTGTACTATTACCCATTAATGGGACCATTTTTCTGTCAATATGCATTGTGCTCCAGAACTTTCGTAAAGAACTCAAATCGACTAAACTTAGGTGACCTTAAAGATTTAACTTAAAAAAAAATGTTTGTGTAACGATTGAAATTTGTATTTAGCTTGAAATTATGAGTTAAGTAAATTATTATCTTTCATTTATTTTTCCTTTTCTTTTCATTGTGTACTGGATTAGTTATTCTATGATTACAGCTCTATCTATAAGTTGCTTCTTTTTTTCAACAGATGAAAAAGGTCGACCTACCAAAGAGGTATTGGAATTTCCTCCAAGGGAAGTTTTTGTGCCACACTACGTATATCGTAATCTCCTGTATGTGTACCCAAAAGATCTGAATTTTGCTAGTAGAGCAGGTAATTTATTTCATTCATATTTTGTATCTAAATAAATATTAGTCGTAATTTCTAAATATCTTATTTGACAAGACAACTTCCGTTTCGTCACAAAGTAACAGGTGTTATAAGGAAAATTTAATGTATTAATACGAGTGAAGATATTTCTTTCAAGTTTCATTTGTTACATTCGTACTTCCAAGCGACGTTCGGAGAGAAGAAAATTTGGCAATTGTGAAAAAAGAAAAATCGAATTCGAGATTTGAACTGATTTGTTTACACGTACCTACATGCCGAGAAGGGATTTTTGAATGTCTGCTCGTCTGTTCGTTCGTCCGTTTGTCCCGATGTAAATGTGTACACTCACCTAGACGCCAAACCACTGAACGAATCGAGACCAGATTTTAAACTTAAATTTTAATAAGATTTTCCAGGTTCCTAAAATAACGGTAATTTGCTGGAGAATAAAAACCAAAATTTACGGTTTTATTGAAAACGGCTCAAACGATTTTTATTTTATTATTTATTTATTTATTTATTTATTTATTATTATTTTTTCATTCATATTCCATAAATCAACATTCCACTAGCAGCCCTATAGTAT
The DNA here is from genome assembly GCF_964235325.1 of Thermobia domestica. Classification (NCBI taxonomy): domain Eukaryota; kingdom Metazoa; phylum Arthropoda; class Insecta; order Zygentoma; family Lepismatidae; genus Thermobia; species Thermobia domestica. Next base: position 107,524,903 of record NC_137459.1, on the reverse strand, counting down.
TGTGTGAGTCGTTTTAGTAGATAAAAACCCGAAAGGGGCAGTTTACTTTTGGGGGTTGGTTCTTTCTGGACGATTTTCTCAAAATCAACTCAGGCAATCTTTTGTTCGTATTTCATAAATATAAATTTAATGAACAACACTAGCGTATACCTCCGCGTGTTACCACGAACAATATTTTTCATCTCTTACTCTCCCTGCGTTTCGTTCCTCTTCGTCATCGATACTGAATGTAAGTGAATAACACAAGCACGCGTCATTCCTGCTTAGAATAGGTAATTCCCAAACCCTCGCCTTATTTGCAGTCTAGGGCACAAGGATAACATTTGTACAATATTTCAGGGTTGTATATCGTACACTTTCGGAAATCTGCAAACGGATAATAATAATAATAAAACTAAGCCCTTGATTCTCTCTTAGGATATACAATTCCCAAAACCTTGCCTTAATTACAGTCTAGGGTGTCAGGAGAACGTTTAAAGAAAATTTCAAGGTTGTACGTCTAATAGATTTGGAGATACGGCGAACGACGTAAAACATTGAAGGTCTCGCCTCTCCTCTATCACCCTTAGAATACGCAATTTCCGAACTTCATCTTATTTAGAGCCTAGGGTGTAAGGAAAATATTTATACAAACCTTTCTATGCAATTGCCAAAAGCTTGCCTAATTTTCAGTGTAGGGTGCTAGGAAAACATACAAAATTTCGAAGTTGCATGTAATAGTATCTGAGATCTGGCAAACTGCAAAAAATATTCAAGCCCCTTCATTCCGCCTTAGGATAAGAATTTCGCAGAAACCTGTCTTATCTAATCTAGAGCCTAGAATGCAAGAGGTAGATTTCCACGAAACTTCAAAGTTCTGAGTATAGTTGTTTCGGAGATCTGTTGATGAATGAATCAGTCAGTGGATTTACTCTTACATGTATACCAAGATTCTGGTAACTGACTAGTTTTGGAGATGTGGCGAATGCTAAAATCATTAAAGTGCGCTTATCCCTCATTTCAGGAAAACTCGTCTTATCTACAGCTTATACTGCAAGGAAAACAATTGTACAAAGTTTTAAGGTTGTATACCTAATAGTTTCGGAAACCTGGCGAAGGCAAGAAAATCATTCAAGTCCCCTTATCCTTTCCTAGAGGCCTCATTTCAAAAAAGCTCGCCTTCTCGCCTTATCTACAGCTTGAAAGAACATTTGTACAAAATTTCAAGGATTTGTGGCTAATAATTTCAGATCTAACGAACAACCTCCTTAGGGGCCGGAGTTCAAAACATCCCATCTTAACTTCAGCATAAACTACAAGTAAAACATTTATACAAAATTTCAAAGTTGTACGGCTAATAGTTTCGGACATCTGGCAAACAGCAAGCGATCATTGAAGACCCTTTACCCACCTTATAGGGGCCACAGTTTGCAAAAACATTAGTACAAAATTGCAAGATCGTACACCTAATAATTTCAGAGATCTGGTGATGAGTGACTCACAAGGAAAGTACTTGAAATGGTACGCGGGGATCTGCATGTGTTATATATCGTTGGAAAGGTCACACCGGGTACTAGAGACCTGCACGGGCCGGGCTTGGGCGGGCCGACTCTGTTATTTCTTTGGGGCGGGCCGACACTGATTTCTCTTCAGGTCGGACCGGGCTGGGGCCGATTAATTGCAATTCTTTAATAATTATTGACTTTCGTTAAACGATAATTGGAATAAAGCCAAACGTTGAAGAAGTGTGCCCATGAAAAATGTTACAAAGAATGCAATAGCTATTTACAGTTTGTGTTGCTTAGCGGCTCCACTTTCACTATAGAGAATTGCAGCCATTGCGCAGTAAATTGAGCTCTGACCTTGACCTTCACTGAACGCAAAATATGACAAGGAGGGGTGGGAAAGTTTTGCCTGTCGCTAAACAATATTGCCATCTTCACTTTATGCTAAAAATCAATTAAGTTAGATTTTTGTTACAGCAAATGGAGTTTTTGTTCTCTCGATGACAGGCAAAGTTCTAGGAGGCAATGATACCATTCGGGAGGCAAGCGTCAGGTTGTGAACCAGAGTTTAGAAAATGTTTCTGAGGGTTAGGTCAAGTTTAATACTAAATTTTGAGAAAGATTGGGGCTCGAGCTAAATTTTTTAAAAATTTATCGGACCGGGGTCGGGCCAAAAAATTTAAAATTTATCGGGCCCAGGCAGGGCTTGGGCCAAAAATTTAAAAAAACTTATCGGGCTGGGTTGGGCTCGGGCCGAAAATCTCAAAAATTTTTGGGCCCGGGCTGGGCCGGGCCTAGGTACATTCGGGCTGGATTGGGCTCGGGCCGAAAAATTCGGCCCGTGCAGATCTCTACCGGGTACACCTCACATGTGAAATATCTCGCTTCAATGGAACCTGTACGGGGCGTGGAGACCATTTGAAGATCAGAACAAGGCATGCTACGGAACACCAGAAAACGTAGACAAAATAGGATGCTATGATGTAATTGTTTTTGAGATGGTATATGGCGGATCCAACATGGCGGGCAAAATGCAAAACACTTCATTAACTAATCGTAGTTTTTAATGTGCTGGAAACACTATTCCCTCCCTCCTCCTCGAGCTACTCCTTCTTGATAGAGTCAGACATGTTGCATGGAAGTATGGTATCCCCAATTTTTATTTCTTTATCATACGATAATTTTTGGAGGAAACAGTAATTGCGTTTTTGAGAACAAATGTGGAATAATATTGATCTATATATACACTAAATAATAAATCCACTGAATCACTCACCACTAGATTTTGAAAACTTTTAAGTATAAATATTGTCTTTGCATTCCTGGCTGCAGGTAAAACGGGATTTTGCGAGACGCTATCCCTAAAAGGGGTAAAAGGAATTTAAAAGTTTGTAGAAGTATTTTTCATGTATTCTAGGTTGACGGCAAGGTACAGTTTTACAGAATTATCCTTAAAACGTTCATTTAACTCCAGTGAAATCGAATTTCCATCTACAAGTATCTTGAAACCTGAAGATAAACATGAATAAATATCTTTCAAATATATTTCATAGACATTATTCTTTTTTCGTGCAAAGGAAGGATATTCTGCTACTAGTTATAAAAATGCTCCAAAGGTTAAAAATAATTTTTAAAAGATTCAGTCTTCATATGAGAGGTTATTATACAATAGTATTTTGGTTTTAATTTTAGGTTCTGCTAGAAATATTGCTGTGAAAGTTCAGCTTATGAGCGGTGAGGAACCCGATCACGCATTGCCAGTAATTTTTGGGAAGTCGTCTTGTCCAGAATTTACGTCAGAGGCCTACACTACTGTTAGCTATCACAATAAGTAAGTGCTTTTGTTGGTACTTTTTACCTTTTTTGCATTGTTAAATGCCAATTTTTCATTATTTCCTTACATTAATCATATATTCTATATGTTACAGGTGTCCTGATTTCTATGACGAAATGAAGATCAAACTGCCAGCGAATTTAGCAGACTATCACCATTTACTTTTCACGTTTTACCATATAAGTTGCCAAAGAAAGATCGAACAAACAAGTGCAGAAACTCCAGTTGGCTATACTGTAAGTATGAGCTATTTAAATATGTACACTATTTGCTCCTCCTTTTAATGAGCAATTGTTCAATTTTTCTGTTTATTTTACATTAAGAAATAAGCTTTGAAATAGTTGCAAATTTCGTTAACATTTATAATAGCAATTACGATTACTCATAGTGCCATTTCCTTAAGTCTCTGATCTTACTGTTCATTTTTTCTGTTTGACTTAGTAAGGGGTATATCTTTCTCGCCTTACGTACATATGTGTGTGTCAAAAATTGGAGCACACTAACGACTTTCAGAATTTTGCAAATAAGACACTGTGTCCATACAAAACCATGTTTATTGGACTCAATAAGCAACGTTGTTCATATAAGGATACGAAAATTCATTGCCTTGTTGACTTCGAGACAAATTTATTGGGAAAAGGTGCTTGGCAATAACATTAAACAGATAACTAATGAACAAACAACTAACGTTACAGGTTGTTTGATGATGCGTCGTTCCAGTGACAGTTAGTATGTGTGTGAACCCTCGTCAGTAGTTGTCTCTTTACTTCAACGAACAGTTGTGTATGCGCTGTTCAATCGTGTCGTAATATGGGCAAAATTGGATGCAACTCTGTGGGATGCGAACTTACTGTTTTCATTCACGTGAACCAGTTGAACAGTGTGATGAATATGCAGATACTATAAAATGCGGAAGAGAAACTGGTAACTAAGAACCGAAGCGCGTGTTCAAATGGTTATTTTGAGAGAAGACAGTCATTCCCTGCGAAAAGTGGCTCATAAATAAAGCGGGGCAGTGCGTCGGATTCTTGAAAGCACAGAGCATTGTAATGGAAACGCACTGATCGTCGAAAGTAATAATTCTTTTAGAACAAGCTCACTGGAAAAACAAGTATTCAGTGCGAAGTCATTCAGCTGCGGTATTTGCTGTTTTGAAGTAATAATAATAATTGCTTCTAAAGAAATTGAGGATACACGGTGATTAGTAATCCTCTCTACTTTCTGTAGAAAAAAAGTAGCATTATTACCTCATACGTTTTTTTTTTTTCTTTTTCTATATATATTTTATATATCGACATTCATAAGTGATAGAGAAAATTCTGTAATATTATTAGCGTTTAACGAAAAATATTGTCCAGAGATAAGACATATAAGCTGAACAAATTGATATGCGTGAGTGTGAAACCTCATGCGTAGAAACTTTTTCGCAAATGCGATATGTGCGAAACGTAAAAAAAAATGCGTATATGTTTCGGGGAACCTGAAATTTTTCGTTTCAGAGCCTGAAATCACGTTTATATTATCGCGAATTTTCGCAAAATTTGGCATTACTTGAGATAAATACGAATAAAAGCGAAAAAGTGGAATTCTCGTTAATTACTAATAATAACTAAAAAGCGCATTTCCAATATTATTTAACTTTAAAATCGTTTCATTTTACCGAAAAGGTGCTCGACGCTAAATTAAGTCCCTAAACTTGCAAGGCGTTATGTTACTTTCTGGGATTTTCAACGCCTCTTTGTGCGTCACTAAGGCCAGCCGAGACCCTTATGCTTACTTTATTGTAGGGAAACGAAAAACTTGCAAAATAAATTAGAGTTAGCACAAGCAGGAAAATTTGGGTCTGCTACTGCAGAGTTAATTAAAAAGGGTCACAGACCAAAGTTGAAGTAAAGTTGTAAACCTGTGTTTCAAAAGTATAGATGGAGCTGCAAAATTACACGCAAGCAAGTGACAACAATTCTGTGTGGAGAGTTTACGAAAAGCTCTGCGAGCTGTTTGAGCCGGAAAATGTTTTACGTCATAAAAATATGGACATCAACAAAACTAAACTGTTGTTTAAAGCGTTGACTGTGTTTTGTACTGAAAATCTTTATGATCTGTTGGCTGCTTACGGTGAATTTAAAAGTAAGGTTATTGAAGTTCTCAACAGTGAGGATGAGGAAGTTGACATTGTATCATTGTTAAACAGTTTAAAAATAACCACAGCACATTTGCCACCGTCAGCTCGTTACGTTCAATATGGTTCCCAGTCTCGAATGCTGAGAGATTCTTTTCCAAGTATAATGTGATTGTTATTAACAGGAGAACAAACTTAAAAGAAGAATTAGTAATGTCTTGCTGCATGTTAACCTTTAACTAAGGATAAGGTTAGAGGAAGTGTATAAAATGTTGCATTCATTTCTATATTTCAGTGAATACATTAGCTAGAATGTGCAACTAATCAAGGCATATCGTCATTTTTGTATTAGATACACCTAACTACCAAAAATATACTGTTTACAAGTATAATATTTAAAAAAAAGTGCTACATTTAAAAAAATAAATGCGACAAAGATGCGAAAATTGTGATAATTAATGCTACAAAATATCAAAATTGTTGCTAAAAAATATCAAAATTGTTGCGAAAAAGTTTCGTCTCTACTTATGTGTAGTTTTCGAGAAATTGAAGGAAAACTAATTTCTTTGTAAGTCTAAAAATGGATGCTGTACGAAGACATGCTACTTATTGAGTTTAAACTGGTACTAAAGTATGTAGCCATATTAAGATCTTTATCAAGACATTAGCTAAATTACAGTACATACTATGGTTAATGGTATATAGTCTACAAGTAGTAATGAACTACTAAATTTGAATTTGTGTTGTTTGAAAATATTGTCCAAAGATAGATTACCAGGAGCAGAACAATATGTCATTCTTGTCAGTAAATTTCCATGCGTTGGTTTTGGGGAAAATGAAAAACAAAATCAATTTTTATGGCTCTAAAAGTATGTTGTTCGTTAGCAATAACAATTTACAATTTTCATTTTGGTGGAAAAAAAGTATTATTTATTTATGTGCCACATGTACACTCATGTCCAAAATGATTGTCGCAAATCTATAACTGTCTTCTTGTAAGAATATGATTTGATAATGATTTTGCAGGGTACTTTTAATACTAATACTATGTGTATATTCGGGAAATGTATATTCGTGGTAAATTTCATAGGAAAAGAACTACAAATAAGAAAATTAGAATGAGTACAACAAAATCTTGCTAAATGGATAATAAAATTTTATTTTCGTTTTATTGTTCCTTATTTATTGCTCTTTTGACTGAAATTTGCCACATACACGTCTTTGTCGATTATACATATACTAACATTATAAGAAATACCGGGAGAATTCGTTATCAAATTATATTCCAATAACATATTTATAGACATGCGACAATAATTTTGGACATGAGTATACGTGTACATGTAGCAAAATACACTGTTAACTATAGAGGAGCCATCATGAGATAGTCCCTGAAGTTTCTTTCCACATGCGGAAGAAAATAGCAGCCCCTACTTTGGTGCTATGTGTTATCAACCACGGTCACTTCGTTTTACACCATTAAGAAAACTGCAATTATAGATACACCGAGAAAGTTGACACGTGAGTACTGGCAACTACGCTGCAAGCTATCAGAGAGCTTTTCTTGCTGGCCCTTCTATAACAGACTGGGTCTATTCTTATTCGTCTTTTCCTAATGATCACGCACAGTACTCTCTTACGCCTATAATACTTGTAAAAAGTGTTGCTTAATGATTACCTTACATCCATGTATAACAAATAGATTGGATCATAATGTTAAAGTGGGATGCGAATCATTATTCGGGCTTCTAAGGGATGCTATTTATTTCCAGCAGGACTTGAACCTGTAAACATACAGCGAAAGCTACCTATTTAGACATGAGGATGAGCCCTTCTACGGTAATTGAGTCTAGATCACAAGAGTTACCAAAGAATATACCTCAATTTTACCTCCTATAAGTAATACATTCGTTACTCAAGTGTTCTTCATGGGCAGTGACTAACACATGCTTTCTGTACTTGTGGTCCCAGGTTCGATTGCCGGTGATATTCTTGTCTGTGGCGAAAACCTGAATAGTGGTTCGTGTCACAGTTTAATCAATTGATTACTTATCATACAGGTTCGGCGTTGAAATGAAATATTAAACTTCAGTAATCAATCAAAAATATTTCTTACTTATCTTCTGTTTATTTTATTTTATTTATTTATTTATTTTTTAATATTGTCATTAATTTTCCTTCGTTTCTAGTGGTTACCTGTTCTCCAAAATGGGCGGTTGCAGACAGGAGAGTTTTGTTTGCCTGTAATGATGGAACATCCACCACCTCATTATTCATATATTCCACCTGACGTTCTGCTTCCTGGAACGAAATGGGTAGATAATCACAAAGGAATCTTCGTTGTGGTCTTAGAAGCTGTTTCTTCTGTTCATACTCAGGTATTTATTCAGATTTTATTTTCTTACACAGGCTTTAAGTGTTGCAATCGTTGTCGTCGTACATTTTGTGTGTGTATGTGTGTAGATAGCTGATACTTGTTTAAGACAAATTTGTGTAAGACATGTGTTCTACTTTGCAAAAATGGCCATGTAGAGATCTTACTAATTCAGTGAATGAACATTTGATATGCAGACTTTATCTTTAATAATTGCTTCGAGTCTTTTACTCGAAGTGGTATCATCTAGACAAATTCTGCGCAGTCCTTCTAACATCTGTAGCATAAAAACTTATGATACATTTCGACTAGTTCTGACTCATGTATATGTTGATTCTACCCCAAGCTATTACCGGAACATTTATCAGGTGGTCTAAAATTCGCACCTTACTGACTAGGGAGTGGTTTTGATGCTAGATATAAAAGACGACGAAAAGGAAATATGACCTTTAACTTCTGGGTCCTTGTTTCGGCGATATGGCTCGGTATAGGTATGACGATGTGCCAACACCGCATGGTACATTACAAGATAAGTGTCTAATAGAGAGAAGTTATTGTTGTTTGGCGTGGATTAGGTGTAACATGTGTGACAACCAACCAGATGATCCGTTTTCAAGTTTCACGTGGGTTCTTTTTTATTTATTTATTTATTTATTTATTTATTTATTTATTTATTTATTTATTTATTTATTATTTTTTTACCGTACAAAACATTATCTCAAGATGAATGTGAAATAAAATGAAATAAAGTGGGAGTAGTGTGGAAATAGATACAACCACACTGACGCACCATGTAAATGTGTGAGCGTGTTTAATTTGGGCTACGAAATGGATATATGGTAGTACTAGGTAGACATTTAAACAAAGACACAAGCTAGTAACATGCATATGCATGACATGCACATTCCTCACATACTAAGCGGCTAGGAGGCTTCCCTCCAGGTTGTGAACTTCTTTGTGACTATATGGTTAGCATATGCGCCTTTGGCAAGGGAGAGTCGGGTTTGATTTCTGGTGGGACTCATTTGTTTCGGAAGTTAAGCCGTAGGTTCCACGTCTCCTATATCCTCAATGGTGAATGAAGCGCTAAACTCAAAAATCAATCAACCAATTCAGTGCGCGAAGCCTGATTTGAGTCCCGATGTTGGCACGTTCAGATACTTGTATGGTATGTCAATGTACTTATTTCTGTTTCTTCACGCTATTCCAACTTTTATTTTTTCATTCACCTGTTGTTTCTAATAATGTTATCCACCGAAAAAAAAGTAGAGGGATTTGAATACGGATCGCCTGGTTGCCAGTCACACTCGTTACCCATACTCCACTCCAAACAGTGGTAACTTTTATCTGTTAGATACTAATCTTGTAATGTACTATGCGATGTTGCCACATCGTCATATCTTTACCGGGCCCTTTCCCTCCCCCCCCCAAAAAAAAGGAGGTTAAAGGTCATATAACGTTTCCATCTTCTTTTTACATCTAGCACTATTCTCCGCTGAGCACGAGCAGGAGTTTTAGATCACCTAATTAATCCTAAGAAGAACGGAGGACGTCTTCAATGAAAGAATCGATATTATGTTGTTGATATTATATCAACAAAAATGTTTCTGCCAACATAAACAGCAGGATATACAAGACAGTAATAGGAGCAAACTTAACTTATGGCTCCCCACTCTTTAAACTTCAGAATATACAACAGTTACAAAGCACAGAAATATGACTAGAAAATATACAGAAATATGGGAAGCGTATCGTATATGCAACATTGCAAAACTAGAAGACTGGATAAGACACCTTAGCAAAAAGTTCGCAAATAGATCAGTAAAATCAAGTTTCTACAAGGAGGCTTTCGATGAAGTAAAGATAACAAACTTGGGAACAATAATCGAGACAATATCCAAGCTCGCAAAACGTTAAAATAGTAATAATAAAAACTTTTTCAATTGAATTCCATTTTGTGGACTTGGCCTGTTCTTCGCGTGTATGTGCGTTCAATCTGAATGAACTTAAAGAGTGTGATTTAGAACTACCTAAGATGATTAATTCTGCTTCCAGTATAAAATCCTATCTACACAAAATATAATATATATCTTAACTCCCAGAGCATTCTGTCCGCAATAAACACATCAACAGAAAATATACACATTGGACAAAGTAGCCGTTTAAAGGTTAGACGTCCCTCCTCCGTTTGGGGTGAAAACAGACTTGACTTGGCTTGGCTCTGGTCTTTTCACCATAATTGTTATAGCCAAATGGAATTCGAAACGTTGGATGTCAATACTTTCACCTGTTTGATAGCCCGAGAAGACTTGCTACAATTATAAAGGTTGTTTTGCCGCCTCCGGCTCGATAACGAAGATGTCAGAGCAGTAACGTCCTTGCTTAAAGGTATTGGAAAGGAGACTACTTGGGGCCTACAAGTTAGGTACCATTCCGATATTTGCCTGGTGCAAATGAAGCAAAACCTCTCTTAGGATAGCTGATCTGGAAAGTTTTTTTTTCACACCTTCTTGATCGATTATTATTATTATTATTATTATTATTATTATTATTATTATTATTATTATTATTATTATTATTATTATTATTGGAATTTACATCTGTGTGAATGGCAGCAGTAGATACAGAATTTCACAAATTAAGTCAAGGTCTCATATATATAATTGTGGATTGAATGGTGCAAGGCTCAATGAAAACTTGCGTAATTTCCTGAACATTTTGCATGTGACATTTTTGGAAAATACAGGTAAGGTTTCCTCTGAAATTCACCATACTGCGTCTAACAGTATTAATATTTGCGCTATTAATGCTTGAAGTTCAATTTTCAGCACTTTCCCGCTCTCGTAACTGAGAAAGGACGCCACTTTTGACTTCGGCATAATAAACTTGTTTTTGCATGTTTTTGTGTCTACTTTCAAACCTCAAGCGCTATAATAGTAATTATGAAACTTCCTATGAGATATATATTTACAGGGTGGCCCAAAAGTAGGTATACAGTCTCGTACTGTTCAACTCATTGCTTTTATATCATTTTTTATTGTTATTCATCAGGTAGACTTAGTTTCTTTATTATTTGTTCTTAATGTATTTTTACTTATATCTTAAGCTCGGAACAGCCGAAGCAAATGAGAGGGGCAAACTGTTTGCTAGTTCCAAAAATGTATTATTAAAGCCTTTGTTTCGTATTTCAATTGCTTGTTTCTTCCATCAAATCACACATTGCAATATAAATGGATGTTACCCTTCAAACCGAATTTCACCTTATTTTTAATCATTACAGTACCAGTCACTTGTACACACAAATGTTTCAGACAAACCATACCTATTGCAAGTAAAAGTGGGGTTGTCATTTGAGATTTTAACATTAATTGGCACTTCATCCACTGACGGAGGGAGGTTCGAAAGATAATTTTCTAAGAATTAGATATCCTCCTTTGCATTATGTCACTTTTACACTAACCATCTTTTTCTCTGCTGTATCATTCTCGACCCATGAAATGATAAATACCCTCTGTGATTTCCTATACTAGTTTTATTCTCTTCATTTATCTCCAGCCGTTTTCATATTAGTGGTGCTGGATGTTTTATTTGATACAGGCACGATGTCTTGGCAGCTATTTTGAATACCGTGACCGATGTGAAAAATCTTTTGCAGCAACACTTTTTAGCATGTAAAAATATATCAAACAAGGTATCACTCACAGCGGCCCCCCCATGTTTCTATTTAAAATTTTAAAGTTGGGCCCTGGATCCTCATGAAGAGCGGCCCTGGGCTTCACAGCGATAGCACCATTCTATGTGCCCCATGGCATTTCCTATTTGAGTTTGTGTTTGGTTCATTTATGTTCAACCGTTTTCGAGATATTTCCGTGGAAAGATTAAAATGGACCACCCGATTTATATATATAAAACTGGGGCCCTCTCCACGGGTCCAGGCTTGCGCGGGGGTCGATGGGGTTCCGGGTTCGATTCCCGGTGGAAGAGCCGTAAATCTTAAACTCATTTCGGTTATTCTGATTCGACATTAAACTTCGTCCACGTCTCGTATAGGTTCGGTGGTAAAACGGGACACTAAACTCTTACCAACCAAAAAACTACCTCGTGGTTATGTGGAGATCGTACGCGCCTTCGACGCGGGAGATCAGAGTTTGATTCCCAGCAGGAGCTCATGTGGCTTGAATGCCACATTTAACTGTAGGTCCACGTCTCATATAGGCTTGCTGCTGAAAGGGACGCTAAACTTAAATTCAATCCAACCAACCCAGAACAAATTACAGGGTGGCGCATAAATCTCTATACAAATTTTTCATCATTGTACACTCTTTAAGTGTGTGACATGATTGCCATACGTTTCATTATACACTCCTGCACATCACAAAGTATACCATTGAGTGTGGTGATGTAACCTTAGTGTCATGTCCAGGATGTGTGATTTGAGGTGATGTGTCCTGAATTTTAACCTAACTAAACAGCTTACTTCAAATAACCCCACAGAAGGAAATTGAGTGGTTTCATGTTTAGTTATTTGACAGACTTGTCCAAGTCAAGAGTGTGGAACCTGATGATGCAGCCCAGTGGCTTACACCGATATTAACGTAATTGGGCTGAATGTATGCAAGAAGTCGCCGTTTTCATTTAAGTCACCGTCTTGACTTAAAATGAACATATCTCTTCTTCACTGGTCAACACTTTGTTTTCCGAAACTTTTTAGCTTTTCGACTGTATCATGGATTATGGTTACTGGATGTCTGCAATATGACAACAACTATCCGAACAAGCCCACACATTATTTCAGTTCTGTTTTTTTAAAGGCACCTCTGTACACGAAAGGAAAGACGTTCATTGAATCTCTTCGTATGGATACTTATATAGCACCCTCTACAGACCAACCAAGTTCACTCACGATGGTAGAAATTAGATAATAGAAAATAGTAGAAATTTTCCGTCGTCTCTGGGAAGTGACATTCTCATCATTTAGGAGTTAGCTTGAATAGTATAAACGTTAGACAGTAAGTTATTTGTATATCCATTGTAAATACGTAATCATGAAGAATATTGCATTAACGTTCTGTTATTCACAAATTGAATTGAATGATATTTACTTGCATTTTGTTCATTTTCCTTGTAAAATGAAGTGTATTTTTTCGGTTAACATTCGACGTGAGAGGTAGATAGTGGGAGGAAACGGGAGAAAATCCAAGCACATGATGTTCACTACAACCAGAGTTTCTTCGGCCTTGCCTGTGCTACTGAGCCACCGTGCCACCAATAAATTTGTGTGAATAAGCAAACTAAAAATGTAGTTTAAACATTGTCTCAAGCAATATACTACCCTCCAAGATATATTGCACATGATAAGTAGACACCAATTTTTTTTTATTATTATTACAGTGAAACCTCTGAATAACGGACACCAATGGGACATGAATTTTTGTCCGTTATTGAGGATGTCCGTTACAGAGAGGTTATAGAAATTTAATCTCACATCGGTATACAAATACTCTATTTAGTACATACTTGAATTAATGGGAGGGATGAAGGAGAAATTCATTTCTGTTAAATAATATTATTGCTGGGGAATGTGTTAATATATTCGTATACCGGTACTGCAAAAGATAATGTGGGTATGTTAATTTTCTTAAGTACATGTCATCATCCTGTGAGCGTTTCTCATTTATTGCAAAATCTCAGAACCTTCTCAAAAGATACATTAGGAACCAAGTAATCGGCTAAACTCTTTTGTTGAGCGAAAAATGCATGCTTTTTCCTCTACAAGGATAAGAAAACTCATTAGAAAGTGTCCTCTGAGAATCCTCAGTACGGTTGAGGAAGAAACGTGCGTGTGTGTATATACTTGCACTGTATCTTCGTTGGCAGAATGCGTGAAAAGGCATATGGGAGTGCATGTTTATTGATCCAGCCCCAATCACAAAGAATACCTTCTTAGAGAATGTGAAAGAGGAAGCCGGGAAAACTCCAACACAGACTTGTTCCAGTATCATAGTAAAATAAAAATGTTGCTTTTCAAAAAAAAAAAGTAAGAGACGAAACATTGCTCGTTGAAAAAGTTATTGTAAAACAAACGATGTTTGTTTTATTATCTATGAAATTGTCATGGAAGGTGCAAGGCCCAGAGGCAAAAGGATTAAATTTGTTAGGGAAGGGAAGATAGTTCGCGTAGAACTCTTGGCCATACGACTGACCCTGCATGAGTGTTATCGAGTATTGAAGGTTTTCTAGAATTTCCACAAGAAAGAAGTTCATTACGGGCGAAAAAAAAAAAAAAAAAAGAATTTCAAGTTCATCTTGAAACTGTTCTCTTTGATGGTTCATCAGGTCTAAACTTCATGATAGATATACTTGTGAGCAATAATATATTGCAGAACAGAATAATTCCTGTCTCTGTTATGAAGAGGTTATTGAAACGTCTGGGAAGGGGGGAGGACTGTCCGCGTCCGTATATGAGAGTGTCTGTAAAAAGGAGGGTTTTGTTTCATAAGGGAACATATAATTTTGCCGGGACAAAAAATTGTGTCCGTATTATAGAGGTGTCCGTTAAGGGAGATTTCACTGTATTATTTACTTTTGGAGAAAATTACTTTAAACGAAGGTAGTTGTGTACTGTATTCTTTTGCTCATAACTGTTTATTGAGTTTTTAATTGCAGGATAAATACTTGGACAGATTTCTTAGTTTGTGCGCTGCAATTGAGGACGAAAATCTCCCACCGAGAATAGAAGAATCAAGTATAGAAAATGAATTAAAAACAAGGTAAGCAGATATCGTCTCTTTTTAAAACTAAACTCTCTGGCGTTATAGGTCAGAAAGACGTGTTAAGAGTATTAGCTATCGTTTCTGGTGCGTAATTTTTTTTTTTCTCTCTCCTTGATATTTCATGGTCATCACATTTTCTAGAACTTCTGTTTATCGATTTATCTTGAATCAACATCAAAGGAAGAGAATCATGCAAGATAAAGTAATGAATGAATTAGAAGCTCTACTAAAGGAGAAACATTTCTGACAATGTACATTTCTTGTTATTGGTCTACTAAATGTATCCTAATTGAACACAGAGAACTTGATGTATTAGAGGGGGGCGCGGTGGCTCAGTGGTAGAGCGTTCACCTCCGGTGCTTGGGGTCCCTGGTTCGATCCCAGCTCGCGTCGTGTGGACTTTGTGGTGGACAAACACCGTGCTCGTGGGTTTTCTCGGGGTTCTCCCGTTTCCTCCCACTTTCTTCATTCCACCATTTCACTCATCTCTCATAATCACCGTCTCCTTTAGCCTAACCGGCATAATCGTGGGACGTAAAACTCAAAGATTTCATTTCCTCCTAAGCTTCAGCTCATACAATCGGCCAAATTCATAATTCTAGATTTATACTTTTTTTGAATTTAGTAATTGTATTGGAATCTTCTGCTGGAGAACTCCTTTTTATTTTTTTTGTTAATTACTGTATTGCCTGAAATATAATACCACTGCAAGTACTTGAGATGATTGTAATGGAAAAATAAAAATACGCAGCATAAAATGTTGCACACACTTTGAAAATACAGGATGTCTCAAAAGTCCCCTGACAAGGAGTAGCTCTGTTATTATCAGAGTTACAACAAAATGTATGAGGTAAAACCATCACCAAATATGTTTTCAATCTTTATTTTTTTACCGGACGAGCCGTTTGGGCTATACACTCTTTATGCGCCCAATGTTAAGTGAAAATCCAACGTTGCCATTTACCTAGAACATAAGTGAATTAAATTACTGTTTTTTACACTAACATGTCAATGGTCAGCCCCCATTTAAAACAGTAATTTTATTCACTTATGTTCTGGATCCAGGTAAATGGTAACGTTGCATTTTCATTTAACATTGACCAGATAAAGAGTGTACAGCCCAAACGGCTAGTCCAATTTTTTCTTTAAAACAAAATCCTTCATTTTAGATTGAAAACATCATATTTGGAGATGGTTTCTCCTATTACATTTTGTTGAAACACTGATAATAACAAAGTTACTCTATGTCAGGGGACTTTTGAGACACCTTGTATACAATAGGAAACTTATAAACAGACCTTTTAAGATTTAAGTCCCAGTCTTTATTGTTCCTTCTTCTTGTGGTGGTTATCACTTTCAACCTTCATCATATCGAACCTTAATATGTTCATTAACAACAGAAATATATAGAAATGCGTAACCCTATATACACTTTGTCAACGTCACGCCAAGGTGACGAACATAACGAAATCTTGCGGTCTCAATTCGCATTGAAACGTACTTGAAAATCCAGATCCTATTTAATATAGAAAGTATATTCAGATCGATTTGAATACTATGTGGAAGCGATATGAAAATACATTACTAACAAAGAACTAACGCTCATATTAATGGTAAAATTTGCCCAAGCTTGGATAAATTTCTAATTGCGCTTTCTCCACTAATTTGAGGATCCTGAATCCAATGGAACGATGTTACAACATACATGTCCAAGAAGTCGCGAGAAAAAGTAGTCTCAAATTTGAAATATAAATAAATATAAATATCCCAACTTTGATTTTAATTTTTATTATGACCCTATGGAAGGGATATGCTTGAAGATAGTTCCATTGGATTCATCATCCTCAAACTAGTTTAAAAATCTCAATTAGAAATGTGTCTAAGCGTGGGCGGTTTTAGCGATTGGCACTAGCAGTACTTCAAAGATCCCATTTTTGAGATTCCTCGCGCCAAGCGAGTTTTGTGGTGGACAAACGTGTGCGTGGATTTTCTCAGTGTTTTTCCGTTTCCTCCCACTTTCTTCGTTCCACCACTTCATTAATTTCTCATCATCGTCCTCTTCTTTAGCCTAGCCGGCATAACCTTGGCACGTAAAACTTGAAGATTTGATATTTTTATATTTTTGAGGTCATTTTTCTCATGATTCCGTAAATTAATACGGTATGTTTATAAATAGTTTAATTGGATTCTTCATTGTCAGATTAATATAAAAAGTGCAGTAAGAAATTTACCTAAGTGTGGTCACTTTTTACCAGTGACACGTGCGTTAGTTCTTTAGGTGTCAATGAAATCAATCTAAAACACGATGCATTACCGTGACCTATTTCTATATATATCTAACCTGTCACATTAAGCAACGACACGAAACGGTCGCAGGAAAATGATGGAGAGATGATACAGTCCATCGTATAAAGTAAGCTATCTCCTTCAAGTGTAAAGGACTATGCTGCGATTATAATACAGTTTTTACGAAACTGTTTTTACAGTGAAAGTATCGTCTATATTCTGGCCAATACGGTATGAACTTAAGAACCTGAAGGTTCGCGCCGTGGAAATGAGTTTACCACTGGATTGTATTTTGTGCGAATTCTACCCATTCAAGATTCTTATTATTAACTTTCCTAAAAACATTATATCTTTTTACCTTCTTCTTGACCTACACAAAGGTCTTTTTCCCACGGAGTTTCTGTCTAAAAAATATATATATAATCCGTTCGTACTTTCCACGAGAGCAACGTGTTCCTCTCCTATCAGATGTCTCCTTTTAATTATTAATACTGTATTCGGTGATTAATACATAATAATAATACAGGGTGCGGCAGAACCGACTAAGCAGTTTCTGTCGATTACCGTGAGAGCTATGGTGGGGGTAGGCAGTTGCACGTGGTCTCCCTTTGTTCAGTCGTTGACCTCAGTATGGTCTGGACCGGTGCACATCGTGGTTTTGCCGTTCGCACTTATTATGAAAACAACAGATCTGTGATCGCTACACAACGAGCTTTTCGGCGACAGTTCAACATTCCACGCAACAATGCCGTTCCTAATGCAAACAAAATTGTGACTACTTCCTTTGGGGATATCTGAAGGAAAAGGTTTTCAAAATCCGCCGTCACACCCTACCAAAGTTAAAACAGCGGATTACTGACGAAGTGAATGCTATAGCCCGCGATATGTGTGCAAGAGCTGCTCAAAACTTCAGGGATCGTCTACAACAATAATGTATTGATGCTAACGCCCGCCATCTTGAGGACATTATTTTCAAAACTAAATGAATGTAAAGTGGTATATTGTACTAATTTAGAAAATAAAAACGTTTTCTCTATATATTCAGATTTACTTTTTATTGCTCCTTAAAACTGCTTAGTTGGTTTTGCCGCACCCTGTAAATTAGTAGATAAACAAAAATTACGTGTCAGCTTCTTGATTGATTGAAGGTTTTATTATGTAAAGTAGGACAGCTTACTCCGCATAATTTGTCACCCTTTTCTAGGGAAAAGAAGTTGAAAGATTTCTAGTGGGTAGTATTCTTATAGATTTAGGGTAAAATAATACTTGGATTGTATACACAAATAATGTTCTTCATACTAATCTTCGTATTAGAAATAAAGAAAACAGTCGATATTTTCTGCTGACAAATCCTTTATAGAAGTAATTCAATAAAATGTGTACATTTTCATCCTTAGTTTAATTAAGTTCTAATGTATTGAACATACGATTAATTTAGTTTCAGGTAATATTATAAATATATTTTCGTTTTCAGTATCCTGGAGCTAAACCACGCAAAATCTGAACCTCTAGTTAAATTTTTACCACTAGTCTTTGATAAATTGATCCTTCTAATGGTGAAGCCACCAATGATTGCAGGCCAACTCATGAATATTGGACAAACTGCATTTGAAGCCATTGCTGTCCTTGTTAAAAATATAACAGTGAGTATATAAATTTAAATTTCTTAATGTACAAATAAGTAAAGAGAAATGGCATAATTTGCAGCTACTTAGGTCACTGAAATTCAGCAGCTGTGTTTTAATATAACAAATATACCTTAAACCATGTTCTCTTGTTGTAGTAGTACTGAACTTTATTTCGTCTTCCATTTCATTTGTCTTTGAAAGAAAAAAAAAATCAGAAGGAAAATTTGTGTCGTATGTCTTCAAGGTGAACTCAAGTGATCTTCATCAAACTTAGCGCAATGGTAAAGCTTGTTCTGGTTAGCATATATATGAGTAAAATATGTTTTTGTGTTATGAGCTGCTAAAATTGGCGTTTAAACTTTTCGAAGAAAGAAAGAAAAAGGAAAAAAAAAAGAAAAAGACTTTTCAGGTGAACCAGGGTTGGCTGGTTTAAACCAAGGTGGATTAAATCATGGTTTAAACCAGCTGTTTTTTTTTTAAGTGGTTAGAAAAAAAACGAAAATGGTTGTAAAATCTTGATATGCACACATTTGTGGGTTATCACGTTTTACTCCAGTATAATAGTCGTATTATATTCAGACTTAATTCCCCATTCAGTACTCAAAGAGATTATACTATAAAAGGAACTTTTGTTTTTCTGTAAGTTTATGAATGTTTCATTTGTGATTTTTTTTTTATAGTTTGTTATTATTGTTATGCAATTGCAATAAAAATTTATAAATATTGTTTCGTTTTAATAATGTTTACTATTGATAAAATACATCGAAATGCCGTACTTTTGTAGGGGGAAGGCGGCTCATACAAACCCCACGAGAGGCATGTATTGAAGTCAGAAGTATCTTTGGTATCTATTTATGTATAAATGGGTCAGAACCAAAGTGGACTTAAATAATTCGAATCTTTATTCACTTTTCTTGCTCATATGCAAATTAAGTCGTAGTATTCCTTTAACTTGGACTAATAAAAGTCGTACTGAACTAACTTGGATTTAATTAGTTCTTCTGTACTCTGCAGTATTTTGAAATTGTATATGTAATTCTGTATAATGGTTTCACTTCTGCAACTATTTATCTTTTTGTCCTTCTGAAATGACTCGTGACAATTATATTAACAAGTATGTAAAGATCAATACAACGTATTTTTATTAGGAGTCCTTCGTGAGGAAGTCGGCAGACGTATCACATTTGTGACCAATTAGTCCCGGTTTCGAGTTCAAATGGAGGACAATTTCTTTCGAATGTAAGTCGAGAAGCAGTTTTGATTCAACTTTAAGCTTACTTGACCCTTTCCAGCATAACCCACTTGTTGCATAATAACACCAAGGCGAAATAAACTTACTTCTGTCCATAGGTGGTATAAATACATAGAGCAAATTATTTAAACCAAAATAACCGGTTTTAAACAAAAAACAAAAAAAAAAACGGGCTTTTTGGTTTTTTCAATAAAAATCATGGTTTTTGCCAACCCTGAGGTGAACCCATCCGATCTTCATAAACGTTAGCATAATGAAAAAAAAAAAAAAAAAAAACTTCGGTTAGTACACACACAAAATATTTTCCTGTGTACACCTTTGGTAACCGAATTATTGGATATATATATATATATATATATATATATATATATATATATATATATATATATATATATAGGGTGGAAGATAACAACACCAAAAAACTTTGGGAGGTGATTCCTTATATGAAATGAAAGAAAACGTTCTAATACACATGGGTCGAAAAACGTCGTCTTTCAAAGTCATGAACCGCCGAGCCGAATATTCGAAAAATCACATTTCAAAACGTCCTGGCTTAGAAACTATAGGGCGTAACCTAAGCGGTTTAAGGAATTACACAGGAACAAACATGCGTTCTGTCTCAATATCCATGTTCCAGAATGCATCGGTACCAGCGAAACGAACACACCATTAGTATTTAAAGGAATATCCCTATACCTCAACTTCCTTTTTACAGTTCGTTTCGCCGATAACGCAGGATGATGAAACGTGGATATTTAGAAAGAGCGTATACTAGTTCCTATGTAATTCCTTAAACCGCTTGGGATAGGTTCTATGGTTTCTAAGCCAGGGCGTTTTGAAAACGTGAATTTTTTAATTTTCGACGGTTCATAACTCTGAAAAGAGACGTTTTTCGACCCTTGTATATTAGAACTTTTTTTTTCTCGTTTCATATAAGGAATCATCTCCCAAAGTTTTTCGTTGTTACCTTCTACCCTAAAACAAAAACACTTGAAAAAATGTTAAACATTAACTTAAGCCATAATAAAGGTAATGAGAAATTTGAGACGGTTGCTGAGCTATTATATGAATACAATATGTACTTAGATTTGCTACAATCCATGAAGGATAAATTTTCCGCAATAGGAAAACTTGATTATTTTTGTTTGCATTGAATTAATACAGGAGAAAAGTATGATTTTTTAAGCAAATAGAAATTCTTGAAGCTATTGTCATTGCAGGCACTGCAGGAAGGACTTCATGACCAGCATGGGCGTCACAGTCTTCTAACTTCGTATATACATTATCAGTGCACTCTACCACATCCAGTTGACAGCCATTCGCTCGGTAGGCTTTCCCCTCCACAAAGTCCAGGTTACATACCAAGACCTACTAGTTTGCCTACTTCAAGGAGACACCTAAGGTTGGTCTTATTTTTAATATAGTCAAGGGTATTGGGTATGGATATTACTATTGAATAGCTTTATTTTAGTTATTCTATTAAGCAACACTTAAGTAGTGCATAGCAAACGCATAGTATGATAATAAGGATTTCGAAATTCTAGAGTTCTGCAAGATCTGGGTTATTTAACATTTAAGTTGAATACTGGACTTGTATCTTAAGTCAAACCACATTTACCAATGCTACTTTTCCGGAAATTATCCATAGAAATAGATCCTAAGTTCAATATATGCTTAAACCTTAAAGCTGAGTAGAAATTGATTGCTTGATTGAGGGTTAATAGGGACGTCAGCATCAAGGCTGTTTGTCCCATAGTAGAGATTAAAACGGAATAAACAAAAAATAGAAACTTTTTTCTCATAAAAAATAAATATTAACTGACTTTAAAAAAGCTATTAAAGATAGAAAATATTAAAAGCGCTAAACCGTTTCTCTTATCAATAAAAAGAAAAAAAGGAGCTCCTCCGTGGCTAAGTGGTTAGCGTACGCGCCTTTTGCGTGGAAGACCCGGGTTCGTTTCCCGGCGGGAGCTCATGTGGTTCGGATTCCACATTAATCAGTAGGTTTACGTCTCATATAGCCTCGCTGCTGAACGGGACGTTAAACCCAAAATCAACTCAACTCAACTCAAGAAAATGAAGTCTGCGCCAAGCCTAACAAATAATTGCCTAATATGAAAGGATAGTTTCAATTGTTGTTTTATTAGGCATTAATTTGTTTAATAATAGGGAAAGTATGTTAAAGAAAAAAAGCAAAACCTTAAAATCGGTCCATCTATTTCAAGTTATCCTTGAACATATCCATTATATATATAATATATATATCGGGTGTTCTAAAAATGGCGCCCACGGACACAGAGCGCTATTATTCAGGTCAAAGTAAAGCGAAATTGCTATATAATGATATACTGTCCGGGGCTTCCTTCAGCCTCTATGGGAAATCAAAATTTGACTATGTGGCAACGTCGCAGATTAACTTGGAACCACTAGCATTGCTCCTCGAATCCATCAAATAGTAACACCGATTGTTATGGTAGTAAGTGGTGCCAGCGTCAATGTCTATCGACTTTAACTGCCATCTAGTAAGAATCGATGTCACTATTTGATGGATTGGTAGATGTTTTCTGATGTTCTTTATCTGCAACGTTACCACATAGTGCAATTCGTCTCTCCAGACGAGGACCAAAAAAGTGTACAAGTATATATATTTTTCATTTTATTTTCACTTGTAGAATAAAGCACTGTAGTCTGTGGGCGCCATTTTTAGAAAATCCGTTATATATATATATATATAGGGCCGGATCCCGGATTGTCTGAGGGGGTGCATCAACAACTACCAGTATATGTGAATTAAATTTGAATTTTTAAAAATGCTTTTAGGCATCTGCGATGTGAATGAGGAATTCCTTTGGAAATGCTGTGTGTATGCTCTCGATGAATTCTTTTCCTTCAACCTTCAGAAAATTGACAAACTATTGATTTTGCAAAACTCACTGCTAGCTTCTCACTTTAGGTAGTATAGATGTACAACAAAGGGAGAAGGGGTGCATGTGCACCTTTGCACACACACCCCCCTAAATCCGGCCCTATATACATATATATATATATATAGGGTGCCTTCAAAAGTCCCCTGACATAGAATAATTCTATTATTATCAGAGTTATAACAAAATGTACGAGGGAAAACCGTCTCTAAATATGATGTTTTCAATCTAAAGTTAAGGATTTTTTTTTAAATATCGGACGAGCCGTTTGGGCTGTACACTCTTTATGCGCTCAATGATAAATGAAAATGCAAAGTTGCCATTTATCTGGACCCACAACATGAGTGAATGAAGTTACTGTTTGAAATGGGAGCTGTTACAGGTCATGGACACGTTAGCATAAAAGACAGTAACTACATTCACTTATGTTGTGGGTCCAGGTACATAGCAGTGTTGCATTTTATTTATCATTGGATGCATAAAGAGTGTACAGCCCAAACGGCTCGTCCGATTGAAAAAAAGAAAAAAAAAATCCTTCACTTTAGATTGAAAACATCATATTTAGAGACGGTTTACCCCTCTTACATTTTGTTGTAAATGTGATAATAAGTGAGTTACTTTGTCAGGGGACGTTTGAGACACCATATATATATATATATATATATATATATATATATATATTAACGGATTGGATTGAGAGCAGAGGACGACTACAATTTTTTATTATTCAGATTTATTTATTTATTGAGGAAAGTCCTAAACACAGCTTCGTAGTCATTTTATGATTGAATATAACGAGAAATCATATTTATTACGAATTGAGACAAATACATTTATTATTAATACAGTCACGAAGTAGCGAGGATGGACTACGGAAATTCAAAAAAACTAACGTGAAATATAGTTAGGGATATAACATCTTAAGTGCAAGAGAATTATCCATTTTGTTCAGGAAGTAATTTTCTTGAATTAAATCATTATTTATGTATCCATTAAAAAGTGAACACTAAATAATTGACAACCTAAGTTAGTGAGGAAAAAATTACAGGTATCTTTGATATGTTTGGTGAGTATAGTAATACATATTTTGAAACATAATCAGATTTAAAGGCGGCAATCTTATTTTGAAGAGAAATTTGAGGTTACTACTTACTCTTCCAACATATAGATTTTGAATATTGAATATGAAAGATCTTTTGTGCTCATATTGTTCGTTTTGAATAATCAAGTGGCCGAAAAATCGATGAAATTTAAGGACAAGATTTGCATATGGGAAGATATCGTGGGGAAAAAAAATCAACTAGGTCATGTGAAATTCAAGTGTAGAATAGTGTTGTTTGTTGTTATCTTTGCCCAAGTTCTTTATGCTACTAATCATTCAGGTCTCTACCAGGTCTCTTTTTAATGAGAGAGTACGTATTAATTTGTGCATACACCTCAAATAAGAAAGATTAATATGATATCCGTATTTATGTATTATTTTAGCAGAAGTAGTAGTAATCCAGATGTCCATGTAATGATTGACGATGATGAAGAAGTCAATACGCTATCAAGGGGTTTGGACCGAACTTCTAGCATGCGAACAGGTAAACTGGATAATAATTTTTATTTAATCTAAGCAGTTGTATAGTTTGTGCTGAAATATAACACATCTTACTGTACAACTTCTTTATGCGATATCCGTGTAGGTTAACATCCTGTCATTTTATAAATATTTAGTCACTGATATGTATCATTGATATAATACTTCAATCAGTTCAGGCAGTGCATACTCTGTTTTACTCAACATGCTGTCAATGTTTGCTAAGTGAAGTAAGAATAAATCCCTTTTGTTTAAAGGCAATCACATTACATTAGGTTACTAGAAACAGTAGAAAGACTATTCTGTATTTCTTGTGTATGAATATGTGTACACAGGTGTTCACAAAATCCTTTACTAGTTTTGAACAAGCTGAGAAATACAATTTATTTGATTATGTTGTCTTGTTTCCGGCAGCTGAGGTAATAAGCCTCACTGATTTTCAGCATAGTTCATCAGAACTCAACGTTAAGAAACGTTTTATGGACAACGATATGACGGGACGTTCTCAGAGTGGAGTTATATCGTTTTGTTCGAAGATGACATTGGGTTGAAGTTGTTGTAATTGTGATGATTAATGAGGGTGTACTTTCCTTTCAAGTACTGAGGCTATACAAAACACACCGCTAAAGTAGAACTCGAAAAATTACTCGGGTTTGTATAAGAGGAGTATCTTCCGCTGGAAATCGATCCCTGGAACTACACCTCGAAGAAGCATTCTTGCAATTGTGGTATCACAAAGTATATCGAAAAGACAGATGTAAATTTGCATATATACGAGGGACGTACTATAATGATTTATAGGTTCCTTTCTCGTTCCAAGTGAAGTGGATCATTGAAGTTGGGAAGGTAGTTACAGGCACCTAGGACCTTCGTCCACCAATTGAAAGCGTCATTGTCTGCGAAGAAGACAGTAGTGCCCTGTACAGTCCATTTCTTGAATTCCTGTGGGTGTTACTAACGGACAACATGGAAGGAGGACGTGACTGCTGCTGAAGTCCATAGGTGATTTATGGCAGGGTGGGAAAATATGTATCTTCGTGAAAAACAGTGTGCAACTGGGTAGAAGGTTGAAAAGTGGGTAACACCTCGACGAAAAAGAGGATCAGTTCTGGAAGGAAATTAACAGTGACAACACCAGCTTTCATCGCCGTGATAGAGAGGGCCATTCAAGAGAATAAAAGGAATCACATTCTGTGAAATATGGGCTGTCACATTACTAACCAGAAACATCCTGCAGAACATCGCACACAGCCACTTACAGTTGATGAAAGTCAATGCAAAATGGGTTTCAAAACTCTTGTCTGCAGAGCAAAAACAATATTGTGTGAAAGTGCGCAGGCAACTCTTGCAACGCCATGAACCTTATCCCGAAGATTTCGTGTCTAGGCTTATGACTGCTGATTAGACCTGGTTCCATTGCCATGAGCCGACGTCGAAGCAGCAACCAATTCAGTGGAAACATTATGACAATCCACCTCCAAAGCCATTTCGAACAACATCTTCAGCTGGGAATCGTATAGCTACATTGTTCAGAGACACGAAAGGCATTATCCTGATCGATTGGCTGGAAGATGGAGCCAGTGGATTCACGATTAACAGTGCACGCGTATGTGGAGAACCTCAGACGCTTATGTCATCTCATTTAAAGGAAGCGGCCAGGAAAATGTGCGAAAGAAGTGCTTCTGTAACATGATTATGCACGTTCTCTCACCAGCCCAGAAACCACTGCTGCCATTGATCAACTAGGATTTATAGTGCTGCCACACCCTCTCTACTCTGCAGACGGCTTCCAGCGATTAACAACTGTTCGGGCCTGACTCTGCGTGGTCATCGGTTTGCAGATGATCATGAACTTGAACAAGTTGTCCAAACATGGGTGCATGGAACTCCAAAAAGTTGGTTCCAGGAAGGTCTTCTGAAGCTGATACACCGCTGGCAAAAGTGCTTAAAATAAAGGGAGATTATATTGAGAATGTGGACAAATCAATTGCTGTGTAATCTGTATGAATTTGTCCGAAGAAAGAAGTGTTAAAGATTTATAGTATGCTTCTCGGACAACACAACACATTATCTTTACCACTTCATGACGTTCGTCTTGGGTTTTTGGAACCGTAAATTCGCACATTGTGTTTGTTAAGTTTTCCAGAGGCATGAAAGTTTGCCTCGTTAGAGAAATTCGCTATAGGAAGTATCTTCGTAATGAAAATTGAATTTCGGTTGGATGTTCGCTTGCACAAGTAAAGAGAATGTTGAGCCCTGATGAATTGTCCTTTTAAAAAGTTTATACTCACTACTTCAATTGCGTGATCAAAATAACATTATCACTTACAGCGTGGTCTTTGTATTAGTTCAAAATTGGTAAAGGACTTGTGAACATTTTGCATATTTATTTATTAATTGTAGAGATACGCTTAAAATTATTGTAATACTATATTATTGTAATTTCTGAATATTTTGCCAGAAATGAAGAAATTATATTTGAGACAAGTATCTATTAGTTGTGAGGCAAGATATACATGTGAAAAAGTGAAACTAAGCAATCACCAAATTAGCAATTAATTGTATTTAGTAACTAAACGTTGTCTTATAATATAATGTGTTTATTTCATTACCTGGGAAACATACTGACTTATAATTCATATGATTTTTTAAAATCAAATTAAATCATGCGAAAGCTAGAGAAGGACGCATTGGATTGATCCCACATTTGTGGAATGTATAGAGGATGGAAAGACAGTAAAATGATTAACAGTGTAGTTTCGAGACGCATCTACAGTTCTGTTTAGTGTTAGCGTGACATGTGTCTGGACGATCGAATAATACCTTGTCATCGAATACACAAACAATTCCTGCAGATTTCCTTCTTTAAAGGCGGAAGAATAATAACATATCTCAACAACGGATTATCCGTTCCGCTGTCCATTTTGTACGGAATGTTGCCACAAAGATGCAAATATGGAATCTATAACGCTAGGAAAATAATATATAACAACGTGCAGAATCCGAACGGCTTCGTCATACCACGGATTGACCTGACGCCGTTTCTTTTGCGTATTTTTGTAGCGGATCAGACTGCCACATCCTGAACACTGGTGCCCGATTCAGGGTTGTTGCGCATTGAGCAATGTCCCTCGAACAATTTGATGTCGTCTGACGAAGTTTGGCATATTTGCACAGCGCCCGTTCCTACTTCTGTCATTGCAGAGCATAAGCATGTGTGGCTGCAATGTTGCCAGAAACGTCGCACATAAAGAGTCAAATGACATACATTCCGCTTTTGTCTGCAGCATCATGATGAGCGCATTCGTGTCTGACGGTACCGAGGCAAGAGGTTGGGTTATACCTACATTCTGCATGGCTGCACCGTTTCGGCACTGGGGCTTATGACGTGAGATATAATTGAATTCCATGCTTGCTCGCGTCTAATACGCAGACTGGTCTTTGACTAGCCAACGCTATATTGATGAGACGTTGACCCGGTTGTGGCCCCTTAACTAAAGATTCTACATGCAACCTTTTTCCGACAGAGTGATGCGTAACCGCATATCACGCAAAGCACTATACTTTCTGGAGGAACATGGTGTTCCACCACTTCCTTGGTCGGCTCTTTCATCTGATCTCTCGCTGATCACGTCTGGCTCATGATTTGTTAACTCCTCGCACACATATACATCGCACGGCTATAGTAAATTAGCTTTAGCACGCATAACTTTAGTAAATTAGCATAACAACGTATTGCAGAGGCACGGTGTGCCATAACCGAGAACGACATCGAACGTGTTGCCCTCTATGTCAGGCTCCGTCTCTACGAATGGAATGTCGACTAAGAGAAGCTTTTTGTTACTGAAATCCAGAACTTCATCAGTACTACTAAAATCGCATCAACAGTGTTGCCATTTCCAGTACAATTTAACTGGACTGAAAAATTCTACCAGAAAGAGAGAAAGGTCAGTGCTCAGTCATACTATGCGCCCTTGACAGTTAAAGATGTAGTATATAAACGCAACAGGAAGGATGAGGAAAACGATTGTGCGTGAAATGGTGTATCTCGCTTTTGAATTTTTGTTAGAAGGAAGCCACATATCTAGAATAGTTATAATTATTATTCATTCCAGACGAGCTGATAGGAGATCAAAGGTAGTCTAACAAATGTGAATTGTAGTGTTCCTTTTTCCACCATCTACCCCGCGCACGGAGATATAGATGGTATCTAAATCTACTTATAATACATCTCAGCTTGTGTGTCATTTATCTGCCGTCCAAAGGCAAAACACCATATCTACTGAAAAACTGGTTTTGAGAAATAAGCTTTTTTCTTTTTTGTTTAGTATGGGTAAGGTAAACCCTATGTCTATGACGTCGTCGGCAATAGTATAGATACAAGTTTCTTCTTTTGTCGGGTAATGCCCATGGTAATGTAACTTACCTGCTGTTAAACTCAATTTCGATCAAATCTGCAGGAAAGATCTTATGTCTCTTGACGGCAGTTTTAACATTTATTTATTTATTTGCTATACCTAGTGTCTATGGTGCATCTTCGTGGTCAAGTAACTAACGCACATGGTCATGGATTCGATTGCAGTGATTTGGGATACAAACTCGCGGAGTGATTGTTACCCACTTTAAAGAGTAAACCCTGTCTCTTGTAACTTCAGTGCTGAAAAGAGACGAAAAAATACATATCTATGCTTTGTAGGGTAAATGGATTTGTTTTGTATGAAGTTAGAGGTCCCTTTCAGCTCAAAGCTATATGAAAGATCGACCCGGAGTTTAATATGGGATCCGAACCACATGAACTCCTACTTAGATCGAACCCTTGTCTCCTTTGCAAAAGACGTACGTTAGCCGAAAACTATAAAGAAGCTCTGTATGATATATGAGAAAATCAGAAAGGATCATATAAAAAACATACTTTCACTAGCAGACGGAGCTCGAACTCGCGACTTCTTCTTTCACTTGCCAGCCAGCGTCTGATATAACTCGACTAGGCACAATGCAGTTTCTGAGAATTGAGAAAGTAGTACACAATGACTTTACTAGCAAACGTACCCTTGGGGAGACATAAAGATATACAAGTTACTTGTTTCAATCTTTTTGACAACATCCCTAGTTAGTTGTCAACACTTGCGCTGTTAGATTTCCCTCGACAACTGTATGTTCCGGGCTGACTTACACACTGGTTCGGAATTGCGAGCAGATGCTTGTGATTCCAGGGAGAACTTTCCTGATGAACATTGCCCAATGTTTCGTCGTGTCGTAGCTGATAGGAACGCCTATTGAGGATTGACGCACTAGTCATCTCTAGACTTTATGCTAGGCTCTCCCAGTACCATCACATATCGCATACTGTGGTAAATGGAATCATTTAACACTCGTACCTTAAGCCATTAGTCTGCTACATTTAGAACTGTTACCTGTTCTTTTTGGTGCTGCATTTATATCCAGTAATGTTTTTTTAACTCAGAGTTACGGTATTTTAGATGTAAAAATAGCTTAACGTTTACACGTAAGACGATTCCTGCTTAATACTAGGTTATGTAATTGTACGTTTTTTATTATTACCTTCAAACTAGAACTTTTTTTTAAAAAGCAAAAGAAATCATAATAGTTTTTATTATTATTTTTTTTTATTTTTCAAATATTGTTTGTTGTTATGATAGTAAGTGTCCATCATTGTTGGAGATACGTCTTTTATAGTTTTCTTCCTATTTTATTTGATAAAAAATTAATATAGTGATATGAAATTTCATCGAAAATTAATGTGCAGTTTCCAAGTTATTAGCTCTTGTTGCTTATATGAATTTTATATCCATGTTTGCTGTCATTACTTGGAATTGGATATTTATATTCACAGCAGAGGTGGAAGGAAGTAAGTGTCATAAGTAATTCTACTGTATTGTTTTACGTTAGATGCATGATAAGATTAAGTAACTGTACAAGTACTTGACAACATGTGAGAATTTATGTAGAGAAAAAAAGCGGTAGTGTATATCCATAAGAATTGATTTTACTTTTATTGCGTTTTTTATTGTAGTTGCATATGTATTAGTTTGTTAATTTTATTTTT
This sequence comes from Thermobia domestica, assembly GCF_964235325.1. Classification (NCBI taxonomy): domain Eukaryota; kingdom Metazoa; phylum Arthropoda; class Insecta; order Zygentoma; family Lepismatidae; genus Thermobia; species Thermobia domestica. Next base: position 107,494,580 of record NC_137459.1, on the reverse strand, counting down.
TCTTTTTTATGTTTTATTTAGTGATTATGCAATTATTCACATTTTTTATTTCTTTTTATAGAAATGTTACTAATTCGTCCAATAGTTTTATTTTTATTTTTATTTATTTATTTATTTGGCATTGTAAATAATATTCATCATATTTATCTAGAACTATTATATCCTGTCAAACATATCAACATCTGAAAAATAACCCCATGCCTAGGATCGAATTTTACTGGTTGATGGTATAATTATCCAAGTGAGCTTCCTTACGGAAATGTGGTCTTCTTACAACATTTGAATCGGCAGAACAATTTCAGTACATGGTTGTGTAATAAAATGATTTAGCTGAGCCAGGAAATATTGTACTCTGATTTTTCAATTTGTTTTTAAAAAGTTATTGAAAGGAATTAAGATCGTGTGTTAAAACCGTAATTTTTAAAAAATTGAAATTTAAGGCAATTGTAGTCACTCTTTGATCGCTCTGTAACAGTAAAATAAATTCTTATATTTTTATAGTTTTTATTTGATTTTTGTATGTAGTTAACTTTTCTTCGCAACACCGATTTTGTATGAGATATGGACTTACAGCTCAAGATTGTTTTCCCACTAAGACTCGAACATCTTACCGAGTCTTTTACATCTAAGGCTACAAACACTAACTGTTTAACCCAGTATTTGAAAGTCAATTGAAGATATTACAATGAAAACTCAAGAATATCATACGAATAAAATTAAAACAACTCGAGGACTAGATTGTTTGTGTAATTTTTTGCACTATTTCATTTGATATTCAAATGTTTGATGTTGTTTTCTTGATTTCTGTAAATTTTCATGTAAATAGTGTCCCCCTTCTCTTTAAAAAGAAAAAAAAAAATGTCTCAACCGTAGTGAAATTTTTCATTAAAGAAAATAAGCAAAAGTTTCAGTCCAGCAAATTGAGTTGAGTTGATTTTGAGTTTAACGTCCCTTTCAGCAGCGAAGCTATATGAGACGGAATCTACTGATTAACGTGGAATCCGAACCACATGAGCTCGCGCCGGAGTCGAACCCGAGTCTCTCACGCCCTCCAGCAAATTGAACTTGTAGTTCGAACTAGGAATCCTGAATAGTAGTATTATTGTAACATTATTTTATATCTTGCTTACAAAATTAACAAGAGAAAGCAACAAATCATTCCTATACACTTCTTTGATCGTTCAATTAAACAACTACTTTTTACGCAGCACAGAAGAGAAACTGAAGGGAATTCATCAACTGAAAACGCTGTACACTTCAGTATTAGCAAATGATATTGATAAGCTCTTTAAGCGTATGGATGATTTAGGTTAGTCGAGTATGTGGCCCTGCAGTTAATTTTCAGTTTGGCCAGATATATATACGTGAAACTAATATATTTTATTTTAATATATGTATGATAGTAATTTTACTATATTGCATTATTGCGTTTAAAATTATACTAACAAAGCATTAAACTAGTTATAAGGAATTTTCGTGTAAAATTTTTACTACTGTCTTTTGTTTTAATTTTATGATTGAGAATATCATTACTTTTAAATCGTCTTCTTTCATTTTTGTTGGTGTTTTGTACATTATTTTTGTCGTTAAAAGATGCAAAACTAGAAAGTAGGAAAACGTAGTACTATAGAATTAATGAATTGTAGTTGCTTGATTTTGTGCTGGTGTGTACGATCTGAAAGAGATTAACGTGATTTTAAAATGTATGCGTAGACACTAGATCTTGTTCAGTGTTCCTTTGTTTAAGTGTGTGTTTTGCTTTCCTTGTTTCCAAGCAATTTTACTTCTAATAGAATTTCGAAGTTTGAATATTCGTATCCGAAAAGTCAGTACTGTATAGAGGCCCTTTTTATAATTACTAGTTAGAGTGTAGAACTAAAAAGCTCATATGACTGGAAAATATATTTTAATTGCTTAGAATTTTAGAACGCAATAAAATTGTCTGTTAATTGCATTGATACTACGACTTGTGTTCACACGTGTGTGTTAATTTAAAGATATGAAAGAGTGCGGGCCCAAAATATTGATAATATAGACTTTCAGTGGATACAATGAACTTCAAATCAATCGAGATCCATTTTCTGCACTTAGCGTTTTATTCATTGGATTTAGGGTTTCTAAATGTAAACTAAATTTCTGCGTTTACAGGTCCAAATCATGACAATGTGATGTATATGATTTCCCAAGTTCATCCAAAGAAAATCGTGCATGAGGAGTTAGCCTTGCAGTGGGTTGTCTCTAGTGGTCCAGCTAGAGAATTGGCTATGTCTAATTCATGGTAGGTTCCTAAATGCATCCAGTGGTGGTCTTGTCTATTGTAACTTTTTTCTTTCTTTACATGATGGAACATTAAGTCAATTAACTATCAGCTGTGATCTGAATATGCTTTGCGATATTTCTAACGCTTTTAAACTCATTTTCTGCCTATCACCTAATAATGATACAGTACCTTATGAACAGTTATTTATTAAAGGTAGTGCGTTTATTTATTACAAGACAATCTATTCTCAAGAATACAGACATAAAAAAATACGAGTTAACCTTAACCGTTACAGTTAAAAGAAAACTGCAATACCACTGAAAATTTACGTTTTAATAAACACATATTGTTAAAAAATAAACTGTGTTATACAAGTCTTATAGAACGGCTATGTTTCTCTGTCGACAGGTATTAGTGCGAAAACAATACGAGATATCGAGAAGTGTTTTTCTCCAGTCGATTCAACGTCCCAGGAATAGATTCCGTTAACCTATTATTCAAGCCGAAAGTGGTTGAAATTAACCATTTCCAGTTCCAACGTTGATCGCTGTAAGACAGAATGGTAGTAAGTAGCAACAAACTGTTTTCGCAATCGATTTACCGTTTGAAGAGAACACATAATCATCACCTGCAACTCTACCGAAACCTGAAGTGGTTGAAATTTACTAGTACTTCCGGTCTCAGTACTGATTTTCATTGAGCGAAAACGATAAGAGACATCGAAAACCTGTTTTTGACACAGATTCAGCGTCCCAAGAATGAGTTTTTTGTCTCCACTTTTATATATCTAATGAAACCGGAAGGGGGTGAAAATCTATGATTTTTCGGTTGCAACACTGATTGCATAATGGATAAAACGGAAAGTTACCTACACAGTTTTTTAATATGATTCAGTACCAAGAATATATTTCACTTCTGATTTTATTCCTTTGTTGTAAGCGGAATTGATGGACATCAGTTACTACTTCTGGTTTTAATGTTAGTAGAACAAAAACAGTAAGAGATGGCAAGTAATGGCTGTTTGATATGGATCCAGCATCCGAAGAACAGGTTCAATCTTTGATCTTGTTCCTCTTGCAGCCAGTAGATATGGACGCACTACTTGAAGTGTGAGTATTGGATTCGCATAGTTTAGAACCATCTGACGTAGTTTCAGACTGTAAAACGAAACTCACTTGTTTATTGAAATAATTGTGAATAAAAAACAAGTGCTCTTCTCATGGCCCTTTAGGACAATATATAATGAGCGACCTATGGAAGTGAATTATCAGAGTGGAAGAACTATTGATTTGTAATTTAGTAATTGCGTGAGAAAAGCTAAGTAATTGACACACTGTAATTTATGTTTGATATTAATTTAATTTATTTTCTTTTCTTTTCTTTCTTTATAACTTTGAGTCAACTTTTATAACAAATTTAGTATCTCTATAATAAATTTCATTGATTTTTCCATGTAACGTATGGTTGTTTTGACCTACTATAACAACGATTTCGATGAGTGATTGATTCTGGTTGAACATCCCTTTTTTAGTACCGAGACTATATAGAACGGTACCTACTGCTTGAAGTGGGATCCGAAACTCCACTGCGGCTTTTATCCGAGAAAAGTACCTACATGGGTATCGAAGCCAGAACCATGCGCACATCATTAATCACGAAGGGCTACTTTTTGATAAATTGAATAACATGTGGCTGGTAAATGTGGGGTAAGATCGGCAGTATTTCATCTTACATGTTTATTGCACGTTTGATGTCTATTCTAGGTTTTTCTTTGAGCTAATTGTTAAGAGCATGGTAGAGCACCTAGCAACAACACAGACTCTCGATGCACCTCGTAAGATGAGATTTTCCGAACAATTTACAGACGATATTACAACTTTGGTGACAACAGTAACGTCTGACATCATATCACGTTACAACAAGGATGCCAAGGTAAGTAATTTTATATTCTGTTCTTTCAGTGTTGATGTTAGATAGTTGATCAGTGTCATTTTAATTCTTTAGAGCTGAATTCAATATAGATTCCTGAATTCAATAAAATAATTAATAAAACTAGTCACAGTGTTTTAATTTGAGGAAATTGCCCATTCAAGTTTTGTTACTAATATACATTTTCATAAGCCACAAAAACCGAGATTACAGAATTTTTTTTAACCTGTTAATTTTTATCTTTTTTTAGTTAAACGTTCCACGAGTATGGTCTGAGGCTAAGGAAGACGCTGATGATGGTAATGAACAAAAATGAGGAATTAAATAAGTGGGAGGAAACGGGAAAACTCCGAGAATATCCACGCACACGGTGTTTTTCTACTACAAAACCAACTTGGCGAGAGCTTGGATTAAACCAGGACCCAGGTACAATTTGATAACCTAAAAAGCATATGAAATATTATGGTATGCAGGCCCTTGGTTCTCGAGCTATAAGACATGAAGGTTGAGGTTTGATTTTAATGAAACTAATGCCTGTACAGATTTAAAATAATAATAATAATAATAATAATAATAATAATAATAATAATTGCTATTTAAAACAAAATACATGGAACAAATGTTAACGTTAATTTCAAACATAAGAAATATAAATGATTAGGCTATGGAATTAGTCAAGTAGCTAATATCTGAAAGGCCTCTAAAAACGAAATTAGCACAACCCACGCTACATCTAAGGTTTGATACCATAATTTGGTAGAATGGGTTATATATAAACACCGTAGGTAGTATGTGACGTCAAATTATGGTATCACTACTTTCTTGGACGATTCGGAAGTCGTTGGCTTAAAAAGTGCATAACTCCGGTTAGAATGGAGCGATTTAAATAATGTTGACACCAAATCAGACCTAATGAAATGCATTTTTTGTGATGATGATTTTATTCACCTTTACTTTCACCTTTACACGTTAAATTTCACCACTTGCACTAGACCTAGATTCCTACTGTACTACTGTAACTTCTTAAATGTCATCCTCATCACTACGTGAATCATTTAAACATTTTGTAGGTGTATACTAGGTGGGTTTTGGCATTCTTCATTTGCCATAGAAGAATATGCTTCCGTACACGAAAGATTTTGCACCATGCATGGGCAGTATCTCCTTACATAGCGTGATTTGAGACAGTGACACACTGTAAGTTCAGCTAATCTATTTGGTGCTGACTCTTTTGTCATCCACAGAGATTTTAGAACACCATCGAGTTGCGCTAGCCGTATTCTTCAGGTAATGAGAGATCTTGCCTTGAAACTAATGCCTTCTTCCAGTTGTAAGATTGATAATTTGCACCCTTCAGATGTTGTAATAGACGGTCTGTTGTTGGAGGCAGTAGCTCATTTGCCCTTTTTGGCAGAATAACAGGTATCGTACAGCATCAGTTTTGAGGCTAGCCTACTTACTTTTTTGTGTACAGCTTGTACACGAATGATTCACATGCTGAAATCATATCTTCAGTGAGTATTACATTCATGCTTAACTTGCAAACACCTTTCTGATGTAGTTCATTTTCACATAGCATTTTGAAGAGTCTTTTCTTTCCATTTCCTGTGAATGAGCTCGTAGAGTCTCAGCCAGTCAGTGCATAGAAAGGTAGTAGTCTAAGACCCAAATCAACAGCCAGCTTGTGTATCGGAATATACCGCAGTTTATCTGTTACTCCAGTACGAAACCACAATTATTCATATCCAATTTCGCTGAGGTGTGCAGTGCATAGTACAGCTACATCTGTGTCAGGGGATTGAATCACGAGTCTTTCTCGGTCCTTACATACATATGCCGCATGTAGAAGTAAGCATGTACCTATTTCTTCATGGTCCAATATTAGAGCCAACAATTCCTCACAGTATCCTCTAGTTAACTGTACTGTTCTTGTCCCATTCCTGAATCCTCTACCAATAACTATCTGTTGTCCTCTCTGGAGCTTCTCTTATGCCATTATGCACTAAATGTTGATCAGAAATTCGCAGAGATTCACCTTATTTTTAGGATTTGAATATATTTCGACCACTGTTTTGCGATTGGCGTGGTTTCTGATGTAATCCTGACTTCTCGTCCTGTGGAAACTCATCTTCGGTCACCTTCTTCAGTCTTTATTGACAGTTCATTATATTAATCAAAAACAACATCGAGTCGCATGCACCCATTAAGACCCAATGGAGCAGTGATTGCGTCATAATGCTTCACTCCGAGATCACCGAAATTCATACACCAGCCACTCTTAAGCATTCACACTGACACCATTACATCAATCAAATGGGCTGATGTTATTCCATTGACAACTGGTGGAAGATTTGCTTGCACGTCTACCTTTTCTAACTCTGATAAAAGCTCGCTTCCTCAGACTACCATCCATGTGAGCAAGGGTATAAGGTACTGTGGTAAGCTCATAGCTAAAAACTTCTTCCATGTTGATGTCTGTTGACCTTGCTCCAATCACCAGACGACCAAATAAGACACAGTCGCTAACAAGGGCACTAATCTTTTCCTTTGGCAACGCCTTTTTGACGCCGCTAACATCTTCAGGGCCTTTAAAATCAGAATTCGCACAACCCACTCTACCTAAGATTTGACACAACAGTTTGGTAGAATAGGTTATACTTTAACACTCTAGGTAGTATGCTACGTCAAATTGTAGTATCACAAATTGTATGGACGCCACGTTTTATTGAGATCACGTGACCGCGTTCAAGTTCGGGAGTCCTTGGTTTAAAATGTAGTAGAGGAGCATTTTATTATCTTTCATTTGGTGTGAATATTATTTGAGTTGCTCTATTCTAATTGGAGTTATGAATATTTTAACTCAAGACTCCAGAATGTGACTGAAATCACGTGATCTCAATACAAACTGGCGTCCATACAATTACCGATACCACAATTTGACGTAACACACTACCTAGGGTATTCATATACAACCCATTCTACCAAACTGGTGTCAAACCTTAGATGTAACGTCAAATTGTGGTGTCATTAACTTTATGGGCGCTATTTTGGGTCGTGCTCACATGACTTCGGTCACGTTCGGGATTTGTTGGTTTCAAATGTAGTAGAGCATTTCATTGTCTTTCATTTGACGCACAAATTATTTAAATAGTTCAATTCTAGCCAGAGTTATGCACATTTTAAGCCAACGAGTCCCAAGTGTAACCGAAGCCACGTGATCAAAACACAAAATGGGCGTCCATAAAATTAGTGATACCACAATTTGACGTGACATACTACCTAGGGTGTTTATATACAACCCATTCTATCAAATTGTGGTGTCAAATCTTACACGGGAAATTCCCACAAGTTGTCGCTGAAATCTGATAGCCACATAGTACATCTGATAGAGCATCATGAGAAATGAAAATAAGCAAAATTTAAGGTGCTATGGACCAGGATAGGAGCTACGGGGCTTCAAAATTTGAGTATCCAAAAAATTATATCATGGAATTATGTACGTTTAAAGTAAATATCTTAAAAACTGTTAAAGCAATGAAAACAAAAGTTGCACAATATAATGAGAACAAACTGCCCTATCCAAAACTATAAACAGTGTTGCCATAAGTGAAGCAGTGTTGCCAACTCAGTATAAAAATATTTTGTTTGAAATAGCACTATATACAAGTGTGCACAGACTTAAAATGCACTATTATTACTAAACACAACAATGAAGTGTAGTGGTACAGTGTTGCACTCTGTTGGAGCTAGGTGTGCTGAAAATGTACAATGGAGAAGTCTGATATGGGGAAACAAAGGGTAATAAAGGAATGCATTAGACAAAAGTGAGGGTTTTTTATTATACTTCTGTAGCCCCGGTGAATAAGCAGACAATTCGCGAAAACAAAATGATACATGCGAGGAAAGAAACACGTGTTTTCTAATTCTGTAAGCTGGTTCTCCAGATAATCTTATCAATATTTGGAACAGTACTTTCTTGGTTTATGTCTTTCGTGTTACATACCATATGATTCTGTTTGTACACTGTAATATTACCATATTCACATTGGAAATATAATTATTTTATTACTACCTCATTTTGTTTTTATTCGGCCCGGATAGCCATGTGATCTAGAAGGCTAGGCAACCGACATATTACGGATCGCGAGTTCCAATCCCTCGGACATGTTTTATACTTTTCACCTTACATTTCATTGTTATCTTTCTTTTTCATAGTGGTTCGGATCGCACTTTACATTATAGGTCCCGTCCTATATAGCTTGGGAGCTGACCAGGTCGTAAAAATGGCATCACTCAATTTTGTTTTTAAATGCATCAATATTTCGTGGCACTGCTGACATTTTGCTACGTTATACTATCGATGTTATGCATTTGAATTAAATTCATTGTATGAGACCCAGATTACTTTACTACTATCTGTGGCCACAAATCGGACTTCTCCATTGTACAGTTTCAGCACACCTAGCTCCAACAATGTGCAACACTGTACCACTACACTTCACTGTTTTGTTTAGTGATAATAGTGCATTTTAAATCTCTGTACACTTGTATATGATGCTATTTCAAACAAAATATTTTATGCTGAGTTGGCAACACTGTTTCACCTGTGGCAACACTGTTTATGGTTTTCGATAGGGCAGTTTGTTCTCATTATATTGTGCAACATTTGTTTTGGTTGCTTTAACGGTTTTTGAGATATTTACTTTAAACGTATATAATTCCATGATATACTTTTTTGGATATTCAAATTTTGAAGCCCCGTAGCTCCTATCCTTCTGGTCCATAGCACCTTAAATTTTGCTCATGTTCATTTCTCATGATGCTCTATCAGATGTACTATGTGGCTATCAGATTTTAGCAACAACTTGTGGGACCCTCCAGGGTTAGATGTAGCGCCGGTAGAGCCTTTTATTATTATGATTATTAGCTCCTTGACTAAATAAGTATAATACAAATACAGTGTCTGCTTACAATAATAAAGATTTGCTAAAAAAAAATGAAGGACGACTTTTTTCCCACGTGGAAACATACTAGTCAGATTTCAAAATAATGTAAAGAGAATGCAATCCGTCTGAATCTTAAAGCGCTATGAAACCTAAATTTTTATATTTTTCTTTGTCTATTGGTTATTTTGAGACATGAGGAAAGTTGAGGTATTAATGCTTCTTTTACCTCAACCATATAGACTTCTTTCAAGGTGTTGTCAAGAATTTGATAAACTATGTTGTACGACAAAATTTGTTGATAGTAGTTAATGCAATTACACAAAATTTGTAAAATGAACATCCAGTTGTATTACTTTGAGTTATTTTGTTATTGTTTGAACTAACTTCTAAACGACATATAGGTGCCTAGAATGGGTAAAATTTCAACAGAATTTTTATCATGATATACTTGTTAAAGTTCTTCTGCGTCTCTTTCGTTACAGTTAACCCAAAATTTGAATGCAAGCTTAGCCTTCTTTTTATACGATCTGTTGTCAGTTATGGATCGTGGTTATGTTTTCAGCCTTCTTAAGACCTACTATAAACAAATTTCCGCAAAAATTTCATCTCTTCCGGATGCTGCAAGCTTAATTGGCTTAAAGGTATGTATTATCATATATAGTACTGCGATTAATAGTTGTTACACTGCTATTAATACTAACAAAAAAAAAATCTTACACGGCTACAAAATTAGGGATTAGTTTGAAATTTTGCTACTAGTGTTTTATAGTAGAGATTTTCATTCTTTAGTTGGAAGGGTTAATATATGTAGGGTATAAAGTGATTCTTACCATTTGACTTTTGCGTATCAATATATATATATACTTCTGTCTGTCTTTGTTTGTTTTCACATACTTCTAGTGCCCTCACGTTCGTACTTTTTTTTTCTTTCCTGTTATTAAACTGACGTTAAAACTTATGAAATCCATGTTTTTTTTTATTATTCTGTGCGGTCAGCACATAGGCTTTTTTTTTTTTTTTTTAACTTACTTTCTAAATTGAAGTTCTCTATCTTTCATCAAAATAGGTTCCAAATTTCCCTAAAATGTTGGTCCAACAGCTATAAAATTTAATCTCCACCGGGAATCGAACCTGGTATCACTCTTACTAACCATTGGGTACACGGAATTTTTCCTGTTACGTACACACTTATAAAATTGATCCCTTTCGCTAGTTGATGTCAACGTACGTTAGCGTCGTGAAATGCTGTCAACTCACAATCCCTTAATGTGAGTTCTAATTTCTAAACTAATACCATTTTGGTATGTTATTACAGAAGCATATGCTTTAAAAATAATAATATAAACACAAATAATAAGAACAACACAAGAAAGTTATCAAAATATCTACTATTTTAAAGACTATAAATTCCAAATGCTTGTAGAAGATATATTATCCATACGTACACTGACACAAAATTCAAACTGTGGAAAACTCAAATGAAATGTAATGGAATCTCTAGTTTGAAGTTCCACGATTATGCCTTTCATGCTAAAGGAGACAGATGATTAGTGAATGTGAATGACAATTCAAGGATTGGCCGAGTGAAAACGTGGGAAGAAAAGAGAGAATCCCAAGAAAGCCCATTAATACGGTGTCATCCATCATAAATTCACATGGCGTGGGGATTGAACCATGAATCCCTCCTCTGGAAACTCATATAGCACGCAGGATTCATATATCTGAAAAATCATCTTAGAATTCTCAATGCGTTAAAAAGAAACAGTTTCCCGACTTTTTCTTTTCTTCTTTTTTTCATTATTATTATGTCGTATCGAATTTATGACATATTTTTTCTCTCTTTTCCTACTTTATTTTATTTATTTATTTATTTAAGTAGGCTTCTCTGTTGCTAGTTTTTGAGTATCTATAGAATTCTCCAATCCGAGCTCTGTTTAAGATTCTGCTTCTGATTTAATGTATTTTATATATCTATCTATCTATCTATCTATCTATCTATATATATATATATATATATATATATATATATATATATATATATATGTGTGTGTGTGTGTGTGTGTGTTTATTTATTTATTTTTTGTTTTAAATAGTAGCGATTACAGCATAATTGAAGTGAACATATCTATCAAGTAACAGAAGCATTTCTTAGGAGTGCACTTTAAATGTTTTTCAAAATCCATAGTTTTAGTATATTCGAAGTAATCCTGTTGTAGACTTACACTACATTGCCACTCATGACCAAACACTACTAAGAATTTGTTCATCTTGCGCTGATAAGAAGTTAGTATGCCTTATGTCCGCCATTTGCCGTGGTGACAGCCTCGACCCTTGGAAGACTTTCCACAAGGTTGCGGTAGACTTCGACAGGTATTGCCCTCTGTTCTTCCTGCAACATGGTGAAAAGGTGCTGGTGGTTTTGGGACATTGTGGTCTGGCCCTCAACCGGCGTTCCAATTTGTCCCAAAGATGTTTAACAGGATTGATGTGGGGACATTGGACCGGCCAGTAGAGCACTTGCGTCTTCATTTCCTCAAACCATTCTGTGATGGCTTATGCTTTATGGACTCTGGTATTTTCATGTTGAAACACAAACGGACCACTGCAGAACTGTTGCCAAAGGGTAGGTAGCGCAGAATTGTGTAGGATTGCTTCACTGGCGTTGACATTAATGGTTCAAGGCACTAATACTAGGGATAACAATCCACACCATGAAACATATATTTACAATATGATTTCTTAGCCATCAAATTTCACAGTGAGGACAATGCATTTCTGTAAGTGGCACTCACCTAGTATACGTCAGGCCTATACATTTTCATTGGATTGCCACAACATGTTGCGTGATTAGACACTCCACATGATGTTCTTGCGCTGTTTTACTGTCCACTCGTGCCGTGCTTTGCGCTACTGTAATCGGCAGCTGCATTCACTTGGGTGTCCCTTGACTTATGGTCTTCAGCTCGCCCATGGAACCCCAACGCAAACACCTTGTAACGACCGAAACTGGTACTAGTGTCACTTCCAGACGCCGACCATAGCTCTGTGACTATAGTGTCGAACTACTTTTTCCGGTGTGCTTTCACTGCGCGTCTAAGATATCACTAGTTCCTATCAGACAATTTTCGTGGCTTCCCTGGTCGGGATTGCGGTTTTATCACTTCCTCTTATTACCATTTCATTACTACGTTACACACTATAGCAGGTGAAACCTGAAACTTACCGAAAATCTCACGTTTTGAAATGGGAAAAAAGGTAGTCTACAATATCATACCCCTCTCGCCATTGTATCATTTCGACTTCAAGCGCTTGTATGGCACTCCTCCCAATGACGCATCGTCGCCTTATTGCTACACGATAAGTATTTTTGGCGCCAGGATGAATCTACCTGCCGCACAGGGAATGTTTGGTTATTAATAGCAAGGTAGTATATTTGGTCAAATTTTTATTAGCTATAAAATTATTTTGCTAGAAAGTATGGTTAAATGTTTGTAGAATAATATATACATTGCAATGACAAAAATAAAGGAAACTTTTATTCAAAGTATTCAAAGATGACTGAATATAATATATATTTTTAGGTGTGATAATTACTTATTATAATTTTATTATATGCGTAAAACTATCATTGTCACTATAAAATTATATTGACTTAATTATGTAAAGATATAACTTGACAGATTACCTTAAACTTATTTTCTCTATGAAAATAATTATTTCTCAGTTGTGTTTTATCGAATTCCGTGTGTACTTTCCCATTTGAGTCATCCAGTTCCAAAACGGCTCTTGTCCATTTACAACAAATTCCAGAAAACTTAGGAAAAAATGTAGAATGTGCATGTTTTGTAGAACTGGGAATACTTCAGTGTGTTCATGTGTAAAACTTGAACATCCTGTAATGTTTCCAATTCTACAAAACGCATCGATCCTACAGTTTTTCTCGGTTTTCTGGGACTTGATATGAATGGAAAAGCCATTTCGAAACTGGACGACTCATTATATATATATTGACAAGTACAACATACTGTGTATTTCAACAGTATTTTCTACGTATTCGTAACTCTATGGGAAAATCATTGTCTGAGTAGTATTGGTAGCTTATCGGCATGGTAATCCGAAGACCGATCCCTTATTTAATAGCTTTTTTAGAACCTCTTTAAACTTATTGTAGTCTTGATTGTTAAGCAGTATGTTACAAAAGCTTGTCAAGTCACAGTGTAGACTTAATTGTATTATTCAGTGATAACAATTTTCTCGAAAATATTGGTTAGTTCAGAATATAGCAATAAGTACTGGTAATTCTATCCTTAATTGCATTTTTAATTTGTGTAGTATTTTGAATTTTTTGAAAATACATAATGAAGTGCCATGACTAATGTTGAACGAGAAAAGTGAACAAATTTTAGTCTCCCTTGCTTCCAGTTTTTTGTTCATTAATTTAAATTCTATTCCAGTTGGATTTTATGAGAATAGTGTGCAGCCACGAACATTTTGTGGCACTTAATTTACCGTTCGGCACTCCATTTACACCAAGCTCTGCTCCAGCTTCCCCTAGTCCATCAGTTGCATCCTCAACAAGCCAGTCGTCATTTATATCCACTCTTGTGGGTGGAGATAAACTGAGTTTTGCAGAATTATCGCCAGAGTTTCGGCAGCAACATTTTCTCATCGGCCTTGTGTTGAGCGACTTATCAGCGGTTCTAGACATTCAGTAAGTATTACTGGAATGGAGAAAACATGAATTATTTAAGTGTAGTTTTGAAACTAAAATAGCTTCTGTTCGAAAGAATTCATTATTAAATGAAGCTACTTTTTCACACACTATGGGAGGTACATCATAATATTTATCTGAACTTTACCAGATTGAGAAATTTCTATGGTTCATATCGAAAGAGAAATCCCTAAAATAGGCTTCTCAAATTTTTATTTTAAGAGTTCATTTATTTTATTTGGTAATAAGGCATTTGCTACTGATACATTACTCTCTGAATAATTATTTCAAAAGAACATGCATGAAGCTTGGCATTTTAAATATGATGAAACGTCAGATCGGTGTGAGCTCTTTTATTTATTGGCTTTCCTTCGTGTTAGAGTAGATAGCTTAAATATATCCATAGAGCTGATATGACCTGTTTCATCATTGATGTTATGACTCTTGTTTTACAGAAACCCGGGGCTACATAGTAAAGCTGTAAATACCATCCGAAATTTGATGACCTGTCATGATTGTGATCCTCGATACACTGAACCAGAGTGCAAAGCTCGAGTAGCGGCATTGTATTTACCGTTCATTGGAATTATTCTGGATGCTTTACCGCAGTTATATAGATGGCATTCAGATTATCGAGGTAATTCATTTATAGCCATTCGTACGTAAAGATTAAACATGTACAAAACGATAAAACTTAATGTGTGTGAGATATCGACTTCCTCTTCCCCCTCCTACCCCCACACACGACAATTGCATTTTGTTGCAAACTACTGTACAAACTGTACTGTTGTAAACTTCTGTTGCAAGTTTTCTACCTGTAGTATTAACTTCCGCTTTTGTTTTAAGATATTCAGGAATGTGTAGCCTCTTAGCCTCTGATTATTTGTGTGAAGTCTAAAGATTAACACTAATGGAAACTTATGTGCTAACCACACATTACTTAACTAATATACTCTGAGACCAACCAGAGCTTTTTTTTTTTTTTTTTCACTAGCATTTCAGAATTTGTTTTAGTTATTGCCTCTTCATGTTAGTCGACTTTGGAGAGTTTAAAAATTCTGTGTACGTACCTGGTGTAGACCTATGATCAGGATTCCCACATTCTGGAAAATCAGAGAAAGTCAGGGAATGCCAAGGCAAATTAAAACATGTCAGGGAAAGTCAGGGAATTCATGCATTTTGCGTAAAATGTCATGGAAAGTCAGGGAATGTAAATGTGCAAGACAATTCATGAAGTATAAATTATGTTTCTTCAAAACTGTCGCAGCAGACTGTGAACCATTTCAAAGGAAATTCCAGTCTTGAGCCATTTGTTTGTTTCTTGTACTTAGAACTTCTCTCTCTTTCAAGGGATCTAATGAGTCTTTGAGTCAAACAAAGCATTATGAAACTTGCTGACAATGCAGTGAAACTTCTTGATTTGCATTTGATTGCAAATGAAAATTTACTAGAAATAAGAAAAGTGGACATGGTTTTAAGACAGAAAAACTACTGAAAGAACTGAAATCTTCAAATAAAGATAAACTAGCTTTTAGGTTTGAGTGTCGAAACTTTTTGCTGGGCACAATCAAGAAGATTGTGGAAAGGAGCCCTGTGAAGTACAAACTGGTAGTGCTCTGTCAGCTTTGGACTCCAGGCTAGAAAAGAACAATCCAGAACTTGCTCAGACTAGGATGAAACGAATCCTATAAACTCTGTATGAGCATAACAGAATATCTGATCCTGTACTTGAGAAAGCAAAGTGTCATTTTATGTATTTCTGTACTGGAATCCAGGGGTCTCTTGCAGTCAACTTCAAAGAATACGGAGTCAAAATGGGCGGCCCTGACTTCTTTGCAAAGGTAATGTCCAAGAAACAAAAATATTCTGATTTGTGGCATGTTGTGAAAATGTTTAATTTTATCCCACGGCAGTGCCTCAGTGGAGGGCAAGTTTTCAGTCAATAAGACATTGTAGGAAACCAAATCGAAGATTCTCTGGTAGCACAGAGGCGGATACATGATGCAATTATCCATTATGAAGGTGTGGAATCTGTTCCTGTTGATCAAAGAATGTTTGTCTCAGTTCGTTCAGTTTGGAGGCGCTGTGATTAATACCTTAAAACAGAAACGAATCCAAAGTACAAAAGAAAGTAAAATCAAAGGTGAAAGAAGAAAACTAAGAGCTGAAGTTAAGAAATTGGAAGAAGAAGGAAGAAACAAATTGAATTATGTTACGAATAAGAACAAGACGCTCTCGTAGAACAAATTCAAGAACTGAAAGCAAAACAAAATTCTGTTTAAAAATGTAAATGTGAGAATTAGTATGTCTCAGAGTTGATAGTGTTAGGACTGATAGTATTAGGCTCAGGGAGAGTTGACAACATATTCTTGACTGCTTTTTATTGTTTTTTCAAGCAAAAAAAAAAAAAAAAATGTTTAATTTGTAATGTCACGGTATGTGTTACTGTATTATACCTATATTATTATATGCTTACAATGTTAAATTGTGTGTAAATAACAATTACTCATATAGAGCATAACAAATATGTAAATGGTAATTAAAGGTGTGTGTTGGTTGGCTATGGGAATGAAGGAGGCCGTTAAAAAAGTGTATGATGGAACTTTCCTCATATCTTCCGGGAAATCGATCTTCACTTTTTTGTGGGAACCCTGTATGATACAATCTTAGTTTCTAGTAATATTAGTTGTTGCGCCCGAGCCTTCGGCCTGCTGTACAGTATAGAATTTAATCGTGCTTAATTAAGAGCTCTTTTTGTTTACATTGATTATTATAATTAGTTTAGTTTGCCCACCAATCCAAACTCATGTAACTATTCAAGGGTTCGTTATACAGGCAAGCGCTAGCACAGATAGGGACATCTATTAGCGTCAGGCAAGCTAGCGATAGCGTATAGGTAAGGATGTCTATTGGCTTGCCTATTAATTACTAGAATTAGCGTGACGTACAGACTGAGACATTTGCAGTTTATTATTAAGAGGTTATGCGAGAATGATTCCTTTAACGATTGAGTTAGTTCTTTCAATTCTCCAATTTTGTTCTTTTCAAGATTTACCATCTCTCAAAACGTTAGAAATGCGGACAATTTTAAACAATTTATTGTTACACAGTAAAGTTAAATGTAAATAGAAACGAATTTTTCTAAATTTCGTAGGTACATTAGGATTCGTACAGTTTTGTTCAAAATAACATGGTTACCCACCTCTCTTTGAAAAGTCATGTACTCTTACGCACAATTTTAATTAAGTCAAACAAATGTAGACAGCCTTCTAAAGCAAGATAGATGGCTATATATATATATATATATATATATATATATAACTACATTAGATAAACTACGAAGAAATACGGTATTTCTATTTGTATGTAAATATACTTAAATGAAGAAGGCGAAATTAGTTGCTTTTAGTTTTACATATTTATGAATTGAACGATTCTAAAGTGCCTCATTAGATACCCAGCTGTGAACCAACCTTTCCCAACACACATCCCTGGTGGACAAACACCGTGTGCGTGGGTTTTCTCGGGGTTCTCCCGTTTTCTCCCACTTTCTTCATTCCACCATTTCATGCATCTTTCATCATCACCGTCTCCTTTAGCCTAACCGTGGGACGTAAAAATCAAAGATTTCATTTTTTTCCAACACACATCCCTTCAGTAAATTCTTCTTTGCCGAGATAAATGAATAACAGCGTTTCGTCCATTACTGTCATCGCTGTCTCCCTTAGTTTCGGATATAGTTCTAGGATGTTAAACTTAAGAAGAAAAATCCCAAAGTCGCAATATATGACTTCTGTTCATTAGTAGTAAATTTCCCTTATTTGAAACAATGAAGAAGGAAATGAGACTTACTGTGAAAGGATTGGTAGAATCAGATTATGTGAACGAATGAGAAACTTTGAGGAAACGTACAGAACGATATTGTTTACCGTGGACTCACATGGTCTGGGATCGAATCATCTTATCAAAGCCCCACCGTACTTCTCCCCTCAAGCGCGAAGTGTTAGACACGGTGTTTGGAAATAGACGTACTAATAAAAGCACTAAGAAAAAAAAAAAACTCATTTCAGCAGAACAGTGATGGAACACCCTGCGTAATGACGTATTGAAATCCCGCTCGTCAAGTGAGTTGCTCTACGCAAGTTAATAATATAACCAGAGAATATTTATGAATTTGCCCGATGCCAACACTGTTACCTCAGAGCACTACACCACTTGACAATAAGCATTTTAGCATGTCATTAGATAAGATGTTCTAGCACTATTTTATCCTGATTAGGTTTTCTATATTTAGCTACCGTGTTCAGCTAGACAAGAGACAAAACTATGTATATAGGGACTAGCAGCGTTCACCCCGCTTCGCTGCGGTCACCCCGGAACGCAATAAACTTTGTTACTTAGATAATTTTTACTTTTTCGCTTTCAAGTGATTTATAGCGCCTGTCAGTTATGTTAACCCGCCGAGTCACAGGGTCATGCGGGTTGCATATAAATACGTTTATTTTTATACCTATGATGAACTAATAACAAAGGATTTGTACGTATGGACACCTGAATGGTCAATTATCTCAAGACACTGGTAATTGAAAATTAAAGTGATATGATAAAAACCATCTAGGGTCCACATCCTAACAACCCCCCAAAAATGAAAGAAATCGGTTCAGCCGTATTAGCGTGATGAGCGGACAAAGGATTTTTTTTACGTATTGACACCTGATTGGTCAATTATCTCAAGACACTGGTAATTGAAAATTAAAGTGATATGATAAAAACCATCTAGGGTCCAAATCCTAACAACCCCCCAAAAATGAAAGAAATCGGTTCAGCCGTATTAGCGTGATGAGCGGACAAAGGATTTTGTGCGTTCTCTTTTATATATATAGATTGTGCAGGAATCAAGATCTAAAGTAAGTGATAATTTAGAAAATTTCTCGGTGTGCATTTGAAATTGGAACTCTACTTGAAAACGTGGTTTTCATCCGTTGAAAAATACGTCTGTGGGCTTTTGTGCATACGAACGGGATCCATCCATCATTACTGCGGTGGCGTAGTTAGTAAGACGTCTACTTACCAGCCTGACGTCATGGATTTGAGAGTGGAATTTATTCTCTCGCCTTACCTTGCTCAATTGCGGTCCAGGGTTTTACCCAGGCTTTGTCAAATGAATATCTTGGAAACCGTAGGAGTAAAGACAGCTAAATCATCTTTTCTAAATACCAGTATCAAGGAGATGTAGGGTCTTATCTTCACGCTGCCTGTGGACCACAAAATCCGAAATGGGAGTCATACAGATCATAAAGCTAAATGTCTTAAATTTTCGATTATTATTGTTTTTATTATCGCTGTTGCAAAACATTCGTCATCCCTAAACTGAAAAAAGTACACTTACTATTATTGTTGATTATAAGTTTCATTCCACATTTCAAATTATTTGTTACACCTTTTCCCTTAAAGGAGTCACTTTATATAATTTCATGACCAATATATTCCAGGACGCATGCTGCTTGTCCCAACACAAGATGAATTAGACCAACAATCCGGAATTAATCAGACATTAGCAATGGCCATAGCAGGAACTCCAATGTTTGGTACTAAAAGCACTGGTTGCGAATTATACGATTCATTACAGCAGGTATATTTTTTGATTACTTTGCAATGTTTTATACATAATAGAAAGTAGAGCTTTCCTAAGGTATTATAACGATTTGATAAGCACTTTCTTTGTCATTATTTGGACTTGTTTTAATATTGTTTTTCCTTTGCGTGGTCAAATATTTTATAACATTCCTAATTGATGGATAGCAATAATAGTGTGTAAAGAAATAATGGCGGTCCAGAAATTAATGTAAAACGCAATTTTCATTTTCTTTCTTTGTTTCACCTTTGTAAAGGAAACAAACTAATAACGCTTTTGTGCGCATTATAATTTTATTTTTATTATTAGTTGCGCTTTCTATTCGTTACAAAATAGTTCCCTTATTTATCGATGAGTTGTAAAAGGTCATGAACAGTATAATTCGGCAGGTTTTTTTGTTAATTGTGGATTTCCTTTTTCAGAATCGTAAATGCTCACTCAGCAGCGAAACAACGAAAAATTTGCTGATTTGTTTCTTGTGGGTTATCAAGAACGTTGATAAAAATATTTTAAAGCAGTGGTGGATGGAATTAACTATATCGAGACTACAGCAGTTGTTGGAAGTATTAAATATCTGCATATCATGTTTTGAATACAAGGTAAAGTGTAATGAACTTTACTGTATGTTTCACTATAAGGTATTTCATTAAAAAAGTGTTTAAGGCAGTTGCATAATATTCTTATTTACAGTTAATAGCTTAAGATCTGTGTATTTAGGAAATGTTTTCTATTTATGTAGCTGTAATAACTTTTCAACATTATTGACTTACTTCAAGTACAGAAAATCAGGTATTATTGTTTCTGTTATTCGTTTTTGCAGTTTCTGAAGTAACTCCATCGTTTGTGTTAAATCACTCAAATTTTCCGAATTGTTCTTTTATGACATATATAGATATCTTAATTTTAATATTTTAGAAATTTCAAATTTCTTTTTCTTGCCTTTGGTTATTAAATATAAATCATTTGCAGGGGAAGAGAGCTATCAGAAAGTGTGCTCAACAAAATTTTCGGAAGACGTCAGACATAAAATCTCGTTTAGAAGATGTTATATTGGGACAGGGATCAGCTCGCAGTGAAATGATGATGCGTCGTAAAGGTAATCTAAATTTAATGCTTATAAAATGTAGTTGTTAATGTCATAAGCTATCAAGACTAGAACAGAACTGATAATATGTACCTGTTTAGTGGTTTTATTATTATTGAAAGTTCTTTTGGAAATTTGTTTAACATTTCATTTTTAAACACGTTGATAAATAATCTTCTTTGTGGTATTAATGTGTACCATAGATCGTAGATGTAATGCCGTTATTATTTGTTCAACTATTTTAACGAGTTAACCTAACTCTGATTTATACACATTTATAACACCTGAAATTCTCATTGTTGAATTATCTTCGTTATACGAGGTATCGTAATTTACAAAGAAACTTGATTTGTAAAGTGTCAGTGGTGCATTGTGTCTGTATTGAAACTCTTACGAGGTACAAAATCTTCATAATATTTAATTTTTGTTACATAATTGTTATTTGTTTACGATATTCTTTTCGAGAAATAATGTTCGTATTTCTGTTTTTCAATATGTATATGATTGTTTCCGAAGTGAATGATTCCAAATACTTCAAGTACAAGAAAAATTATAAATGATTCCCTAGTTGTAAACAGCAGGTTCGTCTAAAATTCTTGCTTTTTTGTTCCAAAATCTAAACACTTGAGCTTTCTGAATCATAAAACATATAATATAAAAGCACAGCCACGTTATATTTCTTATCACATAGCCTTGCTCAATGTGTTGAGGTGTTTTAGTTTGACAATATTGAAACAAGACTTGAGAGAATAGTCCTGAATCATATTTTTCGTAGTTATAGAAAGTTTTGTTCACTTTCTGGAAATGTTTCTCTTCAATCCATTTCAAACAATGATTTGTTCTACTGGATTGAATTTTAATGCATTCTAGTATCCTATAAATCCTAACTATTTTCACATGTGATCCTCTCGCATTTTTGGGATGATTGTTGCTTTTAGAAGAAGCGAAGCTGGGTGTAATCAGTGGGTTCTTACGTCAGATGGAATTTGATTCACTGAGAGGAAATCTACGTAACTTCTATCATATACCATGTTTCTAGACATGCACGACAGACTCCTTTCCTTTCCCATATCATGCAAAGTCCTGTATAGATTGCTCTGTTTGTCCGTTCATATTTGTCTCAAACCATAAAATAAGTTAACTATGATGAATCATTGTGCGTGGTTCCACCATTTTGTTCTTGTGAAAGAAGTCTCAAAGAAGATAGGGATATAATTTCCACTTTATAGCTTTCCAGATATGTTTCTTTCACTTAAACAAATGTGGACTCAGCCCTTTATAGTAATGCACACGTAATACGAGTACATGTTAAGTTACGATCACCGAATAGAACGACATAGAACCATGTATGAATTCCTTATATTATCGTCTGAGCTATATTTATTGTTATTCATGTATGAAGGCAGTTTCCAAAAAGTGGTGCCCATAATGTTATTTATTTGCTTTAAATATTTATAATATTTGAAACAATAATCTCAAGTATTTAAAGTTTACTGTTGGATTAAATTTCTTAAGTAGAAAAGTAGCATAGATTATATTAAAATGAATTTATTAGGAAACAGTCCTTGACAAGAGTGCAGTGTAGCGTATTCATATTGCATCGATTCAAAATATTTTTGATTTTATCTATACCTATTTTTGTATAATTGTTTATTGAGTTTTCAAGACTGAGCAATCATAACCGAGAAATTTCTCAATTTAAATTGTGCTTATATCAATTTCCAGAGCGGAATCCTCCTTCTCCCGGCTGGCCCGGGGATAGATTACGTTGGCGCAAAGAACAGATGGCTTGGCGTCCAAGCTCAGAAGTCCCGGAACGTCCGCGGGCGGAGGTTGAGACTGATGCACACATTGAAGGCAATTTAGCCACAGAAGTCAGCCTAATTATTTTGGATACTTTGGAGTGTATTATTCAAGTGAGTACGAAATTCTTGTGTGTTGAATACAAATGTGGATGGTAACTTTTACATTGTTTTTCCTGTAGTTCATTAGAGTACCTTCAGCTTCTAGTTGTTTAAGAAGGCTGACGTACTTCCAAAACCCAATTAATGTTCCTTATTTTCTTTTGGTTTTACTATTAAATACAGTCTTAATGTTGTCTAAAGATTACTTTTTATTCTTAGTATCTTTTTAATAAGCTATTCTCATTTTTCTTTCTTGTTTTTTTCTGTCATATATTTATAAAGTGTTGTGTTTCGTAGGTGGCTTCTCAATCGGACAATCTTCAAGGACTACTTGGAATGGTTTTAAAAGTTCTACTTCATGCCTTAGCGAGGAACCAAAGCACATGTGTTTTACAAAACATGTTTGCTTCACAGCGTTCTATAGTATTTAAGGTAAACAAAAATTTTTATTTTACATTTCCGTAAGCACGTAGTTTAAAACATAATTGAGTACACTGAAAAAAATGTCCCACCTTTGAAACGCCCGAACGAAATATTTTTGACTCCTCTACTCCGGAAAACAACTTTTTTTCTCGCATACCTAGTTTAATGTCAAAAACGTCAGCAAGCTATGATGAAACATTAAATTTCTTAGTCAAGAAGTTAGCACATCATCTTATCTTGTCGTTGTGCGTTCAAACTTTTCAAAGTCCTCCCACTGGGAATCGAGTCCGGAACCACGTGCACTATAGGCGCGCGTGCTAGCCACTACACCAACGGAGAGGGTGTCTTAATGTTCTTAATGTATATATATATATATATATATATATATATATAATAGCTCTTTACATACATAATAAATGAGGGTAATTATTATGGGTCAGTTATTAGTGGATATATAAAAGTAATACCTGCACTTATGATCTGTTTTTAATTTTCCACCTAATATCCATATAAGGACGACAAGAAAGCAAGATTTTTATCTTCTTAGTTTCATTAGGCGTTTTTGGTATAGTAAGTCATATCAATCTTGTCCAACTCTATGCTGTGGTATGTGACGTCATAGTCTGATTATTCCATTCTCAGTAAACACAACAAGCAGTAGCAAGACACAGACGAGGCGTCCCCGCTGGTTTAGTCGCTAGCGTGTATGCTTTTGGTCATGTGGTCCTGAGTGCGAACCCCGATGGGAGAAGTACAAAAAATTTAATTTCACAATATTTCACTTCCATTAATGGTCAGTCTCATTTAGCCTAAAGGGCATACCCGTGGAACGTTAGAGCTCCTTCGTGGCTAAGCGGTTAGCGTACGCGCCTTTGGCGTGGAAGACCCGGGTTCGATTCCCGGCGGGAGCTCATGTGGTTCGGATTCCACGTTAATCAGTAGGTCCACGTCTCATATAGCCTCGCTGCTAAACGGGACGCTAAACTAAAATCAACTCAACCGTGGAACGTTAAACTACAAAGTTCATTTCGTTTCATTTCAAGAACAGACAACTTTCACGTTTCGAAGCATAGTGGAAAGCAAACAAGAACTTAGAAACCGGAGTAGATGTCTTCTTTATATATTTCACTTGTGCACTATATGGACACTGCTAACACTATTTAGCACTTATTAAACGTCTTGCTCCCTCTCAGTGTCCTCCAGGTGTCTGCTCCAATTAGAAAGTCGTGCACTGGGGTCATACATCGGTCAGTTGGAAATAATTGTAATTGTCCACATTAATGCATTACGGTTTAAAGTGACTGGCATCTGACTGACTTCAGTCCTAGTAACAGATAGTTCGTAGAGATTTACTTAGTGAAATTCAAACGGTAAAATGTCATTTGTAATAGAATCCTCTAAAGTGCAATGTTAGAGATTTTTGTTTTGTATGTTCACGAATTTCCTATCGTAGTAAACCTTCACTAATATAGTGTATGCCAACGATACAAATGTATTTGTAAATTTATCAAATAGAGAAGATACCAAGTTTCAGAGAAGTTTGTCAATTAACAGAGACACATCTAACAAATTTGGAGCTATATAAATGAAAACGGGGGGAGGGGGTAATGTCGGAATATTTTCATCCTCCAGAGGAGTGTTAAGGGTAATGCTTATCGTTTTTCAACCATGCACATTAAACTGGTATTTGAAGATGTGAAATACTTGTTCCGGAACAGTTTATATAATTGATGAGTTGGATGTAATAAGGGCTTAAGCGAATTTACGCCCTTTTTGCATCAAACGCATTTGTGGCTTTTGCCATGCTTGTTTAGCCTCCTGGTAACATTTCAATTCAATATCGGAATAAAATGCTGCATATTACATTGTTTTATCTACGAAAAAACACTACTTAAATTTTCAACATCATTTTTCTCCAACTGCGTGTTTCAAACTTACGCCCTTATTGCATCAAACTCCTGAATTTATACATACACATTACTTTTGACATAAATTCTAATTTTCATTTTTTCAACACAAAAACATCTTTATACTTATACCTAGCAAGATTCCAAAGGCACAAGGTCCTAGAATGTAATGATCGTAAACATTATTTATTTGCCTATAGCTTTTATTTTATATCCAGATCTTAGAGACTCATGTTATGCATTAGCATAGAAAATATTTGGCCATGCATCAGAAGATTAACTAACACTGTTGACATTGACCTTAAAAGCCAAGGAATGGTTCAGAATATGCCGAAAGTCAGGGGAATTTGTCATATTTCACAGAGGATTAGGAATTGTTTTAGTTGCCCACAGAAGGTATGAAGAATACTTTGAAGAATCAAAAAAGATCCATAAAGAAAAAGAAAAAGACTGAAAAAAGGAAATTGTCTTCACAAATAAAGAAGCTTGAAGAGCCCCGATAGGTATTGAAACTTCAAGATTTGCAAGAAGAAAAATTAAATCAAAAAATTCAAATGCTACGAAAGAAAAAAAAAAGATAGCTTTTTTGTTTGTAGATGATCAAATAGGTAGGCCAGATTACGATTTATGGTTATGAGTGTTTTCAAAATGGCGAGATTTTGACTTATCGTTAGTGTATACTGTTTGGTACTAGTGTATTCCAAATACAGGAAGTTTGACTCATGATAAGTATTTACAGTATGAAAGTTTATAATATTGTAAAACTTTGTCTCATATAGGATTTTTGGGTAGAGCATTTAATAAAAAGAGCGTCCGGAATCGATCT
The DNA here is from genome assembly GCF_964235325.1 of Thermobia domestica. Lineage (NCBI taxonomy): Eukaryota > Metazoa > Arthropoda > Insecta > Zygentoma > Lepismatidae > Thermobia > Thermobia domestica. Next base: position 107,468,955 of record NC_137459.1, on the reverse strand, counting down.
CCCACTACCAATTTTATTATAAAATTTCCACTATAAAAGTATTTCCACAGAATACTGTACAAATAAATCTCTAATATCAAAGGTTAGTTATAGGTGGTCTTTGACCGCAAGGTCGCAGACAGGATCTCCAACAGAGCCCCGAAGCAGGCTAAGAGGAGTGGAATTTAGGTGTCCAAAGCTCCGAAGCAAGCAGTGGGTAGGTTAGATGGCCAACAGAGCCCCGAAGCAGGCTAAGCCAGGAGAAAGGATAGGCGTAGTCCCGAAGCAGACTAGAGGCCCTGGGGTTAGGTTACTCCTAAAGTCCCGAAGCAGACTAGAGGAGGGTCACCAGAAAACTGGTACTGAATTGCCTTTGTCCATCTAATTTATAGGGTCCTTTGGGTGGCGGTGGCGCTGCTGCTCCGATGTCGTCTTCCGCTCCGTGGGAGGGGCCAAAAGCCGTCGTCTGCATGTGATTATAGGTCCCTCTGGTGGGAGATCCTCTTGCCGAACCACGTGGTGGTGTTTGTAAACACTGATGCGTGGAATTGTTTGTTTACAACATCACACAGGATATTACAATATATTTTAAAGTATATACAACATGAAAGTTTATAATATATTGAAAAAATAAAGAAAGGGTTGAATGACTATGGGGATGGTGGCGGCCGATTGAAAAAAACAAGATTTTTTCTAAACCTAACTATAAATATCTATTTAAAAGAGGTAGTGAAGATGATCCTGTATGATGAAGACAGTATTTCGGTAGGAAGTAGAATGATTAGGTGTATATGATTTGCATATTATATGGGGCTTGATGCACAATCTCAAAAGAAAATTAATAAAATATTAGAAAAGTTGAGAAAGAGCTATGAACAATATGGGATGACAATAAACGTTAGAAAAAAAGGGGGGGGGGGAAATGTCAGTGATTGCAACCAAGCAGTCGGTGTCAGATGTAGAAGTAGGAGGGAACAAAATGGAACAGATGACTAGTTTTCGATACCTGGGTAGTACTATTGATTATATGAAGTGCGAACGTGAAATAAAAGCAAGGATAGGAATAGCGAAATAACCCTATAAGAGGAAGAGAAACCTATTTTGTGGCTCCTTGAGAAAAACCTTCATAAAATGCTTCGTATGGAGTATTGTTCTGTATGGGTCAGAAACATAACATTACGCCAAAACGATGAAAAACTGCTGATAGCTTTCGAAATGTGGGTGTGCAGAAGAATGGAGAGAATTAGCTGGGGTGAATGGAAAACGAATGAGGAAGCGTTAGGAATGGTAGGGAGGAAATGTACAATTTTAGATGTAACTGGAAAGAGGAAGAGGAATTGGTTGATACATCGGCTGAGAAAGAACTGTATTATGAGGGACGTGCTAGAAGGTATAGTGGCAGGGAAAAGAGGGAGGGGTCGAAGGTCACAGTTCATAAACCATATTAAAACAGAAAAATCATACGTGAAGACGAAGAAGTTAGATGAAGACTGTGGTGCACTGAAGCTTTTTAGTTGCATCAAGTGGCCTACCAATAATCGCAAATAGCTATGATGATGACCACAAGTGATAATGTTGCAGGTCAGGGAAAATTTACTTACAAAGCCAGGGAAATCAATACCTGAATTTCTGTGAGAACTCTAAGTCGAATCATACAGTCCTACTTAAGAAGCGAACTACCTAAACTCTCTTGCACGAAATTCCGAAGGTCTTGTGCTGACCAACCAGCAATTTGTTAATTGTCTTAAGGCGAGTAGTTTCATCATTGGCGCTGGATTTTTAAAAATATGCCCAAAATGTGATACTTCTTTCATTCAAGGACCTCAAAAAATGCTACAATTTCAGCACCATTTGGAGAATCTCACCTGTTCGAGTGCTAACTAGACTCAGCACTACATGGCTCCCGTAATCCTAACAGGAAAAGGTAGACAAGAGTGGTTAGAGCCTTCACACAGCAAACTATCTAACAGCTAATCGATAATAATAATAATAATAATAATAATAATAATAATAATAATAATAATAATAAAATGTATTCCAACGTTCATATGCGCTAAAGATTACAAGGAACACTTGTTTTACGTTACTGTAGAGAATATTTTGGTGTTTTAAAGTGAATAATTAATTAGCTACAGGTATCTGTTTTATTTCCATGGTGTTTCAATAGCAATTGTAGGGATCTTGTTATGTTAATAGGTAATATTTGTGTATTAACGAAACCATTATGTACAAAACACATTGTGAGGATTAAAAGAATTAATTGAATAAGCTGACTTACAGGCATTGTTATTTATTTTCAGTTTCCGAACTTACTTTTTGACGAAGAATCAGAGCAGTGTGCTGATCTTTGTTTACGATTATTGAAACATTGCAGTTCAAACATCAGTAGTGTACGATCCCAGGCATCGGCATCTTTGTATCTCCTTATGAGGCAGAACTTCGAAATAGGAAATGTAAGTATGGTTATTTTATAAGTAGTTTTTACATATATAAACGCATGTTTACGTAAAGTTTTTTATTGCTACATATATTTGTACACTGGCACGAACAAATGTTTCTCGGGAATTATACACCAAATTTCTGTATATGACGCCTAAGAAACTGTTTTCTGCGATTGCACATTACGTTCAAAAGTGCCAAGATTATAATACATCATCATTTTCCAGTAATCTCCGAATAGATAGATTGATTTCATTGTAGTTTACGGTGACCGAAAGATAATGTTATTTAATTAATTGCTGTTTCTTAACCCTGGGAGTCCCAAACGGGTCCATTGGACCCATATGACTTTTCGTTTATTAATTACAGAGTAAGTTTTTGTGAGTGGTCACTAATATTCCGTGACTTTTTCTTTATGGTGCTCCTCTCCCATGTTATGTCAGAAATACTTTGTTCCCTTAAGTCAGGAGGTATATATAAAAATCATAGCATTGTGTACCAGGTGGGTCCAGTGGACCCACTGAATACTTTAAATAGAAATACTGGTTCAACCTTGGTATTGATTTACATTGTGGATAATAAATGGCAGAATTAATGTTAGCGTGTTCTTTATTCTTTGTTATCAATATTATGTTTAAAACTGTTTTACTTATAAAGGAGTTTAATGCAGTTTTAGTAAGTTTTTCTAACTAATTATTCTATTTGTACGTAATGTCTACTGGTTTATGGTGTTTTCTTCCTGACGCCACTTCTCAGGGGCATATTATAAATTTCTACCTATAATATATTCTAAACCAGCCAGTGCACGTTTCACTTTAGTCATTGGATTAAGTATGTGAGGATAATGGCACGTGGCTGACTTTCCGATAAATACGCCAATCTCTGTTGGCAGAAAGGGAGGATTTTTCTGGTGATTCGACAGATGATGGAGAAGTGGACTGTGAATTATTAGAGTAATCTGCAAGTGAGAGTGATTTCTCTGATGTTAGTGACAGCGACGTGCAAGATGAAGCAATTTTCCGCTCTAGAAGTGGCTTAGAACATTGGAATTTAGTACCCTTCACTACCAGTCGCAGGTGTACTGGTACTGCCAATGCAACTGGAAAGGACCGTGGCCCTACACGGTATGCTAACAGGGAGTTGATGATGAGAAATCTGCTTTTTGTCTATTTTTTCGTATGAACATTCTGGAAACAATTTGCAAGTGGACTAACAAGAAAGGTATGATAAAATTTCCTCGTGGGTGGAAACATGTTAGTGTTATGGAACTTCAGATATATATCAGCGTGCTAATACTTATTGTGATATACAAATCAAGGAATGAAGAAATTAGGGAGCTCTGGAATAAGGAAAACGGTTGACCTATCTTCAATTCCATTATGAGCAGTAATCATTTTCAACAAATCAATTCTGCTCTACGTGTTGGTGACGCAGAGCTTAGGCGCCAGAGAAGACCTGATGGTAAACTATCTCCAATTCGTGCAGTGTTTGAAGACTGCGCTAAAACTTTGCAGGACGCTTATATTCCCAGAGATAGCATGATGGTGGACGAACAGCTTGTAACTTTTCGCAATACGTACCAAGTAAACCAGGTGAATATAGAATAAAGTGCTGGGCTATTTGTGATAGCGCCGCAAGCTGTGTGGTAGATGCAAATATATAGCGGAAAAAGTCCAGAACAGGGAAGAGAAGTCAATCGACGAGAAAGAGTCGTTCTTCAACTGACAGAAGAAATTGCTGGAAGTGGTAGAAATATTACTAAGGATAACTTCTTTACAAGACTTTCTCTTGCACGTAAATGGAAGGAACGAAAACTCATTTACGCCAGAACTATACGGAAGAGTAAGACAGAACTCCCAACTTCATTTACCAAAGTGGATAAAAGTAGGGCTGTAGGAAGCAGTTTGTTAGGATTCCAACAAGATTCCATTATAGTTTTGTACTGTCCAAAGGAAGTACAAAACTGCTACTCTTCTGAGTACAATGCATAACCAGCCTGAAGTTGACACTTCTACAACAGAGAAAAAGCCAGAAGTAACCCTTTACTATAACAAAACAGTCTGGCGTGGACACTGTGAACCAGATGACCCGCTGTTACAGCATAAAGCGAATGACAAGGAGATGGCCTCTGGTAGTATTCTTCAACATGATTGATATAAGCGCACTCAACGCTTATATGATAACCTTGTCACTACAGAAGAAAGACAAGAGGCAGAGATAGAAACGCCGTAACTTCCTGATTTCCCTTGTCAAACAATTGGCCCATATTGGAGAAGACTTTCCACAGAAGAGAAGCCACACAGAAACTGATCGGCTCACGGGAAAACAGTCAACCGAAAACAAGGCTCGATGCGGGATCTGCCTATCAAAACAGGATAGCAACACAAGAACCTTCTGTACCAAATACAAACCAAATGCTAGACAAATACAAGAACATAGCAGAGTTGTTTGTGAAAAATGTTTCGTACACTGACCTTAGCAAATGCAAAAGAAAAGGCAAGGGGATCGTAATTTTCAGTTTTTTTGAAGCAAATATTTGCTACTTGTATATAATGTTATTACATGTATGTAAAAGGCTGACTATTTCATTATGCCTAAAAATTAGAACTCCTATTTGAGCTCATATAAAGAAATAGTAACACTGGTAAGTTACCATATTTCTAGTGTACAGTATAACTACGATAACTACGAAATATATTTTATGAATTCGTCATAAACACATTGCAAAAATGACATTGTTTAGTATTTCGTTGTTCGTTTTCCCCCCAAACTTTAATTGTATGACAATAGGGTCTCAATATATTACTGTGGGTCCATTGGACCCGACTGGTACACAAAGGTATAAAAATATGTCTGGAGTTCCAGGGTTAATTTATCGATATATTCAGAAAGTATTGACAAAAGAAGTTTTGTCAGATAGAATGTACTTTTTTTAAAATGTTGATTGTACATTTTAACCACAAAACGTTATGTTAAAGACATCCTGCTCACTCTTTTTCCATTGAGAAAAAAAACCTCATTGGTATAGTGTTAACAAACAAAAACTTATTTCTTTTACCGATCTTAATCTTTATATTACCAAACTCAGTATTAAAACTGGCTACGACTCTGAATGGAAATTTTCCAAGAGAAAGATGTATAAAATAAACAGATTAATGTATACATATAAGATGTCTGGAAATAACTTTTTGCCACACCAATAACGTCAGAACTTTAAACTGAGTTAAAATGAAAACTAGAAGTGATAATCATTTATTTGTGAAAAACAATAAATAGCATTATGTTTTGAACATAAAGTCGTCCAAATGCCTTCTGCTTTGGTGGGTGGAAAACATTCTGAAGGTCAATTTTGCATCACTTTTGCACATATATTGCGCAGTAAATTTGTAATGGTACATTCAGTGTTCCCCTTTAACTCACGAATTGTTTGTGGCTTATCCTCATAGGTCTGAGGTAACTATCTAGAAAAATAATACAAGGTGGAAAAATCACATGATTTGGGCGTCAATTCACATCATCATTTCTCGACAGAACGCGTCGGGTAACTTTTTGTGCCATAAATCCAGCTTAATGTGGTGAAGTCGAATGAATTCTATGAGTTATTGAATTGTGTATCACTTCATGCTAATTTACCAGAGGCTTCTGTATACAGTTATCACAGTTTTATCTCGACAATCCAATCAGTATTGTTAGAACACGATTTCAAAATTTTGATGATCTTACTGGAAACCTCTAAATGTCAAAAAAAACTTCAGAATTTCACATGAAAAGAAAATTATTAGGTAGAAAAGAAGATTGCTACAAAATAAGTATCATCAGATTTATTTTATTTGCTTTGCGTTTCTTGTCATTGCTCTTAGATTTCATGTTCCTCTTTACTCTTATTGCAGAACTTCGCCAGAGTGAAGATGCAAGTAACAATGTCTCTAAGTTCACTGGTCGGGACAAGCCAGACATTCAGTGAAGAATCTTTACGTCGTTCTCTGAAGACTGTTCTAGTGTATGCTGAAGAAGATGCTGAACTACAAGACACAACTTTTCCTGAGCAGGTAAAATACATTTCGAAATTCAGATTAATTTGGATTTACCGACAGGAAGTTCAACTAAAACTTTAAAAAAAGAAAAACAAATGTCTAGATATTAGCATATTTAAGTTGTTTTGTACGTTTATTTTCTTGATTTGTCATTTAATGGAAACAACTACCCTTTGTGAATTTAAAAACATAAGGAGTATTACAGAATCTCATGCTGTTCTATATGCTAAGATGGTAAACGAAATTGACACATTTTAAATCGCGGTTACTTTACACTAACTTTACAAAATTTCTTACAACACTTGATAATTGAAGTGTGATGTACAGGATCAGATGTTCAACTTGGCCTCTATAGCGCCGGAAAACAGAATAAAGTGCAAACACTACCATGACTGTGTTATATCATCATGGATCTAACAAGTGTCCTATTTATGAAATACATATAAGGAGGATGTATGAAATTATTTGGGGCCTCTTTGTAGCTAACGGGATGTAGGGTGTTCTCTTACTGTATGTGATCCTGGGTACGATTCCCAGTGAGGTTACTTTACTCGGATTCAAATACAAATAGTAGTTCGAATTCCACTTTAAACAGTAGGTCTCGTCTCTCATAGCCTCGTGCTGAAAAGAGACACTGAACTCCAATGAACCAAAGAATGGAACTCCTTCGTGACCATATGGTTATCATACACATCTTCGGCATGGGAAATTCAGATTCTGTTTATGGTGGGTGTTCATGTGGTTTAGGTCCCACGTTAAGTTGAAGGTCCACATCTTATACAGCCTCAATGCTGACAAACTCCCAAATCTGAACCTAATATTAGCAAGTTTATATGAATGACCTAACATTTTGTTTGCAGGTATGAGTGGCTTATTCTTTAAAGCGTGTGTAAAGGGCACCGTAGAGAAACCTCCATTACAGTTACGCTTGCTTCTCTTGTTCAAAGAAGTTAACCAGTATATAATTTGGTGTGAAAAAACTTCAAAATGTATAAAATCCTTTTTTAAACTGTGCAAAATGCTAATCTTAATATTTTCAACAGAACATCCCATAGAAGCTGTGGGATCACCTTTCTTTTCTTACATTGACTGACTTCTTTCTCGAAGTTACTGTACAAACGGAGAATGGTGTTTTTAGCTAGAAACTATCAACCATGAAACACAGTTGCATTGTCTTGCTGTGGTGTTGTATTGATTTTTGTATTGATTAGTTTATTTCCCCCTTGATATGTTACTACAAGATTTTGTTAAATACTGGGGCTCACTGTGTTCTTTTATGTTGACGAAAGATTTTAATGTAATTATTTTAGGAGATTTTAATGCGTAACGTATAGGTTGTTAGGTTTCAGGTAACCTAACAACTGATAATTTTACGAAGAAAAGGGCAGACAAACTATTTGAACTAATAAATATTTTAAATTTAAAACACAAAAAGAAATCATTTGACCACAGTAATCTGGGAAGGATATTAAATTTCTTCACAAGGTTCATTTTACAGAAAGAAATATTATTATTATTATTTTCAGGTAAAAGATTTGGTTTTCAACTTGCACATGATTCTTTCTGACACAGTGAAAATGAAGGAATTTCAAGAAGATCCTGAGATGCTATTGGATTTAATGTACCGAATCGCAAAAGGCTATCAAAATTCACCTGATTTACGTTTAACGTGGCTGGAAAACATGGCCCAGAAACACATGGAGGTAAGTATACTAAAGATATTGTTATGCACTGAAATACCTGGTTTTGGAGTGTCATTATTCAGGATTTAGGATTTAGATTTCTTGGCTTTCGGCATCTAAGGCCATTTAGCCCGTCACGATTTGAGGGATGACGTCCCTCGGTGAGCACACAATCCGGGGAAAGGGAAAGAAGAAAGGATTGGGGAAGGAAGGAAGGGCTTGGGACCTATAAGTTAGGTACCACCCCGGCATTTGCCTAGTGTGAACGAGGAAAACTCAGGAAAACCTCATTCAGGGTGGCTGGCCTGAAAAAGCGTGTTACATTTTTTCGACCGAGTGACCCCACCGGGAATCGAACCCGGGACCGTGTCGCTATTCAGATGAATTTGGAGACGTAATGGGTGGACGCAATACTACCAAACTTGGTGGGAGTATATTTGGGAACATGCAGAAGTGATTGTTCTTTTAACAAAATGGATTCCAATTATCACTGCTAGGAGAAATTGTGGCGCTGGCTACGTCAATTAAGTCCGATATGGAAGAAAACCGGTACTATTGATGCGAAATGATAAGAAATGCCATAACTCTCTTCCCTATGGGTCTCGTGGTATGATTAATAATGCTTTTAATACCCAGTTGTCTAGTGGCTACCACGTGTGTTGCAAGTAGGGGTAAGAGTCAGAAGAAAAAAGGAAGCCTAAATGAAATCGAAGACCAGAATGTGAAAGTAAGCATCTTAGTGATCAAGCACCGGCACAGTTGTCCGTGTGAATGCACTTACAGAAGGAAAACACTGTAGTCGAGGTTTAATCTGTATCTATGTAATGATGTATGGAATACTGTTGAATGTAAGCTCTATCTTGATGTTTCAGGAACAGAATCCAATCTACAGCATAGTCAGTTTTACAGCGTAGTTAGTCTACAGCTTCGTATCCTGGACGTGCTGAATGATATTCGGACACAAAATATTCAGAGTCGGAATATGTCCCTGATGCACTATAGATTTTAGGTTTCCCCACCAAAAGCTATAAGGGGTTAAGTCGGGTGATAGGGCTGGCCATGGAAAGGTCAAACGGCTTAATAATCCTGTCAACTGTGAAATGTTGCTGAAGAATCTACTGCACGTTACTAACAACCTAAGGGATCGTTCCGTCATGCATGAAAATGGTTGATTTGAGACACCGGTGTTACTGCAACTGAGGTAAAACAAATGTTGCCAGCATATTTTCCTATAGAACATTTGTGGGATGTTGTGGAACGAGCTCCTCGTACCATGATTCCTGCACCGACATCTGTGGGCTCATTGTGGGATTTCTTCAGGAATATATGGTGTCAGATCCCCGTGGAAATATATCAGCAACTACCAGAATCCATGCTCAGGGCGTCCTCTGAGCGAAAGGCGGACCAACAAAGTATTAAGTAGGTATTTCGCAATTCAGTGAGCACTTAGTGTGTATATATATGTTGTTGGTGTTGTTTTGAAATACTCTCTCTCTCTCTCTCTCTCTCTCTCTCTCTCTCTCTATATATATATATATATATATATATATATATATATATATATATATATATATATATATTACACACGTCAACTCCGCCCCAAAGAAAATCTTAGATAAACCTAAGTTCGTGAATATCAAGATGAGTACATAAAAAATGTAAATGACTAATAATGTGGAACAATGTTTCACATTGTGTCTAATCCGTTGCTTAGTTTAATTTTAATAAACAGTGTTCCCAAAAATTGAAATACACTTATAACCTGAAAGACCATAGCAAAGTGTCTTGCTAAATTTAGAATACACATTCCCAGAAGACCAAACATTTGGACAGTTCTGTATAACTTCGGTAATTAGAGAATGGAATACACTGCTATCATGTTTAACCACAATCTAGAAACTGGCTAAGTAAATTAGAAAGAAGTATTGCTTTGTGGAACGAAATAATTAACAGATGTATTTATACATTTTGTATGCAGGTAATTCTTTTTATGTAACTTTTTTCAGAGATGTAGCAAAGATCTATTTTAAAAGTGACCCGAGACGCCGAAATATTCCAATTCTTATATTACTATTTGTGTATACGCAAAGGACAATTGTGTTCAAATATATTCATGTCTGTGTTGAACACTAGTTTTCTAACGCGTCATAATAGAATTATGTTTTTGATTCTATTCATATGCTATTCTACACAAAACATTGTTTTTAAGCATGAATGAAAATTACTTGTCTAGCCTTAAAATATCCTGTCCTTACTTTATAAATGTACTCTCAACTATTCTTTAGTAAAGATGGATACCAATGATTTTTATTAGCTATTTGAAGATCTGGAAAAATATGAAAATTACGAAAATTTTCTTTCCATTTCAGCGTAATAATCACACGGAAGCCGCAATGTGCCTTGTTCACAGCGCGGCGCTAGTAGCTGAATACCTCCATATGCTAGAGGATCAATCTCACTTGCCAATTGGCGCAGTGACGTTTGAACATGTCACTCCCAATGCACTTGAAGAGAGTGCTGTTTCTGATGACGTTTTAAGTCCCGATGAAGAGGGAGTGTGTCTTGGAAAGGATTTTACTGAAAGTGGTCTTATTGGACTTCTTGAGCATGCCGCAAGCTCTTTTCACACAGTAAGTGTAGTTTATTGGCTAATGTCTGAACAGAGAAAGTACCTAGTAATTAGTGTACTGTAGAATATCAACATTCAAGTAACAGTGAATTATTTTATTAGTTGGATTAAATTTGATAACTGTAAAAAGAGTGATTACTTCTATTTTCTGTTTGGTCACTTTTTGTGTGGACTTGAATTCTTCTTCTTCTTCTTTATTATTATTATTATTATTATTATTATTATTATTATTATTATTATTATTATTATTTATTTTTTTTTTTTTATTATTATTTGTGAAGCTGTAGTGTTAAATACGCTAGTTTACCAACAGAAGGATATTCCTTGAGTAGATAAATTGCATTGTCACTGTAGTAATGAAAACCAAGCTTGACTAAAAATTTGTAGGTTTTTCAAGGCAGTGGAAAATGAGTAAACATTCTTTGTTCTGGAAACAAAAATTTGAAAAGGAAAATTTTAGCATAAAATGTTGAGGTCTTCTGGTATAATCAACATCAAAAAGAATTGTTTTAGTACTCATAGTCATATTTTGATGTTCGTGATTTAGCTCATTACATACATTAGTCCGGTATTTCTACTGGCCTCTAAAGATATTCTTAATAAATCATCAATATAAAATATTTTTTTTGTTTTATGTTATATTTGGTATGTCTTTACAATGTCTTTGTTCTTTCAGGCTGGAATGTATGAAGCAATGAACGAAGTGTACAAAATACTAATACCCGTAGCATCGGCAAATAGAGATTACAAAAAACTTGCTAACATTCATGGGTAAGCTCTTCACACTTTCGAAGCAAAATAATTTAGTTTCCAATGAAATGGCTGATGCACTTCATTCCTAACTAACCTTAATGAATTAGATTATCAGTTGTATACCTGTATTTTACACGACACCTTTGTCCGTTGCTGTCATTGAATGACATTCAGATTGTTCTCCGGTAAGTTTTTTTTTTTTTTTTTTTTTTTTTTTTTTTTTTTTTTAAGAGTACTCATCTTTATCATGCTATTGAAGAAATTCCAATTTAGTTACAATCAACACATGTGTTCATCTTTATACCGCCATTACAGAAAGACACAATCAAATTCTGATATGTTAATGAATTACCAAACGGATAGGCAGGGAAAAATGCATAAGGTGAACTGTTACTGTCTAACAACTCGATCTGACACGAAAATGATGAAACAGCATTTTACTCAAAGACAAGAGCACTTATAGCAATGTTGTAACAAGCGTGAATACTTACAAACAATACTTACAGACATCCGAGCGGCGAGACGGGACGGTCGGATGTGCCGAGAAGATGGATGTTCAGAGAGTGGATAATAAAAGATGTACTGTGCGTTAAAATGTGTAAAATGTATGAGACGAAACAGAGTATCAGCCACTTCATTATGTTCATAAAAGCTATTGATTTTACAGTATGAAATTAAAGCTGTACGAAACTGATTGTCTATTAACGGACAAAGTAAATCAATTAATTATTTCCCAAGAAATAAGTAAGTTAAAATTAGATATTTCATGCTTCTGTGTCAAATCTTTCCCAATGTAAAACCGTAGAAAATTAAGCAACACAAAATACTTTCAATATATCTGGTGGATAGTTTAGTACTTCTAAACACAGTGTTTGTAGTTTATTATTTTTCGAAAGTATCAAATAATGACTATTAGAAGTAATTGTAATTTCACGTTTTGTCTTTCAATATTGACGGTTAGTTTAGCTGATTACATGACCACCCCGACTGGTAGTGTTGTAGAGAAAGAACACACTGGAGGCTATATGTTCGCAGACAGAACACTGTTATAGTGGAAATAGGCAGGATTTATCCGCATCGCAATAGGGCATGATTGTGGGTACCCGAGCAATAGGTGCGTCAAAAACCCAGACAGCAATACTTGTCGGATGCGTCCGTTCTTGTGTAGTGAAGGTGTACAATGAGTGGGAAGAAAATGTAGTAACGGTCTCCAAGAGACGGAACTACATAGACGTACAGAAGTTCAAAACGTAGGGGGAGCGTCGCGTCAAACAGCTCGTGACAGCCAAACGAACCATCAGTGTCCGGGAATCACGTAACTGATACAATAGTAGATGTACAATACCCATATCCCATTCACCTATACAGCATACACTGGCACTATGAAGTTCCAGAGCAGACGATCCACTCGCACCCACTCCTTATGACTCGTCACTGCCAACTTCGTCGTTCTCGGGCACAAAAGCACACTAATTGGACCATGGTTTATTGGAAAATGGTGTATTGTTCCGACAAATCACGGTTTTTGTGCTACTCCTCTGTGCAGACTGCACATTAGTTGATACTAACTGTCACTTGTGTTCATATTTGAAATTCATTCTTTACATTTTTCATAGAATGTATTTACGGTATCATTCCTACATTCAATAATTGCTGGGGCCGCGGTGGCTCAGTAGTAGAGCATTCACCTCTGCTGCATGGGATCCTTGGTTTGATCCCAGCTCGCGCCAAGTGAATTTTGTGGTGAACAAACACCATGTGCGTGGGTTTTCTCGAGGTTCTCCCGTTTCCTCCCACTTTATTCAGTCCGCCGTTTCATTCATTTCTCATCATCATCGTCTCCTTTAGCGTAGCCAGCATAAGCGTGGGACGTAAAACCTAAAGATTTCATTTCATTTCAATAATTGCTATACAACGATAACTATTAATATGATCTTCCTTAATACTCAAATTATCATTTCTTATGTGTGAATTATCATTGGAAGATATTGATTGTTGATTATATTAAATCTAGTATGTGAAAAAATGTTTAAGAGAAAAATGAAATTTTGTCGTGCTGAGCATCAGCGAATTCTGTGTACGTGTGTGTGTCTTTAATACTCTTTGTTTATTTTATTTCTTTCACGTAGGAAACTACATGAAGCGTTTACTCGCATTGAACAACTGCAAGGGAAACGAGTGTTTGGGACCTATTTCCGAGTTGGATTCTATGGTGCTAAATTTGGGGATCTCAACAGTGAGGAGTTCATATATAAAGAACCAACTCTCACAAAGCTTCCAGAAATCTTCAGTCGACTTGAGGTAGGTAAACACGTACATTAACGAATTACGAAGTAATCTACAAGAAAATACGTAATTTGCATTACTGAGTACCATAGTGATGTAAAACTTAACCAAAAGTTCGATTGTAGCGTTTATAAGATCATGTGTGAATGTAAAAATGAGTCTGTTTATATGAGCATAATGTAACAGTTAGAATTAAGAGACACGCAAGATTTTTTTTAATAATAATCCCTCTGTTTATATGTATCGAAATATTTATCGAATTGGAAACAGAGATGAAAATATAAAAAATGTGCAAAATTCTAAAACGCATTGGTAAGTTTATTAAGAACTAATCAAACATTAAACATAGACTAATTTATTTTAAATAAACCTTTGTATACAATTATAAGAACTACAATAAAATCAGTTATAATCAGAAAGAACAGTTCCACATAAAACATTGAAGGTATTTAGTTGGTGCATTAATTTCTTATTTATCCCAAATTTGCCTTATTATTAATTTTAAAACTTAACCTCAGTTTAGCAAAGTATAAACCAGTTCTCCCAAGAGAGAGAAAAGTTTTAAACTTTTATGTTGCCCACCAACCTATGGTTGAGGTGAAAAAGAAGAAGAACGTCCTTTTAATTCTTTTGAATATCTGGGGTCGAGCCGATAGCTAGGAGATTTTTGCAGATGAAAATAAAGTTGGTTTTTTTTTTTTTTTTTTTTTTTTATAACTTTTGCATTGCAAGAAAATAGTTCAACGTTGGTGTAACGCTATATATTTCATAAAGGAAATAGTTCTGAAAAATTCTATCTGTATTATTGTTGTACGTGATGTTGATATTGATTTTATTATTTCTTTTGTAAAGTGTATGTTACATTGCATCAGTATGTTGATTTAAATCAAGACGAAGTAGTTTACTAATTTTCTGTTTTTCTATTATTATTATTATTATTATTATTATTATTATTATTATTATTATTATTGTTATTATTATTATTATTATTATTGAGTATTATGATTAATAACAAGCTAACAAAATTCCAAGACTCATGCCATTTGAAAATCGTTCCTTGGCTTTGGCCTTGGAGTAACGGGTGTTTAAGTTGTGCGATTTATGGGGAAAAGATTCAACAAGAATTCAACAACAAATCAGCATTACTTTCTGGAACACGTCATTCTTTTAGATGCTTATAAACTCTCTGCATTTGCCCAATATGTACTGTATATTAAACTATGGTTGTAGTGTCATAGATAGAATTTTAATCAGTCTGTGAATACTATGTCAGTGACTCAGGAAAATTCTTTACAGAACTTTTATGCAGAGAGGTTTGGTTCTGAAAACATTGTCATCATTAAGGACTCCAACGCAGTGGACGTGAATAATCTCAACCCAGAGAAAGCATACATACAGATCACATATGTGGAACCGTATTTTGAGACATACGAATTGAGATATCGTGTAACACATTTTGACAGGAACTACAATATCAGTAAGTACAGAAAAATATGTTCTAAAAGAGTATAGAGTGGTTTGCACAGGTTAGAGTGTGAGAGAGTGCAGTCCTATAATCGATGCTGCATCATGTAGAAAATAACATGTGAGCGTGTAAAAATACGGGCAAATTAAAAACCTTTTTGTCTAACCATGTGTCATCTTTAGGTCTTTTGTTGGAGTCAGCTTGTCTATTCCATGTATTTTGCACACCAGTCTACCTCTTTGGGAAATAAGAAAGCTAAGAAAGGTGTTTTATGTTTGAAGTTGACAGGGAACAGTTATTTATAAAATATTTTAAAATGAATATTCTCTTTATTGTATGTGAATAGTTTTCTGCAATTGCTACTTTGTATTGTATTTTGAAATATGGACATCAGAAGTTTGGGAATATGCCAATGTTAATTCTTCAAAGGAAAAGGAAAGAGAGAGAAAAAAAAATAGATTTTGGCAGTCAAAAAGTAATCAATAATAGAGTTAACAACTAATTAAATTTCAGAGTAAATACTAGTAAGTTACCAACAATAATTGCAATGGATATTTGAAATCGAATACAGTGAAGGAAACCATTTATTGCAGTGTATAAAATCTGCAAGTCTTCGATGAGCTCAATAACACACATTTTGTCTGTATTCTAATGATGCAAGGTGTTGAGTACATTGAAAGCCCAGTGAAGTGTTTCATCCGTAGTGTGTGTATAGGCTGAAAGAGGTCCTGTGTTGGCATTTCCCGTATCATGAGTTGTGCTCACTCATACAGGTAAATGCCAACCTAAACCATTTGGACGACATTCTTAGTGACCAGGTGTAGCTACTACTCCAGCATCTTTATGATTCATATATATAGTGGACACTCCCATCTTCCAAGATGACTACCGGTATGTTCACAAGGCTCAAAGCGTTTGTACATAGATGAGGAACATTCATTCATCCTGTCATATCTGATGTGGGCTGCAGTCTTCAGTATTATATTCAATCGAAAATTTGCCCGATTACATTCTTGTGAAGCAACGTTTCAGCAATAGTGTACGGGACGTGAAGACACTGCCAGGAGCGGACATTGAATCGGATCACAATCTCCTGGTGGTGGAAGTGCAAACCTGGTTAAAGTCGATATATATATATATATATATATATATATATATATATATATATATATATATATATATATATATATATATATATATATATATATATATATATATAAAAGGGAAGCGAAATCGAAAATGGAGCGACTAAGATATATCGACGATGATGTGAAAGAAGAAATTGAAGAAGAAAAATTCTGTGCAATGGGCGATGTGGTTGACAATATAGAGAATAGTTGGGGAAAAGTTAAACAAATTCTACTTGACACACTCCACAATAACATTGGCAGGATGGAAAGAGCACCGAGAAAACCATGGATAACTGAAGCAATGCTTAAGAAGATGGAAGAACGCAGAAGGGCGAAAAACACGGACATCAAGGAATACAGAAGGCTGAATAATGAATTGAGAAGAGAGACAGACAAAGCCAAAGAAAAGTACATGGAACAGATATGTGAAGAAATAATGGAACTTCAACGGCGCGGCAGATATGATCTGATGCACCAGAAAGCACAAGAATTAGGAGGGAAAGCTAACAAAAGTGTCCGAACGTTCGGCATCGAAGATCAAGAAGGTAATGTAACCACTGACCATCAAAGAATCCTTAGAATTTGGGAGAAATACATAAAAGATCTGTATGATCAGAAGAACCACCCCAAAGATATTGCGATCGAAGAAGAGGAAGAGGTGGATGATGATGAAAAAGAACCCAGTATATTGTAAAGTGAAGTAGTACAAGCAATCAAAGACATGCGAAGGAGAAAGGCCACTGGAGAAGACGACATACCAGTAGATTTGCTCAAGGAATTAGGAGACAACGCAATGAAAATACTGACTTCACTTATTAACAAGATCTACTTGAGTGGAGAATGGCCAAAGCATTGCCCAAGAAAAAACAAACAAAGAAGTGCAGCAATCACACAACCATTAGCCTGATTTTCCATACTGGAAAGATCATTGCACGCATACTGAATAGGCGGCTGGAAAGTAAGATAGATGAGAGGTTAGAAGAAGATCAATTTGGATTCCGGAAAGGAAAAGGCACCAGAGCTGCTATTGGATTGATGAGAATT
The DNA here is from genome assembly GCF_964235325.1 of Thermobia domestica. Taxonomy (NCBI): domain Eukaryota; kingdom Metazoa; phylum Arthropoda; class Insecta; order Zygentoma; family Lepismatidae; genus Thermobia; species Thermobia domestica. The sequence continues at coordinate 107,451,514 of NC_137459.1, read as the reverse complement.
ATATCAGAAAGAATTCTTGATGTAAAGGAAGAGTTATGTTTGTGCTTCATCGACTGGCTAAAGCTTTCGACCGAGTCAATTGGACGAAACTTCTGAAAATACTTAAAGAAATCGGAGTCAACTGGAGAGAACGACGACTCATTCAAAACCTGTAAATAGGACAACGAGTGAAGCTGCGCTTGAATGAAGGAGAAACCAATAATGTGGAGATTGGAAGAGGAGTCAGACAAGGATGTAGTTTGTCGCCCCAACTATTCAACATTTACAGTGAATGTTTAATGAAGGAAGCATTAATGGGAATTGGAGATTTCAAGATTGGAGGGAAGATCATTAACAAGATCAGGTATGCAGATGATACGGTTATAATAGCTAAAACCGAAGGAGGACTACAGGAGATGATTGACAAAATAGTTGACACTGGAAAACTGTATGGAATGGAAAATAACATCGAGAAGTCGAAAGTCATGAGAATATCCCGTGGAAACGCCCTTACGGATCAGAGTAGAACAAAGAGAACTTAAAGAGGTCGATAATTTCAAGTATCTGGGAAGTATTTTGACGAGATACGCTTACTGCACCAAAGAGATCAGGTCAAGAATTGCCATAGCTAAAAAAGCATTCAACAAGAAAAGATCACTCTTAACTAGCAGGCTTAATATTGGACTTAGGAAGAAGTTGGTCAAGTGCTATATATGGAGCATTGGACTGTATGGGTCAGAGACTTGGACATTACGGAAGTTAGAGAGGAAATATTTGGAGAGCTTCGAAATGTGGTGTTGGAGGAAGATGAAGAAGATAAAATGGACAGAGATAGCAACAAACGAAGATGTTTTAAAACGGATAGAAAAAAAGAGGACACTTCTAGCCACCATCCTTCGTAGAAAGGCCAATTGGATTGGACACGTTTTGCGAAGAAATTGTCTTCTTCACACCGCCATAGAAGGGAAAATGGAAGGGAAGCGAAGAATAGGAAGAAGAAGAACACAGCTGATCGATGATTTGAAAGATAGGAGAAAATATTGGGAGTTAAAAGAGGAAGCTGAAGATCGACAAAAATGGAAGAAACATTTCCAGGTCAAAATCTAAAATTGAAAAAAAAAATAAAATAAAATAAAAATCCTTATTAGTCCCAGGACCTGCCGAAAGGCAGAATATTTAATAATAATAATAATTTGTAGCAACGTGTGAAACGCAGAAATAGGCATCCCTGCACTTTGTTGGAAGCACGAAATCTACTGATAAACGAGTGGATTCACGTTGATGTGGTGTACCTGCAACATCTCCAAACAGAATCCAGACGATGTTACCTGGTATTAGGTAAGTTCTAGGAGTGTAGGAGTCAGTGGTGCTACATTACAATTATTCTTGCTTTCGTAGAATAAATTTAAGGCTTTATTCTGACCACTTCACATGACAAGGTTGTACCTCTTGAAACAATGAGTTTAATATTAACAAATGTAGTTCTGAAGAAGAGGAAAAAATACATGAGTATGTAATTGAAATTTTGATTCTTATTTCACAGAGAAAACAGTATTGAACGTTTAATTAGTGAATATGTTTTAATGTTAGGAAAACGATCTCTTACAGAAAGATTTGTGTATGCAACACCATTTACCCCAGATGGTCGAGCACATGGTGAATTACATGAACAGTATAAACGAAAGACTATTTTAACGACAGCAAATCATTTTCCTTACGTCAAGACTCGCATACAAGTTGTGGATAGAAAACAGGTAAATTTTAATTATTTATTCTTAGTAACTACAAAGATGCCATAAGCTCGGCACTTCAATGGTTTCAAACCGCAAAATATTATATCCTGAAGAAGCTTTGACATATTACATATTTGGTGTGTAATTAACATATGCACATAAAAAGGTTTTTGATAGTTTGCGCGTATTTACTTTTAGTTAATCCAAGTGTAAATTTTTAAGCCCGACCTCTTAAAGCAGTGAAGGTTGCTAGGTGATCGGCGTTTTATGGGATTTCCCGTGATTCATATACATCTTCTCCAGTCTGACGGGCTATGTATTTATGAACCTTTCTCTCTGATTCCCTTATTTTTATTTTTATTTTATTTATTTATTTATTTTTTATTTTTTTTATTTTATTTTTATTTTATTTTATTTTATTTTTTTTTAGAGTTTGAAAAATCTTCTGTGATTTTTCCCTGCTTTCATTGCTATTACCATGATATTGTGCTAGACCATTTCAAGCTATGTGAATTTCTTAATACGGTCACTAGTTTTTACTATTATTATTATTATTATTATTATTATTTTAAAGTCAAATAACTGCGAAAACTGCTGAACCGATAGTTACCTAATTTCTATACCTATACACAGCAAACCATGCGATGTTAAAGCAACTCCCTGCGGTTACTACTGTGTGTGTGATTTTCATACTCTTGTACGTATGATTGATTATTGATTAACTGTCATTGAGAATTTGTATCACGAAAAAAGTATTGTTACCACATGAATTTTCTAACAACGTGAACATGAGTAGCAATGCTTCCATGTCGTGTTTTTCTTTGTACTAGGAGCATATTGCATATAAGATGGTAACACTGCTACTCATGTATATGTTGTTGGAAAATTTATACGCTAACTTTTTTAAGGATTATAGGAAAATATAATACGTTGTACGTTACTTGGTGTAAAAGCCAAATATACCGCGTAAAGGTTTGCTTATAGCAAAACATAAAAATAGTACAGGTTCACACTGTCAGCTATTAGGTGTTTCTGATATGGGTACAAGAGTATGAAAATAACACAGTACAGTGGTAACCTTCTGGGAGTTGCTTTAACACTACCATTTTCTATTATTATTATTATTATTATTATTTTAGGGGGTAATAGTTACTGATGAGGTACTTAGTGTTACTGAAGATCTGAGGCAGTATCACTTCGAAAAATTTGATTTTGGTGGATTATCGACTGTTCTCTGTTGTTTTCCAAGAAAACGATTTGTTGGGTTTCGGCCTCGAGGAAAACACATTTAAGAGCCGCTTGTAGAGTGGGAGAGGGTTCCGGAAACTTTATCTTGTTTAATAAGTCTATCAAAGAACGTGTGAAGAATTTAGCTTATAGGTCACAAGCGAACGGATATACAATATCTTCAGAATTTAGTTCATTCTAATTGTAATTAAGTTAATTTATTTTAATAAATTCTTATTTTTAAAAAGATATGGATTTAAATTAGATTTGTGGTATCAATATTGCTTCTTTCGTAAACATTTTTCACCACCAACACCCGTAGCCCGCTCTCGTATTTCAAATGTGACATCGCCTATACATTTAAGCATAAATAAATGTGCATTAAATAGGCATAAGGTTGATTGGCAGCATTTGAAAGAATTTTGGAATGTCAAGTATATTTAGGATAAGTAAAGTAATGATTTTCAAAATCATAATTATTTTCAGTTTGAAAACTGACAATCGTATTGTAGCAGGGGTAGTAGTGCAATGATCAAAGATAGTGAACTGATATTTACACAAAATTAAAATAATTAATTAAAAGGTAAGACTTGGAGTGTAAGGACAAATCGGCAAACTAGTAAAGAAGCTCTATCACATTTAGCAGCTAATTCTTTCTGATTTCGTATGCCCATTGGATCCTTGATGTATTTACACTTTTTTCGTAATCTTTTTACCTTATCCTGAAGAGCACAAACTTTTACCCAGAATACATTAACTGAGAAAGAGTGAGTTTATTCCCTGTTTATCTATGATTGGCTTTTATTTGGCTAAACTACGAAGATCTGATTGAGTCCCTTGCAAAAAGCCAAACAAAACAAAAACAAAAAAAAAAAAAAAGTTGGGACAATCAATTAAAGCAATAATCAATGACTATAGATGGTCTTCGAATTTGTTATTATTTTATCCTAGTAATTATCTTAATTACGAATTTTACAGTTTATTTTTGTCCTTTTGACAAAGGACTCGGTAAGACTTCCAAATATCAAGGTGGCTCGTAAAGTTTAAACTGAGTGATAAATACATTACAGTGAACAGTCCGCCACAAACTATTGAGAGTTCGTTGCAAAGATCGTTCATACAGTTCGGAACATGTGTGCCAAGTCTCTTCCCCTAGAGAAAGTAGTTACTTGCGCATCTAGTTCGTCAAGTGAAAAGCCTCTGAACTAGTTTCCAAAGTAGGAAACTTTCTTTCATTTAGTTTAACAGGGATTGCTAATCATATTAGACTTCTAAAGCATGTTATGCATGAGTATCGGAAGTCTTATAGAATGACTTTGTCCGTCCGTCTGTTGACAGGTATCAGAACAAAAACGGTAAGAGATATCGAGATGTGGTTTCTTGCAATCAATTCAGCGTCCCCGAATATGTTCCATGTCCTCCATTAACTGTCCATTCAAACCGGAAGTGATTCAAATTAGTCAGATTATCACCATAGAACGAAAACGGAAGCAGACATCGAGAAGAGTTTTTTTTTTTTTTTTTTTTTTTTTTTTTAGCGATTTAGGGTCTTATCTCGAACACTACCAAAACTGGAAGTGGTTCAAATTTAATATTACTTCCGGTTTCAATACTGATTTCCACAGAGCAAAAACGATAAGAGATGTCAAGATGCAGTTTTTTGTAATGGCTTCAGCTTTTCAAGAGTGGGTTCTATCTTCTCACTATTAAATACGAAAGTGCTTCAAATTAACCGTTTCCAGTTCCAACATTTATCGCCATAAAACAAGAATTGAAATAGGTAGCAACAAGTTATTTTCTGCAATCGATTCAGAATCTCAGGAGTGCTATCACAACCCGCAACACTTTACCAAAACCGGAAGTGGTTGAAATTTACTATTCCGGTTTCAAGTCTGATTTCCACAAAGTAAGAACGGTAAGAGATATCGAGTTGCAGTTTTTTGTAAGCAATTCAGTTTCCAACGAGTAGATTCTGTTTCCTTCTTTAACCATCAATTTAGTTCGAAAATGATTTAAATTAACGTTTTCCAGTTTCGTTTTATCACCATAGAACATAAACAGTAAGGTATAGCAAGTAATGACGTTTTAGTATGGTTTCAACGACTGAGGAGCATGTTCTATCTTTGATCTTATTAATCTATTGCAACCAGTAGTTATAGAATTATTACTTGAAGTTTGAGTACTGAATTCCCATATTTTGGACGTCTACTGTATTTTCACATTGTGAAACGAAACTCTGTTGTTAACTAGTTCGAATCAGTTCAATAAGATAATTCGTTCTCAAACTACAGAGAACTGATATGAACATTAAACCAATAGATGTATGAAGCAATTATTGAACTATAGTATTTCTTGTAGGTGGTGCTGACTCCAATTGAGGTTGCCATTGAAGATATTCAGAAAAAGACAATAGAATTATCACTAGCAACTCAGCAGGAACCTCCGGATCCAAAAATTCTCCAAATGGTGTTGCAAGGATGCATTGGTAATTATTACACTAGTTAACAAATTTAAACTTTTTGTTTGTTACATGAGAAAAATCACCTGATCTTAAAGGAACTTTTTGCGCTGAATTCGAATATGCACTCGGTTTCTCTCCATCACGTACAGTTTTCCCGTAACAGAGGGATTTTCGGGAAATTCCCTCAAAAATTCCCCCTTTTCAGATATTTCATTCCCCTAGCTCCTGTCCCATTACATATAGTAACAGATATTATACCTAAGTATACCCTGATTTATATTTAATAAACCCTAAAAGTTTCGTAAAAATCGCTTTGTTATTTCTAGAGAAATAAATATATTTGTATGTATACTGTGTGCACTGTTTATTGCACCTGATAGTAATGCTTTCAGATCTCCTGAGTTGGGGTAAAAACGATTTGCTTTATTACTACAAACGCAGACATAAAAATGAATATTTACAATAGTCAACAACACACTTGTATTGCTCTCTGTAAATTAGAAACGTGTATAAAAATACAATGTACTTCCAACGTATATTTTTTTAAACGTACAGTATATGTGTATCTTAATACATATATATACAATTCTCCAAGTTTTTTCGTTTTGTTCATGAAATGGTTATCAATATTTGTTATCAAATGTAACAGAATGCAAAAGAACTTCCACTTCCCGAGCCCCCTACCAACTGGGAAGAGATATGGCCAAAAGACTCTGATGATGATCATGACCTTGATGAACCATCGACATCAACATGTACATCCAAGGATCCAACGTTCATCCCTGACTGTGTTCGCGAGCCACATTTCAATGTGAACTTAATGACCTAGTCCGTGATTTGCACCTGACAAAACAAGAGGCGGAACTTCTGGGATCAAGGCTCCAGCAGTGGAACTTATTGGATGCAGAAACGAACATATCAGTGTACAGGAAAAGGCGTGTTCAATTTTCAAGCTATTTCTCAATGCAAGATAATGTGTGCGTATGTACGGATATAAATGGGTTGATGGCGGAGCTAGGAATTCCTTACGTTCCAGAAGAATGGAGGTTATTTATCGACGCGTCAAAGGTCAGCCTTAAAGCTGTCCTTTTACATAATGGAAGTAAAAAACCTTCTATACCACTTGCGCACTCAGTGAAGATTAAAGAATCCTATGACACCATGTCAACTTTGCTAAATCTTATAAATTACAAGGACCATTGTTGGCAAATATGTTGTGATCTCAAGGTAGTTGGTATTTTATTAGGACTGCAGTGCGGTTACACGAAGTACCAATGTTTTTTATGTTTATGGGATAGCCGAGCTGATGACAAACATTATGAAGTGAAGGAATGGGAATCTAGAGTGAATTACGTACCTGGAGAATGCAACGTCAAATATGCTCCTTTGGTAGATCCTAATAAGATATTACTACCGCCACTTCATATCAAGTTAGGACTTATGAAAAACTTTGTCAAAGCCATGGACACATCTGGTGAAGGTTTCAAGTATTTGCGAGATAAGTTCCCTAACCTGAGTGATGCTAAGATTTCAGCGGGAGTGTTTATTGGTCCCCAAATTAGGAAATTAATGCTTGATGATAGCTTTGACAGCAAGTTAAACAGTGCTGAGCTAGCTGCCTGGACAGCATTTAAGTGTGTTGTGCGCAACTTTCTGGGCAATAACAAAGCTGAGAGTTACACAGAAATCGTACAGGACATGATACAGAAATACAAAGAGTTGGGTTGTAGGATGTCTTTAAAAATCCACTTTTTGCACTCCCACCTCAGCTTCTTTCCTGCTAACCTAGGTGCTCTCAGCGACGAACAGGGGGAAAGATTCCACCAAGATATAATGTCAATGGAGAAAAGGTACCAGGGACGATGGGATCCTTCAATGATGGGGGACTATTGTTGGGGTCTTGTTAGAGAATGCAACATTTCTTACAAAAGAAGGAAGTAGTGTACGTTTTTGTAACCCAATGGAAGTTTCATATATTGTGATAGTTTTGATTGTCTTTTCATGACCTTTTGGTACATTTGTATTATTGTTTATTGTAAATTGTCACACTTGTAAATTATATTGTATTATATTTGATATATGTGTTTGTGGTAATAAAGCAAAACGTTTTACCTCAACTTAAGAGATCTGAAAGCATTACTATAAGGTGCAATGAACAGTACACACAGTATACATACAAACATATTTATTTCTCTAGAAAGAATAAAGCGATTATTACGAAACTTGGAGGGTTTGTTAAATATGAATCAAAGTGTACTTAGGTATAATTTCTATGTTAGTATATGCAAAGGGACAAGATCTTGGGTGTAAAATAAACGAAAAGGGAAATTTTTGAGGGATTTTCCCGAAAATCCCTCTGTTACGGGAAAATCGTACGTGATGGAGAAAAACCGAGTGCATATTCGAATTCAGTGCAAAAAGTTCCTTTAAGAACAGGTATTTCCTTTTATGTAACAAAACCTTTGTTAACTAGTGTTATTTTATTTTTTTTTTCTTTATTTTCCCGATAATCTTCCAGTTTTTCCTATCTTTTTTTAAGGGCAGATTATGTTTTAAGTGCAACATACATAGATTTTGTTAAGGGAAAGGCAGACAGGGCTGGTAGTTAAACACATTAAAAATTTATTTACAAGGGACATGTTTCGGTTCGAACGCGAGAATCAACATAAAACTTGGTAGACATATACAACACTAAGTACTGACCGCTACATGGTGAGTCATTCCCGTATAAAACTCGTTTTCCGCCGACAGCGTCATGTATACTTCGAAACACTTACAGTTAGATTCCGCGTTGTATGCGGTGAGTGAAGATCAGTCAGGTGCGTCAGTGGGTGGTAGTAAGCTCCAATTAGTGTTAGGTGTGGTAGTCAATTTGAAAAAAAATTGGTCGGGCTGTTGATGTTGACCCCTTCATGTAGTTGAACTTTTAAAAGGCAAACTAAGGCGCAGATTTAAGAATCAAACATAAGTTGGAGCGGCCATTTGCGACATTTTTGTACAATTTAATTATCAGTGAGTACGAAAACGGATTAGAAGTGATAAACACATCGACACCCGACAGAGATGATAAAGAAAATGGCATGGTGGAGCAAGACATCTATAATAGCAGTACAGAGCGGGAACAAGAAAGCAGTCTTAGCGGGAAGAAAGCAATAGTCAAAATTAATAAGACATAGACCTATCTTCAGCACGAAAACTGAAAAGAACAGATGTTTTATCGCAGTTTACATCGAAGCTTCCTATACGAGTTGTATCCCCCTTCATGACAATCTTTATATATACTCCGGATTTCCTTGTCCGTAAACTGCGATAAAACATCTGTTCTTTTCAGTTTTCATGCTGAAAATACGTCGTATTTGTTTTGACTACTGCCTTGTTCCCGCTCGGGATTTCTGTCTTATTTCCACTCTGAATTGCTATCATAGATGTCTTCCTGTGCCGTGCTATTTTCTTTATCATCTCTGTCGATTGTTGATGTGTGCATCATTTCTAATTCACTTTCATACTCACTGATAATTAAATTGCACAAAAATGTCGCAAATGGACGCTCCAACTGACGTTTGATTCTTAAATCTGCGCCTTGGTTTGTCTTGTAACAATTCAAATACATGAAGGGGGGAGGGGCTAATGCCAACAGCCCGTCCCATTTTTTCCACACTGACTACCACACCTAACACTAATTGGAGCTTATTACCACACACTGATGCACCTGACTGATCTTCACTCAACGCCTATAACGCGGAATCTAACTGCTAGTGTTTCGAAGGATACGTGGCGCTGTTGGCAGAAAACGAGTTTTACACGGGAATGACTCACCATACATATAGTGGTCAGTACTTGGTCCTGTATATGTCTACCAAGTTTTATGTTGATTCTCGCGTTCGAACCGAAATATGTCCCTTGTTAGTTAAACTTATTTACGTTATTAGCTATTAAGGAAATGGCAGAAGAAAAGTTCCCGGAAGAAGACCGCGATTTAAAGATACGGATACAATGAAAATTAGAAATAGTTCATAATCCAATCGAAAGATTGGTGATCCAAGAAGAAACCCTTATTTTTTTTTTTTTTGGGGGGGGGGGTTACTCCGAAAAAAATATAATTAGCGTTGTCAGCCCTTGGTTACCTTAGAAATTCTTTAATACGAGTTTACGAAATTATTAAATAAATATGTGATTCAAGAATCTTGTTTTTGGTGGTTTGATCAACAATAAACAAACAAATGTGACAGTAATGCACATAGGATTATAGTTTTAGTCGATTTAAGATAATTGAAGTATTTTTAAGTGACATCGTTATGAAAGTGATCTTTTTAAACATTATTACTAATAGATAAATGGTATGATTTACTGGCAATTTGGATTTTTTGTTCACGTGAATTCTTAGTAAAGGCAATTAAATTAGCAATTATATTTACTGATTGTTAAAATATATATTTCAGGAACAACTGTAAATCAAGGTCCCATGGAGGTAGCTGTAGTGTTCTTGTCGGATCTGATTGATGGTCAGAAGACTCCAACGAAGCTTCAGAACAAATTGCGACTATGTTTCAAGGATTTCTCCAAGAAGTAAGTCTGATATCGAACAAAACATCAGCTCACCATGGGTAATCGTCAGCAAAATTATCTAGCTTCTCCCTCACGTGTTTCTTTTACTAATTTCAGTGCATTTCTCTGTAATTTATGTAGAGAAATACATGTTTCTTTGATACAAAGATAGAAAAATCAAGCCAATTCATTCATTAACGAGTGTACTGTAATTGTTTGCTTGTTTCTTAAGTGCTCTTAGTAACTGTGTACTGTGGACAATCATTTTACATACTGTTTGCTTCTCTATACTCTGTAATATGTTAAGTTTTCTCTTCGTGCTGATTTATGCGTATGGCTGAAGTGTATAGTATTACAATGGAACATGAGTTGAACGAGCAATGTAGAAAACAAAGCAGTACTACTCTGTACAAAGTATAATAGCTAAAATGTACAAGAATTGACAGATGGTAGCTTCTTTTCTTTTCTTTTTTTTCCCCCCAAAAAATTTTAGTATTATCTAGGTAAAGGTAATTAAAAAAAATCTGTATACATGGTCAGTCGTAATTCCCTCCATGGTTTCACAAATCGGTTCATAGTCACCAAGATAGGTATAGGAAAAAATACTGTACCAATAGACATGAAAACTGAACAAGTTTCGTACTTAATTCATGAATGTTCCATACTTATGATAGAGAGACGTCAATTCTATAATCCAGTTTCTGTAGAGAGACGTCAATTCTGTATCCAGTTTCTGTAGAGAGACGTCAATTCTGTAATCCAGTTTCTGTCACACAAATTCCGATATGGTGAGATCGATAGTAACCCTTGCATCCATAATTGTAGCCGAAGCTTTGTTAAATCATATATCAAATGTGAAACACGAATATGATCTTTAACGTAAGCTTAAAGAAAGAAAACGATCACACAGTGTGGTATCTAGTGGTGAACTGGGAGGCCAGGAAATAGAAGTATGAAGAGTAGGGTGGTTCGAAAAAAAATCATTTTTCTATTTCCGGAACGCTATAGTGCGCAAAAGTTGCCATTGGTATAGACAAGAAAAAACCTAAAAATAATTTTTTTTATTTACATATCTTCCGGTCCCTCATCGCCGTTGAAATTTAAAAAATCCGGTAAAAACAATAAATTTTTAATATTTTTCTAAAACGACTAAAGAATATAGGACGACGACCCTATATGGCCTAATAGTTTCTTCAAGTATGTAGAAACAACTTTAAAATAAATAAACTATATTTATATAGTATCTTCTGGTCACACATCGCTGTCAAAAATTTGCAAAATTTGCGAATTTTGAAAACAATGAGAGTTTAACATGTTTTCTTTTCTTAAGTAAGGTAAGGATGCTACTCATCACGAGAGGATGGATGCACTTCGAGTTCCACTATCCAACCAGCCATCTAATGATTAGGGTGTATTATTTACAATTATACAAATTTATAATTTTAAATAATTCGTCCCTTACAAATTTCCATTTTCCCCTTTATTTTTGTCCATTACCAATAATTTTAAACTCTGATTTATGCGCGGGCAGCGGGGGCTCAGTGATTAATCATTCACTTTTGGTGCATGGGGACCTTGGTTCTATCTCAGCTCACGCCAAGTGAGCTTTGTGGTGGACAAACACTGTGTGCGTGGGTTTTCTCGGGACTCTCCCGTTTCCTCCCAATTTCTTCATTCCATCATTTCATTCATTCCTCATTATCATCATCTACTTTAGCCTAGCCAACATAACCGTGGGACGTAAAACTTTAAGATTTCATTTTTTCTGATTTTTGCGAAAATGTAGGAGGGTGATCTTGACAATAGTGTAGCTCTGATGAAGCCGTCTCTAGCACTCTATCCATACACAATACCAGTTATTAAATTTGTACCTATCAATGGTATGATTCCTGAAGTAAACAGGCAGATACTCAGCAAAGACCAGCTGTATTTACTAAACATATCAAAAGTCATCCAGTTAAGACACTGCTCTAAAGACTTTTCAGTTCGTGACTCTCGCCCTTTGCCACATTCAACATGGCTCACTACAGCTAATAGAGTTCTGCGGCTGTGCATTACTGTGGAAAGTCCTTCAGATAATGAGACAAGTTGTCACCTTTATCTTAGTCATAAATGCCTATGTAGTTTGAACATTAAGTTGAGCAAGAATTTGACCGAGGGTCCACAACATCTTTACAAGACCGTTCAGAAAACGCAGTATTTTGCCAGAAGAGCTTAAATAAGTTGTAGACTCCGTTATAGAACAGAATGCTTACTTTGCTCATCCCGAACATTTTGTTTTGGCAATGGTCATTGATGACAGAAACCACATTCGAGAGCTTAGGTACAGACGACTTTTGAAGGCAAGGAAAGCAGCTTTTGAAAGTGATCCTATTAGACATTTTATGCCACCAAATCTGGACTTTGGAACTAAAGATTATACCGAAATAATACACTGGTATACTTGTAATCTTACATCTTCTCCTTTGTTAAGAGCATTGACTAATGACGAAATAAGACAATTTATAAGCAGACACTAAGCCAGTTATGAATTTCAAGCAATATGCTGCCGAAAGATGCGTTAACCTTCGACGAAAGAGTTTGTGGACACAGTGCTACAGACGGTCTCGTCAGAGCTACATTATTGTCAAGATCATCCATGCCTACATTTTCGCATAAATCAGAAAAAAATAAATCTATGTTTTACGTCCCACGTTATGCCGGCTAGGCTGAAGGAGACGATGATAATAAGAAATGAATGAAATCTTAAAGAAAGGAAAAGAAAACATGTTAAACTCTCACATTTTCAAAATTCGCAAATTTTGCAAATTTTTGACAGCGATGCGCGACCAGAAGATACTATGTAAATATAGTTTATTTACTTTAAAGTTGTTTTTACTTTCTTGAAGAACCTTTAGGCTATATAGGGTCATCATCCTGTATTATTTAGTAGTTTTAGAAAAATATTGAAAATTTATTGTTTTTACTGGATTTTTAAAATTTCAACCGGGATGCGGGACCGGAAGATATGTAAATAAAAAAAAAATATTTTTGGGTTTATTCTTGTCTATACCAATGGCAACTATTGTGCACTATAGCGTTCCGGAAATAGAAAAATGATTTTTTTTCGAACCACCTTAATGAAGAGCGTCTAGAGACCAGGAAATAGAAATATGAAGAGCGTCTAATCCAGTTGATAAGAAGAGTACAGAAAGTTGTTCCTTTTATGTCTGCTTGATTTTCAAATTGTACTTATCCTATGACAAGCCCTGCCGCCGCCACCAATTGTGTTACGTTTTCCGTTTGTCCATGTGGATCCGTACCTGATTTTTGTTAACTGTGTATAAACGAGGGATGTCTTTCTAATAGGTTGGAGTCATAATGGGTTGCTTGAAGTAGGCAACATTTGCCTTCATATTTTTGTCCACTTTACGTCCTCCAACTTCCCCTACTAACCGTATCCGGCAACAATCACAACTCTCTGTGAGCAACTTTTATCTGTGTTGGCGGTAAAGCTAGGTACGACCCTTATCAATTGCCCGAATTATACCATTACATGTAAGATAAATGTAATCCTCGTCTCATGTGGCAGTCGTCTTTGATTTTGAACCCCACTCCTACCCAAAAGTATTTCTGCAGTTTCCACAATTTGTCTTATGTTCAGCAATCTTGCACCTGGGTAGGTTGTAACTGACAGTGGACTGCGTGAGGTTTAATCTCTGGGCCATGTTACGTTGATGTGATGGTTTCTCCTGGCCTGTTAGTCGATGAATGCCACGAAGAAACTCAGGCAACACTTTCAGTGATAACCTCAAACGGGCCCTTTTTGTTATCGAATTCTTATATATGGGCGGCATTTGTGTTTACCGTGGAATCCGAACCACATGAGCTCCCACCGGGAATCAAACCCGGGTCTCCCAAGCCAAAGGCGCGTACGCTAACCGCTTAACCACGAAGTAGCTCTGTTTGCCAATGTTCTAACATAGATAAGTAGCTAATATCAGTAACAGTTACATGTATAAATGCGCATATTGTATCTATTAAGGATATTAGAAATGTGAGAGTTGAGGAAAATAAGTTTGATTTGTCACAAAACATCAAATTATTGACAAACTCATCATTCTTCATCTTTGCTGGGAATTTTACACAGATTGAAAGCGGACATTTTGAACTTCCTGAGTAGGTTCCATTGCGGTTTAAGTACAATGTTCTGTGTAGATTACACATACAGTTACCTGAGACATTTGCATTCTCGGCTTGCCCATCAAGTTGATTTCGTAGGATTCCTAGTAAACGATTCTCTCACGCGGTGGCCCTTGGTTGCTTGGTCGTTTTGTGACACACAAACATTAAGTCTTCTTGATTTTATCCTTTCATGAGTCTTGTATGATACTGTGTAACAAAAAAACGCACACTGAACCATTACAATAGACTTAGTTTGAACCAGTTTCAAGAAATGCAATGCTTTCTTATCTCCTCAAAATATTATATTTACACGTTGCCCTCTAGAAAGAAAGAAAGAAAAAAGAGAGGGGAGGGGGGAACCAGACGTCATAGCGTGTACTACTAAAAAAGTTTCTTTCTCTCTCTCTCTCTCGGCAGAGGTTTCTTTATTGTATCCGTTTTATTTCTGCACCGTTGATTTCTGTAACCCCGGAGGAAAGTATGAATTGCTTTGTACATAACATAACGCTGTTTCGAGATAATTATAAAACTATTTTGTTTTCTTCAGGTGTGCTGATGCATTACGCAAAAACAAAAATCTTATTGGAGCAGATCAGCGTGACTATCAACGAGAATTGGAAAGAAATTACCATAGATTTCAAGAACGCCTGTTGCCCTTAGTAACGTTAAATGCAAGTGTGGTGCATATGCCACGAAGTCGAAGGTAAAAATTGTTATCCTAGATAAGAATCAATTCCATTCTTTTAGGGTTTATATATTACGTATATTGATTTTTTTTTCTTTCTTACCCTTTACTCTATATTAATGTATTCCGTACATTATATAGTGTGTGATTAAGTAACAAATTCAAATGGATATGCTGTCTGTATGTCAAAGGTAATAAAATTTAACTATTCGTAGAAAATGAACACTTTTATATCGTACATGTTATTATTTTTAATTAAACGTCATTTAGGGTCTGTTACGTATTCACTATCACAGCATCTTATTTTATTTTATTTTTATTTATTTTTTTAACTTATGATGAAATATTCTAGAAAAGTGTTGAGAGTTGGGTTAGCTATTGAGTAATTGAACTTTTTTTTTTAAAAACTTACATATTATAAATCATCATTGGATGTACTAGATTTTTCAGACATATTTAAACTTTTCTTCCTTACTAACTACCACCTGGTGCCGTTAGACTTGAAAAAAAAAAATCCTTAAGACGTGTCTTCTTTCTTGCACATGCATCTTGAACAGTAAGATTAAAAGATATATAAAATTCGTCTTTGTTTGCTCTCTTTTTTTCCTGATTTCATTTCATTTATTAATTTATTACTAACTGTTAGTCCTTTTCTCTCTTCTAATGCAAAATACACTTGCTGCTCTTAAAAGTCCTTTCTTTTTCTAGTAAAGAAAAAAGCGCTCTCTGCGCACAACTTTAATTCGCTCAAATTATTAAGGCTTGTAAAGAAAGCAACTTAACTTGAAGGTAATAAGCGATGAATATTTCTTAAGAATGCCTCTATATATCAGTATGTGCTGAATAAGACTTCGTGATCAGCTTGAAAATAGGGTTGTGAGGGTAACGGGACCGATCTTCCCTGAGAAAATGATTCCAGGCACGTCACTTCAAGATTTTTTAATAACGATACTAAAACCAGTTTTCCAATTATTCTTTTAAAAAAAAATCGATTCTGTTCCTGAAACTGAAGTCGATGTTGAAGTGAAATATGTTTTGTAACAAAACCACTGTAGGTGGTTCCCTAGAGTTATCATTTCACAGTTGGTCAACATTTTTGCGAGTGATGATGTGAGAATATATTTTGGTTCTCTTGTGGAAACACACCAAATTATGGTCTTCGGCCTTGTGAATGGAACCAATATGTCGAAATATATTTCGGTTTCCTTTACAAATCACACCAAATTAAAACTCTTATTTAAGTTCCGGGACCGGAATCCAAAGAATTTTCAGTTCAATTACCATTAACAACCCAAGCTGAGATTTTTAATAGTTCAGTCATGTAATGAACAGGTCTCAGTTCTGCATACTTTCAATTATTATTATTATTATTCAGAGCTTTTATTATTTTCTTCCGTTATCCAAAGTCAATTAATAGTGCACTTTAGTTTTGTTTTATGTTAAAATTTAGCGAACTGGGGGTGAAAGTGACGAGAATTCTTTCGTAACATGGGAGGAAAGTATAGCAAAGTAGTGTTGTTGCACAAGAAAAGTTCTACAAACAATGAATTATGATTTTTTAAGCAGTCAAGCACATATGTACAGTCAAGAACATAATTTCATTAATATTTTATGTATCTCTTATTTTCCTCTAACTTCGGAAGTAATTCATGGAATGGCTTTTATTTATTTGTTTGTTTTTAATATATGAAGAACGTTGTTCTCAGTAATTTACCTCAGTCAAATTCGAAGTTGAAACCAAGAGCTGCTAATGCACTTATGAACTCGATTGTACAGTCATCGACAAAAGAAAATAGCATATTTCGTATGTAGATTACATTTGAAATATGCTATTACTTCCGTCGATGATTGCACAAGAAAGAATGAGAACCGTGTTCCATATATTTTTTTCCTGTTGTGTCATTTATGTACGGTGCTATTGAATTACAATACATATTGTTCAATTAAGTTGTGCATTAAAGTATTAAAATAAAACGTCTTTATCTTTTCAGCCACGGTAAAGAAAGTTCCCAAGGATTATCAGAACTAAGATAAATGTGCCTTCAGTAAAATCTCCATATGTTTGGAATTGTAGAAAATGTAAATATGAGATATACTTGTATGAAGCATTGTTAAATGCTTCATCAACAAGTTGATTACTTACAATTAGAAAAAAATAATTTTATTCTGAAATTTTATACGGTTTTATACGTGAATATGCACACAATATATGTTATTTCATAATTAATACTGGATTTTCTTAAAGTTAGCTTTTCTAAAGGTATGCTCTTTTTCATAAAAATGAATGGCATTTAAACAGCAAGTGTTTAGATTGTAAAATGTTTGCTTGGCACTTTGAATAATCATATAACAAGATTGCGCCTTAAAAGCTAGGAAAAGGCAATATCTAATTTATGTAAGATTCGGTCAGAGTGGCGACCGAGTGAAATGAAAATTATGTACAGGCAGCGGACAATTTTACGATCTAGAAATCAATTTTGATATTCTCCAGCAAATTGGCAGTCGAATGCTGAGGAGGTACAAAATAAAATTTACAGAAATCACGTGTTACTTAAAGATGGTTGTATAATCGGACTGTTATTTCTTCGGTTGATAGCCAAACATTTGTGTAAAACTGTTACCAAGTCGTTCGGGCTACCGTAATCACGTGCTTTCTCTGAATATTTATATAAAAATACAATAGAGCTTTGGTACGCAGTTGGTAAAGCGTCTACTTCCCAAGTGGACGATCCGAGTTCGATCCTCGTTAGGGGCGTTAAATTTGCTCGTTCGAACCTCCTTCCAATAGTACTCTGAGTCCTACCCAAGCTCTTTAAGATGTGAACCTGGGCGCAAACTATGAAAGTAAAGAATGTCTGGGCGTGAGAGGAATGCATCACAATCCATGAGTGTGGAAGTCAAGAAAGTGTGCAGCTTTTACCTTGAGCCTTCATGACCTGTTCAGTTCAGTTGATTTTAGTTTAGTGTCACTTTCAGCAGCGAGGCTATGTGAGACGTGGACCTACTGATTAACGTGGAATCGGTACCACATGAGCTCCCGCCGGGAATCGAATGACCTGTTCAGAGTCGGGGCCTACCTTTACTTTATATATACATATTTCTTACTATCTTGTGCTGTGATTATATGTTTGTTTTTAATTTTTGATTGACAAGACTGAGAAAGCAGAATTTTGTCCATTATACTGTGTGGATGGGAATGTTGGGCATTTAAGTCAAACTGGTGAATGGAGAAAATTCCATAACGCTGAATTCCACTATATGTAAATCACCGCATATATTGCGGGCATAGAATTTCAATAATAAATCGTGAAAAAGATGTAGACCTTTGTGTAGGCAAAGAAGGTAGGGGAATAATAAAAACAACAGTGTTCTAAAAAAGTGAGTAATAACAGTACTGATTGGATTTGATTGTCACAGGATAGAACACACATGTTTCTACGACGATAAACGTTTGGAATTTGCAAGCTATTGAGTGAACTAGTAACCATTCTATATGCTTCGTACTGTTATCTCGTGAATAAACCTTTGAATTACAGAATTTTGTTTTATAGATCGTATTGAGGCTTGAAAATACTTCATAATTTGTTTCGTAATAAATTGATTTTAATATTTATCGTAAGTAAGTTGTGGAATCCTCATAGCCCCATGCTTAAAGCACACGCTTTCGGTGTTCGTACTTGTAAGTTTAAACCGTGTTAGTAATACAACCCTCGAACCTGCTGTTATACAACAACGTAAAGCAGAATCCAATTCTTCATTGCCTAGATTGTGAGAAACAGCTCGCCAATAGTAATAATTTTCCACCAGGCAAAAGAATACTTGTTTAGAAAAAAAATCATGAAATAATAGAAATCACACAAAGCAGATTAAGCTGTCAAATTCATTGATTTGAGCTTCCTCGTGGTTTTATGGAGACCCAGGATCGATTTCAATAGGAACTCAAATACTGATTATATGAAGTTTCGGTCTCATGTTAGGCTGTATGCCCACGTTTCGTGTAGCCTTGGTGATGAAAAGGGATGCTAAACTCCAAACCAACCAACCAACTTCATTGGTTTTCTATTGCAGCAGCGCCTAGTTTCTAGTACATCGTATTGTTGAAAGCACGAACACTCATTGTACCTAAAACAATGGAGAGAAAACAAGGGGGAAGTCCATGCATTATTGCTCGTGAAGCTGTGAAGGGCAGACACAGAACTTTCATAATATAAACATAATAGAAATAACTACTATACATATAAAACTACTATACCTTGTTCCGTCATAATTAGCTTAAAATCTCATAAGCTTATATTTTATGGTATAGTACATCTCCCATTTACCCCCTTAGTATTCGATCGTCACTTTGATTGAGGAGTGTCAAAGCTAAACAATTTGGATATTATAATGGTTACAAGAATTGGATCGCCAAATTTTACGCCACTGTTTTGTTCTGGAACAAATGTACATGACGTAGTGTTCGTTCGTAATTTTTCAATGTTGACGCATGAAATTGCTTCCAGTTTTGTATAGTCAGTTCAAAAAGCACCTTTGTCTTGGAATCTATTTTGTATCAATAACTTCTCGCCAATTTGAACAACGTTTCTTGTAGGTTGCAGAGAACATAATGTTCTTGAAGATAAATAAAACTATTTTGATTTATTGCTTATTTATGATGTAGGAAATAAGGACGTATTAAAGAGCAAGAGAGATCCATATTATGAACTGATTGTACACAGAAGCTAGCAGTGTTTCATAAAAGTATGTTATGTAAACGCATGTTTTAAGTAGATGTTTGTAAATTGTTTTATATTATATGTTTGTGTTTTTTTAAAGGTAACTAATAGCCATTTTACTGTTTATGGAAACGTGATATTTGTCTTTTTGCATTGTTGTAAACTTATGCTAATTTTTGTCTAAGTTTTTAAAATATTGTATCATTTAAATATTTATTCTTCGACAGAGATTAAGTACAACTTCACATAGGAGAGTTATAGCAAAACAGTAGGTGTAATTTTATTTTCAGTTGCTAAGGACGAAAGTATTTCCACTTCCGAATGGGTGTTTGTTGTCATATGTGCAGTTGAGTCTTGAAACGTCAAGATGGAAAGCTTGAATTTCTGAATCAAAAGGTTTCTGTAAATTTAATTTGTCAGATTAAATGCAGTGTTGTCAGGCAGGTGGATTTACCCCATGAAACGAATGTTTTGATATGTAACATTTGAATGCAAAATTTTGTACAAAATTGGGAATCAGCATAATTTTCCCTGACAATCTCTCCCCCTTTTCGTTACTTACGCGCAACATTCGTACAAATATAACGCTGATCTTCAGCTCAGCGTAGCGGTGAGCTAGCCAGCAGTTTGCTTTCTGACCATTGATATATTTTCACCTGAGTAGAGTTCTTATGTTTTTAGGGAAAAAAGGACACTTGATTTGGATAATTCATTCACAGTACGTAGTATAATGAAGTTTTTATTTTTTTTTTTTTTTTTTTTTTTAGTGAGAACACATTCTTTTCGGCATTTTGAACGGACATGAAATAATAAACTAATATTGGTTTATGGTAGATCAGTATCAAATAAATTACTTACCTTGTAGGATAATAACACTAGGCTTGTAGCAAAACAGTATTGTTAATAAGTCATAGCTAATATGACGATAGCTATCGATTTCTTGGCAATTTCATGTTCTAATTTAAGAATGAAAATCTTAAACACAAATCTACAAATTACGGTACAATTCTACGTTCCGAAGACTTTCGTGGGAACACAACCTCGGAATAAGGGACGTATACGATCCCTATTCCTAAGGTTACTCAGCCTCTCAAATTACATGAACTATACCAGAATTTCTGTTGTGCTTTGATAAGTTAATGTCTGTATTAATGAATAACTTTGGTGGCTGAATTGGATATTATACAAGTTAAGGTAACAACTAAAGAGGGTGAGTACTGACCTCAGACTAAATAGACCTGGCTGGACAGAAAGTGGACTGGGTGGCGTAACGTTGGCGTACCGACAAGGTACATCACAGATCTGGGTTCGATTTTCGGTTCAGTTATGGATTTTTCACTTTTCCAATTTTATTTATACTAGTATTTGATTGTCCATTTATCACAACGTTTTTACATTTAAGACGCATGAAGAAATTAATTTTTGTAAAAACATTCATGTTGAAGGACCATAGTATTTGGTATAATAAAAACTTTCTATTGGAATACATCATTGACAGAATGCAGAAAGTTGTGATGTTTTCCATTAATACATTTTTACTTTTTTTTTTTTTTTTTTTGTTTGTTTGTTTGTAAATGTTTATTCGTATACATTGAAGGTAAATAGCCTTTGTTGCACTGAGACGTTTACTGTATTTATTTGTTTATTATTTATTTTTTTAACTGACAAAGAACCTTTCAGTACACAGTTCGTTTTGACAGGAACTGGAGGTTTCGCTAACTGACACACTGGTCAGATGTTTGTACTCAAAACACTTTCATTCATATAGCCAGATAAAAAGTATTTATTTACTTCATTAATGTTAACAATGTTAGTATTACAAGTATCTGAATTTCGTTCATTTTGTACTAAATTCACTAGTACTTTTTAATGGAGATATATGCATTTTATAAGAGGAGAATTGTTATTTAGATGACATACATTCATCTGATTTTTGTCTAAAGTGTCTCAGTAAATCTCTGTTAATCTAAGCTATTGAGGCAGTCAAACTGTTTGATGTAGTTAAATAAAAATTGAACGCACAAACGTATGTTCTAAAATGGGAATTATGTTCCATAATAAAACGATTCTGAGGAAATAGAAAAAAAAAAAAAAAAATGAAGTAGTGTGTGCACTGTGCATTCGAATCGGGAAGTTAGACAATATAGTTACTGTATCTGATAAGCGTGGATTACTTCCAATGTTAAGAGCTGGGGATCCGATCCCTCCTAATAGTGTTTTTTGTAAACACTATTTAGTTGTTACTATTTGATAGATCAACTGCAGTATTTGTGATTTTCCCGCAGTATTCATTTATAACCAAAGGAGCTACAAGGAGTCTGATAGCACGGCAATCAGCCCCCCTCCCCAAAAAATCTGTTTATTATAGGCTATACCAAATAATATGCTTTGTTATAGTTACATTGCATAATATGAGTTTCTTCTTATTTTTATGGATCTGTATAATTAATTCTAATTTATGTTTCCGTCAGATTGAAAATGGTTGCAGTTTCTCAGTACATATTTATAAGAAAAAAAATTGTAAAGAATATAATTTATTGTATAGTGCCAGTCATTTTTTTACATGTTTTAGTATCAATAAATAAATAAATTGGCTTTTAATCATTGTTTTCTTCCGTAAGTAATGATCACTTTCTTCTGACAATGTTTACTTAGCTAACGAAACAAAAGAAAAATTAATATGGTTTACTTGAAGGCTGGTGCCCATAGATTCAATGTTGGTGTGGTCAACGCGTTTAGATCCTTTTTGAAGTTAGTAATACTCAATAACTCATACTTTCTCTAGCTCAGGGTGTTCTTTTAACTAGACTCTTTACTTCCCATTTTGTTCTTCGTAAAATATGTGATACATTCTGTTATCTTTCAGTCTCAGGTATTCTACTTAAAGTAAAATCATCCTTCATGTATAGAAGCCATATTTCTTTTCTGCACTGATCTTACCTTTACCTTTACTTGGAGTTGAACATGGCATTATTGCTACTAAAGTGCTAAGACTTAATAATTCTACATAAGTTCTGCTGAGCAGACAATTTACTTTTTATCTTCTGCAGAACATACTGTAGAGGACTTGATGGGTAACGTAATTGAAGACAAAGGCTAAAATCATCGTGAATTACCAGGCTTATGGTAATTTGTAGTAATTTCCAAATACACGTATTAAGGAACACGATAATTACGCAGTTATTGATATAATAAAAAAATAACGTCTTAAGGTTACAGAACTGTCTCAACAATACATTGCTAAAGAAATTGATCTGAAGAATAGGAATTACTGCCTTCAAAAACATCGTAGTTTGTTGTAATGGCGCTCCTATGCAAGATATACTCACATCATGTGCCTTCAGTAGGGGTATTGATAATCTTTAAAGATATTCGCGAACCGACGCTACAGGGAAAAAAGGAGCGTTTTTTGTTGTTATTCTTGTTTTAGTATCCACTTTCAGCACCAAGGCTATATAAGACGTAGACTTTAGTTTAAAGTGGAATCTGAACTGTATCACACCAGAGCTAAGGTAAATTAAACTGCGATTACATGTTACTCTTGTGGAGGGTAGGGAACCTCCTTGAGCAGCTAATGTCCCAGTGCAGCCCCTCTCACTTTTTTTTCGCCACTCTCCACATTTCAAAATTTTATGGAAGAAAGCGTACTTAGCTGCATACAGAGAGTATCTTTAGCTAGTGTTCCTGCTGAAACAAGAGCGACGCCAGATATTTGAAAGAAAGTAATTGGAGAAAATTGCATGTTTTTTTTTTTTTCATAACATACCGTATTATATCTTCCGTTCTACAGCTTGTTTAAAACATCTTTATAATTCAGTTTGAAATAGACGGAGTTTGATTTATTAGTATTTATATATGACCAGTCTGGAATGGTTTATGTGCGGAAATGACGGGGCGCATCATCACAAAAACATTTCGAATAATTCTTATATTTTTCTTAACTTAAAGCGTCGACCTAAAAAAAAGTTTCTCTCTCTTCATTCTTGCACATAAGGATGGTAGGTTTGAAGGGAGGAAAATATTATCCGCTGTAACACTTTTAGATATTAGCTACTTTGCACTGAGACCAGATTATTATCTATTAATGCGCTTTCGCACTGGGACTCCAGCCCGGGTTGACCCAAACACTTTCGTCAGTGCTAAGTCGTGCTGAATCATACCGTGTTTGGCCCATGTGTGTGGGTGCTAACCCTTGCCGGAATTATTATTAGGAATGCTTCCAGTGGAATCGATACGATTGCGAATTCAATTGTGAAATGTATACCACAGCATCTGAAAATTTTCGAATGTGAAATAAATCAATGTCTGTTTTTGAAAAAAAATTATCATAAAGTGTTAGGCTTGAAAAATCTTATTTTAATTTTTTGAGAGCGAGATAACAACATACTTACAGTTGTCACGTAACTAGACAATTAATTTATGTGTAGGTTTACAATAGATCGTCAAATTGAAAATAAAATACTTACCTTTTCTTGCTTTCAATAATTACCTTTAAAACGTTCTACAGTGTTTTTTCCTGGCGTATGTCAAATATTGCGCACAAGAACACTCTTTAACCTGTATTTTTCTTCCTTAAATCGATTACCTAATACATTGTAGACTTTATTTTAGTACAGCATGCCGAAATGATTAGGTACAGATTGATAATATGTGTACAAACTAATATGCCATAAAAATGATTAATCTTACAAAAACCTTCAACCAATTGTATGATTGCATCTATTCCCCATCAGGACAGAGCAAAGTTGTTGGACAAACTCAGTATCGCAAGAGTACGGAGAACCCACAGAAATATAAGGAAAAACAATTACTCATGCAAAGAAAGAAAAAGAGGAACTAATCTGAGCTAGAATATAACTACAAGCAAAAATTATGTCTATTCCGCATCAGGGAAGTCACAAAGCTGTTGAGCTCGTGTTGTACTGTATAGGTGCGTCCGTAAAGAGAAGACTATAATCCGCGGGGTATATATATATATATATATATATATATATATATATATATATATATATATATATATATATATAGCGATTATTATTCATGCAAACAAACGCACCAATCTGTATTGTGGCTTGCCACCACAAGCAAGAATTTTTGCTAACCCGCGTCACGACAGAACGAATTTTATGGGCCCGCTCGTTATCGCATGGTTGCATCCGTACGGGGCCGTCACGAACCTACGAGGGTATAGATAAAAATGGTTATTCATTAAAAAAAAAAAAAAAAAAAAAAAAAACGCCTCAATTTGTTCCAAGCAAGAGATGTATCTATTTCATGTCAGAAGGGCGAGGCTGTTGGGCCCACGCGGTATCGCAAGTGTTTGTTCGTTGGAAACAGGCGCGAAAAGAAAGAGTAAACGCAAAAGCGCTTATTCGTTCAAAAATTACACAGAAATCTTTGCTAACTTACTACCATAAGCAAGAAATGTATCTACTTCGGGTCAGAGCAGGACGAAGCTGCTGGGCGTCCGCGATAACGCAAGGTTGCGCCCGTAGGAAGCAGGTGCGAAGTGATGATCGGTATAGTCAAGGCGTAATTTCCAAAGTTGGTCGCCCGTTTCTAGCAAACGTTTCAAATTTTCCAAGAAGAAATGGATAAATTGCTCGTTTATGTGCTTGATAATATGTAAGAGCGAAAGTTTTTATTTTTTAATAAGCGGTTATAAACCTGGAACTATTTCGCAATTGGAGGGAACTACTTTGTGCAAGGTTACCGCATGGTTGGATTCTGGGAAAGTAACGAGCATTTGTATTGTGAGCATGGCTGCAGGTGTACAAGCGACATTCTCCTGGGATGTGAGGTAACAGTAATAGTTTGTAAAACAATACGGTGATAATGAGGAAAATATCTTCAAACCGTGAAAGTTATGGATTAGTATATCCAACAACAAATTGTGTTCAAATTTTGAAAAGATAAGCCATGTGTTTCTAGTGACATCATCGTTTACATGGACACACACGATCATTGACGCGCCCGCTTTCTACGGACGCACTCATAGCTTTTGCTCGGAGACTTGCTGCGGTGCTGATGCCCTGACTTGATTAGAGATAATTCGCCCTTTTGGTGGCCACCTAACACAGGTTGCTTTGTGTTTTTTTACACTAGCTTTTGTGGTATATTTCCGGAAACAGTTATTTTTACGCAAAGCAGTGAAGTTCTCTTGGCTTTTGGTCGAAAACCAGTAGGTCGACCAACTCCTCCTCCATACTCCAACTTCGCGGGGTAACGAAACGAAACAGAAAATCAGTAAAATTAAAGTAAAAATTGATTGTTTATAGGTTTGTAGCTCCTACTGCGTTTCTGGTCGGAAACTTGGCCGATGACCAACTTCGGAATTAACGATATTCAATGTGCTACGTTGCTACTACTACTAAGAATGGTATCGATTCTACGTCTAAGCAGCCGGTTGGCCCGCAGGGTAGTGTGTTCGTAAAATTGTCATTTTTCATGACAACATTTATAAGTATGCACCATAATTTCATTAATCTGTCATACTGCTATTCCGTGTCTAAAAAAATACCATTTTGGTCCCTTTAAAGAATTTATGTTCCATTTGAAAAGGATTAAATTTTCTTTAGGCCCCGCCTCAATTGCTTCCGAATGCGATTGCGAATTTCCCAGTACATGTAAATAAATTGGAGTGCCTCGACTAGTTCCGACCTACGAATTGCGAAAACCAACGAAAAGATGCGAATGCGAACTATCCCAACATGCTGGGATTGTCCGTCCGAAATTCGTGCGGATGGAGAGTCGTCTGCAGAGGAATTGAGCGCTACGTGAGAGAAGAAAGTTTGTTGTGAAAGCAGACGACGTTGCGAGGTGCGGAGATAAAAAATAAAAGAAAATAAAAATAAACATGGAAATAGATATTGATGCGTTAATAAATTGTGGTTTTGATAAATTTCCATTGTGGAACCAAGCACATCCTGATTACCACAAACGACACGTAAACAAATTATGGACAAATGTAAGCAAGGAACTTCGAGTGGAAGGTATGTATATTTTTCTTTTTAATTAATGCACGAACCGCAAGTTCTTATTCAATTTATATTTCCTTTTTGTTCCGTGGATCAGTGGTAGAGCGTTCACCTCTGGTGCATGGGGTCCCTAGTTCGATCCCAGCTCGCGCCAAATGAACTTTGTGGTGGACAAACACCGTGTACGTGAGTTTTCTCGGGGTTCTTCCGTTTCCTCCCAATCCACCATTTCCTTCATTTCTCATCATCACCGTCTCCTTTAGCCTAGCCTGCATATAGACCTACGTGGGACGTAAAACTCAGGTTTCATTTCATTTCATTTCAAATAATGATTTTATGAATACATGTAATTATTGACAAATATGTTTGAAATAGCGGAAACGGGTTCCTTTTACTCATGGAGAAAAGTTTCTTACAAAGCAGGTTGATTCACGGGCGGATCCCGCTCCGTTTCCTCCCCCAAGAAGAGGAAACTTTCTTATTTTATATATTAATAAAATCCATCCCAGAGTTTGGAGCTCTTAAAAGTAGCTCTAAGTAGCAGTATTACAACCTAGCGCCCCCCTGAAGTCCGTCCTGGATCCGCCCCTGGGTTGATTCTGTGATCTCTAATTTTATTTAGTTAATTTATTTTAAAATGAAAATAGTAGCTGTTACCACGGAAGGATAATAATAA
The DNA here is from genome assembly GCF_964235325.1 of Thermobia domestica. Taxonomy (NCBI): domain Eukaryota; kingdom Metazoa; phylum Arthropoda; class Insecta; order Zygentoma; family Lepismatidae; genus Thermobia; species Thermobia domestica. The sequence goes on along the minus strand of NC_137459.1, from coordinate 107,424,352 downwards.
CGAGAGCGACATTCATTCTATTTGGAATTTACACAAAGGAATTTTATTTTATTTTTTGTAAATTGTTATTTCTTAAGAATCAAAAAGAGTACTAGAATGAAAGTTAATTGATATTATTATTATTTAGACCCCCCAAGAACTTCTTAAAACACTCTTTCATACATTTTCAGATTTATTGAAGACTCAAGTATGGTGCCAATTTTACACACTTGAATAAGTGCATCCTAGAGCATGTAAAACGTAAAGTTCAATGACTTGAAGTATTTTGGTATATTGTTTTCCCATATGTTTAAGCCTTATTCCTTTGCTGGAAGTCAGTAGTAACTAAGATTATCCCCGGGGGCAGGGACGTACGCAGGGAGTGGACCATAGGGTCCGGATCCCTCGAATTCCCCACTTTTCTTGAAATTTTGCCTAATTTTACATATGTATATATAATTTGATCTCATCCTGAATTTGGACCCCCTTCCGAAATAAATTTCTGCGTTCATGCCTGCCCGGAGGGATGCAGATTTTTTTTTAAAAAAATGCTTCTACCTTTCTAAAAAGAGTAATACACTTATGAAATAAAAATATTAACTATAATTCCACTTTACAGTTGTGAAAAAGTGCGATACTCCTTGATAACAGTCCTTATTCTTATTTAATGTTGAAACCAGTGGCGTAGCAATAGGGTAGGCAGGATAGTCATTGCCTACGGGCGCAGGGCATTTCGGTATATTAGGGTGCGCCCCAGTTTTTTAACAAAAAAGCAAATTACATAAATGGAGTCCCAAGTTTTTGCGGTCTTCATTTTCCGAACATGGCAAGAATAAAAATTTCTGCTCACTTCGCTCGCAGTTTATTATATTTGCGTATCATATTATTGGCATACTCGTTGAAGTCATAGCACTGTATCATTAAGAAATTATTCTTCCTGTTTTAATACGATATCAGTCCTATATTATATCTATTGGGATTACTAACTTCAAATAAAATTCCCCTGCGTAACAGGCTTTCAATAATAATGACGAACTCTATGACATATAAGATCTGGATTAAAACGAGTTAAAAAGTGTTGTTATGATTGTGTAGTATTGTATTGTATTTATTTTGTCCTTTTTTCATACATTTAGCACTGCACTAAAATGCATATGAAGTGGACACGTCACTTACATATAAATACGAAAGTAGAAGAAATAATAATAGTGAAAATTACACACACTAGGTTAATAATTATGCCTTATATCTTACATCTTGTTATACATCACATTTTACATGACAACATTATTAAAAATAAAGTTAGAGGAAGCAGCTATTTCTTGCAGTGTATTTTGAAATCCTCAAACAAATTTCTAATGCTAAAAGCAAGTAATGACACTGATTTACTGTACATCATGTAACATTTTTATTCATTTTGCAATTCATGTATTCCTCTACCGAGTAAAAGCAGTGTTGTAATAAATATTTCTGGAGTTCTTTTTCAAATTTAGCAACAGAGTCCTGAGTCTTTATATCTTTGGGAAGTTTATGAAGCACAACACAGTTGCCACGTATCGCGGCTACAGATAACCAAGGAGAAGCTCCAAGGGTTGGGTAAACCGGGCAACTGCCCTGGGCGCCAACGTCTGGTGGCACTCAAACGAGCATCCAAAATAAATTTTCAAATATATTTCTAATATCGCTGTAATAAAATGTAAAATATACGCCAGGGCTAGGTGTGGGGGGAGGGCGCTAAAAATACACTTTGACCGGGTAAAAATTTTGCCTTCGTCCGCTCCTGATACTAACTAACGAGGAAACGGTCTTGAGTGTAAACAACCGATTTGGCTGGGGTCCGGATATGTGTTACGGGAGACCAAAGCAGGAGACACGTATTTTGGCGTTTGGGCCCATACGCAGAAATTTTCGAAATACGGGGCCCCAAAGTGGCCCTACATGCTATAACTAGGAAGCGAATGACGTTACTTGTATACAACCGATTTGGCTGGGGTCCGGATATGTGTTACGGGAGACGAAAGTAGAAGACACGTATTTTGACGTTTGGGCGCATACGGAGAAATTTCCGAAATACGGGGCCCCAAAGTGGCCCTACATGCTATAACTAGAAAGCGAATGACGTTACTTGTATACAACCGATTTGGCTGGGGTCCGGATATGTGTTACGGGAGACCAAAGTAGGAGACACGTATTTTGGCGTTTGGGCCCATACGCAGAAATTTCCGAAATACGGGACCCCAAAGTGGTCCTATATGCCATAACTAGGAAGCGAATGACGTTGCTTGTACACAACTGATTTGGCTGGGGTCCGGATGTGTGTTAAGGGAGACCAAGGTAGGAGACACGTAATTTGGCGTTTGGGCCCATACGCAGAAATTTCCTAAATACGGGGCCGCAAAGTGGCCCTACATGCCATAACTAGGAAGCGAATGGCGTTACTGGTGCAGAATGTTGGCCTAGGTTGGAACATGTTACAATATATCCAAAAGTATGAGACTTGTGTTTGTTGTTAGGTCCCACAAAAAGGAATGTCGAATGTACAGGGTCCGATATTGGTAGATTTTCAATAAGGCCATGAAGTAGGCGTATGTTTTACCCATGCAATTCTCAACGATGATCAGCTGGAACGAGCCGTCGAGGGGGATCCGCTGACCACGAGGGTGTCAACGGACCGAAAGAATGTTTGCGTTTTTCGCTTGTATTTCTATGGCTAGGATGTGTGGAAACCGGGCGGTACACTTTTGTGCAAGAGAGTGAACATTAATATTTAATCGATACGGCGTGTGCTGTCAGGAAACCGGGCACAGTGGCGGAAGTAAAGTTTGCCGCCCTGTCAGGTTTTGTCGGAAGATGAACTACATGTCTTCGACTTGGGCTTATAATAGCCATATCCGGATCCCAGCCAAACCGGTTGTGTACAAGTAACGTCATTCGCTTCCTAGTTATAGTTTGTAGGGCCACTTTGGGGCCCCGTATTTCGGAAATTTCTGCGTATGATCCCAAACGCCAAAATACGTGTCTTCTACTTTGGTCTCCCGTTACACATATCCGGACCCCAGCCAAATCGGTTGTGTACAAGTAACGTCATTCGCTTTCTAGTTATAGCATGTAGGGCAACTTTGGGGCTCCGTATTTCGGAAATTTCTGCGTATGGGTCCAAACGCCAAAATACGTGTCTTCTACTTTGGTCTCCCGTAACACATATTCGGACCCCTGCCAAATCGGTTGTGTACAAGTAACGTCATTCGCTTCCTAGTTATAGCATGTAGGGCCACTTTGGGGCCCCGTATTTCGGAAATTTTTGCGTATGATCCCAAACGCCAAAATACGTGTCTTCTACTTTGGTCTCCCGTTACACATATCCGGACCCCAGCCAAATCGGTTGTGTACAAGTAACGTCATTCGCTTTCTAGTTATAGCATGTAGGGCAACTTTGGGGCTCCGTATTTCGGAAATTTCTGCGTATGGGTCCAAACGCCAAAATACGTGTCTTCTACTTTGGTCTCCCGTAACACATATCCGGACCCCAGCCAAATCGGTTGTATACAAGTAACGTCATTCGCTTCCTAGTTATAGCATGTAGGGCCACTTTGGGGCCCCGTATTTCGGAAATTTCTGCGTATGATCCCAAACGCCAAAATACGTGTCTTCTACTTTGGTCTCCCGTTACACATATCCGGACCCCAGCCAAATCGGTTGTGTACAAGTAACGTCATTCGCTTCCTAGTTAGAGCATGTAGGGCGGCAAACAATGGAATAGAAACGCTTATAATTGTAATACATGCTTCCAGAATTTGATGGGCATTTCAAGCGGATGTACTTCCCATCAATGGAACAGTTACAATTAGGAAAGTTCCATTTTTAAAGAAATTGTTCGACACCTCTTCCAAATAATCTATAGATGGCAAGGGTAAATGATCCTTTCCGAAGTAATTATAAATAACTTTACGTGTTTCATGAACAACTCCTCCTACTGTGGTATTGGAAACTGAAAAGAAAATGACAATGCACGAAATGACATTCCAGTACCCAAGTACCTGAAATGAAAGAGGGAATAAGGATATATAGAATACTTTTTACTACGTTAAAATATGTTTACTTTAAAACGTAATGAAATATTTGTTATGTTTTACGGCTTCCTTTATGTCCTGTAGGCTAAATGAGACAGTTGATTAGTTAATTATTATGAAAGGAATTGGCGGAATAAGAATATGAGAGGAATTTGGAGAACCCCGAGAGAACCAACGGACAACATGATGTTCACCACTAACTGACATGGCCTGGGATCAAACTAGGGACTCCTAGAGCCATAGTTGAGCACTTTACCAGTAAATTACCGTATCCCCTCATTTTCCTTTAAATGTGATAACTAACGTTGAGGATATATCCCTCACGTAACAAAAAAAAAAAAAAAAAAAAAAACGGATATGTTTATAATGCCATCAGTTGGTACAAGTTTACATTAAAAAGGGATACACTTGCAAGCTCGACTCACTTCTCTGTAATGGCATGTTCGCTAGTTTTGGTTTATTTTTAAATATTTTTAATCGCTCATGAATGGCTACTATTTTTTGCTGGTCTTAAAATACTGTTACAATTTAATTTTTAAAATATTGGGGGGCATATCCCCAAGTCCCTCCTTTTTAGCTGACGCCTTTATTATTACCAGTATATAGTACTGATACATATTAGTATTCTATAATTTGCGAGCAGAGGAAATGGTAAAGGATATCAAAATAACGCAAGGAAATTTCTACGTGGTATCATGTTTAAAAATTGGACATTTGAACAGGAATCTGCGAGCCAGAAGCAGCGCTTTAACCACTTTCGAGGATTCCCTTTTAAGAAAAAGAGAGAGAGAGAGAAAGAAAAGAAAATTCCATTAGCTCCGTCAGCAAATTCTACTAGCATGAATGGTATGGTGACATCATATTGAGTGTGTACTTGTATTTTGTTTTGTCTATGCTCACGTTCTTTCGTGGAATTATGACGTAAGCACGAATAATCAGAACAGTGAACTTAAATGTTCTGTTGCGTTTTTCTAATCATTTCGGCACTTCTTTAATAATGGAGCAAAGTTTCAGCAGGTAAATAATATTTTATTTTGTCTGGATTCCAGATGTTGATTAAAGGGATGTGGTGGTTGCTATAGACGTAGATTAATTACATTAATTAATCTATGCTATAGAGCACTAACCCCTGGGGTTCTTGGTTCGATTCCAGACCATGTGAGTTTGTGAAGACAGCATCATGGGTATTTCTTAATATTTTCCTGTTTCCTCTCACATTGTTATTCCACCTGTTCTTTCCCTTCCATTATTCATCCATCTCCTTTAGCCTAAAGGGCATAATTGTGGAACGTAAAACTAAAAAAAGCGATTCCCAAACAGTGAATTAATAAATATAAAACTACTTTTTAAAAAAAAATGTTGAAGAACCCTTACTCTACTGAATAGCTGGTGGACATGCTTGTAAGCATGGTCCCGAGTTCGATGTCTGGAGGAGGAGCAAAATTTTCGTTGAACGTTCGGCATCTGGTACGCCATACCCCTGTTTGCTGTATGAGACTCAATTCATATCTTTTTGCGTACGGAAAGGTATGGTATCCCAAATTTAAGTACCAGTAGTAATGAATAATTTACTTGGGATGGATTTGACCTTTGACCTTTTGGCCTGGCCTGGGAAAGTTCCCATGGGACCTAAACTTGTATGTTGCTATGCTAGAATGAGGAAGTATACTCTTAGGCTAGGGTGACCAAATTGTCAACTAGAAAAAACGGGACACCTTTTATTTCTGGATAAATTGCTCCCCTAAATATATATTTTTGCCTTTCCGTTCCCTTTTTCTCTCTCTCTCTCTCTCTCTCTCTCTCTCTCTCTCTCTCTCTCTCTGTGTGTGTGTGTGTGTGTGTGTGTATCCCCCACAAAAAAGAGTAAATTTACACTTTTTAGTTTTAAAACCTATTTAAAAGGTTCTGGAATTAATTAAATAACAAGTAACTATCAGCAACTAAAAAATGAATTTTTTGAAAAACATTACTAAAAATATATGAGCCCTAAAATCTGTCACTGACAGGATTTACAGTACTCTCAGCATCGGATTCCAACTCCTTTTATTTGCATTTGGTTACTTTTAAACATTATTTCGCTTACAATTGATTTTCTTTTTTACTTTTACTTTTATAGTTCCATACCTTTGTTGCCCTTTCGTAGTATGTTACATCTTAGTCAAATCACGGAAACACTGATGACAGTGCCGCCTCAATGCGCCCAAACAGAGAGTAAAAACAGGTTACATTGTTCATAAGACTTTCAGCCCCTTGCACTGTCGTCTGCGGAGTGGGGAGGCCTAGGAGGGAAAACAGTGCAGCCACCACATCCAATATCGCAAACGTCGTAATGACGTTGCTCAGTAATTCGACATACTCCAATATACCTTAATCACATACTTAGAAAAAATAATATAAATTAGGAAGTTCTAGCGATTCGAAAGGTGTTTTGTACCGAATGTACGTAAATACGGGACATTTTGGCGTCCCGGGAGAATTTTTCGGGACACCGGGAATGGTAGTGAAAAAACGGGACAATCCCGTTTTTACGGGACGGTTGGTCACCCTATCTTAGGCCCATTACACAATCAAGCGGAGTTCCGCGCTCCGTCTTCCGCCCTCCGCACTACGCGTGTGTGCTTACACAGTCATCCGTAGCTACGCGCTACGCGTCACGTGATTACATACACAATTCTCCTCAATCAGTGTTGCGAGTTAACATGAGTAAGAACGAAACGACAATAGTGGCTTCTTATTATCTCTGTAAGAAGATAAAACGAAGAACACAGAAAAATAGGCGGTTTTAAAGTCACCCCTTAGTTACTCAAGAAGTTTGAAGGGAGCTTTTGTGTCTGTGTATACTGTATATAGATTTGCGAGAAGACGAGAAGGACTTCAATAATTTCCGTACGTCAATTCAGTCGTTCGATGACCTAATTGAAAAAAATCCATCGAAATTATAAAAATGCAGTTTAAATAAAATTCATATGCACGCTCTTAAAATACAGCACTTAACAGATACTGTTTTTTAACAAATGAAAATAACCAATGTTTGTACATTTGGTTAGAACTTCACATCCAATCAACTATTTAATAATAGAGATAAATTTATCTTTTATCTTCAATTTATCTTTTTTCATTGTCCATACCTTCATTTTTACAAAAAAAAAAAAAAAAAACTTTTACATATCTCGTTCCATGCCTGTTCACGAATGTCACGCTTTTTGTGTTCCTCACAAGAGGGATCCCATTAACATGGTGTTAATTTAACCTCCGTGATAATTGAAACTGAAACTGAAATTTGTTGAAAGAAAGTCGAAAAATTACAATAGTCACGCACTGTTAACAGTGGTATATTAGAGGCACCACATGTACAGTTCCAATTAAGCAAAGACATTAATTGAAAGTTCCAATTAAACGAAGACAATATAGCTAAATTAAAAATAACACTAAACAATATGAAAATAGTATTATAGAACAGTATAAAATATTATTTAGCAACTCACTATCAAAAATAAGAAAAGAAATCTGGATCAATTTTCATTTTGCTTTTGCTACCATGCACGCTTCTTTTTAAATTTTAAAGAGAAGTGGCTGCTCCGCGCGCGGAGTTCTGCTTGACTATGTAAGCACCCATTTCCTCAATGGCCCTATCTGCCTCGCGGAGCGCGGATAGGGCCACGCGGAGCTCCGCGTGACTGTGTAACGGGCCCAGTTATGACAATTGAAGGGAAATTTCCCTTGGCGCAGGGAAATTTTGAGTAAATTTTGGAGAAAAGGGAAAAATGGAAATTGCTTGTAATCTCTCAATATTGCAGGGAAATTTGAATCTCTCTTCAATCATTTATAGATTGAACATATTTACGTATCTGATTAATCTCATTAAAATTCAGTATAAATTCAACATCCTATTTGTTCCAAAAATAATCCGTTGCACATATTTCACATAAATTCTCATAAGTTATCTTGCTTTGCATTCGTTAATATTTATCAACATTACACATCGATCAACATATCAGTTAAATTCGAAACATTACAACAATGCTTATTTAAAATCTTTTATCAAAATCAATCTTCCCATTGTTGAATTAAATGCAATGCAATAAGATGAAATATTTCTCAATTAAATTATCACTCCAACTATTGTAAGTTTGGTTTTCACAATCAGATGTTTTTCCCAACCAGAAAATTGATTGTGAAGAGGATTAATCGATGTAAGAGAAGAAAATCTGCGTGTCGTGAATGTAAATATGTATATATGGGCGAATACTGGGTCATTAGTGTATGTGTGTTTGTGTAACTTTACAAATTTTCTGGTGACTGTGCGCACAGAATTATTAATTCTTAAGAATTCCGCATCTCTAAACTTTGTATTGTGCTTACGAACATTCCTCGTGTACAGCCAAAGACAGTAGCAACTAGAGTTTTCTTTGTAATTGTTCGTATTCGTTTCAGTAAATATGGGAGTGCTGTTCTTAAGTATTTTTCTAAGTACATACCAAATATATACTTAATATTTTCTTTGTACCTTAGGTTACATTAATATTAAAATCTATCATGATGTCTAGGATAAAAATTAAATTTACATAATATTTATTTTACATTTTTTATGAATTTTTTAGGTTGTCCGTCCTGACCGAGGTATTTATAGGGTTTTTCCTCAGTCACACCAGGCAAATGCACAGATTGCACCTTTAACATAGGTCCTGGCCTACACCTTACCATATCCTTTCCCCTCCTCTATCGCGACGCCTTAGATACCTAAACAACAAATCAAGTTCAAATTCTGCGTAAGCTCAAAGGAAGGTTGTCAGGTATCTGCTTGTATGTGGTTATAAGATTGGGGTGAGAGGGTGGAAGCGAAAACGATTAAAAATACGTTTACTAAGTACTTGAACGGTTTGGATGAAGGGAAATTTTGTCCGGAAAAGGGAAATTCTGAAGCTTGTGAAGGGAAAACGGCTCTGAAGGAATTGGCATCACTGAACGGGCCTTAGATGCCTACCAGCTGTAGAAACAATATGAAACATGCCTTTTCCTCTTGTTCTTCTTCTTCGTGTTCTCGTCGTGTATTGAGCCCCCCGTGGGAAAATTTTGGTCCTGGGAACCCGTTGTTGCTATGCTCATACTCTTGGACGCCTACCAGCTGTAGAATCAAGATGAAACATGTCTTTTCCTCTTCTTCTTCTTCTCATCGTGTATTGGTTAGTTATTTGAACCCCTCCGCCCCGCCTTCACCTGCGAAGCTAAGAGCGGAAGCTTCTCATATCATTGGGTAGCTATTTTGGACCCCACCTCAACCCTCTGATATTCAGTGATCGAAGCTTCCCAATTGATTGGTCTTCGTCTTCTCGTCTTGTATTGGATAGTTATTTTGGACTCCCTTAGCCCTCTGGCGAAGAGTATACTTACTTATATGTTGATTGGCGTTGGGTCCTTTGTAGTGTAGCATATGATATTTATCGTTCGAAGCTCTTCATTTCGAAGCACTATAATGCTTTCAAGTGTTCAATGCTCTTTCTCTCTCTTTCTTCAAGAATTGAACCCGGACCCCCCATGTAAGTAAAGATGTGTTAATTAGTATTCAGAGTCACTTTTGTAGATAGGCCAAGTATGAAATTACGTTAATCGAACTTAGGAAAGATGTGTTAATGATTGTATGTATAATCGAACGCCCCGAGAGAAACTATGAACACGATGTTGTTTACCATAAAATTAATCCAACTCGAGGTGAGCACTCTATCACTGAGGCTCAGTGTCCGCATATAGATTAGATTTTTATTTCAAGAAAGCTTCGAAAATAAAAATATATATCACTTTTACAGGTAGACCAAGTATGAAATTACGTTAATCGAGCTTAGGAAATATGTGTTAATGATTGTATGTATGTATAATTGAACTTCCTAATGCTGAACAAAGTTATATTAAAACGTAATAAAGGATATATGTTTTGCTTTCAACGGGAATCGAACTTAGGCCATAAATAACAAACATAAAATAAATTAAAAATACATCACATTATTATTATTATTATTATTATTATTATTATTATTATTATTATTATTATTATTTTGGGGGAGTTAAAGTGAAGCAGACAACTAACCTTGATTGTAGCTTCGCTAACTTACGATATAAAGATTCTGTACACAAAAATCCATTTTGGTGGGAGATGGGATCGAATTTGGTACTTCAAGATTTAGAGTCCTTGCATGAAAAAAAAGAATTTCATGTATATAGCACTTCGCATTGATTTTCGTTTCACGACAGAAAGGAACGAATTAACTTAATGTCTTAAAATATTCAATGCTTTCTCACCGAAAATCGAACCCGGACCCTAAATATGCTTTCATTTTGAAAACTCTCTCATCGAAATCGAACGCAAGACCGTGGTTCTTCGTAAGTGTATGAGACATGTATAAACATTTTCGACTGACTTCCACATCAGCGGAACAGAACTCATGATCTTAGGGTCAATACCCCCCACGAAAGTTCATGTTCATTAGATTGGAATTTAGTGTCCCTTTTAGTACCGTACATATGTTGTTTGCTCATGAAAAAGACCACATGGGTGCATGCTGAGGATTGAATAAAGGGATATATTCTGTACAAACATAATTTGCTTGATCATTTTATTCACATTTTACCTTGCTTCTCTGCTAAACATTTTAGTATTTGGTAGGAACTGGGATCGAATTTGATACTTCACGATCTAGAGTTGAATTAAGTTTGTCTTAGTTTCACTTTCTGTACTGCTCATATGTTGTTTGCCATATGCCATTGGGTGCATGCCGAGGATTGAATACTGTAATGATAATGAAAATAAAAATTAGTGATATTGTTGAATGAAGATTTGGGTTGCAGCATATGTCCTTGCATAAAAAAAAGAATTTCACGTATATAGCACTTCGCATTGATTTTCGTATTCACAACAGAAAGGATCGAATTAACTTAATGCCTTAATGCTTTTTCACCGAGAATCGAACCCAGACCTCAAGGATCGTGGTCCTTAAGTGTATGGTAGATGTATAAACAAGATGAAACATGATTTCCTCTTCGTCATCCCCTTCCTCCACCGTGCATGCGTGCACAGATATCTGTATGCATAGTGTCATTAGTCCCTGTTGATGAGTTACTGAAGTAACATGGCTATGTAAATCATTATACTATTGACAAACTCTTATTAACTGGAAATATTTGGTTTCATAGATTTCGGACATAATTGAACATAGAAACGTAAGCAAGATTCCATTTAAGCAGACCTTTAGAGAATACGAATTGTGGGAGATTAAGAATGGAGCTGCGACCGAATTCTGTATCTGAAAGGATACCATTGCAACAAGTGCCAGAATTAAAATATATTAATGCATATAAATGTTTTGGCCCTCAATATAATCAGTATTATACAAAGGAATTACGTTTAAGGACATTCGAACATTGGCCTGTTTCAATAAAACAACGTCCGGAACAATTAAGTGATGCTGGATTTTTTTACACGAACAAAAGAGACCAAACTATATGCTTCTATTGTACTGGTGGATTAAAAGATTGGACTGATAACGATATTCCATGGGTAGAACATGCGAAATGGTTTAACAATTGTCCATTTCTTCACCTTAAAAAAGGATATGCGTTTATTAAACGAATACAGGAAAAGTACTCTGATATGCAAGTATTTCGTAGTGCTGCGAATGATGATATACATAAAAATGTTAGTAAGAGTTGCAATAATGAACTTTCCTTTCAATATAATACAATTTGAAGTGCAATTTTAATAAAGTTCCATTACATACTTTTTCCTTGTATATAACTGTAAAAAGTACATGTACATATTCTAAAGTTATCAAAACATTGTGTATTTATACAAATAATTCACGTATGTGCTATTATGTATATCCTTCAGGGTTTTTATTGATATTGGTGCATTAGTATCGTATTTGCAAAGGGGAAGTGTATGTTTAACATATAAATGAATGAAGATTAATTGATCTGGACGTAACATGTACGATCTTGAATTTGTTGAATTGATATCTACATCGTAAGTGTATAGGACATGTATAAACAAGATGAAAGATGATCATTATTAACGGAATGAACATCAGTTATCGAAGTGTGTCTCTTGATAAGAACGGATGTGTGAACATTGATGATGAAAGATTGAAATTGGAAATGAAAGTGTTTTTCAAAGAAAAACTCATAGATTCAGTTATGGCTGATTTATTTGATAGTGTGCAAAGAGAATCAAGGTTGACGGAAAGCGATACTCATCCGTTAAAGGGTATCGATGGAGTGGACTTCTGTTCATAAAGAAGAAGAAGAAGAATATATTATTTTTTCATTTATACTGAGCAGTGTAGCATTAAAGTTAATAATAATAATAATAATAATAATAATAATAATAATAATAATAATAATAATAATAATAATAATAATAATAATAAAAATATTGAAATTGAAATCTTTTATTTACACATAAATATGTATTTTGTGATCGTTTAGTCGCCTAAATATGATAGGATTTTTTATTAGTGTACTAATGATTTTATTATTCCGATATTTGTCTTGTAGGAATACAGAAAATTCATTTAGAATGACTGATCTGAAAAAGAAATCGTACGGACGTCTTTTTTCACTAAGGAGCCGCTGCGCACTTTTCTTTACTGTGAAGGTCTTTGGTTCGATCAGTGCGACGCACGTTTACAGTAAACAACACTGTGTTCGTAGATTTTCTCGTTCGCATTCGTACTCAAAAATAAATTGAGGAGAAATTCGTGAATTCGTAATCAAGAAAGAAAGTTATCTTTTCGTTTATTAGGTTTTGCAGAAGTCTCTTCTCGTGTTAATTTGCGAACTTGACTAAATTCGTGTGTAAAGTGAAACAATGCCTTAATATTTTATTTCTCGAAATTAAAATCTAGAACGCAGTACGGTAGTTCCAATTTTCTAGTTTATTATCATATATTACTCTTGCTTTAGAATAGAATACGTTTCAATGTAATATTTACTTGATAATGAATTATAAATTTGTACATACATTCAACATATCAGCGTTGGGTTTTGCGAAAACATTTCCTAGAATGGAAGTTATCTTCTGTATATAGGATAGGTCACTGTTTCTCTCTTCAGACATATTTTATCTTTTCTTATTCAACATTACGTCACTTGATGTAAGAACGCCACGGTTCATATCTTTTTCGCTTCTCACTTTTAGTTGATGTTTTGTCTTCACAAGTGATTTAATATTTATCTTCACACGTATGTATTTCATTCTTATAAAATGTAAACTTGCTGTGTTTAAAGACGATGATGATGATGGACGTGTACAGTAGATTTTAAACTTTTAATGAAGTCAATCGATTCTTTTAATGGTAGACTTTCGTTTTGAATGTAATTACTTTTCAGTTGCTGCACTCTGCAAAACTCCTCAAGAAGTCATTATTACCACCCTGAGAAAATTGAAGGTGATTTCTTTACTTTTTTTAAAAAAAATATTTACTTTCAAAGCCCTTTTATACAAGCAAAGTCTACCAAAACAAAGTCACCGAGAAACGTGTATATACAGTACAATCAATAAAGCAAGCAAACAGGTAGTGCATACATTATTATTATTATTATTATTATTATTATTATTATTATTATTATTATTATTATTTTGACATAGTCGTCATATCGCTTGAGGCACTTGTCGCATCACAAAGGTCGGTCAAAACGTTACAGATACCGTTCACTATAACTCGATAATGGTATGCATTACACACCTCCAAACAAGCTAGTTTCAAAGTTGTATGTTTCGTGTAGTTTGCGTGTCACTTTAAGTATATTCTGTTTCTTATACAACTTAAAAAGAGAAGGAACAAATGTGAACACTCTATCAATGGACGTAGAAACGTACGGGAGCACTAATGGAAAACCCACCACAAACACGATGCTCTTCATCACTAATTTACTTGAGTAAGGATTGAAACAACGACCTCCACACATGTTAATCCTCCAAACGAACTGAAAGTTGTAGAAATTAATACTTTATGATCTCAACGATGATTAAAATAGATCAAGTGAGTTTCACTTTACATTGCAAATTGCTTTGTTATCTCTGACCGTTGTTGTGATACGATGATAATATTCAAACCTAAAATGAAGTGAAGTGAAATCTTTCAGTTTTACGTCCCACGATTATGCCGGGTAGGCTAAAGGAGACGGTGTCGATGAGAAATGAATGAAAAGATTAAATGAATGGGAAACGGTAGAACTCCGAGAAAACCCACAAGCACGGTGTTTGTCCACCAGAAATTCCACACGACTCGAGATGCGATCAAATTAGGGACCCCCAAGCACTGGATATGAACCGTCTACCACTGAGCCACCACACCCCTCAAACCTAAAATGTAATAGGTTTGTACATCATGTGGTTCCCCGGAAAAATAAACATCGGATCGGATTAAATATATTCCTGCAGAACTTAATTCTTGTTATCTATTATCGATTTTGCTTTATTTCGATTAACGTTAAAACCAAAAATGATTTCTATCATTACCAATTTGAAAAGAGGATTAAGAGAAGTGATACGGCATAGGCTATTTTCGGAACGATGAATTGTTTTCAAAGAAACCAGTTCTCGATGTTACCGTTTTGCTCTATGATAATGAGCGTTAACATTTCTATTATTTCAATTTGAAAAGAATTAAAGAGATGACAGAATTTATTTTGGAACTGTGAATTTTTTTCAAAGAAACCAGTTTTCGATCTTACCGTTTTGGGTGTTGATTCTCGAAGTATTCTCAAAAATCTTTTGTCGTCTCGTCTCGTTTTGGAAATGTAAGTACAAAATGTAGCCCTGGTTTTATCTAGAAATTATCAGCATCCTTTCGCTTTACTAGTATGACACCCGCGCTAACCACTAAAGCATCAAAATATCAGTCAGTCAATTAGACGGATAGACATAGCTCTTTCATGTGGCTTCGCGTTGCATTGCGGTCTGGAAGTAAACTTCACAATGCATTGTAGTATGAAAAAAAGACAAGTATACAATGCAAGATTACTTACGAAGAAGGCCCATAAACCGTGAGAGTTGAATTTTGATGAAAATTAGTGACAAGATTCGTAGTAATAGTCACTCGATGCGCAAATGTTTCGTTAATCTGCTACACCGACGTCATTTTGAAATCCAATAGGCAATGTCCAGGAATACCCTTTTGGCACAAAAATGAAAAAGCTTTTGGTACATCTGACTTCAACATTGTAAACCGGGATACAGCATCTATATATGGGAGTACTTCCAGTGCATGATCGCCATTTCGAAAGTCACCATATTGAATCGCGGTCAAATATGATAAATGGCAAAGGGGTCATGTGGGCTATCAAATAGCACTGAAATTTACTCTTAAATCCATTTTCGTAACCAAAGTTTACATATCTGTTTTTATTTCAAAGTTAAGAGCTCTCTCACCCACAGGAACCTATAAATACTGTGCAAGTTAAATTTGTGTTATGATATATGGTCATGCGAGCAAATGCAGGGTTTCAACTAATGCAGTAGTAGTCATTTGATCTACAATAGCCACTGTATCTATCAGATCTTGAGCCTAGTGGGCTAAATCATTAATTAAATTGAAATGCCCGTAGTGAAAAATGGAGTAGCAGCGCTGTAACAAATTATACCTATTTCAAAGTGCGCTATATATATGAGTCTGTGTGTGTTGCGATTATGCATAGTATTTATGTGCTGTAATATAAGTTAGGTGCAACGGCACATATGACTTTACAAGGATATGTCTTGAAATTATTAGAAAAATAATAGAAAAACTATCAGAAAAATAATATAAACTGGTGCCCATAAGCAAATATTAACCTACTAACCTTTTGCTCTTCAGTTGTGATGATGGAGATCCATAACGAAGTGATTAGCACCCAACATCATGGAGCAGTACAAACACCTAACAAATGCACTTTCGTCACAATCTTGGTGACCACAGACACTATTTTCTACTTGCAACACAGTCTCCAGAACATTTATAAATGAACCAACTATTGCTCTTGTGACATACCCACATTTATGCCATGCACATACAATATGTCCTTTAGGACTATCGCACAAAATTGATGATACACAACACAATGCATTTTCATTATGAAAATTCTGTCATATAATTTGTCAGTGTACCACAAACAATAAATTTATGTTGAAAATAATCCTCATGTCTTCGAATTACCAGCTTATATTGCCGGAAAAATATACGTCAAGAGGTTGAATACATTTGGTGCTATTTGTTTGGTATAACTTCAGCAAGAATATTTTTCCCATGTAACAATTCTCGCACGTCTGCATCCGTCTGTCCACTCCACGAGTCAAGCAATAGCATGAAATCCTCTTTCACATCAGGAATAAACACGTCTTTTAGCCACCACTTGACGTGTTCGCGAATGAGTTCATCTGATTTACTCGCATTAATAACAATGTTGAAAGGTGTCTGTCTAGCTAACTATTTTTTCACTTTGGGTCCGAATACGCCTTTAGGCTCCTGGAAACATGTGCCTAGCCGTACTGGGGAAATGTGAATTTGGATGGTATATACGTGTGACACTGTACTATGTTTCTCACCTTTTTCTGACAGAGTTCTACCAGAGGTCATTTCGTACTCAAACCCAGACTGATCAGTATTAAAGATGCATTCACTGTTGTACTGTATCTCATGTATTATTTTATTAATTTTAATCACAAAATTTTGGGCATTATTAAGTAATTCACCTTCGTTTCCAACATCTTTATTCGTTACAACTTGAGTAATCCTTCGTGAGCGAATCCTGTGCTCTTTCTTAAATTTGTTAATGAAACCACGAGAAGCACGGAATGGATAGTTCATTTTCCTCGTTGTCAGTAATATCCACGCTTTTAAATGATAATCATGTACCGTAAGTCCTTTAGTGCCATAAATGTTGAACGTCTTTAATACTTCGTATTTCAGTAGTGACATGACATGAGAGCGAGGAGGTTTGTTATGTAATTTCAAAGCCTTATACACAAACGCCGTATTGCATTTGAATTTCTTCGCTGCAACTGCAACAGTGTTACGTTTCCCATTTTTTCTCAATAATGCAACGTGCTCCTGAATTTGTATTTGTTAACGACAGCTTCTGTTACACGTACAGATTTAGATCGGCTTGAGATGGCATCTCATACTCGCTCGTAGAAGGCTCACTGTCACTAATTGATGGACTAGTTATCTGTTCTAAATCCATTTCGTTTGTCGAATTTTCATGTTCACTCTCTGTGTCAGTGTCTACATCTAATGTGTTACTAACTGTTAGAGAAACGTCACCATCATATTTGCTTGCTATCATTGCAAGCAATGTACCTGCAAATCTCTTATCTTCTACCCCATTCTCACTCACGATACTATATTTTTCCACCACTGCTTGATTTAAAATGTTGACTACGTTTATTGGATTAATTGTTCGCATTTTATGCACGGAACGAATGTTTCACTGGTCCAAGAAATGCGTTCGTACCGAACCTCACACGCTTGCCCGCACCAAAATTGCTGTACTACTACCGTTTGTCATTCGGAGACAAATACCATACACCTCACTGCACACCCTGTTGCAATTGCCTGTAGGGAAACACTCTAAATTCTGCGTGCTATGTCTTAAAACCCTAAACAATAGTCGTCAAGAGAACTAATAAGTATACTTTGTTAGTTTTTAATAATACGGAGTACAATATTGGGGAAATTCACCACATTTTCATAGAGTATTTCAAACACAGAGAGTCATATATATCATTGTGAGTGTTAAAGCACATGAATAAACAAGTCCCAAAATAAATTTCTTGAGTTTATTTATCACAGTTTTGATATGAAAACTAGTCTTGTCCTTATTATAAACGAGTGTTTTATCGTTAAAGGTGGAAAGATGCAGATATTTAATTATTTAATATTGAAGGAAACGTCAAGAAAGAGGCTTGTTTTATGGATTGCAACCTGATATTGAATTTTATAATAATCTTTATTGCCATTTATTCTTAGCAGATTTGTATGCATTCTCTTATCACTAGACTTTCTGATCGATATGCGCTAAAAACGGCAAAACATGCATGCAAATATGCGCTAAAAATCACGAAAATATGCACTGAAAATATGCAAATATGCACTAAAAATTGTAAATATGCACCAATCAAAAGCTAAAGTTAAATGAGGAATTTTATTATCTTTAGAGAAAAAAATGTTGTATTATTTGAACTACTTATACTTGGTGTATAACTATGATGCATTCATGCTACAATACACTTGGTCTTATCTGGCAAAAACATGCATTTATCAGTCAAAACATTACTGTACATCGAAACTGTTCCTTCCGTGTCACGGATCGTTAAGAGACAGATTTCAAAGAAGCAATGTTACTTGCCGATAAATCTAAAATTCGTGCACGTTGTTCCCAGGAACAGTTTATTGATTCCGTGCATTTTCACACGGTGCAATCTCGCACGGTGCTCATTATCGAGCAATTTCACACGGTCCTGGTTATCGCATTAATCAGCCAGCAGGTGTGGTGCATTTTCACACGGTCCATCTGCAATCACGTGATTCACCCTGAAACTCCTTTCACTACAAGGGGAGGGAGGACAGAACAAGTATGAACTAAGTAAGAACAGAGAAAGAGCAAATACAAGTTAAATATGAACAATTGCAATTAATACTAGAGAAGCTAGAAAAAAGAAAAAAATTAACAAACACACGTTATAATAAAGAAGAGGAAAATAATTACAAAAATAAAATAAAACTAATAACGAAAATAATAGCAAATTAAAGTACATGAAAAAAAATTCAGAAAAACAAATAATCTTGCGAAAACAGACTAAAATGTGTTACTGGTTTCCACTCCAAATTGATATCGTCTCTGCAGGTCGACTTTCAAGGCATTCTGCTTCTAAGTTGATCAAGATCTCTATTTTCGGAAATAATGTATGGACAATAAAGTCATTCTCCACAGCAAAGAATAAAATAAGCACTTTGTTAATGAAGTCGGAACCCATTGTTTAAAAATAGAAAGATGAGTTAAATAAACTTTTATTTTGTGATTATTCTTTTCCTGTTACTGCTTAGTTATCTCTGCAGGTGCGTATGGCCATGGTACACCTGTGAATCATGTCATTGGAGGGTGGGGGATAAATAGGGTATAAAAGAATCGCCCTTGATGTCTAATTCCTTAATTTTAGTGTTTTCGTTGTTGGGTGAACATAGTGATTCAACGTAGAAATGGAGTTTATAACAACTAGCAGAGGTAATCGTCTCTTAGTTCATGCAGAGTTCCAGTACTACATGCAGAGAGAAAACAGGGATCATACAGTATGGGTAAGTATCGTATTAATAGAATTAGGATTTTCTGTAAAAATTCATGTTTCCTTTTTTTATGTTCTTAATTTCTTTTCTTTTTTTTTTGGGGGGGGGGCGAAGGCTTCATATAATATGACTAGACATCGGATTTTTATGCAAATGCATTGTTTGCTCGTATGCATCTCTGTTAAATTTGGTAGGGGTTTCTAGAAATAATAATATAGTCCGAATTTGAAGCTTTGTAGTGCATATAAATGCATATTTCAAAGGTTAGAGCATATATTAGTACTCAAGAGCATATTCAGCACATTTTATAAGTTTTTATTTCAGATGTATGCTTACAACATGGAATAAATCCAGTTTTAGTTTATATTTTCAATACATTTACATGCCTATGCAACGGAAGGGCTTTTTGCATGAGAAGATGGAAGAATTCCTAATTTATAGACGACCAATAATGTTAGAAACCGATCACCAGAGCAGAAATGCCCACAATTACCAAAACGTTAAGAGAAATCTGATAATAATAACGACATTGTAATATCGTGTCGACATCAATTCAGAAACAAGAGATACGAGTATTGCTACTCAGTGAATGCTTAGCTCTAGTTGGTGAAGTTCGACACGAGCTCCGGTCATTTTCTGGTAAATTCGGGCACTCCTTGAAAAAAAATGACGGATCTTATTGGGAGAAACTCCAACTAAAAATAATTGAAGCCATGGGAAAATATCTCCAAGGGTTAAATTTCAATTTGCCAAAATATATATATATATACTACACTTGCTCCTCTGCGTAAATATTGTATAGTAACATCTATTGATGTTAATAGTTCATTTTGTGGCTACAAATGTCATAAACGGATACCAAAAAATGAAGAGAAGCATCTTGTGATACACTGTAAGGCTAATTGCGGGAAGAGTAAACCCTTGAAAACGATTATTATTATTATTATTATTATTATTATTATTATTATTATTATTATTATTATTATTATTATTATTATTATTATTATTATTATTATTATTTGTACAATGGAAACGTGTAGACTCGTATTATTTCGTCCCGGCGGGAGCTCATGTGGTTCGGATTCCACGTTAATAAGTAGGCCCACGTCTCATATAGACTCGATGCTGAACGGAACGTTAAACTCAAAATCAACTCAACTCGTATTATTTCGTGTTAATTGAATCCACTGTAAAATACAAATGTCAAGAAAACCAGAGATCGTGTTCTCATATAACTTAATTCCATTATTTGTGTGTGTTTTAAAACGTTAAGAGTATGTAACCTATAACTATTATAAAAGTAAATTCTAAAAAGAAGTCCCTGAAGTTGTATGCATATTTCATAAATTTTAAGTGCATAAAAATCCGATGTCTAGACATGACATGTTCTCGTAATACATGTTAGTTTCTTTTAATGAAGTAGGTTGGCTTATATTGTGGATTTAATACATTCTTAGTTTTCTTGGTGGTTGTTTTCATAAACTGGGCACCGATCGTCTAAGGCACTCGAAAATATGCAATAATGTATGATATCTTACTTTATGATATCTTACATGTATGATGGTATTTTGAAAATTTCGTAACTTTTAATCTTTATCTGAATTACAAGAACAGTATCTGTATTACTTTTAATCTTTATCTGAGAGGACAGTATACTTGCTTCTCTAAAGCATAAATATTTTTTCACGTTGTTTTAGTACTTCTAATATAGTAAAGCCCCAATTATCCGCGGAATTTGGTAGCAAGGGCACCAGAGATGGCGAAAATCTCCGATAACCCAAAAATATTTCAGCATAAACACTGTTTTATTGTACGAACAAGACATAATAAAACTTTTAAAATATGTACAATACAGCAGAAAATTGGAAATATTGATTTTTACAATGCAATTTATTTTTATGTATTAGAACATACAGTACATATCTGCGTACGGATTGTCATCCCGCAGCGACTCGAGTACTTATGAAAAATAATAGGCGGCTGCAGCAGGGCTTAAAAAAAAGTACTCGCGGATAATCGGAGCTTTACTGTGTTTAAAAATTAACTTTCTTTCATGTGATATTTTGCCTAAACAAATATCTACACATATATAATTGCGTAAAAGGAAGTAATAACACAAATTCGCATGTTTTTATGTTTCATTTTTTAAACAAAACATACTTATGAATAATAATTTATTTTGTACATTTGTAACCGAGCAAACGCTTTTTTATGTGTGTGTACGTATATGCGAAAACACATTTCAATTGTTTATTTCAGAAGCTGATGTTTTATTATTATTATTATTATTTTAGCTATGCATCAACATACAGAAGGTAAATTGCCATGGCAGGCTCAATCTGCCCAAGACAGAAGATAAAATAGCAGTCGTGGAACGAGATCATCAGTGTGTACCTGATGTTGCAGTTTGCGAGATACGAAAGCGACTTTCAAATTGCAAGAAGAGAGCAAGAGACGAGATCCTTACACCAGTGTCTGTTATCTTCAAAGAAGAAATGGCTGTTCCAATTAATCAAGGTCTGGACCTAGTAACCTCCATACCATCGTATGATCAGAAGAAAGGGGGTTTAAATGGTGTTAGAAGGAAATCACTCGGCATACATCAAGGTGCACCGACTCCTAGAAATATCTGCTTTCCCGATTATATGATTCGGTTTGAAGATGGTACCTCGTTTCTACAGTACGACGCACTGGAAGGAGACGGACGAATTCTGTGTTTTGGTTACGAGGGTTTGAAACCAGCACTGAAGGAAACCGAACAATGGTTTTTTGACGGAACGTTCAAGAGTTCCTGTGAGTATTTTTCCCAGTTATACACCATACATGCAGACATAGGAAGCACACATGATAAGACACTGGTTGTACCGGTCTTGTATGCATTGTTGCCAGATAAAACAGAGCGAACATACGAACAACTGTTTACATTTCTTAAAACGTGGTCTGGCCAGAACGAACCTCGAGTGTTAAAAATAGATTTTGAACTTGCTGCAATCAATGCGTTGCGTGCAGTGTTTCCCAATTCACAGGTTTCCGGCTGCCATTACCATTTCAACCAGAGTATCTGGCGGAAGATTCAGAGTATAGGTCTCGACGAAGAATACCTCCACAATGAAGATGTACGCCATCATGTTCGCATGTGTAGTGCATTGGCATTAATACCAACAAGCAGGATCGATGAAGGTTGGCTCACCGTCATGGAGGACTGTCCATCTGGCCAGAAAATCGAAATGTTCAACGATTATTTCATTGAACAATGGATGGATAATCCAAATGTTCCAAGAGAAATATGGAACTGCAACGGTCAAAGGCACAGAACAAACAACCCAGTGGAGGGTTGGCACAATAAGTTAAATCGCACCATATCTAAGAGTACACCACATATCTTTGAGCTTGTGAGTGTATTAAAAGCAGATGCGACAGCTAGTTTTCATGCTTTCGCGAGACAGGGCTTAGACTGCAATTCGGAGAAGCGTAGAAAATTCACTTTCATCCGTCTTGACGAACGATTGCAATTAGTCCTGGAGAAGCTAGAAAATGGCGCAGACCTTAAAAATTGCTTGAGAAGCTTGAGCTATCTCCAAAAGCTAAGATAATGGGCTATGAACTGTAAAAATTGGTTGACGACGTACAAAAGTAGAAGGTTCCATCTTAACGACGTGCTGTTTGCTCGGAAAATAACAAGATGACAAGGTTCTTCTTAGAACCGCCTTGGAGTATGGAGCTAATATTGTGTGTTTTACAAATCACAACGTTTTTCTATGCTTTAGGGCGGGCACATTTTTCTTCGATTGTTGAACTACCTGTCTGAATTCTCTGATGTGCTGCTTATTTTATTCTTTATTTATTTTAATATGTGATTATTCTATCTTCTGTCCCTAATTATTTTAATTTTTGATTATTCTTTATTTGTTCTTATTTTCATTTGCTGTTCTTTATGTATTAATATCTATTTCCGATAGTTTCTGTTATTTTTTCATTTATTTCAATTTCTTATTGTATATGCTATTTTTCTCTTCTTCTTTACTATTGTTTTTATTTACTGATTTCTTTGTTCTATCTTGTTCTTTGTTATTCTAATTTCTGCTTACTTTCTTCATTATTCTTTTTGTGAAAGTGAAACATTTTCTAAGCTCTCCTTCTCTAATATTAATTGCAATTGTTCGTATTTAACTTGTATTTGCTCTTTCTCTGTTCTTACTTAGTTCATAGTTGTTCTGTCCCCCCTCCCCTTGTAGTGAAAGAAGTTTCAGGGTGAATCACGTGATTGCAGATGGACCGTGTGAACATGCACCACACCTGCTGACTGATTAATGCGATAACCAGGACCGTGTGAAATTGCTCGATAATGAGCACCGTGCGAGATTGCACCGTGAGAAAATGCACGTCACCAGTTTATTTACATTAGACAAAAATTTTATGCCAGGATTTTTCGCTTCTATTGACTGTGTTTTTCGAAGAATTGTTTGTCAGATGTCTTGGTGGCGTCTGTTTCGTTACTGAATCGAACAGCTCAAATGCACTTGTAAATCCTAATACCCGCTCTTCTAATCTCGTTATAATCTTTGAAATTGAACTGAAATGAGTATTCATATACGTAAGGCGCTCTTAATGTTTTCAGCTCCGTAAGCGTCCAAAGCTTCTTGAATACATTTTATTTGGTTTCTTCGGGTTCAAACAGCTCATAGTCAATAGGTGAAATTAAAATACATCTACTCATATATATATATATATATATATATATATATATATATATATATATATATATATATATATATATATATATATATATATACACAAATAGAAACAATGCGCCAAGTATCTGTAAATAAACAATACATATATTAAGAGAAGTAAATAAACATTTCTGGCATAAGCATATAATAAAACCTGCCTAGGGAAAATTGAACACACAAAAATTTCGATTACAGATTTTAAAGTTAACGAAGATAGATCCATGCTTAGAAAATACCTTAGATAATAAATAACTAAAGTACATACGTATAATGGACATAGTGAGATAAAATAAAATGTTGTACATAGGCCTACCGTATTCAATTCTAGTATTAATGTATGCTACGAATTAATATATTAAAACTTCAAAACAAAAAAGTCTACATACGGTTTAAAAGGCCAAGACAAAAAACATATGCTAGGCCCTTTTCAGCTCTCCTTCCTATACCAGTAGTAATTGCAGCACCTGAGGAAACTTTTTGGCCCCTGGGTCCCTGCCTCAGGACCCATGGTCCCTGGCCGGGGTCAATGACCTACTGGTACATAGGACCACCCCCTCTAAATTTTGGCAGGGGTACCATGGCCCACCCCCTAAATTTTGGCAGGGGTACATAGGACCACCACCCTTAAATTTTGGAAATTGCCAAATCTAAAAATTTGGTATGGTAGCCTAGGACCACAGTATGTACCTCGATCCGTATTGGGTGTCTATGTCGTTCCCTTTCATGGGTAAAAAATTGCCAAAAAATCAAATTTCGGGGGTTTTTGACCTAATTTATCCCCTTTGATGAGGTGTTATTACCCTATATGGTTATATGGGCGTATACAGGGATCCATTCTCTTTCATAAGACATGGGTATATTAATGCACCCCTTGAAAAATTTGGGAGGGGTACCTTGGCCCACCCCTTAAATTTTGGAAATTGACCAATTTAAACATTGGGTATTATAGTACAGGACCCTAATATGTATTATGATAAATTTGGGTGGTCCACCATGTTCCCTTCTAGGGGTACAAAATTGCCAAAATATAAACGTGAGCAATACGTAGTACCACGTGTTTGGTTTTTGGTCGATTTTATCCCCTTTGATGAGGTGTTATTATCCTATATAGTTATATGGTCATGTATAGGGGTCCATTACCTTTCATAAGATATCGGTATATTTGTGCACTCCTTTAAAAATTTGGGAGGGGTACATTGGCCCACCCCTTAAATTTTGGAAATTGCTCATTTTATATATTTGGTATTATAGTACTGGACCCTAACATGTATTATAATAAATTTGGGTGGTCCACCTCGTTCCCTTCTAGGGGTACAAAATTGCCAAAATATAAACGTAAGCAATACGTTGTACCACGTGTTTGTTCTTTTGGCCCAATTTATCCTCTTGGATGAGGTTCTATTACCTTATATGGTTATATGGTTATGTATAGGGGTCTATTCCCTATCATAAGACATAGGTACATTTGTGCACTCCTTTAAAAATTTGGGAGGGGTACTTTGGCCCACCCCTTAAATTTTAGAAATTGCTCATTTTATATATTTGGTATTATAGTACTGGACCCTAACATGTATTATGATAAATTTGGGTGGTCCACCTCGTTCCCTTCTAGGGGTACAAAATTGCCAAAATATAAACGTAAGCAATACGTTGTACCACGTGTTTGGTTTTGACCTAAGTTATCCCCTTGGATGAGGTCCTATTACCTTATATGGTTATATGGTTATGTATATTGGTCCATTCTCTATTATAAGACATGGGTATATTGATGCACCGCTTGAAAAATTTGGGAGGGGTACCTTGGCCCACCCCTTAAATTTTGGAAATTGACCAATTTAAACATTGGGTATTATAGTACAGGACCCTAATATGTATTATGATAAATTTGGGTGGTCCACCTTGTTCCCTTCTAGGGGTACAAAATTGCCAAAATATAAACGTGAGCAATACGTAGTACCACGTGTTTGGTTTTTGGTCGATTTTATCCCCTTTGATGAGGTGTTATTATCCTATATAGTTATATGGTCATGTATAGGGGTCCATTACCTTTCATAAGATATCGGTATATTTGTGCACTCCTTTAAAAATTTGGGAGGGGTACATTGGCCCACCCCTTAAATTTTGGAAATTGCTCATTTTATATATTTGGTATTATAGTACTGGACCCAAACATTTATTATAATAAATTTGGGTGGTCCACCTCGTTCCCTTCTAGGGGTACAAAATTGCCAAAATATAAACGTAAGCAATACGTTGTACCACGTGTTTGTTCTTTTGGCCCAATTTATCCTCTTGGATGAGGTTCTATTACCTTATATGGTTATATGGTTATGTATAGGGGTCTATTCCCTATCATAAGACATAGGTACATTTGTGCACTCCTTTAAAAATTTGGGAGGGGTACTTTGGCCCACCCCTTAAATTTTAGAAATTGCTCATTTTATATATTTGGTATTATAGTACTGGACCCTAACATGTATTATGATAAATTTGTGTGGTCCACCTCGTTCCCTTTTAGGGGTACAAAATTGCCAAAATATAAACGTAAGCAATACGTTGTACCACGTGTTTGGTTTTGACCTAAGTTATCCCCTTGGATGAGGTCCTATTACCTTAGATGGTTATATGGTTATGTATAGGGGTCTATTCCCTATCATAAGACATAGGTACATTTGTGCACTCCTTTAAATATTTGTGAGGGGTACCTTGGTCCACCCCTTAAATTTTAGAAATTGCTCATTTTATATATTTGGTATTATAGTACTGAACCCTAACATGCATTACGATAAATTTGTGTGGTCCACCTCGTTCCCTTTTAGGGGTACAAAATTGTCAAAATATAAACGTAAGCAATACGTTGTACCACGTGTTTGTTTTGGCTCAATTTATCCCCTTGGATGAGGTCCTATTACCTTATATGATTATATGGTTATGTATATTGGTCCATTCTCTATTATAAGACATGGGTATATTGATGCACCCTTTAAAAATTTGGGAGGGGTACCTTGGCCCACCTCTTTATTTTGGAAATTGCCCAATTTGAACATTTGGTATAATAGTATAAGACCCTAATATATATATATATATATATATATATATATATATATATATATATATATATATATATATATATATATATTACTATAAATTTGGGTGGTCCATCTCGTTCCCTTTCATGGGTACGAAATTGCCAAATTTTAGTACAACCACGTGTTTCGTTTTTGACCTAATTTATTCACTTGGATGAGGTCCTATGACCTAATATGATCATATGGTCATGTATAGGGGTCCATTTTCTATCATAAGACATAAGTACATTGATGCACCCCGGGAGGGGTATCATAGCCAATCCCTTAAATTTTGGAAATTTTTCAATTTAAGCATTCGCTATCATAGTACATGACCTCAATATGTATCATGATAAATTTGGGTGGTCCACCTTGTTCCCTTTCATGAGTAAAAAAAAATGCCAAAATATAAACATAAGCAATATGTTGTATCACGTGTTTGGTTTTTGGCCCAATTTATCCCGTTTGATGCGGTCTTATACCGTATATGGTCATATGGTCATGTATATAGTTTCATTTCCTATCATAAGACATGAGTACATTGATGCACCCTTTAAAATTTTGGGAGGGGTATCTTGACTCATCCACTCAGTTTTAGAAATTGTTTAATATAAGCATTTGGTATCTTCGTACAGGTCTTCAATATGTACCACTATAAATTTGGATGGTCCACATCGTTCGCTTTCATGGGTAAAGAACTACCAAAAATCAAATTTCGGAGGTTATTGACCCTTTGATAAGTATTTAGCACGTTATATGGTTTATTACCTTTATATGTTTATGTTCTCTTTTAAATTTCGGAATTATAAAATAACAATTTGGTAAACGTTTTCTAGGACCCATTGGTGTTCCTCTTCTGGCCAAATAGTCAAAATTTAAAGGTTATTGACCGGCTTTATTATTGAATAACTACAGGATTTATTACTTTTTCATAAGACACAGGTGTATTTGTGTACCAATCTTAAATTTTGGGAGGTGTACATTTCTTATTGTCATATCAATAACTGGTAATTGTTCATTGGGTAAATCATTATGATCACGTGATCAGTTGAAGGGTAAGGGGAAAAAAGAAGGAATGTCACAAAACTGCATTTTCGAGAAAACAGCGTTTTAATATTGAAAACTGCATATAAAATGAATAGGGTTAGTCAAATCTTTTGACCTTTTCCTTGGACATTTCTACATCTACGGATGCATGGTATATACAGTCAAATAGTACCAAGAGACACCAACAGATAGGACAAAGAACCCCATAAAGTACACACATGGACATTCCTTGTTCTATCCCCTTACCCTTCAGTTATTGACCTATGATGGGATTAGGAGTACAGGACATTGGTACATTTAAACTTTGTAGGATAATTTGAGAATGCGTCATTGGTATTGATTATTACAGCCAAATATAAACGTAAGCAATACGATGTACCACGTGATTGACCTTGATGAGGTAGTGTACAGGGATACATAGCTAACCTTATTGAATCTTATGACTCATAGTCTTAAGGGAATACATGCTACAACACTGGCAAAGTTATTGTTGATGCAATTTGATTGGTTGATCACTATCTTTCGTGCAATCTGATTGGCTGATCACTATCTTTCGTGCAATCTGATTGGTTGCTGATTTTCAAATCTTTGCTGCATTCAGTTTTAAGTTTTGTTTAACATTTAAAAATCTTGGTTTCGTTCAACATTTTGCACTCACTGATAAATATGATCAAAACCGTTTATTTGTTAATCGAATAGTTAAAACCCGGATAAAGTTTGACGGTTAACCGTGAAACGTGAAATTTTTTTAGTTTGAAAAGTTTTTGTTTGAAAGTTTTTGTTTGAAAACTCTTGTTTCAAATTTGTGTTTGAATTTTTTTGTTTCAGAATTTTGTTTGTAAATTTTTTGTTGCAAAATTTTGTTTGAAAATTTTTAGTTTTTTTGTTGCAAAATTTTGTTTGAAAATTTTTAATTTTTTTGTTGCAAAATTTTGTTTGAAAATTTTTTGTTTCGAATTTTGTTTTTTCAAAATTTGGTTTGAAATTTTTTTGTTTGAAAATTTTTGTTTCGAAAGTTTTGTTTGAAATTTTGTTTCAAAGTTGGGTTTGACATTTTTAAAAGTTTGTGCACTCATTAGTAAAGAACCGGAACTGTTTAGAACTAAAACCTCTGGCAACATTGTGGTGCAATAGTACACATCAGAATATGGGGTTGTACTTGAAATGAAAAAACAATTCATTGAAATGGATCATTTTATTACACTCCACATACATCCATACCAGATAGTGGTTCTGGATATTGTCGATACAATGTATTTTGAACTTCTTGCACTAGTTTGTCTTTAGCGTATAATTTTAATTCCAATTGAAGTCTTTTAAGGTCTATTGCGATATCAATTGGTGGAAACTCAATGTCCATTTGATCACAAATAAACTGTTTATCAATACAGGTATGCACCCACGAACGATGTTGACAACCATCACAATATCTAGATACATGTTGTACAATATGCATAACACATTTTTCAAAATAGTACTTTTTTAGAAATATACTTGTTTTGTTGCACACTTCCACTGCATGTTTAACACACTGAAATACGCTGATGAATTTGTTCCATTCCGTTTGTGTTAGATACACCATGTTGCGAGGGACATGGAATGTACTCTTTTTACGTAACAGCACCATCTTCTCTTCGAGGACTGTACGCAGCACCACTTCATGATTTGAGCCTAATGATTTGACTATGGTCACATTTAGCTCATCATGAAAATAATCGTTCATTTGGTCGATTCGTGAACATAATTTTTGCCATTTTTCACAGGTCAGTTGTACACCAAATTGTTCTGCTTTGCCCAATCGAATTACTGGTTCAAATGTTCTAGCACTGATACCAATCATCACATGTTTTGTTTGAAATATATTTATTGGATAATAGCTTGCGAAGATGAATTCTTTATCGTTAGAAGTACACATCTTTCCTCCTGAAAAGCACTTGCTCAAATGATTTCGTGGGATGACAGTGTATTGGTTGATTTATAGAACTACGGCTGACGTCATTGGAAAGGAATGTGCTGACGTTTGAATTCATTGTTTCATCACAGTTGCTGACGTCATGCTGACCAACCAAATTCATACAACTACGGCTGACGTCATTGGAAAGAAATGTGCTGACGTTTGAATTCATGATTTCATCACAATTGCTGACGAATCTGGCTGTGTACTAAATTCAAATTGATGACTTCGACCCAAGAATCCTTTATAACATAAAGATACAGATCCAGTATTTAAGAAACGCAGCAGTTCTTGTTGTTTTGATGCTTCCATGGGTAAATATCTTGCTGGTAAAATTATATTCTTATCATTTTCAAGCTTCACTACGATTCTTAATCCAAACTTTGTAGGGATCATTTGGCTAGCTAAGATTCTATAAGGTACATTCTGTTGTAAATCAGTAATCTTGGTAAATGATTTCATCACATCACGTGTGTTTAGAAACTGCAGACAAGTAGCCATGATGATGTTATCATGAATACTAACTCCAACGATACTTATATATGATGCAAAACTGATGACGTTGCATTATCATGTTCTGACGTGTACTATTGCACCACAATGTTGCCAGAGGTTTTAGTTCTAAACAGTTCCGGTTCTTTACTAATGAGTGCACAAACTTTTAAAAATGTCAAACCAAACTTTGAAACAAAATTTCAAACAAAACTTTCGAAACAAAAATTTTCAAACAAAAAAATTTCAAACCAAATTTTGAAAAAACAAAATTCGAAACAAAAAATTTTCAAACAAAATTTTGCAACAAAAAAATTAAAAATTTTCAAACAAAATTTTGCAACAAAAAAACTAAAAATTTTCAAACAAAATTTTGCAACAAAAAATTTACAAACAAAATTCTGAAACAAAAAAATTCAAACACAAATTTGAAACAAGAGTTTTCAAACAAAAACTTTCAAACAAAAACTTTTCAAACTAAAAAAATTTCACGTTTCACGGTTAACCGTCAAACTTTATCCGGTTTTTAACTATTCGATTAACAAATAAACGGTTTTGATCATATTTATCAGTGAGTGCAAAATGTTGAACGAAACCAAGATTTTTAAATGTTAAACAAAACTTAAAACTGAATGCAGCAAAGATTTGAAAATCAGCAACCAATCAGATTGCACGAAAGATAGTGATCAGCCAATCAGATTGCACGAAAGATAGTGATCAACCAATCAAATTGCATCAACAATAACTTTGCCAGTGTTGTAGCATGTATTCCCTTAAGACTATGAGTCATAAGATTCAATAAGGTTAGCTATGTATCCCTGTACACTACCTCATCAAGGTCAATCACGTGGTACATCGTATTGCTTACGTTTATATTTGGCTGTAATAATCAATACCAATGACGCATTCTCAAATTATCCTACAAAGTTTAAATGTACCAATGTCCTGGACTCCTAATCCCATCATAGGTCAATAACTGATCACGTGATCATAATGATTTACCCAATGAACAATTACCAATTATTGATATGACAATAAGAAATGTACCCCTCCCAAAATTTAAGATTGGTACACAAATACACCTGTGTCTTATGAAACAGTAATAAATCCTGTAGTTATTCAATAATAAAGCCGGTCAATAACCTTTAAATTTTGAATATTTGGCCATAAGAGGAACACCAATGGGTCCTAGAAAACGTTTACCAAATTATGTTATTTTATAATTCCGAAATTTAAAAGAGAACATAAACATATAAAGGTAATAAACCATATAACGTGCTAAATACTTATCAAAGGGTCAATAACCTCCGAAATTTGATTTTTGGTAGTTCTTTACCCATGAAAGCGAACGATGTGGACCATCCAAATTTATAGTGGTACATATTGAAGACCTGTACGAAGATACCAAATGCTTATATTAAACAATTTCTAAAACTGAGTGGATGAGTCAAGATACCCCTCCCAAAATTTTAAAGGGTGCATCAATGTACTCATGTCTTATGATAGGAAATGAAACTATATACATGACCATATGACCATATACGGTATAAGACCGCATCAAACGGGATAAATTGGGCCAAAAACCAAACACGTGATACAACATATTGCTTATGTTTATATTTTGGCATTTTTTTTACTCATGAAAGGGAACAAGGTGGACCACCCAAATTTATCATGATACATATTGAGGTCATGTACTATGATAGCGAATGCTTAAATTGAAAAATTTCCAAAATTTAAGGGATTGGCTATGATACCCCTCCCGGGGTGCATCAATGTACTTATGTCTTATGATAGAAAATGGACCCCTATACATGACCATATAATCATATTAGGTAATAGGACCTCATCCAAGTGAATAAATTAGGTCAAAAACGAAACACGTGGTTGTACTAAAATTTGGCAATTTCGTACCCACGAAAGGGAACGAGATGGACCACCCAAATTTATAGTAATATATATATATATATATATATATATATATATATTAGGGTCTTATACTATTATACCAAATGTTTAAATTGGGCAATTTCCAAAATAAAGAGGTGGGCCAAGGTACCCCTCCCAAATTTTTAAAGGGTGCATCAATATACCCATGTCTTATAATAGAGAATGGACCAATATACATAACCATATAATCATAAAAGGTAATAGGACCTCATCCAAGGGGATAAATTGAGCCAAAACAAACACGTGGTACAACGTATTGCTTACGTTTATATTTGACAATTTTGTACCCCTAAAAGGGAACGAGGTGAACCACCCAAATTTATCATAATACATGTTAGGGTTCAATACTATAATACCAAATATATAAAATGAGCAATTTCTAAAATTTAAGGGGTGGACCAAGGTACCCCTCACAAATATTTAAAGGAGTGCACAAATGTACCTATGTCTTATGATAGGGAATAGACCCCTATACATAACCATATAACCATCTAAGGTAATAGGACCTCATCCAAGGGGATAACTTAGGTCAAAACCAAACACGTGGTACAACGTATTACTTACGTTTATATTTTGGCAATTTTGTACCCCTAAAAGGGAACGAGGTGGACCACACAAATTTATCATAATACATGTTAGGGTCCAGTACTATAATACCAAATATATAAAATGAGCAATTTCTAAAATTTAAGGGGTGGGCCAAAGTACCCCTCCCAAATTTTTAAAGGAGTGCACAAATGTACCTATGTCTTATGATAGGGAATAGACCCCTATACATAACCATATAACCATATAAGGTAATAGAACCTCATCCAAGAGGATAAATTGGGCCAAAAGAACAAACACTTGGTATAACGTATTGCTTACGTTTATATTTTGGCAATTTTGTACCCCTAGAAGGGAACGAGGTGGACCACCCAAATTTATTATAATACATGTTAGGGTCCAGTACTATAATACCAAATATATAAAATGAGCAATTTCCAAAATTTAAGGGGTGGGCCAATGTACCCCTCCCAAATTTTTAAAGGAGTGCACAAATATACCCATATCTTATGAAAGGTAATGGACCCCTGTACATGACCATATAACTATATAGGATAATAACACCTCATCAAAGGGGATAAAATCGACCAAAAACCAAACACGTGGTACTACGTATTGCTCACGTTTATATTTTGGCAATTTTGTACCCCTAGAAGGGAACATGGTGGACCACCCAAATTTATCATAATACATATTAGGGTCCTGTACTATAATACCCAATGTTTAAATTGGTCAATTTCCAAAATTTAAGGGGTGGGCCAAGGTACCCCTCCCAAATTTTTCAAGGGGTGCATTAATATACCCATGTCTTATGAAAGGGAATGGATCCCTGTATACGACCATATAACCATATAGGGTAATAACACCTCATCAAAGGGGATAAATTAGGTCAAAAACCCCCGAAATTTGATTTTTTGGCAATTTTTTACCCATGAAAGGGAACGACATAGACACCCAATACGGATCGAGGTACATACTGTGGTCCTAGGCTACCATACCAAATTTTTAGATTTGGCAATTTCCAAAATTTAAGGGGGGTGGTCCTATGTACCCCTGCCAAAATTTAGGGGGTGGGCCATGGTACCCCTGCCAAAATTTAGAGGGGGTGGTCCTATGTACCCCTAGGTCATTGACCCCGGCCAGGGACCATGGGTCCTGAGGCAGGGACCCAGGGGCCAAAAAGTTTCCTCAGTTGCTGCAATTACTACTATACCTTTGGCTCCCTTCTGATCTATTGTGTATATTGTACTCCTTGTTACATGTCTCTAGACCAGCTAGAGAACGAGTTATGATATTTGAAAGTAACTAGGTAAATTGCGCTTCGTTCAAAAACTCGCACGGTATCTAGGGTCTTAAGTGTGTAGGGTAACAAGTAAAGGAAGACCTTTACAACAATATAGTTTATATAATTAACCACTCACGGAATGTCTAAAATTTTTCTAAACGCTGCATTCCGGAACTTGAAAATTTCCGTCATGAATTATATTTTAACATCCGTTGTTCGCATCACAGGTTCCACCTAATCAAGAGAATTTAATACTTTTCTGTTTACCTTTAAAGTCATGGATCCGTGAAATATTTCTGCTTAAAATAAATTTCGGTTTAATAAGGGGTCTGTTGAAGGCAGTTTTTACTGTGTTAAAAGCCTGTATGAAAAAAGCCCTATGTTCTTGTTTAAAAGAAAATAAATCCATTTGAAATTACTTTTTGTATCCAGTTATGTGCTAAATCCTAGAATATTTTCTTCTAACGTAACATTGTCTGTTTCAAACTGCAATAATTTACAGTATATAATATTGATACTTTAAACGGAATAAAATGATTTGAGCGAGACATGGAGCATGAATGGGAAGATAAAGTTATCGAAAAAATGAAATGAAATCTTGAGTTTTACGTCCCACGGTTATGCCGGTTAGGCTAAAGAAGACAGTGATGATGAGAGATGAGTGAAATGGTGGAATGAAGAAAGTGGGAGGAAACGGGAGAACCCCGAGAAAACCCACGAGCACGGTGTTTGTCCACCACAAAGTTCACTTGGCTGGGGCTGGGATCGAACCCGGAACCCCAAGCACCAGAGGTGAATGCTTTACCACTGAGCCACCGCGCCCCAAAATTATCGAAAACATAACCGAAGACTTAGTAGGAAAGTTACGTTTCGAGAAACCGAAGTGCGTATCAAAGCAACACAAGCTTATATTTAAATAGTCTCATAAACTCCTTAAAGGAAAACTTGAGAACTTACCTCCTTATCTCAGAAAGTAACTTGTGTGACAAGTTTTATAAATTGTAAAGCAAATATTTTAATTAATTTAGAGCTCATTTTCAAAAGGGTTGTTCATTTCTTCCCAACATACATTCTTCAACGGATTCTTTAGGATGAAATCTGTCAAGTGTGAAAAAAACTCATCTGGATTGTTTAAACTCCTTCCCAGACATGAAACTGCTATGAAAATATAAGAAGGCCAAAAAATAGAGCGCTGGTGAAGTTTGAGCTTTTACTGTCGAACCAAAATAGAAATATCCTCTTCTGAAAACAAGCTTACTTACTTTGAAAATATTACTTGTTTGCATACACTTTGAAAAATATATTTTCTTCTTGAATTGTTAACGTCTCTCGACTTTAATCCATTGTTTCACAAGATAACTCCTAGAAGATTTTTCGGGCCCATATAGTTGTAGTGCAACATCTTTGTCCAATTTTTGTCCACCCAAGAAAAGAAATCTGTTCCATTCAAACTAACAAAGGAGGGCCATTTCAAAATTTAGCAACTTCGATCACTTGTAGTGCGACATCTTCATATTCGAATTTTAACTAGCGCAGAATTTTGTCCATTTTTGTCCATCCACGATAAAATTTTGTACCATTCAAATAAACGAAGGATCGATGTGGCCAAATTTTGAAATGGCACTCCTTTGTTAATTTGAATGGTACATTTTTTTGGGGTGGACAAAAATGGGCAAAAATTGGACAAAATTCTGAGCTAGTTAAAATTCAAATTTGAGGATGTCGCGCCAGAACTAAATGGACCCGAATTTTCCTTTTGGTATTCTTATACTGCCAAAGGACCACACAATTTCAAATCCAAACACATATACACACAACAGTAGTAAGTTTAACTTCCGAGATGCGTGACCTGGAAATTTTGTTGTAGGTGATTTGACACCGCTATTTATATCTTCTTCCAAAAGGGTGACAGTCATGCATCAATGCCTGGAGAATTAATTGCTCACCCCTTTTTTATTCTTCCTTCACATGACCTTGGAAAATAATCTAAGCCGACAACAATGAATCATTTAAAGATCTCGAATCTATTGATATTAGAAACTTGAAATTTCATTTATGAGGAAAATTGTTGGACGTTAAAATTTATCAATTTGGTCGTTCCTTTAAATATGCATTTATATGCAGTAACAACATAAACATGCACTAACCTCCGAAATATGTGAATATATGCACTATAAAACTACTCTTTTACCCTAAAGCACCCGAAACGAATTTCTGTATAAAGAGCATATCAATATCACATCAGGAAAAAAAAACATGCAAATATGCAAGTCTACTTATCACTTATAGCAGAATAGACACAAGAAAAAGTGAATTCTAAGTTTCCATGTGTATATTATAAGAATAGGCTGTGAACTGATAATTTAAATCCTCTTCATTGTTCAATGCGTCAGCAATAAATCGATTGTATTTAGACAAACTGACAATAAACACATTAGAGTATTTTAACTTCGTAATATGCACAGTAAATTATAGGTTGTCAAATATAAGTATTGAAAAAGAACGCAATATTCTGCAACAATGAGGGTCTTTGCGTAAGGTTTCAAGATAGGAGAAGAAAACTTAACACACTATAATGGATCATGTAAAATTGCCTAAAACAGATTTTTTTGGATTCAGTTTAACGTCACAAACTTATGTCTGCTACGCTAAAAAAAGACGTGGTTCTACTGATTATAGTGGAATCTGAACCACTTTGGTCGTTCAACTAATATGCTCCAGTTTATGTCATATTTCTAATATATATATATATATATATATATATATATATATATATATATATATATATATATATATATCCGAAAAATCCCTTTAGTATTCTCTGCTCGTTAATACTATTAAACGTGTGTTTCATCGACCACCAGTCTATTCCATCGCACTTTGAAATAGGTATAATTTGTAACAGTGCTGCTATTCTATTTTTCACTACACGCATTTCAATTTAATTAACGATTTCTCTCACTAGGCTCAAGATCTGATTGGTATAGTAGATCTTGTAGATCAAGTGACTACTACTGCATTAGTTAAAACCATGCATTTGCTCGCATGACCATGTTTCATAACACAAATCCAACTCCACTGTTTTTATACATCCCTGTGGGTGAGAGAGCTCTTAACTCTAAAGTGAAAACAGATGTAAACTTTGGTTGCGGAAATGGATTCAGGAGTAAATTTCAGTGCTATTTGATAGCCCACATGACCCCTTTGCCATTTATCATATTTGACCGCGATTCAATATGGTGACTTTCAAAATGGCGATCATGCACTGGAAGTACTTCCACATATAGATGCTCTATCCCGGTTTACAATGTTGAAGTCAGATACCATCCGATTTTGATGAACATTATAGCCTTAATTTACAAAGGTGCAAACAGAATGAAGTCTTTTTTCTACGACTTTTATAAGGGGGTTCAGTCCGACATTGGACCTCCTCATAAATTTTTCTAAAAGTCTCGTCTGGTCTTGCTTCTCGAAGTATTCTGTCTCTTCTCGAGAAGGAACTGTATCATGAGGGACGTGCCCTCGCCACAAAATTAAGATTTCCTGCTCGAAGTTATTCTACTTAAGGAACGTCTAAGACGATTTTTCGTTTCATTTATTTTTATTAAAATGTAAATTTCCAAAGCTAACCATAAGAACAGAAAGACGACTAAATTCTAGAATGTTATTAACGTTGAACGGGAAAAACAAGTGTACAATGATAATGATCAAATCTTTCAGTTTAACGTCCCACGAATATCTCTTTTAGGCTAAGATAAAGGGATGATTAAGGTAAGTGGAATGATATAATGAGATGAAGCGGAAGTACCCTAAGAGAATCAACGGACACTATGTTCTCCACCCCAAACTTATTTAATGTCCCACAATTATGCCCATTATGCCCAAGGGCACCATAAACTAATATATTCGGTAGTCGAACTAGGAACCCCATACACCAAATGTAAGCGATCTGCCACTGTGCCACCTAGCCCTCCCTTTCTGT
The DNA here is from genome assembly GCF_964235325.1 of Thermobia domestica. Taxonomy (NCBI): domain Eukaryota; kingdom Metazoa; phylum Arthropoda; class Insecta; order Zygentoma; family Lepismatidae; genus Thermobia; species Thermobia domestica. Next base: position 107,385,935 of record NC_137459.1, on the reverse strand, counting down.
TACTAAGTTCTTTTATTAGCCTTCCCTAGCTGGTCTAATAGCTAGCACGGACCTGTGGTGAACGTTGCCCTGAGTTCGATTTCCGGAGGGAGAGCATTGAAGTTTAAATCATGTGTCCTCTTAGCGAAAAAGGACATTTTTCTGGGACGTTAAACTGAAAGATTTCATCTCTCTCTCTCTCACGACATAACTCAGCAATATTGTTAAATATAAAATAATACACCTGTATTTTATGTTTACAAGTGTAGGGTTACTATTGTAAAATCCTAACAAGTGCATTACTACTGATAAAATAAGTGAGTGCTAATGAAAGATGGCTGTATTAGCAGGGGTGCCCACAAGGGGGGGGGGGCTATGACGCAAATTGCGTCATTGAAATGTTTGGGGGTGTTAAAATCTATATAAATATGTTTGAGAGGGTGTAAAAATTAATCGAAAACATTTTTTTTTTCATGGAAGAACACCTACGGATAGGCAATTGAGGGGTAATGCGTCATGGTCATGAAGGGGGGGGGGCACCACTGGTATTAGAAACTATTTTCCAGCGGTGGTGTATTTGTGCACAGTGCACAGAAGTTACATTTAAAGTATACAAGTGGAACGCTACTAGTATGAAACGTGACAAGTACAATTGAAACTCACATTAGTGCCAAAACAAATTCTTTTTCACTACCCTCGCTAGTGTTCGCGCCCTGTTCTGACTCAGATAGCATTCGTGCTTTTTAGTGGCCGCCTACAAATGTTGTGTTGTGTTTTCTAACTGTAGTTTTTATGCATACATGTCGTCCAGCACAAATCATTTAGGGAACAATAGGAAAGAAATTAATGAAAATATTATAATTTTTGAGCAATTATTTCAAGTGGTGCGCCAACAGTAAACCTGCACGTGATAATCTTTATAAATTGTATTGACTTGTGAATTTACAGTTATATACGGTGTTTTGTAGTGTAGTGGTTTACTTCAATTTTAGTGAGATGTATGGGAGGAAGGTATGTAATGGTTATACCTAATTATTGCGAATTTAGGACAAAATGGCAGGGGACATAATGACAGGAAATAAAGGCAGGAGGAAAAAATGGCAGAAGGACAGAATGACAGGAAGTTAATTTGGCAAAAATTACAACTCATAGGGCTCGTATTTTTAAGTTTCACCTATTGTGTTTGTTAGTAGGTAACGGTTCTCGATTTAGTCATTTCTGCCTCCAATGTCCAAAGCATACAAATGCAGCTAAATTGAACCAAGAGCATAAAAGAGGGTAAATATCAGTTATCCAAACTTATCTTGAAATTTCACTTAACAAATCTTAACTTTTTTCTTACATTTATTTCTTTGTAACCATCTTCCAATTGATATCTTGGTCTTATAACAATTCTAACTACAAGAAAATATAGATTGAAAGCAAACAACGTAAGTAAAAAAAAAAAAAAAAAACCTGAAAGAAAGGTTACTATTTATTCTTCAATACAAATACATATCATGGTACAGACCTATACAATTCCTTTACAGTTACAGGAATGAAAAAGTTTGTTTTTCCAATTTCCCCTATAACATAGTATGTATCCTTTAAAATTATAAAAAAAAACAACAACTTGTAGTTGTAAGAATGACTTACTACGTACATCTTTCTTATTTCTCGATAATAACGGATATTATAGAACAGACTATAAGGAACACTCTGCAGTCGTCAGAATGACCAATTACTTACATCGTCGTTAATTTCATATAACAAAACTAGCCTTTAGCTAGCTGGGGGCTCGGCCCCCAGACCCCCGAGTTTGCTCGCCCTACTGCCTCGCATTTCTTATTTATTGGCCTTTGCATGAACAATGAATTTCGTGAACTTGCTCTTCATATTTTCTGAATCTGCCCATCCGGGGGCTTCACCCCTACACACTCTCTTTGCTCGGCCTACGGCCTCGCATCTCTTAATCCCATAATTCTATCGTTTCCTTTCCTATTTCAACTATCTAAAAGATAAGATTTTGTATTCCAAGGAAATGTCCGTTTAAATAACATGGGAACTCTTCATCCCCCTTTAGACCCCTAAAAAATTATAAATATTCACTTTTGGCAGTTTTCCTGTCGGCTAGTCCTGGAAGACTACAATTATGCCAAATTTCATCATTCTAATCCTGCCGGAAGTGCCTAAACATTTTGGGGTGTAGAAGATGTCCCATATAAATAACATGGGAAAGATTTCAGTTCTAGGGGGGCGGGCCCCCTACATTTTTGCTCCCTTCCCTAAAATTTTTACGGTCGGCTTGCAAATGAACTATAATATGGTTGGATAGGGCCCTCCGTAACTTCAGCCGGGCTCCTTCTACATTTTTGGGCTGGCTACCGGCCTGATACCAGGTCGTTAACATCTTATAACACATGTACTAGAACACAATATGAAAACATTCTGCAATTGTAGGAATGACTAATAATTACATCGGCGTTAATTTTATATAACAAAATATATCGTAAGACTATAAACACACTTTGCAGTCGTAAGAATGACTAGTTACTAACAGTATATGAACATCCTATAACACATATCCTAGAATATGCTATAAAAAACATTCTTCAATCTTAAGAAAAGAATGTCTAATTATTTACACCGTCGTTAATTTTATATAATAAAGTATACCGTAAAATATATTACAAAAACAATTTGCAGTCATAAGAATGACTAGCTATTTACATTGTCGTTAATTTCAAGTTGTGAGCTATTTCCCGCAAGAATTCCTCAAGAGATCTTTTGTTTGTGTCATAATCCATACATAGGTTCCTCAATTTATGCTGCAGATCAACATAAATCTTTTTAGTTTCCTTGATGGGGTATTGTCCTCTTTCGCACTAGCAAATGTTAGAATGAACTGTGGAATTCTCTTTCTGTAGGCTTCGTATGAGTTTCCATACGGTTGGGTAGTTGTGTCCAACCAAATGGAAAAACTTATGATTCCACCTCTCACATAAGTTATTTGTACGAGGATTGTTAGACAGAGTTGCCTCATGAGCATTCCAAACTTCCGTTGGAAATCTTGGTGGCACTCTTTTAATTCTCACGACATCAGAATTCTCAGAATTGAAATATTTAGCAGTTCGAATTATGGAACATAATGAATAAATCGAAAATTTATATTGAAATCTTCATTTACCAATTTAGAAACAAAATAGTGTAAAACCCGAGAATTCAAATTATACTTTCTGCGTTTATGTTCTCCTGCCATTTCGTCCGCCTGCCATTTTGTCCGCCTTCCATTTTGTCCTCCTGCCATTATGTCACCTGCCATTTTGTCCTTCTGCCATTCTGTCCGTTCCACAATTATTGCAGTAGAAGCGAGAAGCCTGAGAAATGGCAATAGAGGCAATTGTGACTGTATAATTTGTGGTATTCGCCAATTTAATTTTACTTTTCGAAGAAAGAAAGAAAAGATTATCCAGAATAATTGTCCACTTCTTCTGCTAAAATGAAAGCAAGTGTTTGATATTTTAGTAATAATTTATATATAAATAATTCATTTTTATGTGGTTGTTGTTCTACGAACAAACAATATTTGTAGCAGTGGGGTTGCGGGGTTTAAACTCCTCTTTCGCAAGATATTATGCAATAATAAATAATTACCATATTAAGATTTTTGTACCAAAATCTCGCTCGTCCTGAGACAACATGAGATTCAGTGGTTGAAGCATGGACGTTGTTAACGGGGGTTCGAGGGAGATGCGTCCCTCAGATTTTAGTAAAATATATTTAAAGAAACTATGTTACTTTGTATATATAACTTTTGTCGGAACGAGGATCAATTTAAGTATGCTCATTATTTTAAACGGTGGGGGTTGTGCAGAAGCGTTGGAATAGCGGACTTTGTCTGCTATTCGAGCGTGCATTACAACAGATGGCAGGGTTGGACCTTGTACAGAATTTATTGTGTCGGCACGATGATTTTATCAGGTTTCTTTTATGAAAAAATGAAAGGACATATTTAGTTAACGTTTCGCACGCATGCCATATAAATTAAAGGAGACTATGATTATTGAAGATCAATGATAAGTAAGGAATGGTGGAAGAAGAAAGTGGCAACAAAGGGAGAACCCGAGAAAAAACACTGACACGATGTCCTTAGCCACGAATTTACATGACAAAGGATCGAACCGGAATTAAGTAATTTATCACTGAACTCCCATTTCTAAGTAACATATGACAACATATGACAAGAAAAGTAAAAAGTGTGTCGACTCCTTTTCCATGAAAACAGTTACCATACTGTATAGACGAAAAGGAAAAAGAATGTGAGTCAATTCCAAATAACCTAATAGTGATTCGAATTAAAGCAACTAAAAACAACGTTTAATACTATTTTCCTATTACTTGTTTTTGCTTGCCAAACTCGCGTTTCCCCTTTCTCCAGCAGTCCACTTCGTATTGTACTGTTGCCCCAGGGAAGTCTCATTTCTTCGTTGCGGAATTCACTAGATATTTTTCATATTGCAATTACTTGCTGCATAAAATGTTAACGAGTACAGCAAAATATATAAAACAATAGTTACACGGTCCTTTGTCTCTTATCTTTTTATATGAAGTGAGCGTATTGTTAATCTGTAACATAATGTAACGAAGTGACTTGAATTAAGCAATGTTCTTTAAAAAAGATATTTATTCCTTCTAACGTCAAATGAAAGAATCAGCATAAAGTTGATTTATAAACAACTGTTGTTATAACTACCTTTTTCAAATGGTCAAATCAATATTTATTAGGCATATAAAATACATAACCAATGCTATATCCTTTTCTTAAAATAACCGTATTGATTGAAGTTGTGAAAGATGGATGGATTAAGAGTAGTTAAAAAGAACAGCAAACTTCCTCAGATTGACACAAAGCGCGCGCGTAGTGGAGTGGAAAAATGAGATTTTAAACAATACTGAATGTCTCAAAATTTCCTTCCCTGTCAGGGGTGGTATACCTACCTTCCCCTCTTGCGGCGAGAAAAAGGAGGAGAGTAAGGGAGTTTTCTTGGTTTCCTATCAACTAGTCTGAGACAAAATTTAGTGCGATAGCCCAAGCACCTATGGTGTCGCTTTTATTTCAAGTTCTTTTTTTTTTTCTGTAACCGTTAGTCATTCTGACTTCCAGGTTTCGGTAAACATATCTGTAACGTTCTTTAGAACTTTGTTAAGCCATATTCTGGAAATATTTAAAATCCCATGGCACGCCTAAACCCCACAGGGGTGTACGGTCGTTATTGATTATGAGTGTTCTTGGAGTTGTTGTTAGCCCTCATATTTTTTTAAACAAGTGGTTGTCTAGCACGGACACCTCACACGTCTTTTCGTGCTACTTTTTATTTCCGCATATTTCGTTAACCGTTTAAGGGTACCGACTTGCTGTTTTCGATAAACATATACATGTGAAGTTCTTCAAAACTTTGTTGAGACGTTTTTCGGTAATGTTTAGTAATGAAAGTTTTGCGTACCCTATGGTCCCTCCCCCTCAACCGCATAGAAATTTGTGTGTGTTCGAGGTTGTTGTCAGGCTTCAGTCATTAATTTTTCGAAGTTGTGTTATCTAGTATGCAAACCCCACACCTTTATGGTGTCGCTCTTTATTTCCCCATATTTCAGTAAAGATGAGGTGTAGCAAGTGCGGTTTCCGGTAAACATGTAGGTATATTTGTAACGTTCTTTACAACATTTCAGAGACATACATTACAAAATATATTAAAAATGCTGAAATTGGGTAGCCCCGAACCCCATTGGCGTACCCAGCTACTTTTGCGTAGTAATACATTTTCAATTGTTAAGCCTCTATAAATACTTTTTCGAAATCAATCGTTGTTTTACCCTAAACTCAAAAGTCCATACCAAACCCTATAGCCTATTCAAATATCAATACAAAATCGAAAATGCATATTTCCTTGCTTCTTGGTGCATATTTTTTTTTTTTTTTTTTTTTTTAATGAAAAGCCAGTATGAAGTGAATTCTTGTCTATATATACGTGCCACGTGCTAAGTCGTACTGCGGCTATGGGACAAAAATGAAAAATTTACGAAAAAGTGAACACAATAATACTAAATGTGATAATGAGAGTAACAAACGTGACAAAGATCATCACTGTAGGGTGATTAATAAGGAAGAAAACGTAAGGTAAATTGTGGACTGTATGTATTCGCGGATTGACGGGATATGAGGTGAAATGGCAGTAAAGCATAATCTGACAGTGTTTCAAACTGAGTGTGTTATAAACTAACTTAGGATATGAATGTTGCTGTATTATCATGAGGGTGAAGGTGGAACAAAACGAGCGCTGCGGGCTTCTAACCCCCTTCACTCACTAACACATGCTCAGCTATGTTTCAGAGCGTATGTAAATCACTATTTTTAAAAAAAAAAAATCAATAAAGTTTTGTGTGCAAAGTGGACTAAATACCACGTGACATCACATCACGCTCGGGTCGTGCACCTTCAATGTAAATTTAATCTTATTCTTTGGGATGACATGGGGCCTTATGCACAGCCGTTTTGACGAATGATTAGAGTCATACTAAAGATCTGACTACTACAGGAAACATATGTTAGTCGGACTCTTTAGTATGGTTCTAATTTCGCGTCAGAACGTCTCTGCATAACGCCCATGATATTTAATCAGCCCATTGTTTTAGTCATTAATGAGTAGTGTGTAGTTTGCAACACTTAACTTTTCCAAGGTACTAATTTTGCTCAGTAATACTATACTGATGTATGCGGATGTAGGAAAAAGCAAAATAAGCATGAACATAAGGAATAATTGTGATTAATAGTGCAAACTACTATTGTTTGTAGGACCCAAATGAAACAGAGGTTGCGTAGGTAAGGTACTTATGTTAAATTAATAACAGGTAAATTGTAATACAAAATTGAAAAGAGATTCATATAGTTTTTATCAGGGCCTCCATTTTTAGCCATTTTGTCGTCTCGTCTCATTGAAGAAATATAAGAAGAGCCATATTTTGCCTTCAAGGGGTCTGCACTTACTTCTGGATCTGCCACTGGGCAACAGATATTTCATGTCTACATTTTTGCGCAAAGGGATAGAGGTTTCAAGGAGGAGCAAAATATTGCTCACCTTAACGCTTGGAAATATTAGTTTGTTAGTAGTAACAATGAACTGTGAGCAGATTATTAGTACATTATATCCGTAACGGTTTGTACTAACTTAAATCAAAATTTGCGAATTTGTTTTAGATAATTTGCGTACCGGTAGCAGTTATAATGATTGCATTAGTGTACGAAAAATTCGAGAAGAGGGGTATGGATGGTCTATTCTTTGAATAGTGATAGGCCTATGCCATGAATCTATTAAAATGATTATTTAAAAAATGCACACAAATAAAATAATATCGGGCGTCCACTGGCATTATTTAAAAAAAAGGGGAGAACAGTGTTTTGTTTAACTTCCCGGAATGATGCATATTTACGAAGGTCATATGAAATATTCAGTAGTGCTATTCCATAGCAAATTACGATGGCACAGTGCCTCAGTGGTAGAGCGCTTATATCTGGTGCGTGGAGTCCCTGGTTCGATTCCCGACCAAATAAGTTTGTGGAGGACGACATCGTGTCCGTAGGTTTTCTTAGGATATTTCTGTTTCCTCCCACACGTTGATTCCAGCAATTCTTTCATCACTTGCCTTAATCATCTGTTTAACTTAGTCAAACAGGCATAAACGTGTGGAGCATTGAACTGAAAGATTTCATTTCATGTCAACTGTAAAGTAACAAATTGGTTATAAATTTTGCAAATTCCATGAAGCTTGACATGGTAGTTCTGATTACTTAGTTTGTTATTGATTCCAAGAAAATTGCATGATTCTTTGCAGATCGGTAGCAATAACGTTATTATTAATTGCATAATGCTAAACTAGTATACTAATAATATTGGTTAAACATTCTCAAGATGGATTATCACGCTCTGGCAACATTGCATTACATAATATTGAAAACACCTGTTGCATTGCAGGTTGCGTGTGTGTTGTGTCTTCTGGATGTTATGTGGAACTATTTTACTTTCTTTTTATTCTTTTTTTAGTATTTTCGAGATTACGTTTATTCAATTTATTCATCAATATAATTATAATAACAGTGCAAGTTTCAAGGTAAATGTCGTTTACACATGTGTGATGGTAGTTTTCATCAGTGCTGAATACCTTTTAATATTAAACGGTGTAGCTGACGTGAAGAATAATGTTCACTAATTTGTTTCCGGAGATGGTTGGTATGTAGGCACCTGATTAAAATAGTGGGGGCAAACTGTGTTATATTAATCTAAAAATGTGTTTTTTTTAAAAACTTGGGACATCATATACTTTTATTCTCTAGGGAATGTAAGAGGTACACAGATTAGGAACCAAGATGTCAGCGATTTTTTTTTTCAGATATCTTCTGTTATTGTTTGCCGATACTTCTATAGTTCGTTCAGATTCTAAATATTGATATATTAGACGAAAGAAATTATATTTTAGTGATTGACTATTATTAATCAAATATCAAGTATTAAGAACTTCGTAATTTTACACTTTCTTGTAAATTATATTATTAGTGATGTATTAAATTCCTCATTTTTTCAAGTGATTATTTATGTTTATGTATTGAATTGCAGACTCCGTAGGAGTGTGGTTTTATGGCTGTATTACCTTGATTTGGTTTGGTGGTTTTATGGCTGTATTACCTTGATTTGGTTTGATTTTCTCATCCATTTCAGCAGTTAGGCCATATGAAACGTGGACCTACATCTTAACGTTGGATCCGAACCACATGAGCTCCTACTGGAAGTCGTACCCGGGTCTTGCATTCTAAAGGCGCGTACGCTGTTTGCCCACGAGGATGCTCATAACTATTGCAAAAATTGTATTTATTTTGTGAAGCCCCGCCCGCTAAGGAACAAATACGGCCTAACAGATCAAAAATTATTGATCGGCTGTCGGAGTCATTGTCAGTTTTAACTGATGTGTTAAGTACGGTTACGTTACATTTCGTTCACAGTACTATCATATTTTAGGGGTGCTCACTTACATTCATGAAATGTTGCGTAAAACACCAGCGAACTTGAGTTATGTAGCCCCTAAAAAGCATGAAGAGTATCTAGCCGAGTCAGGCAGGAGTCCAGCATGGCCCGAGCGGCTTGCAAGGGTTGCAGAGAGCAGGCGCATGGGCGACGGTGGGCGTACTCATAAAGTGGATAATGGAGAAACACATTATGTGACATATAAACGCATACCTTACGTGTGACACTGGACTTCATAACTTTTTCCTTACGTAGTAAGATGCAGCACCTTTTCCACTGGCAATCGAGCACACTCGAAAAACATTCTCTTTGTTGCCGTTTTTTCGTGTTTTTGACATAACATTTCACACTATTAATTCTTGCATTATAATTGAAAACGTAACTTCGTTTTTCCTTAACATACTTCCTACACTTTCGACATCGCGTTTTTACATACAGTAATTCGTATCTTTCCCACAATTTCAGCGGAATTTCTGCACAAAACTTAAAACATTGTTAAATCAGAGCCAGCACAGATATTTCAGTTTTCTCAGTATACTCCCTCCGCAATGAGATAGCCTTTCTCCGTGCCATGACTCTACTTAGAAGTGAGAGAATTGCTGGTTTGTTGTGGAAGAAGACGCGGAATGAAGCACAACAGGAGTATCGAGAAATAGTCCAACCCGGTAAAAGTATTAGTATGACAAGCAAGTGCGGGAAACGCGTTGGAATCGCAAGTACGTTATTTGATCGTTAGACAAACTAGTATATTGTAAGTAAAACAGAAACAAACTATTTGCTGAGCAAAACAGTATATTCACATTAAAAAACTACATACGTGTGACAGTTTCGCCAACTAAGACTTTGGCTTTATCAGACACTATCTCAGCAAACTGTTTGTTGTATATTTATATACGAAGCAAAGCTTTTACTTATGGATTATATTAAGTAAAAGAGTAAAAAATGCCTAACACGCTTTTCTACTTCCCTCCTTTCGCTCCATATTCCACACTCGCCATTAGACTAAAAGTTTTAATTTATCCAAATATAAGGTATTGGCAGCCCTATTCCCAATCTGGACCAAGTATAATGCAAGCTATTTTTTTGAAGTAATGTTACTACTTCCTTTTAGATTTATTACGTGGAGTCAATATCCGGGAAGGTTCTAGAACACAGGTCCCCCCTACATAGGTTAATAGCTAGATTAGTTCCTTTCTCTACCCGAGTTTAATATTTAATTCACATAGTATTGCCGAGCGAGCGTTAGCGAGTGAAGGCGGGTTAGAGCCCGCAGGACACGTTGTTTTCTGTCTTTATTACAGCTAAATGGGAAGGGGGACCTATGTTCTAGAACCTTGCCATATAACGCTAATATCGTATGTTTTCTCGTGGCTAATTGGTAAGCATTGTTGCCTTTACTGCAGAGAATCATGTTTGATTCCCGGTAGGAGTTTATGTGGTTCTTAAACCACAGTAAATATTAGGCCTCATATAGCCTTGGTAAAAGACTTTATCCAAACAAGTATGCAATATATTGCGTCACATATTTAACAAGGTTTAATTTGCATTTAAGTATTTTGAAAGGGAGATTTTACTTTTAGGATGCAATATAATCAACGATGGTGACAGTGGAAAACAGGCAGGATTGCAAAGACCATGGGGATGTGGTTGGAGTTGAGTTCAAAGCGCCGTCAAGAAGTACTCCATTGACTCATCCAGCTGTGGATGCACCCCTTTGTGCTGATTGTAGACAACTTGACTTGGCTTTTTTTGATCCAAGTTGTCCAGGATGTCAAGAAATTTTAAAAAATCCAAACACAAGTATTGCAGAAATATTTGCCATCATGAGGCAATGGGTCCCTCAAACTCAACAAAATATTGGTCTTTTTGTAAATGAGGTAAGTTTATATATGTGCCTGTTGTTTTCCTTTGTCATAAGCACAATGTGTGCTGTTTCCGTCGAAGATAGGCAAATGCTCAAAGACAATTATTCGAAAACAAGGAAACAATTGCCTACAATTTAAGTACAGCATTTGTCGTTCAGTTAGTATTTTGGGTTCTGAGATATATCTTTCCTCCTCGCTCGCACATTCAAAATGATCAAATTACTATTGTTTTGAAGTCCTAGAAATTTAAAATAGAGAGAAATTTTTGAGTAGAGAGAAGTTGTTGGACCGATGATAGGCAATTCCGATTGAATTGTTTTTCTGCTAGCTTGGAGAAATGCATTCAGTTATTTAGAGCGTGTCGAATATCTGTAATTTCAGATCGAAATGTATTATTTAGTTTGGTTTTCGTTTTGCTCAAAAAAGTTTTTTTTTTTTTTTTCCTTTTCTTCTAAAGACTACGACATGAGTGCACACTCACACGAAAGATAAATCCTTGTTTGGTATTTCACACAGTTCTTAACATATTTTCCCGGAGGACGAACTTTAGCTTCCTCTAATACAAGAATTATATCTACTGATTGTATAATGTGTTACAGTTTGTCTGTAGTTAATCTAGATGGTACCTTAATGCATTAACGCAATTTCGTTATTGAACTGTTGTGCACTGGTCGTGCAATGGCAGATCAGTAACATTCTATACATGGTGAGAGGATGCAACAGAAGTGATTATGAAAGAACTGTATATCGAGAAGTACGGGCCTTCTTTTTTACCATCATGATTTTCGATATCCCAGACACAAAATTGAGTGATAGGACTCCTAGAATTTTACAGTACTAAAAACCAAGAATGAAATACTTATTACTTTTCGAAGTGTTTGATTTATGAGTAATAAAGTGTGTATGTTCCTAAAATCCTTATATTTACAGATCATCCAGGTTTATTCTTGTTACAAATTGTGACTGATGCATAGTTATACTTTACTTTTCTTTTTGGCTCCGAAAAGTGGATGTTTTCTTGCCTTTTAGTTTTAATGAGACACACAATGCTAGTATGCAGGGCTCGTAGCGAGTCACTTTTTAACTAAAAGTTACTTTTTTTCAAGTTGGTCACTAAAAGTTACTTTTTTTTTTTTTTTTTTTTCAAATTTGTCACTAAAAGTTACTTTTTTGGACGTAAAGTGACTTCTTCGTGTGATTTATATTTTGCATTGGCAGTTTTCTAAGAAAAATATTATAAAAATAAATGGAAAAAGGCGAAACTTGTTACTCATTACTCTTCCAAAAACTTCAGTACTTGCTGCCTCACGTGAAACAGTCAGCTTTGTTCTCACTTCAGCTTTTATTCTTTCTAAAGCACAGTGGAGGTTGGTGGATGCTTAAGCTCTCAAGATGGGGTAGAGAACCCTTCTGTGTCTATTCTTTCTTCTGTCATAATAGACTTTTAATTTTCTCTCGTAATAGTTAACGCTCCGCTCAACGCTGTGTGCGTGTATTTGTGTGGTTCATCATGTTCGTCTTGTGTTATGTTTCTTGTATGTTCTTACGAGTAGGTGATGAATATTTCATGACTTTGAGAACTCTCAATGCTAAATTAAATTTAATGTCTGGGATGAAGAAATTTGAAATAGGCCAGAACTGGTTCCACTTACTCAGAAGCCTCTTACATCTGCTAAGTCTGCTTACCGTAACTACAAAGCATACTTAGAAAACCAAAGAAAGGAGAAATCTCAAAAAGAAGTAAAGAAGAAAAGATGAAACAAAACAACAGAGAAGTAATGGAGAAATTGACAAAGGAAAAAAGGGGCACGATGAGATTTTGGTCACTTTTTCGTGTACGTTTGGTCACTTTTTAACTATTTACAAGAGACCAGACCACTATGAGCCCTGTAGTATGGAAATCTTAAGTGATTACTGTAGCGTACACATGTTATAATCGATGCCTAGCTATCTTAATTTTTTGTTATCGGTGCAGGTGTATATTAATGGATACACCTGAGTTCGAACTACTTTACTAGTATAACAGAATCAATTAATGACGTCGATGGTCAAAAGTACGTGATAGTCGCGATCAATGATGATTTCAGACTTGCCCTGAGAGGGACTATCAATAAGCTTCGGGTAAAAATAGTACTACGAGGATTTGGTAATCACGTTGAGCAAGATAAAAGATATGATCTTGGAGAATCCTCCTGGGTTAGCCTCTGAATTCATCACTGATCGAGATTATTATTAAATTAAAGTTATCAGGTAAACCTGTTAACAGGTTTTTATTCGGTTATTTTATAGCAATTCTTGAGTTTGATATAAGTAGTGATGTAAGGTGGACAATTTTCCATTTCGGTAAAGTTTCCACCATAATTTCCGGAAAGTTTTCCATTCTAAACAAATATCTACGACCAAGTATTAACTCCACATAAAGCTATAAAATAGGTTGAATGCATGTATAGGAATATTAAATAACCAAGGATTTCTCAGTGGGCAAATACAAGGAAAATACTGTACATATAGAAACTGAAGTTTTTTGTTTAATGAAAAAAAAAAGTTTCTTTTCAAGGTTATTTTATGGATGACTGTACAAACAGGGGTGTATTGAGGTGATCCGTTTTCCTCGGAAATTTTTGACCTTGGGACAAATTTTTATATATGTTTCTCTCTCATATTATAGTAGTAAGAATCTGGTTCATTATTATAAATTTTAGTTCTAAAAATGTAGTCAGAAAAAACTTTGTTGAAAAAAATATAATTATTACTTATAGAAAATTGTATAAAAGAATAATTAAAGAAAAGACGTTAATTATATGATAGACAAAATACGCATATAACCAAAAAGCAAGTTTTTTTTTTTTTTAATTTTATAAATTAAAATGAATTTACTTTTTGTGCTTGCAGTTTTCTTTTATACTTTTTTGTAAGAACAATTGCAAAAGTCAGCCTGTTTCTCAGTTACAACTTAGTTCTTTTTCTGAATGAATACATTAAAGCACATGTTTCCTCAAAATTTTCGGTATTTGCTTTTAATGAGTTACTTGACTTCAGAATTTTGTGCGATGAAAAATATATGGTACATAATTTGTTAACTCCTACTTATCTATATAACTATGTAAATGTAGAAAAGTAGTAAAGTTATGAGAAAACATTGTATTATGCGTATGAAAGTTATAAAATGTCAATATTATGATTTTCTGTGATCAAAATTGAATTCGATGGAAAAGTACATTAAATTTTTCGAATATATATTTAGCCAGTGATTGCAGTACTCTCATTACTGTTTTGTACAGTATGAGGTAGGATAAACTTTTAAAATAATCTGTTTACATTTTATATATTACTAGGAGAAATATGAAAGCAATAATCAGTTTCATTTTATCATAGCACACAACTAGCTTTTGTAAAAATAAATGATACAAATAATCTTGAATTAGTTTGAATGAAATACTATATTGAGTTGTGGTTTTACATAAAATAAAGTAACTTTATTGTGTCTTTCTTGCAGATTCTCAGGCGAGGTGCACACGTAGATGATCGGGATAGTCTAACAGATATGACTTTGTTACAATATGCGTGCAAGGCTGGTGCTAGTGGAGTTGGTGATGTTGAAACAGCTTCGAAAGTAAGTTTAACTAATTAAAAGATGGGTTTAATGGTACTAGTTGCAAACCTAGACGTCTTGTGTTCGTTTTTAGTGTATCTTTCAACAAGGAACTATACAAGAGGCAGTTAATGAAAGCACCAGAAAGATTTGTGAAGCCACACTCGATAGTGCGTTTCCCTTGAATAACTGTAATTTGAGAACTGATTTCATTTGTTAGTAACCTAGAGAATGCAACTTTAATATAAATGAGACTCTGCCTACTTTTGTAATTTTAGAAAAGGGATTTCGTTGAAATACATACCAAGGCATACTTCAGTAAATATAAGCGAAATCAGTTTTTGAACCCAACAAAACTAATAAATATTTCTTCTATCGATCAACGGAAATTGAATACCCTTCAAAGTAGCAGTATTGGTATTTAGACAGTATGTTTTCTCTATAAAATGGCAAGAAGTAATTGAGTGGAGTCCTGTATATATATAAAGGCAGGTTACAGCAACAACTCGTCACTTCAACTAACCTAATATTGGGCCAAAACAAACTTTCTCCCCAGCACACTTGTAAGACTACTTACATCTCACAATTTTATTTTACGTGCATTCTAGGGCTCCCTCGTAACTATGTGGATAGCATACGCGCCTTTGGCACGGGAGACAAGGGGGAGCATATGTGGTTCGGACATCACGTTAAGCTGTAGGTCCACGTCTCATGTAGCCTCGCTGCTGAAAGGGATGCTAATCTCAACTCAAATTTATGTGCAATCTAAAAGGAAGTTTAATAGTATAATATAATATTGGAGCGTTAACGGCGCAGCTTCATATGATCATATGCAACTACACATGCATTGTCCTACTTTCCAAAAAAGCGACATTTTCGTTATTGTGTGTCTTGTTATTGTTTAAAAAAGTACAAAGACATACGCAGTTACGATCGCATTTTCTCCTTCGTCAGTAGAGAGGACGATCACTATGAATTATGTATACAATGTGCCATTCTACTTAAAAATCGTACGATGGTGGTTGCACGACCATTTCTGATAATTATGGTAATTTGCACACATTTTGGTACACGTTTCGCAAACACAATGGTATGATTAGAAATATCAGATTTCATTCCGTATGCCCACGGCGGCCATGTTTCCAATATGGTGTGTGGCAAATCATGAGAAAATCAGGATGCACACGAAATACAATATCTCAGTAGTAAAAGGGGTACAGATGTTAGACAGATACCTGTGGAAAGGTTATGAAGTGACCTTTAATGCAGTGCTAAAAACTTTTTACCACACCAAGTGCCTCAAATAATACCACAAAGTCATAAGTAAGCATCAGTCAAATTACCATTTTTAAGCTTGGAAAGTCTGGGAGGGAGTCGAGCCAGAAATGTCCAAGTGGACTTTGTATTTGTTTCCACACAACGTACAACTTGGCAAAATAGGAGATCGTAGAAATTAATAATGATAATTTTATAAGGTATCAGATATTGCCACAAACGGAATTTTGCATATGTTTACACTTGAATATTTCTAGTGGGGGAAGTCCGAAAATACTGAAATTTACACTAAATGATCTGAAGTTTACAATATACTTAAACTGTAATGTCGGAAATTTACATATGACTGACTTCAAAATACGGGACAATGGCATGTATTACTTTAAGCAGTAACACCTACAATACGTAAAATAAAACTGAATATGGCTAGAACGTAAAATACAATGCTACTAACAAAGCATGAACAAAAGCAAGTCCTAATAAGCACGTGTCATTAGTCTAATAACGTGTACATCGTTACGAGTCTGAACATGACGTCGCGCACTTGTATGAAGCAGCACTGAGGAAGTTTGAACACGCTTACCACAGATACCAGTTCGTAGTAAGACCTCAGTTCAGTGCTGTGCTCTGTGACGAGCAGTTGTGTGTTGGATATTGGGTGTGTAAGATGATAATCGAGTGTTCTGTCAGATAGTGTGTTCAAGAGGACTGTCATAAAAATGCATATGGGAAAGTTAGTAGTCGTTTAACTCCCAATGAGTAAATTAAGTGAGGAGGACAATTTTTAAAATTAAGAATAAGAGGGGAAAAAATCCAAGCTGTATGTACGTATCACGAAAACAAGTTTCTTGCCAAATGTAATATTTTTGGACAAGTGTATTAAGATCCTCTTCAGCACCACAAAGGTAGGGAGAAGGGAGGTAAAAAAAGGTTGTGTGGAAATAGTACGTGATCGTCTGAAAAGAAAGAAAAGCCAACCGGTGGAACTCTTTCCTGGCAAGTGCTTTGTACAACGGGCTGCAAAGCAATATTTATGTGTGCAAGAAGTAGATAATACGGAACTGGGAAGTGACCAAGATTATGTACCTGCAGAATCTAGCATAAAAGAAGTAGATTAGGTCTGTTCTGTATTAGGTATGTCACCAGTATCAGAACTAAAAAGATTTAGTGCTGAAAAACAGAAGGATCCATTATGTATATAAAGTGTAAAAGAATAGCAAACACATTGCAAAGTAACTTGGAGCAATCGTTTCCAGAAAGTATAGACTTACGGACGTAAGACAAAATTGTACTAATCCTTTGGGGGAAAGAATATGATGTCCTTATTGAAAAAAATGAAAAGTAAGTGTGCACGTGCTACAAATGAGGAAAAAGTTAAAATTATTAGATTAATGCCGAAGAATTGGCTGAAGTCAACGTTTGCGAGGATTTGCAGGTCTCGAAATACCAGCTCAATGGAAACGGCAGAGTTTTTTTGCTGGAGAAAGGGACTGCATTTCAGTGAAAGTGAATGGAATAAAAGGAAGTACACAAAAACGACTGATTTTGTTTAACTTGAAAGAACAGTATATTCATTTCAAAACTATGCGCGCGATGATACAAATAGGTCTCTTTAAGTTCTGTGTCTTGAAACCTAAATGGTGTGTTTTTGCTGAGTCCGCAAGTACAATTTGCGTTTGTGTGTTTACCATGAAAATGTCAAGCTTATGTCAGATGGAGCACATCTAAATGTTGACTTCTAAGACTTGTTAGAACTGATGACATGTGATATACGTAAGTACGAGTGTATGGTGGATGTGTGATCTAGCTGCTCTGGTGTAGAAATTATTGGTGATATGTTTAATACTGAAATGAATGATAAATGTCAATGTTAAACAGTAGGCGAGTACAGACACATTCGCCTTAAAAACATTGAGTTCCAGTGAATTCATTGAAAGTCTCGTGCAGAAATTGTTAGCCCTCATATAGCATCACTATCTATCAAAAGCTCGGACTGCGTATGTAAGGAATGGACCAATCTCGGTGTTACTGATTGCATAGTACTGGCTGGTTTCGCAGAAAATTACACGTTCGTAATTCAAGATAAGATACAAAGTTTCCTTTTACCCTTACCTCAATCCATTACAACACGTATGAGACATACTGGGAAAACGCATTGCGATCAGACCGAGACCTCTAGCTACTTCCAGTAACTGGAAATAACCCTCCAGAGTGAATGGCGAAGACTTCCTCAGGATCTCAACGACAGTCTCATTCAGTTCATGCCAAACAAGGTGTGCAGCGGTGTTAGCAGTTCAAGGAGACCGCATACCTTACTAGAGGTCAGTTGCTCTTGTGCATTATCTGTATCAACTTATTCACACTTGTATAATTACGGGCCTTATATCACTTTCTATGTCATGTTCATAAACACTATATAGGACTACCGTTGTGATAATAACTCATTGCAACACTTTGTTTCTACGACACCGATAACCAAATACACACAACTCATTTTGCACAAAATCCCAGGGTCGCTTTTACACTTCTTGACTAATTCCTCTAAATGTTTTCCTTATATATTCATGTATATAATGAGTAACGAAAACTACAACAATGAGTAGCGGCTAAGTTTCCGTGCTTCTTTTTGGCCTAGTGGTAAGGCGTATGCTTCGTGTCCTCATAATTCAGACTTCAATTTTCGGTGGTAGTACTTGCTCGGATACAAACCCGAGTAGTGGTTCGGATCCTACTCTAAACATATGCGCCGTCTCACGTAACACCGGTGCTGAAAAAGTATGTATGTATTACTCTTTGTTTAGAACGTTTTAATACATTTTGATTTGTATTTTCTATACTGTGATGAAATGAGGCTGTTAATATTAAAGTTGTGTAGATTAAAAATATTACGTTAATAATGTTCAATTGTTCAGGTGGTACAAATGCTCCTTGAGAAGGGTGCCGATATCCATACACGATGTAGATGGACTCATATGACTGCATTGCATTACGCGGCATACTTCGATGTGTCGCCGGTTTTAAGATTACTTCTGGAGAAAACGAAAGGTAAGCAGTAAACTGAACTTTCTAAGACATGTAGTTGATAAGAAAAAAATTTTAATCTGCACCCCATAATACATGTTACTTGTATAGTTAAGTACTTGTTTTAACTTTGTATAGTAAAATAAACTCTTATTGTTACATATCATTTATTTTCACATTATGTATATACGAGGGTCATTTAGAAAATACAGACAGTTATAGTAATACTAAATGAAGAGCAGAATATTCGTTAGAAAAAACAATTACGTTACATACTTGAAGCTTACCTCACTTCTCTACATAATCACCATCTTCATTTAAAGATTTGTCGTATCTGTTCACGAGCTTCAGAATTCCCAGGTTATACTCTTCTGCTACCACTTCATTAAGCTAGATGGTCCCTGTATTCAAACAAAAGAGCGCACGCGCATTTTCACCGCGCAGCTCGCTCTACTTTCTCTTTCAGAGACAACTGGCTTCAGTAACAGCTGTGCTTATAACGCTGTGAATGGAAGTTGCAAGAAGTCGCCTTTTGCAGTTGGGATGGTTAAAAAGAACTACGTGATTGAAAATTCCGCCGACTCTGAGGTAAGGAGTGTTATTGGGTTTCTGAACGCTCAAAAGGTGAAACCTGTAGAAATTTACCAGCAACTGAAAGCAGTATATGGTGACAATTTAATGAACGGAAGAAATGTGAGAAAATGATGTGAAATATTCAACAAGGGACGAACATAATGTGCATGATGGAACTCGACATTGATATCATCACTCATTACAGAAGACCTAAAGAATGTAGTGAACAACAGAATCTTGCAAAACAGACGCGTAACTCTCGACGAATTGCACCTTTGGTTGATGAAATTGTTTCGCAACATCTTGACTACAACAAAATTTGTTTACGATGGGTTCCGCGCCCACTGAGTGACCAACACAGAACTCAGAGAATGGGCTCAGTATTAACATTCTTGGCATAATATCACACAGATAGAGACGCCTTTCTTGATCGGATCTTGACTGGTGATGACACTTGGATGCCTCACATCACCCCAGAGATCAGGTGCCAATCGCTTGAGTGGCATCATCCCTCATCATCTAAAAGACCGAGAAAATTCAAACAGATTCTTAACACGAAAGGTCATGGCAACCGTCTTGTGGGATCGCAGAAATGTTCTTTTGGTGGATTTCATGCCAAAAGGTACTACGGCCAATGCAAGTCGTTATTGTGAGACACTTACAGTTAGAAAACTACGGCGAGCCATCGAAAACAGGAGGCGAGGAATGCTTTCCGAAGGAATTGTGCTTCTTCACGACAATGCTCGCCTTCACACCCTGCTGCAGCTCAAGAATTGCTGGATCAATTCGGATGGGACATTTTTGATCATCGGACCTTGCTTCTAGCGGTTTCCATCTTTTCCCTAAGCTCAAAGAGTTTCTGGGCGGTAAAACCTGTTTGGAAGTGCTGAAGAGTTGGAGAATGCAGTGACCATCTGTCTTAGTGAACTGGCGGCAGAAGAGTATAACATGGAATTCTGAAGCTCGTGAACATACATAACAAATGTTTAAATGAAAGTGGTGATTATGTAGAGAAGTGAGGCGTGCTTCAGGTATGTAACAGATATTTTTTCAATAAATATTATCGTTTTCATTTTATATAAGTAAATGATCTTTATTTACGGGATCCCTCGTGGATAATAATCAACATTAGGCAATGTACTCCTTCATTTTTATTTTCACTAAATGTACAATACAACAAAGGATTTTTTTTTTTTAAGTATAGTGTGTAGAACCAAAAGATAAAACTCTGAAATATACTTGAAGTACAGTATACTAAATTATTGCAGTTAAATATGCATAGAGCAATAGGGTAATTAATAGCTAAAGACGGTAGTTGTGGCAAAGTAAAACACCGAAAATTGCGAGAAATATAAATTTCAAAAATGACACTGAAAAGTGGCAGTTTATGGCCCGGCGTTAACCTTTAGTAAGAATTTAAAAAAGTACTAACTAATGATTTCGAAAGTATCAATAACCAGTACACTTCAAAATGAAAAAAGGACATTACAAATCATAGAAATATTAGTATCATAAACACAAAACTGCAGAGAAAATATGCTAATCAATACCACGAACTATAAATTACGAAAATAAACTCAGTTCATATGAGATCAAATCTACTCTGGCGCTTGATAAAACAGTGATGCTACATAAAACACAATTTACTTCTGATTGTACTGATATCACAAGCACTTTCTTCAGATTATCCATACACAAGTTAGGTCATCTGTCCGTAAAGATGCATTTGAGTCATAAAGAAAAAAAATCAACATCTATCGATATGAAGGGAGCGTATTTGAAGTACTCACAACCTTGAAATTTGCAGCAATATGTATTTGGCGTACACTTTGCTTTCCATATATGAGTATTTAGTTGATCGACAATAATTCATCTCCCCTCACTTGTGATCTGTACTCCATGATAACGGCGAACAACATGCTACTTTTATTACCCGTAGGAAGTGTACAGAGCTTAAAAAACAACCGTAAGAAGATGGCCAATGATCACAATAAATGGCATTTATTCACGATTTCATGTAAAAATCACATTTTTGCCAAACTATTTATTTATTTATTTTAAGGTAAGTGTATTAAAATATCTACAAGATGCATTAGTATTGCTCGGTTCATAGTTGAACTCGTTTACGTACCATTTCATTTTTTGCTGTTAAAACCCTTCAGCTCCTTATCATACACAAATTTCTCATTGTGCGATTTAAAATATTAGTCCTTTTTTCACATAGTTACATAAGAGAGCGAACAATTTGTGTGTACCAACATGTGTCCAACAAAACATTGCTTCAGTTCTCGCCATTCCATTCATCACAGCAAATTCTTGAATTTCATTCAACAACTCTTCTCTCCTCTTCTGTTTGTGTTGAATTACTCCAAATCCATAATCATAATTTGCTTGGTAACCTCAACAAACCACTGCTTGAAGTTGAAGAAGGTTGGGGAATGCAGTAGAGGTTTCCATAGTTCGAAGTGTGTGTCTGTTCTTAAAACAGCTCACTGAAAGCATTTAAAATATAATTTTGAATATTTTCTCACTACTTTCAGTTTATTTATTTATTTACTTCATTTTCATTTTTTTTTTCAAAGCTCTCAGCGCAGGTAGTTTGGCACCCACAAATGTGTTGACATTAAAGGTCTTCCCTATAAATATTGAACTTTCTTTTTGTGCCTATCCTTCGAATATAGTAAGTTTTTTTTTTTTTTTTTTTTTTTTTTGCCTCTTTGTGATGGAGTAACTGACATGTGACCATTCCGTGTGGGTGATCCTCATTTTATTTATGGTGGGTGTGCTTGCCTTGATGTTGAAAATGGACACTAAGCTTCAGTGAGTCAGTCACATTCTTTCTTGTTGTCTTCTTGTGTTATTCAGTGTGGTCTTCCTCCAAATTCAGTACTGTTAATAATAATTGAAGGGTAAGGGGAAAGAAGAAGGAATGTCACAAAACTGTATTTTCGAGAAAACGACGTTTTAATATTGAAAACCGCTTACAAAATAAATACAGTAGGGTTAGTCAGATTTTTTGCTCCTTTCCTTGGACATTTCTACATCTACTTATGCATGGCATATACAGTCAAATAGTACCAAGAGTCATCAACAGATAGGGCAAAGCACCCGTTAAAGCGAACATATGGAAATTCCTTGTTTTTCCCCTTACCCTTCAATTGTCATCCTGTCCATTTTTGGATAATTTAACGCTAAAAGTATTTTTCGATCTTTCCAGTTCTATATTTGTGTCAGGGGACCGCGATGGCTCAGTGTAGAACGTTTACCTGTGGTGCGGGGGATCAGTGATTCGATACCAGCTGGCGCCAAGTAAGCTTTGTGATGGACAAACAGCATGTGCGTGTGTTTTATCGCGTTCTTACGTTTCCACCCACTTTCTTCATTCCATCATTTCATTAATTCTCATCATTATCATCTCCTGTAGCTTACACAGGATAACTGTTGGACGTAAAACTGAAAAATTCATTTAGTTTTATTTTTGTTTTTTTATTTTATTTTATTTTATTTTTTTCAAAAAGTTGGAACATAAATTGCATTTGAAAAGCGAGTTTGCAATAATTTTCCCAATAAGGCTATATAATGATGATTGAGGTTCGAGTTAGCCGTTATCTTATTGCCTTATTCGTGTTTAACTACAATACAGGTTGCCAGATATTGCTTAAAAGCACTACACAAAGCACAAATAAGACTTCCATTTGATTTGTGTTTTGTGATACTGTTTTAAAATAACTTCTGGTATTTTCTGTGGCGCCTTTGGTATTCCTTTTTTCCAGCTACTTATATATTGTTAGAGCAATGCAATATTAAAGTGAATACCATTTTAAAAACTGTTTCTGTATCGAATATATATATATACATAAATGGAATTGCTTTTATGAACCGTTATACTTCTGCTGCTTTTTTTTTTTTTTTTTTCGTGTTAAGGTTATTTGATGTATACGATTACAATTCGCTTTTTTTTTTTTTTTTTTTCGATTTATGAGTACACGAATGACAATCATACAAATGCTTCAACAGTTATCGATGCATATATCCTGAAGGATTCTGTAATCGGGTATCAAGCTGTTGTTTCATAAGTAGTAAAAGAAAAATCGCGGATGGAAGCAAAAAAATTGTAGCTGACATGATTTTCTTTCTATATCTTTTATTAAAGGTTTCAGCAATAAAATTTCATAGGAAACTTAACGAGGATCGTCAGTGACGAGATAAGTGTATGGATTTAGAAAAGTGTAAGTGATATGCATGTGCGTTTGAAATTCAGCTGTTAGGCTAGTAACTGGAAATGCAATCTAAGGAAAAGACTTAAGCGATCTAACAACTTAACATTGCTGGTGTAATTCATTGATCTGTGAAGTAATTATTTAAAAGATGTACAGCGTTAAAGTTATTACTAATGGTGAGTTTGTTTTGACCACTTAATCATGTATATCAGTGTATGATGGCTGAGTGAATTCTTGCTAAAAGTAGCCACCTGTAAGTGGATACTGTAGGTAATGCACTAATGTTGCAGTGTATATTCTCCAAGTTTTGTTCTAATGATCGATAAGACTCTTATAAGTGTTAAGTCGCTTTATCTGACGCTTCATTTATTGCTGTGCTTTATTTTGAACATATACTTCTGTATAACTTCCGGTATTTAATTTTGAAGTCTTTTGCATGAGATACTTTTTTAATGTGGCTGTTTGTGTTTACTGGCTGACATTGTTATTTTTGTTAATGTTTGTGTTTTCACAGAAAGATTATTACATGGTTGATTAGGTACAGGATATTGACATTTTAAATATGTAAATTGATGTAATGTGAATTCTTTTCGTTGAAATTCAGATATACGCTATATATATATATAAACTTTTTTTTTAAAGATTTGCTTTTTGCGTGGCAAACTGGTAAACAAATTTAAATTGGTATAAGATTTCAGTAATTTATAATTTTCTATTGCATTTTTGGTAACAAAGGAAATTAATATTATGTATTTTATTATTTCATGTGAACGTAAAATAATAAACGGATTTTGCATATACAAACAAATATGATTATGAAAAGCAAATATTAATGACAATTATATTTTTAAAAGCATACTGGAAACTTTGACATTCTCCAGATAGTCTAAGCTAGTAGCTGGTTTTAAACGTATCTGTGCGTAGCTTTTTGTTAAGTCCTACTTGAAATTACACAGTCCATGAAGTGGACCTTCATTTTTACGACTTAAATGGAACAGCTTACCTTTATACAAATGTTCATTTCCAAACTCATATTGTGGCCAAATACTACTCGAGAGAAAGGTAAAAGAGAGAGTACTGTTAAAGTCCTGTGCCTTTACTAGTGATCTAGTCTAGGAAGAGAAAGCATCTTGGAAGCTCATTGGGACTCTTTGTTTACAGATGGAATAAAATTTCAAAGTGGATGTAATCTCTTTGTCGTTAATTATACGAGCATTCTCAAGTAGTCCGTAGTAGATTGATTTTACGAATAACCAAAAGTCCCTTAAAGGGGAATGTCGGGTTTTCAAGGGAACAATTATCACTGACCTTTAACTGTATCAGATCGAAAGATAACCATTCTTGCCATGGAAGGAAAGACAATAATATAATATTTTTTGTTGGAAAAATTGCTAACTTTCGTAATAAATTATGATCATAGATGCATGCGAGCAAATTTTTCGTTTGTATCGCATTCCTGGGATTTTGCGTAGCGTTTGGTAATGCGATATCGCGTAAATAAAACGCTGATATGTATTATTGCACGTGAAAATGTGTGAAGAATCAATCGGTCAGTAAAAGTTTTACGTACTCAGCAGTAACTGTATCTCTAGAAACTTTTCAACACGTTCATCGTTTTAAATTTTTGTTAGATTTGCTTTGTACAATCGGTTTGGGAGCGTTCTTTTCTTACATCTTCTGAGGAAATTACTTTTTCAGGACTCAGTATGAAAAGATTGAGCTTTACTGGCCGTCTCTTATTGTGAATAAATTATTTAGGAAGTATTTACATATATAAAAGAGTCCGAGTTTTATTACAGTCTTGTTTGTCATATAATGTTATAAATATGTGATTTCGAAACATTTACTTAATAATAATAACCAACCAGCTTCATATTACTAAAAGCCTTTCTGATAATGACAGCGATTCTGAGTAACACACAGAAATAAATAAATTGAAAAGTTAATAACAAGTTACAATTTTAATTTCAGGAGTGGATATAAATAACCCTTGTCATGAGTACGATAATGGAACTGCTCTTCATATAACAGCAGGAAATTTGTGCTTAGAAGCAGCTGGTGTTTTAATTCAGTATGGCGCAGATTTATGTGCTAAGGATGATCTAGGTCGTATTCCATTGGGTAGGTTCTCTAAAGCTTGAGGTAATATTGAAAACGTATCAGTTAAACAATGAAAAACATATGTATTTGAACTCAACTTTAATTAGTCGTAATATGTTCATGAAATAGCTTAGCCAATATATATTTAGCAGTTGCTGTTAGCATCAGGAAGTATACGTTAATTCATACGAATTTCTATTGTCTAAGTTTCGGTCATTTGTGTTAAAAATTTACTTTTAATGCTGAAGACTATACTTTTGAATGCTTAAGAAAATTTGCAACAAGTTATGTCATCAAATTACGCTCGGAAGGGCAATTTGCACACTCATAAAACGAATAATAATATAATTAAGATGTGGTCTGAATTCCATATTAAACTGTAGGTTCTCATCTCATATAGTCTCGTTGCTGAAAGGGACGATATATCCCAACCAACCAACCAATAAAATCAAGGATATAAAAATATATTTATTTGGTATTTTTAGGTCTGCCACACTTGTCTACAATTTTTCCTGAGATTAACAACAATCAAGCAGCACTGGGTTTGGACGGTGCTCGGACGAGTGCGCCATTTGTACTCTTCAAATTGTATTGGCATTTAGTGTTCATGAAGCACCGTGAGGAAAATGGGGTAGCTATTTGAATGAGACAAGTGGGGAAATGTGGCCATGGAAACCATTAATATCGAGGAAGAGTCGATGTGCTTGACCATACATACTCTTTGTAGTTCACGAACCCTATAAATCTAACTGGTAGTCCTTAGTTCTTTAGGTCTGATATGCCGCGAAGTTTAAATATAGTTTTATTCTTTACAGCAGAATGTGAAGGTTATTCTTCTTCTTCACCTATTTGAAGCGTTCTATGTTGAATTTATAATCTCTTTCTGTACGAACACAATTCGTAATTTCCTTAAAATTTTCTTTAGCTGCGCATTTCTGCATAGCAAAATATTTCTGAATTTTCTTGACATGCCTATGAGGTTGCATTATAAAGATAATTCTCAAACAGATTTATGAAATATATTTAACAATTTCAAAATATCTAAGACCTTGTAACATAAGTGATCGCATTCAGTATGGGCGATCTCGAAAGATGAATCAATAACGGGAATGACGCAAGTATTCCAAATTCAGTATCTAGCAGGACTGGTAGACTATTCGTAAGAGTGAAAACTTAATAGAAAGATGGTTCATAATATAGGAATTATTTAGTTTCGATCATAACGTTGAGTGCATTTTACATCAGTTTTTGTATACCTTCTTATACCATGTTAATGTAATTTATGTATTCATTGTTGTATAGAAATATTAAATCTATTACTGTATGTGTGTGTTGTAGATAATTGGTGAGATTTTGTTTAGCTTAATTGGAAACTACTCTTTTAGGAGTCAGAAATTATCGCAAGTTTGTTTTATGTTACAAGGTTAAAGTAGGCCACTTTAAGGAACATTTTTCTTTCTAATGTTTGTTGTGTGCACTGAATTTTTAAAGTATTACATGTATTATGGTTGCAAATTCTGGGTATTATGCTTTAATATATACTGTTTTTGTCATTACTAGAGTGCGTTCCGGATAAATCGTGTTTCGACTTGATCCCAGATGTTCAAGAAAGAATTAATAAGATGCAGAGGTTGCTGTCACCAGAAGTCAACATGAATTCAAGAACGTTAAGTCGCTTTAATTTAGAAAGTATCTCAGGGAAAGCTGTCCTTCAAGCTATGGGCTTAAGAATAGGGGATAGAGTTATGGTTGGAGGGGCAAAACCAGGCATTTTGAGGTAAGAACATCGTCAGGTTTTTTGATAATGAAGTCATGGTACGCATTTTGACGTTGATATTTTCTCTATACTATCTCAGGTTCTACTGGACGTTATAGTTTTATGTATGGCAAATAAAACAATCATAGAACGAAAGTAGCTTTCGCAGCGGCGAAGTGTGCAAAAGTCAGTAGTAAAGAACTGAGGCAACTACGTAATATATTTGAAGCTTGCAATAATCATTTTTATTTTTGAGATAAGATTTTGTAAGGTGTGCTATGGCTTCAGACGAGGCTCCAGGGGTTAAACTCGATCGTACGTAGGAGAATTCAGCTCACTTTAATGATGTGAACACTGCTTCTATCGTTTGCATTTAATATCAGTTTGGGATGCATTGAATTAATAACTTTCTCAAAACTGGTCTACCTAGGTATATCGCAAAGTCCCTAATACAGACCAGATATCATTGTTATTTTATAGGTCAGCAAAAGTTAATCAAATAGCTAATAATGATTTATGTACTGAGGCGTAATACATGGTTCGTCCGGCACTAATGAGACGAAGTACCAATATTACGATACATGGATATATCTAGACCGCCAAACACCAATTTATATATGGTGACGCTACTTAATATTTTATCACAAAATAACTAGCATCTCATCAACTGAGCCCAGCCAGTGGCGAAGCATTGATATACTTTGGGGCGTCCTTAACGACAAAGAATATGGGGATTGCAAATATATCTCTCCAACAACATTCATTTACAAAATTATGCTGTTTCTATAAGTACGCTAGTCTAATAACTACGCAGCGCCATCTGTTAAAGAGAGCGAGAGAAAGTAATTTACTATCAATAATAACAAGAATTGGATCTATAATTAGTGATGGATAATAGAAACAATGTTAAATCTTTTTAACATGAGAAAGGTTAATTGAGAAAGTGATATTACTTTAGAATATGAAACGAATCGGAATGCAAACAGTAGGTAATCAAATTTGTAGAAAACAGTTATATTTAAACACAAGTCTTAATCCATCTACGATTCGTCTGACGATGATTCTCGAATTTGCATCCCTGGGTCAAGATTGCAATCACTACACGTCGTTTTAGTAACGCCTAAGGTAACGCAGATACTTAGAAAATGATCACGACAAGGAGAATTGTGCGCCGAACGGATGAAGCACAAGTAATCCAGACTGTATTCCTATAGACGACACAATTTCTCGTGCTAGTACATCTTGTCTAGAGATGGAAATTGGCGACAGCGAACGGAGAAGCAAAACTCTCAAATGACACTTCTCTGTTGACAGGCTCCTCTCACCTGTGAACAGGTAGCCATTCGCAGAGGCGAAGCATCGATGTTGAAGAAGGTCGAAGGTACCTTAAAGGAAGGTGTTCCACTTACCGATAGCCTTGCAGAGGATAATTACAATTTCAAAGGCCTAGCCGACTAGGGAAAAACAAAAAAATGGTTTTAGGGTTTTTGTTATGATAAATGATCCGTCTCCGAAATGATGTAGGCCACACAGAAACTTAATTTTTTAGTTGATGTTTACTTGGGACGACGACTCTTTAACATACCAGGTTAGAGATTTTAAAGTAAAATGAATCTTTAGGTTCAAAGTTGAGTATTCAGAGGTAGGTGTTAGATACTAAATATGTGTTTACATAAAGCAGAGTGGCAGCAAAATCACACATGGTGATAGCTAAGGAGAGTTGCTATCACTCGAATAAAAGAAGCAACTCTACTGATATAATACAGTCATGAAAATTATAGAATTCAGCGCATCTAGGAGGACATAAAAACACAAAGTCCGTAAAAGCGATAGTTAATGGCTGATCTTGGTATAGTTTGAACTCAATGTAGTATTACGTAGCTCAGATGACTATAGTTTGCTAGCGGTATCATGACGATCTTCTCCATAGGTTGGTGGGCAACGTGGACATTTTAAAACTTTTCTCTCCCTTGGGAGAGCTGTTTTATACTTTGATAAGTTCTCTTCTTCGTAATTACATCTAGATATTCTATCCTTGGTCTTCGTCTTCCTAATTTTCCTTTTGCCTTTCTTTCTATCAACACAGTGATCCAACCGGAGTGCCGAATAAGATGGCCAAGCATGCTGTTTCTTCTTTTTCCTGACGATCTAAGTCCCCGTAATTCAATGCACACAATCACTCAACGCGACATAAGACTATGAAGTAATCGATTTAAGCGGAAATAAGTTTTTATAAGTTCCACTACAAGGTGTTGGTAATAGTCGACTTGACAAGTAAAAGTTATAACTTCACTTAACGTTTGAATAAACGAGGTCAAACGTCATCAAGAGTCGGAATCGTTTACTAGATGGATAAAGAACTCGATATTGTACAAGCTCGTGTGTTTTTCCCAAACACTGAAAAGTGTTGGGTTAAGAACGACGAACGACGTGTAGTTGTTACTTTGCAATATCACAGGTTTTTCCGCAAATGTTGAAAGGTGTTGAAAAAAAAAAAATGAAGGATTATGACTTAATGGGGTCATCAGCAGTGATGCTAGTTGTCTCTGTTGGAGAAGAAAAGGAACACTAAGTAAGTAACAGTGCAGGGCGCTAATGATTCATGACGACGAACTGAGTGAAGCGGCGTCATATGTATACAAGTAGAGGATACAATCCCAGAATTTTTAAGTGAGTCTTATCTATTACACACGAGACAACGGTAGAACCATGTGTATAGTGGGCATTGTCTTAGAGCTTTGACGGGACACGGATGGTTTTCATACCTAGAATAAACCTTGGACACTGGTTTTTTCATATATATATATATATATATCATATCATATATATATATATATATATATATATATATATATATATATATATATATATATATATATATATATATATAATTTCTAAGATTAAGATAGGCAAAGTGCAAAGCTAGAGAGGACAATCTTTGGTGTTATAGTGTTCCAGTTAAAAATAACAGTAAAATTTAGGATGACAGTACAAGGAACTATACAGTAGCCCCAAAATCATAAATGCAAATAAGTGTCAAACAACCCGAATATACTGTGTACTTGAATGTAAACAAAATAATAAATTCCAGCAAGTTTGACAGATTCAATGAAAATACGTCAAACTGAAATGAATTGTGTTTGTTTATGCACAATTATTTTTACACAAGTTCAAACAGAAATCCATTTATATTATCACATGTGTATGAATTTCTTTTTATTAAGGTGACCTGTAACCTCACAGTGATCTCTTGAGCAAGATAACTTGTTTACTTTCCTCTCTTCCGAAGGAAGGAAAAACATTATTTCTTGTACTCTTCGTCAAGATATAATTTATGTAGGCAGACCATGGAAGCTACTCATGGAAGGAAGAGAGAGAGAGAGAGAGAGAGTAATGCAGCGAAATATCTCACTCTATTTTTTCGCTGCTTGTGGCAAACTGTAACGGAATAATATTAATAAAGGTTTTAAAGTATTATTAACCAAAGATGATAAAATGTTACATTGACACACTTGTCCTCTTTTTCTGATTATACGACTGATCATTAAGAATAAAGTCCAATTCTTTTAATTATAGGGGGCCGCGATGGTTCAGTGGTAGAGCGCTCACCTCTGGTGCATAGGGTCACGGGTTCAAACCCTGCTCCCGCCAAGTGAACTTTGTTGTGGACAAATACCGTGTGCGTGGGTTTCCTCGGTTTTATCCCGTTTCCTCCCACTTTCTTCATTCCACCATTTCATTCATTTCTCATCATCAGCGTCTCCTTTAGCCTAGCCGGCATATTCGTGGGACGTAAAACTCAAAGATTTTATTTTTTCTTTTAATTGTGAAAAAGAAGTAGAGTGCGGCAAAAATTCTGGTCGGAAATTCGTCTACACTACAATGTTTAGAATTAAAACATCATACCTGTTAACGGGCTTTTGTAATTTAACTGCCTAACTTTAATATTTTATAGAAAAGATTGTTGTGTTCTTTCTCAATTTGTGTTTCAACAATTCAGTATATAAAATAAATAATTCTCATGTGAGTAATGAAATAATAATGCTAATATTATTTCTACTATTCAAATAGGTATTGTGGAACAACGGAGTTTGCCACAGGAATCTGGGCAGGAATTGAATTAGATTCACCAGATGGGAAAAATGATGGCTCTGTGAAAGGAGTAATGTATTTTAAATGCTCTACAAATCATGGTAGGTATTTTAGTAGCTTTCTTTTTTCTTTCATTTTGTTTTTCTATTTTAATGAGATTAATAACTAAGGCGAGTTCACATCCAAATGGTTGTGTTGTTCTATTAATTAACACGTTCGCTGCATTATGAGTCACTGTTGGTTCGTGCGATATTTTATTTCTGTGCTGTGCCGTTTTATACATTCTATTACCTCTGTTCGTTTGTGGTATTTTCGTTTGTACATATCTTGAAAATTACTAGCATCCCCGTACTACACGAGTTACTCGCATAGCACTGAGATCCAAACTCAGTTTTACACTGTCGCAGCGAACGTGTTAAGATGTTTGTTTTGGGTAGTTATCTTGCTGAAATGTGAAATCTTCTCCAACTAGTCATTCGGTACAAAGTACCCATGATTTTGGAGTATCATTTTGTAGTCTTTTTTTTTTTTTTTTTCTTCATTATTCTCTCCATTTTAAGCGAATGCTCAACGAAATCACCAGAAGACATCCCCAGACAATCAACGAGCCTCTACCTTGCTTTCCTGTTAGTTGCTGGCAAACAGGCAGCATTTCTTCTCCTTTATTTCAACAGACATATTGGCGTCGCTTGTTTGAATATAGTTCAAATTTCTATTCGTCCGACCATAAGAGGGTATTTCACTGTTCTTCATTTCAGTTGACAAGCATCGTCGCCCATTGAAGATTTCTTCGTATTCTCTGGCTTCACTATTTTTTATTTATTTATTTATTTATTTATTTATCTATTTATTTATTACTATTGTTATTGCAACGCAACCACGAAAGCTTGTGGTAATAAGATGGTTACAGTTTTAACACTTATCAATTTGTTCGCGTTACATTAAATTTTTCTGTTGTTTCTGAAGCTGTTTTATGTCTTGACTTTTTGTCATAACAATAAACTTGCCTTGTTTTTCCGAAGTGCATCCCGGCTTTCTAGAGCGAAAACGATCACAGTTATTCTGTTCTTTAGCGGTGAATTACCTTACACAGAGGATATACAGGTACTCAAGGTCTCTTTACAGTTTTGAGTATCATTTTCGTGATGCATAATTACAATTGAGTCCTTATTTCATTACCAGGTGTTTCTATCGTTCCGTTTTATGATATAATACACGCATTATACGGTGTGTAAGTACGGTCGTTACATAGGAATCACAATAGGATGTTACTCAGCTTGCGTACTCTTTTTAAGCAAATGGATCACTACTGTTTCAAAATTATCACAAGCAACCGTAATATAAACATATTTTTTGTATTATTGTATACGCGATTTTTTTTTTTTTTTTTTTTTTTTTTTTTTTTTTTTTTTTTTTTGGTAGTGAAAATCAAGTGACTGAATTCATTACTTTTACTTATAAGAAATAGACTGAACTAGTGGCGGAAGAATTAACATACTTTTTTGTATTTGAGAGACTTTGATTGCGAATAATTGAAAATCTTCTTGCATTTCTACCATTAGCATACTACTATATGTTGGGTTAACTCTCAGACTACTTAGTATGATTTTACTGCCAGTTAAATAAAAATGTATGGATTTAAAAGGAGAAGAAGACGTACAAGAAAATTTTGTTACGGAGGAGGTTTTATTTTTTGTAGTAGCAGTTTAGCAACTTTAATGTTGTTCGGTGTGTATTATTTGTCGGAATACTTGCCGAAAAAAAAAAAAAGTGTAGTTATTTCTGATTAGTATTGTAGCCATATTTATCAATAAAGTTAAATAATAATTCTTCACCTTTTTGTGTATATGTTAAATGAATACTTAGTTTATTCATTGTGAAATAAACTAATTTTTGTGTACTTCCTTTTAAGGGATTTTTGCACCTATTAATCGAATCTCTAAAATCAGCAGTCCAACATTAAACAGAAAATCCTCAATGAGAAGATCAATGCAACGAGTGAGAGTAAATCATGGAAAAGTAGATGTTTCTCATATATCTCCCAAAGTATGTACAGGTATGTACAAGAATGATTTACACATCCATTGCTGACGGTGCATATATGCAGCACTTATTGTTAGTATTTTCACACTCAATGTCGTACTATTTATTTTTTAAATACTATATTATTGCATTAAACGCAGTCCGTATTTGATTGTGAAAAATCATGGCTAAACTTTTGTGGTTCTTTTTGCATTAATTTGAGAAAATTGCCGATTTCTTTCTTCAACAACTAGTATTGGGTATACAGACTTTTGTATTCTGTTAAAATATAATGTTGTACGCATACATTCAAAACCCAATTTGTCCTAGTTACTTTGTATATTGGTGAATGTTTGATGCATTTGTGGCAAGAAATGAATGATGATTAACATTTCATTAGGAAATTGAGAAATATATGTTGATGCATTTTGCACATTGCTGTTTTTGAAAATTAAAACACCAGAAAAGACATGTGAAGTTTATACCGCAAATTCTTTACACATACATACACAAATGATTAAAATTGCAGAACCTGTAATCGTGATATACCAGTATGGCGTTAAGCCTTTACGTGATTCAGTTACAGCCTCTGTACGTCACGAAATCGAATCAAGGCGCCAAATGTATTCTTGAGGAATTGCCTCCTGTTTTACTATAAGTCTACAAGACATTGACATGTTGGAGAATCACGACGAACAAGAGCTAATCTAATCAACTATATCTCACGAGTTTTTTAGGCGGCATAAGGGACCAGAGAAGCAGCAGTACCCGTTATTCCTTGAAGAAGGATTACACATTCTAGGATACATGTGTGTAGACATTAGGGATGGCCAGATCCGGATATTTTTGGATCCGGATATCCTGTATCCGGACACTGGATCCGAATCCGAGATTTCGGATCTTGGATCCGGATCCGAATCTCCCCCGAATCAGCAAAGTTTTCGAAATTATTGACAAAATGATTTTCAATCCTATGCTTAAAATAAGATTTTAAGACACTTATGGTATGTGATCGTGTGACAGCCTTGCATTCTCTTCATTCTGTTGATATTTGGTTTTTGTGCCTTAATATGTCACAATTACTCCAAATTTGATTGACTAAAACTGTCGACTTTGGTGAGAGCAATCTCACTGTCAGATTCGATTCTAGTGGAAATACTCGATCGAAAAGGTAGTAAACTGTCGTCCTGATGGAAATTTGTCCTTTGTTTTCTGTAACACTAGTCAAATGCTGGGATGAAACCTTAGTCTCAAGCCCAAGCTTCTTCATTAGGCTCAGGCTGCTAATTCTTTCTCAGTTATTGTGGTCCTGAATGAGGCCATTTCCTAGTCGTGATGGGCTAGGCCATAGCTAATAGAACAGCCCATAAAATATATATCAAATCAAATTAAGGAGCAATTTCCTTTTCTTGCTCTTGATGAGCTTTTTTTTTTTCTTTCTCTCTTTCTTTCTTTAACAATACGTTTCTCTGTGACCGTACCACCCCAGTTAGTATTAAGAATTATAGTAGAGATAAAGTTCTAAATGTCAATTAATGTATCAAAATTAATGTATTAATGTAGCTGTATGTGTATACAAAATACCATATGCTGCCTCGAGCAGTAACACGTATCTTTATAATTAGTAATCCACTACTGTTGTCTGCATAGGTTGTATAAGGAACTATATCATTCATGCAAACACATAGGCGGATCCAGGGAGAGGGCGAAAGGTCGTTCGCCCCAACCCAGCGGCACGATTAACAGTGTACTTTAGTAGTAATTTGTGGCAATTTCAGATCATCTAAGTAATTTTTCACTGCTAGCATCCCCAAACGCCCCCCTAAGAATCCATCCGCCCCCTTCAGGAGTCCGTTCTGGATCCGCCCCTGCGCAAACATAATATACAACTCATTCAAGAGTAAATTTTGTTGGCTTTTTAAAATTTTTATTTTAAAGAATTGTTATGTCTCGTGGCTACTTATGCAATTTTGTCCACAGGCATACATGCAATTTCCAGTCATTACGCAAATGCATTTATATACTTACTAGACTGCGGCTAGTTGGAGGCTTCGCCACTAGACACCCGTTACTACGGCCTCGCACCACAAAAGCCTTTAATCATAATCAGTTTAAAAAGAAATGTCTGGGAATTCGCCCTTAGACCCTCTGATATCTCATTTGATCGGCCTACGGCCTCGCATCTCGTAAACCTACAACCATACCGAATCTCAGTTCAAATATCAAGTTATATGTAATAACATTCCGGTATCCCGAGATATACCGAATTTCAGTGCGAGTACGTGGGGGCTTTCCCCCCAGCCCACACATTTGCTCGGTCTACGGCCTCGCACATCATACGCCTGCAAACATAATGAATTTCTGTTCAAATAACAAGTTTCATTTCTCTAACATTCCAGGATTCCGAGATATAAAAATCTTTTCTTCCCGCCCCTTTCCTTCCCTTCTAAGATATAAGTCAAAAAGCGCTTAAGTATATCTAATTATTTCAAATGAAAAGTCCAAATACCAAATTCTATGCTCCTAACCTTCACAGGTTCCCAGATATCGACATGTTATTATAATAATTACAATCCCCACCCTCTTTCCTATCCATCTCTTTTCATTTCCTTTTTACTAAAACATCAAAAAACACTGAAACACATGTCAAATTATTTTCAATGAGAAATGCAAATACCAAATTTCAAGTCTCTAACCTTAAAGAATTGAACATATTAATACAATAATTGTAATCCCCACTTAATTTTCGTCCCGCCCTTTTTTTTCCCTTCTGGACCACATATCAAAAAAGCGTTGAAATACGTATCTAATTATTTTAAGTGAGGAGTCCAAATACCAAATTCTATGTTTCTAACTCTTTAAGTTTCCGTGATATAGGCATATTATTATACTAATTGCAATTTCCACCTTTTTTTTTTTTTTTTTTTTACTTTCTACATCTTTCCTGCCCCTTCTAATTTAAATATATATATATATATATATATATATATATATATATATATATATAACCACTTAAACAAGTATCAAATTATTTTCAATGAGAAAACCAAATACCAAATTTGAAGTATCTAACGTCAAGGATTTCGGAGATATGGCCATTTTATTGAAATATTTTCCACCCCATTTTCCCCTTCCTCGTCGAATTTCCCAAAGTCTTTCCTTAGTGGTATCCTACGTCACAAATCCTATATACTGTCCAAATTTCAAGTTTCTAGCTTAAGCGATTTGGCCTGTACGGTGATCGTCACTCACATAATACATATAGATCCCCAGTGTCTTAGAGATGTAATAGCTTTGCGGTAAACTTTAAGCAATCAACTGACTGATAAGCGTCTATATGCATTATGTAAAATATCGCTTATGATATTTATTTTGCTCGTAATAATAATAATAATAAAAATAGAAATGATGAAAATTCAAAGACATCCATGATTTTAGCGTAATACTGCAGGGGTTCAGATCATCGGATTAATCGTAAGAGCCGACTGTATAAGATAGACTACATTAATTTCCAATGTGGGACAAAGAAAATATGCAGCATTACTGTGCAGTTTTCAACGTTATAACTCAATCTGAAAATATTATCATAGATCTCACAAACAATCGAATTTTAACCCTAACTCGATTAATATATAACAAAAGGCAGATCTATACAACTACTGACTTGAGATGAAAGTGGCATACTCGTAGTACGTTTAAAGATATACTAAAGACTAAATGATGGGGTGTGCGCAACAGTGGTCTAACCCCGAAAAATTTGAAAATGGGATTTTGATGTCATCTCTTGTCATTTAAATTGAATTGTCTTCCCACTATCTGAGCTAAATAAAATTCACCTATTAAATTTTATGTATATTTTATACATATGGATATTTTAGTTCTGGGTCTGAATCTAAGGCCTAAAATATTCAAAATAGGAGTCCGAATCGGAATTTCGAAATTTCGGATCTGGATCCAGGAACCGGATCCGGATCTTATAGGAAGGCAAGATCGCATATTGTGCCTAGTGCCATCACATCTGTCGTTCGGCCGCTGTGACGTTTGACAATGTGTGATGGCAGTTCGCGGTCTTCATGGTATAGTGGTTGTGGGTCATCGGAAACTAACATGAGTGCTACATGTCCAGTGTTCATCAGTTACCGTCCAACCATCGAGGAGAAAAGGTGCACACCTGATGCTTCAGCTTGAGCTAACACTATGGACGATGCTGTATAGGTCCATCACGGGCTTGCTGACAATATGCGTGCCATTTCGTGGAGTGGTTATATTGCATGGTTCAGTGTCCGACCATCGCTGCGTGCAATTCTCTTCCGTCCTTTACTTCCACATGCGCATCACTGTTGTGTTGGCATGCTCTGTACGCGCATCAGTTTCGCAGTACGAGATGCTGCCTTCCTGTAGGCTGACCATGTTGTCCGTCAGTTTAATATTTTGACGTCGACGAGGCATAGTGACACTTGCTGACAAATTTCCTGTTCATTTCGTCATGCTCCACTACCTGAGTGTTACGTAAACCACTCTTCTTCCTCGATAGTATACCGTGTACATAACAGAAGGCGTTACTAAGTCCACATGTGCTCATCCAGTTAAGTTTGTAATCGTTCGTACGTTTATCCTGCTGTACAAGTCTTGAATTTCGACTGATCTTGTCATTCTTTGGTGTTGCAGATTTTAGAAGTAGCAGTGTACTTGATACTATTGTACTTGGTATATTGCCGCTGTGTGATAAAAGTAACATTTGTTCTGTGATATTTGTTCGGTAACGGAAATTCAGGTGATTTTTAATGGTACATCGCTTTTCGTAATATAAATACTAATTGCGATCACACCTATTATCATATTTGCAAGTGTAAAAAGCTGTCATAAGAGTGGAATGTAAATTCATTACCAAGTTTCATTCTCCCATAGGTCTAAATTTGGATAAAGAAAGCCACGAACTCGGTATTGGCGACCGAGTATTTGTTCCGGGAAGCAAAGGTGAACTTAGAAGAGGTACCGTGAGATATGTTGGTGCAACAGGTTTCGCATCGGGGAGATGGGTCGGTGTTGAATTAGATCTTCCAGAGGGAAAACACGACGGAACTGTGAATGGGACAAGATATTTTTCGTGTCGCCCGCTACATGGTATTTTCACATCAGCTTCCAAATTAACAAGGTAATTTTCGTCTACTTAAATAAGTAAAATTATCATTTAAAAAATAAGATTAAAGCTTCTTATAGGTATTAGAAGCAAAAACATGTGCTTCCCTGTCACTGCTTTTCTGTTAGATCAAGGAAATTCCAGCCAGTGTGGGCACATAATATTCAGATATACTTAAATCATAGTTGTGAGAATAAGCTAAATATTCTTAACTTTCAAGATTGAACTCGTTAGTAGAGGGTAGTTCTTCTAGGAAACATAGAATACAGAAAATATGTCCAGTCTGTTCTAGTGTCATCTCAGCCATATTGAATGTTGTGCTAAAATGTTATGATGGAGAAACAAGTGGCCAAGTCGAAGCCTGAGAGTAAATACCAAAAAAAGAGGGAGGGAATATGGGTCCTTAGAAAAGCACTGCAGAGAAACGTGGAGATATGGTAGCTGCAATTTAAAATAATGGAGAATGAGATAGAAAGGAAAACTGGATGAAAGACCGGTAAAGAAAATATAGACATCGTAGTGAGAAAAGTTTGAAAAGATATAAAAGAAAATAGTATGAATAAAGAAAATGGAAATGTTACAACGATTGGGTTTTTTAGTGACTGTACAAAAGTTTTAGCATTCCTGTCACGTTTGGAACGGGTATTGCACTCACTAAAACAAATGATACCGTCTGTAGGTATGTGTATGTGCGAAAAAAAGTCGAAATTATTTGTTTTATAAATTACAAACTTCGCAAAACATGTGGAAAAGTAGACGTTAAAACTATATAGTAGTCACTTAAAAAAAACGTTTTGTCTGAAAGATGGTTGTCATGGATAGACTTTGTCCATATACAAAATACTACGGTGGAGTGGATCATAGTTTACCATGAAAGCTTCCTTAAGCATACGGCAAGTTAGCATTCTTGTCCAGAATCTTTAAATTTGTTAAAATATGATTTATTTCGAGAAGAAAATCGCATCACCCAATCAGGAAAGCAACACGTTGCAAAAATACACGTAATTGTAAGAAGTGATCTCTTGAAGTATATTACGAGCAAAGAAACATTCTGTATGGTGCGAGCACTTGAAATTTTTGAGTAGCACCGCACATGATATTTGTATGTATCTGTTAAGGTAATATTAGGTAATCAGGAATGTCATAGGTTTGTGTGCAAGAAATGGGGTTAGTGTCCCAAATCTCAGGTATATGAGTTGTGGTGGATCAAGACTAACGTCATTCGACTGTTGACATTTGAAGCTAGTAGATGTGCAAGAAGTGTTAGAATTCTTATAATCAGACGTAAGATATTGCGCCGTGAAAATGAGTGAACATTCCGCAAAACTACGTTACATTTTACAATTTTATTTCGATAAAAGCACATATGTGGCGCAGGCTTATAAAGAAATGTGTGCTGTTTAAGGTCAAGGTACATTATCAAACGCAATAGTCAGAAGGTGGCTCAATCGTTTTCGTTCCGGGGATTTCGATGTCCAAGATGCTCCTCACTGTGAGTAACGAATCACAGCGAAAGTGGATGATATTCTGGCAAAAGTCAATAAAGACCGAGATTTAATCAGACATGATATCACCAATGACTTGCACTCCGTCATCAAACAATGTTATATCATTTGGGAAAACTGACTTTAAAAAACCCGACGTTTGGTTGTTGCGTGATCTGATTTAGAAACATTTAACCGATCGAATTCCTATCTGCGAATCTCTATTGATACGCTACGAACTCGAGCCATTTCGAAGTGATGACAAGTGGATAATCTGCCATAACAATGTGCGGAAAAAATCATGGTCGATGCAAGAAGAAGCTTCACAGTCTGTGGTAAAGACGACACTGACGCCCAAAAAGATTATGCTGTGCGTTTGGTTTGATTGGAAGGACATGGTGCATCATGAGCGGCTGCCGCCAGGCAGACCAATAGACTCGGATACGTACTGTCGACAGTTAGTCCGAGTGCACCTAGGAAGTATAAAAAAAAAAATAAAAAAAAAATGACAGACAGTACGTCATATACCAATCTGACAACACTAGACTGCATATATCTTTAAGGACTTTTCAGAAATTGAGAGAACTTAGCTTGGAGGTTTTAGTGCATCCACCTTGTAGCCCGGAGGTGGCACCGTCAGGCTATCATTTGTTTTAATCTGTGCAGAACTCCCAGAATGATGATACATTAGTATAAAAGAGGACTCCAAAAACTAGGAAAAAAAACTGCAATTTTATAGCAACGAATTTATGATGTTGGAAGAAAAGAGTCAGAAGGTTGTGGAACAGAATGGTGTATATGTGGTTTCCAATAACAACAAATATATTCTCAATTTTGACCTCCGAAGGCTCAGAACTTTTTAGAAAACCTGAGAAATGGTAATACCGTGCATTAGTAGAATAACTATACACTTTGAAAGCTAGTAGTATAATTGTAATAAAATAATAGTAATAAAACCTATAACGTTTTTATACATAATGAATTTAATGTGAAATAAAATTTAGTGTGTTTGTTTGTTATGGATAATAATTAATGTTGCGAAATAGGTTGAAAGAAAGATTAAACTGTAAGAAAATTTAGCTGTTGTCTAGGCATATTGCAGTTACATTAACTTTCAGATAGATATATTTATTTTTCATGAGAAAGGGTATAGATCAATCACATCATTCACAGTTAAGCTAACGAAACCAATTTTGAAGTATTAAAGTTTGAGTGCTTAAATAGTTCGTAAGATTTGTAATATAGGTTGAGAGACTTCCCTGTTAGAATGTCTCTTGTGAAGCAGGTATGCAACTCCAAACAGCGCCACGTACATCTGTCTCTACAGGGCTCCAGAAGACAGCGAGCGAGGTGGTGGAAGATCAGGTCTCTCCAGCTCCAGTGCTTCCCTTCTCAACCGTTCGCAGTCATTGAGATTTCGAAGAGATGCAACACCAAATCTCTGTCGCTCGTTTTCATTACGTCACAAACGTGAGGAGGTGTTAGATTCTTCAGCAGGAAGTGACTCTTCTCAGTGGCAGAGTACATCGGACGGAAGTCCCGTAGCCCATAAGAAAACAGAAGATAGATTTTGGCTAGAAGTGGGGATGAATGTTCTCTACAATCATGAAGTTGGTAAGTGAACAAATATGATAATGTATTTCACATAATGTTAAATATCGCAAGATAAATGTCAGACAGATAACTTGAGCTGTTCACTGTACAGTGTAGGTTACTGGAACTTCCATGAATTCTGCATACAGTTTCACTTACTTAAAATTCTTATACTTGAACATAGTTTCTGCAAGAACCTTGGACGCAGGCAATAGGGGAATCTAGGAAAGAGTATAAAATTGAATAAGAAATAATAATAATAACGATTAATAATAATAATGCGATACCGCGAAATCATACCTCATTGCATGAGACCCGAAAGTTTTTATTTATTTATTTATTTATTTTTAAGAGAGACAGGTGAATTATAATGTGATTGTTTACTGTTGCTTAACGCTGAGTGCGCAGAACAAATGTAGAAGAGAAGAGCAGCTGATACTATTCTGGGTTTGTTTATTCCCGTTTGATGAGCTCCAGGTAGTTCAAAATCAATTTCTGGGCTCTTTTTCCGGGTTCTCAATAAATCTTACCGTCCTGCTCACTAGTATTATGGATTTTTATGCTTGTTTACATATGTTTCTGTGTAGTATCAGTTTTCTTAATGCTGCTTGCAGTGTTTTTTTGGTTAGATCCTGTGAATAAGTTAACTGTCTGTGCTATTAATACTTTATTCGTATTGATACTGTATATCAATTGTTTATTCGTATTTTTCAAAATTTTGTATTCAGCAATTTTTCTGTGTTCTCGTGTGTTCGGCATTGTTATGAGTTAACGATTTCTTTCAGTCCTGTCAATTATCGCTATGTTTGATCTACTATGATTAGTATTTTGAAGTGTCAGTATGATTCTAATCTAGTAGTGTATTTTTGTTTTCTAATGCCGCTCGTTTGTATTTGTGCTACATTCAGTTTCTGTTCTTCGATTTAATTTCGTTGGTTGATGTTGGCGTATTAACTTTTTTGATCGTGTCTTGCTTTGCATTCCGTTGAGCTAGCATGGTGCAGCTGGTGATAATAATTGTATGATATATGCTTTCGGTTTGCAGATAGCGTAGTGTACATTGATCTTTGGTGATTATTTCATCCTTTACGATGTAGTTTTTATGCGATTTTGGTATTTGTTTATTTGGTCTTGTATGGCTAGCACAGATTCTTCTGTTGTGGGGAATATTTCTTTCTTGGAGCCTTTGGTGCGACGCAATGTTATCTACGTTAATTTCAAGCTCCGCTTGGAATCTGCCCTGTACGAGTTTTTCTTTCCACAGTATTCTGTGCTGAGCTCCATGGTGGCTAAGCGGTTATCACACACATCTATGGCGTGGGAGACTCGGGTTCGATTTCCGGCGGGAGTTCATGTGGTTCGGATTCCATGTTAATAAGTAGGTCCCGTCTCGTAGCTTTGCTGCTGAAACGGACGTGTTAAAATCAACTCAACTCAGTTTGCTATGC
This sequence comes from Thermobia domestica, assembly GCF_964235325.1. NCBI lineage: Eukaryota > Metazoa > Arthropoda > Insecta > Zygentoma > Lepismatidae > Thermobia > Thermobia domestica. The sequence continues at coordinate 107,342,725 of NC_137459.1, read as the reverse complement.
TAAATCTTCTAGTGGAGTAGATATTCTGGGTCTTTTTTTACTCAAGCGAAGTGTATTTTTTACACGCCTCGTTGATTCCTTTCAAGGTATTCTATTATCCTTTCTGATGGAAGTCCACTAGGTTGTATCTGCTTGTTTCTATAGGTTTCTCTAGCTTCTAATTTCTGTTCCTTTCTTTGTAGTGTGAAGTAGAAACTGGATGCAGTTAGCTAAGGATAGAAGTCAGTGGAGAGCTTTTGTGAACGCGGCATTGAACCTCCGGGTTCCATAGGCCATAGAGTTAGTTAGTTCTTTGTAGTGTGAGTCTTTTTATGTTCGATTTTGAGTGGTGGTATTGATTTCGGTGAGTATAAATCTTTTTCTTCTTTCAAGCTTTTAAAAGTTTTATGTTCGACCATTTTATAACTCCGAATGAGAAAGTTAGTGGAATTGCGTACGTGTTTATTCTTGCTTTTACGAAGTTGAAGGGTAAGAAAAAAAAAAAAAAAAAAAAAAAAGGAATGTCACAAAACTGCATTTTCGAGAAAACGGCGTTATAATGTTGAAAACCGCGTAAAAACAATAGGGTTATTAAATCTTTCGCCCCTTTTTGCATGGACTTTTTGACATTACGCATGCATGGCATATACTGCCAAATAGAACCAAGAGTCACCAACAGATAGGACAAAGCACCCGATAAAGCAAGCACATGGACATTCCTCGTTTTTTCCCCTTACCCTTCAGTTTCTCTTCAGGTGTGTTTTTGATATATCATTTATTCTTTCTGCCTATTTGATTGTACTTGTTTGGTTTCTTTATGATCTCCACTCCTCCCTTGGTTGAATTCGAGGTATTTGTAGTGTTACATGATGTTTATACTTTTATTATTTGGTTGGTTCTCAACGTGTACTTTTGATAGTTTGTTCGCCCTGGCTGACCAACATTGTTCTACTTCATTCAATCTCAAATTCCATCCGCATGTACGTATGTGATTTGTACGATATGTACTGTAGTTGTCTGTTCTCGCGTATAGTTTTATGTTCATCCATATAAGTCAGATGAGATTTTGTGTTGTTTATGTTTTCCGTTCTTAATGTCGAATCCATAGTTTGTACTGTCTAGAAGTTTGAATAGCGGATTGATACCGACACAAAGTAATATTAGGCTAATAAGGTACATTCGCGAAGTGCCTCCTCGGGATTCGTATAAAATTGATTCAAACTCAAAGTTCTCCGCGGCCCAATGTGTATTGTACTAATTTTAGCAGCTCATACCTGTAATCTTTATATTTTTGGACCTTCATATATCGGAAATTCAATCATACACACTATAACGCTCGGACACAAAATTGCTTTTAGTTTCTTTAGATGTAACTGGGCATGAATGTGGACATATGCAAAACAAATTGGATCAAGTACTGCTTCTCTGACACATGTTACTCACCTTAACCGCCATCTTGAATCCGCCATATTGGATTCGACTTTCGGTTTTTCAAATAGGGATAGGTGCAAGTGATACATCAAATTCATGTACAGTTTTCTCGGAAATTCATTGGTGTAGTGAATTTCACTGTAGCTTGTACCGTTTGGAAGGTATTGCAGGTTAAATCTCTCCAGGCACTTCGCGAATAGACATTGCAAAGTAATATCAGTTACGCTTACGTTTTTTGATGTTGACAAATCAAAACAATTTCTAAGTGTAAAAATACTGTAGCTATAAACAAACTCTTTACAACATTGGTGTCACAATCTTATTACATTTCTGAGAGTGATTGTTATTGTTATTACTCATACAATACTAGGCAGAATTGTAATATGCATGTCATCCAGCAGAACTATGCAAATTTTAGCAAAACTGTCTATATGAATTATTATATAAAATTGTTCAACAAATTAACGATAAAGTATAAGGACATTAACGGAAAACGGGCATTTAGAAATACCCTGTTACAATTATTGTTAAAAAAAAGTTATTACTGTGTTGATATTTATCTTTTTGATAACATATGGAGAAGGTAACTTAATGTGACCACTGTAAAGCTTAACTGGGGAATATCCTCATACTGTAGGCTATGAACAGGTTAATAAATATGAATATACTATAACAAGGAAGTATTGTATTACAGTCAAAATGCCTAATGCAAATCCGAATACGACCAGATATGGGTGAAGACCTACCATTTCCGTATTGACGTCTATGTGTCAGTATGTATGTACGTTCAGAGAATATTTCGTCAACGATAAATTACATAAAAATTACATACACACACGAGGCCCTACACAATTGTCTACTACTTGGTTCAATATTCGTGAAGTGCCTGACATTTAACATGTAGTACCTTGCAAACGATACCAGCTACGGTAAAACTCACTACACCAATTAATTTCTGAGAAAATTGTACATGAATTTGATGTATCACTTGCACCTATTCACATTTGAAAAATCGAAAGTTGAATCCAATAAGGTGGATTCAAGATCGCAGGTGGATTCAAGATCGCGGCCGGGGTGGGTAACATGTGTCAGAGAAGCAGTACTCGATCCAATTTGTTTTGGATATGTCCACATTCATGTCCAGTTACATCTAAAGAAACTAAATGCAATTTTGTGTCCGAGCGTTATAGTAAGGTATGATTGAATTTCCGATATATGAAGTCCCATAAATATACAAATTACAGGTATGGGCCGCTAAAATTAGTACAATATACATTGGGCCGCGGAGAACTTTGCATTTGAATCAATTTTACATGAATCCCGAGGGTATATTTCGCGAATGTACCTTGTAAGACTGTCTCCTTGAAGTATTTCTTTCTTGATCTGTGCGCCTTATGTTTCTGTAGTTTGGTTTTCGAAGCGTGGTTTTGTTGTTGCTTTTCATTTAATCATATTCTTCTGTGCAAATTCCATAGGCAAATATCCATAAGTAAGGTAATGTGTTATCCAAAATTTTCTGACGGGGGGTGCAAAAATAACTACCAGTTCATTTGAGTTACATTTGAATTTTAAATGCCTTTAGGCATCGGTAGTGTGAATGAGGAATTGTCCTGGAAATGGTAAGTGTCTGCTCTCGGTGAATACTTTTCCTTCAACCTCCAGAAAATTGACCTAAACTATTGCTGTAGCAAAACTGCTTTCGTTTAAGCCCCAAACGGAAACATGACAGCAGAAATTTTCGGAAAGTATTGCTATTTTCACTGCTAGCTTATATTAGATAGTGTATATTTACAACGAAGGGGAAGTGCACGTCCACCAATGCACCCCCTCATCTAAATCCGGCCCTTTTCATAGGCACTCCTTCGATTGTTGTGTTCTTGGTTCGTGATTACTCTATTTTTAACTGTTGTTTACATCCTTTCTGGTTTTCTTCCGTCGATTTATTTCTTAATAAGTGTCTATTGATTTCCTTGGAGATGTACGGTATGATTATTTTATATATAGAATTCAAGCATGCTGTTGGTCTGTAGTTATTTGCATTTTTGTACTTGAGTTATTCGGTTGATGGATTGAGGATTTACTGAGGACATCAGCGCTGAGGCAATTATTCCCCGTCACGATAAGGCCAATGGCTGATACTTGCTTCAAATGAAAGGACTCGAAAATAAAATAAATTGTGCACAAGCTTCATGAAAAAAAATAGGCGAAACAAAACATGTAAAAAAATATGGAGAGATATCATGAAAAAAACAGACCAAATAAAAAAAAAACACGAAAAAGTATAAACAAAGGGGACTCAGTATTGTAGTCACAATCACGTGTGTTCCTGGGAATAGGAAAAAAAATAGTTACAAAAAATAATTATGGCATTTATTCCTGTATAGGAATGAAGAATGACCGGATTTTTTTTCTTTTGTTATTTTAGTGTGTAGTCTGCCAACCCTGCTTTATGTCTAGTAAAAATTTGGCAATAAGCGTAAGTCACAATGCTTAATGTTAACATTCTGTTAACGTGTTCTGGCTTGGCTATTTCTCGCGTTAGCCTGTTTTATAGAGCAGCCAACGCGTACCCTTACATACAATATAATCACACTTTCAGCGTGAGTGAAGAAATGTGTTTTTCCATGCAGCCAGCGGGAGAAGAGAGAAGGTGAGTTGGAGGCTGGAGCCTCTCAGCCTGTGCTGGTTTTGCGCGCTTTATACGATGAAGGTGGATGCAGAGACCTGCTTGTAGTGGAGAAAGACTGACTCATAACGTTTCAAGGGGAGACGACTCCGCAGTACATTTTGATGCATTCTTTGTGGCGCTGATATACAAATTATTATGAAGGAAAATAACGTACTTTATTAATGCACTTTACAATTTCACAATTTAATAACACCTGATGTATTAGTAATAACATCTGATAAATATTCTTGAATTACATTGTAAATTTATTTATCTCTGAAATGTTACTGTGAAAGCAAGCATGCAAAGCCTCGTGACAATTTGGCGATTATACGTGCCCTTCTGATGTATAGTATGTTGATCTGAGCTTTTGTTTCGGTTTCAACTTTTTTCCGCTTTTAGTTTGGCACATTGTTAGAATAATGGTTATCCTACAAACAATAAGAAAACCCGTAAAGTATGCAGATGTTTGTTTCATGAGGAAGGCCACAAGAAATTACAAAAAGAAAAAAAAGTTTATTTTTATAATTTAAAATATTCTTTAAACAATATTCAAATACGACTTATGGTTTAAAGAATATTTTAAATTATAAAAATATATATGTAACACTTCATTGACTTTGAATGAAATAAACAATGTCATGACACAGTGGGTCATTGGTAGAGCACTCATCTGTGATGTGAGGATGTGAGTGAGAGGTTCCTTGTTCGATCCCCGGCCACGCTAGTGTGTGGAAGGCAACGTGGTATCCGTTATTTCTTTCGGGGTTCTCCCGTTTCCTCTTACATTGTCATTCCATGAGTTCTTTCGTACTCATTCACTTTCATCTGTCTCTCTCCTTGACCTAAAGAGCGTATTCATGCGACGGAAAGCTATAAATTTCATTTCAAAATACAAAATCGAATAGTTACTTCTTACACTTAGTATCAATCAGAAATGTTCTACCGATTGTTCAGAAATAATGTAGTAAGTAACAAACAGTAAATATCAATAATAACAACAGGAATAATTCCAGTTACAACGCTTGATCATTGTTCCAGGTTTAGGTCGGATCTGCTGGAAAGCTGCCAAGCTTCTGAAGATGTGAAGATCGGCATACTCAATGGAATCCACTTTTGGACATATTTGGCCTTATGACTGATGCATAATCTTGTTGGAAGCTGAATTTTTGTTGTTTGAACAACTAAAATCATTCCCTAGTAGGGTTTGACAAACATTTTAATTCTTTAGCACAGAAATGAAGCTGAATTGTCATAGGATACTCACTCATTAAACCATGACAGAGGCAAGATGTTACTACTTCAGATATTTGAAACTTTCTTATGAGCTTCTGGGGAGCTTGTAGAAAATATGAGCTTCTAGGGAGCTTGTAGAAAAATCTTTGTCGTTTGAAAAAAATCCTAACTATATATAAAACTACATGGACTGACATAAATTATTGAGCACTTCTTATAAGGCTACAATGATTAAAATTGGCATGATTGTAGCTTTCTGGAACTAATCGAGAGGAAAATTGTCAAAAGTGAATATTTTAATTTTTAGGGGGTCTAAAGAGGGGATGAAGAATTTCCCAATGTTATTTAAATGGGCGTTTTCTTGAAGTACAAAATCTTGTTGAAATAGGAAAAGAAACGATAGAATTGTGGGTTCAAAAGTTGCGAGACCGAGCAAAGACAGTGTGTGGGGGCGAAGCCCCCAGATGAGCAGATTCAGGAAATATGAAGAACAAGTTCACGAAATTCACTGTTCATGCAAAGGGCGATAGATAAGAAATGCGAGGCCATAGACCGAGCAAAGTCGGGGGTCTGGGGGGCGGAACCCCCAGCTAGCGAAAGGCTAGTCATTTATATAAAAGCTGAACAGAAGAAAAATAATCATTTTGTGGTCACTGTCTTTCTGGATCTTTGAGGAAGGCGTTTTGCTTTCACCTTTTTCTGCCATTTAAGCTGTGGAATAAGAAAATGTCTGCACTCTTTAAGCTCTCACCCATTGAGATGCCACAGCTCTAACGAGGCAGTCGTCGTTATTTTGCTTTGAGGACCATTCCTTGGACGTTTACTGAGATCCTCATTCTTATTTAAGTATTTGATATTCTCATGGACACAACATTACTGTAATATTTGACTTCCTAAGGATGTTAAAAATGCTAGAAGCTGATTTTTTTCCCCTCTGCATGATGTAGTTACAACAACTTGATTCTAATAATTACCTAACTTCATGCCAACTGCTCAACAAAACACATTTGCTGTGTTGTAGTGCACACTACAGTGATCCTGTAAGTACGTTTACTAGTGGGCTGTTGTTGATATTGACAACTTATAACTTCGTGATAATACTACTGCATTCATGATAATACTACTGAAATGACCATTCATAACTTCGTGAAGTTGCCTACGATAAAAATAGTCGAATTTGAACCACCTATGTGGCTAGTAAATCCCCTTTTTCCACCGCCGATTCTATTTGATGTGATAGTCACGGATTCGAACGATCGCCGAGCAGTAGTTTCCAAGCAAACTTCTGCTTAGAATGGGATGGGAAATATCTCGCCATACGGTTTTGACAACTTCCAGAATACCTTGCAAAGTAGAAGACGGCGTCCAGCAAATGTTTGTTTCAAGAATCCAAACCCACAGTAGTCCATTGGTGAGGCACTTGTGGATTTCACGGGGATGGACGTAAATGGAATCTCTCGATTTCCCTACTCTTCGGCCTTGTGTAGAGCACCTTAGATGATTGGTGGTATGGCTGGAAGCCTTGTCCATGTGGATGGATCCATACATTTGTAGTCTCATACAAGTGGGGAGATGTGTGTGCCATACAAAGGGTTCATGATATTCTCCTGCAAGTAAACAGCGTTGACTTTAGTCTTGAATGGTACCTCGACAAGTGGCGACATTTTTTGAGTGCATTATCCCGCTACCACTTGAAATCCTTTGGAAAACTTTTCCTTGCACTGAGCACAAAGTCAGCACGGCTCTTGAGGCCTGTTTCACGCTAGAAAGTGGATCGCACTCTGTTGGTGTAATTTAGGTACAGCCACACCCATTTTCACTTGACACCAGCGTGGTATGTTTTATAAAGCTTTCTGGCATTTGTGAACCTCTCCTGGATGTAGTGCTCTGCCAGGCGCTGTCCATGCTCTTTGTGTGCGTTTCCAATGCGAGTTTTTTGTGGGTGATGTTGGAAACTATCGTATGGCCAAACTTCTCAGCTTTGGGAGATTGTCCTGTGTCACTGTTCTCCTAATAGCGCGCACTGTAGTGGATTCGAGCGGCTTGGGGCAGTGTTTTTGTCACAATTTCCGTAGCGACTACATACTTTAGGGACCTGTTGGGTACATCGTCCGATGATGTGACCCACACCAGTTTTACTGAAGACTAAACTTTTTTTTTTCTCACCATTTAACTATTGCTGAGTGGCATAATGGGTGACAGAAAGTCCACAAATAAACTCTTCCCAGAAATCCGTCATTTTTACTTCCATCGTTCCACGGGTCGTGCTCAACTGATACTGTTATCAAGTACAGGCCCCAGTGTAACCAGTAATATATTGGGACATAACAGCTGATAAATGTTTCATTCGGAAGGGCCAGTGAAAGTCAACTATTTTCATCATGCACAACCTTCTGTATGTATACAGGTTATTCATAAAACCCATACCGACAAAATTTGGGAAATGGATACGGAAACAAGAAAGGGGGGAAAAATATAGACAAATGTAGGGGCAGGAGTGCGCATTTGAATGCTATATAGCCAGGGTTTGAAAAAACCCGGTTTTTTTTTGAAAAAGCCCAACCCACCTGGGCCCATGTGGGTATTTTCGAGTTTAATTGGGTATTCTCGAAATATTTCAATGTTTTTGGGGTAAAAGTGTTAAAATGTGATTTATATTTCAAGATTATGATTGTCACAACTTGTCCCAATTGTCACAACAATTTTCTATTCACTGCAGTTTTGAAAAAACGGCCGCCATTTTGAAATTTTACGTTGGATCGCTGCGAAAGTATATACAGCTAATTTAGAGTATCTCGTGCTTCTACTCTGAACATGTCAACTTAAAAGACCAAAAAATTACACTTTCTACCGTGGATATCCGCTATTTTGAAAAAAAGAATGGCCGCCATTTTGAAATTTTACGTTGGTATGCCGCCAAAATCTATACAGGAAATTTAGTGTGTCTCGTGCTTGTACCCTGAAAATTTAAAGACCGAAAGTGATACCCTGTTGTATGTGTGGTACAGGCAGACGAAACGAACAAATGTAGATCGAATCATTCCAGGAGCCTCAGTGACGTTCGCCAAGTATGAACACAAAATATATTAATATAAAACAAAGATATATAATTCGTGTTTTATAAAATAAATGTTTCAAAATTTCTTATAAAACATAAATATTTTCCAGTGCAAAATGAATAGTTTTATTGTTGGAGTCATGGGCAGCGATTAGGGGGTGCAAAGGGGCCAGTTGGTCCCCACTTTTTTGAAGTTACCCATTAATGTATATAGTTTCATTTAGAAATATAAAGTTTGGTATGTATTATTGGTTCATAGAATAAAAATGGTGCCATAAAATATTTGTCGTTCCATGAATACGTATTGGTTGTCTTCCCGTGGAATTAAGAAAGCTACAGGAATTGCGTTTGAACTGCCACTAAAAATGGCCCCAAAATTAACCTATTGGAGCGCCACAATTCGAGCGTACTTTCATTTCTTATTGCAAGGGCTCGATATGTTAGTCAGCCGCTCTGGAACTAATTGAGATAACATTTCGCAAGAAAAGAAGTCCTTCATAAGTTATTCTTTAATTGTACAAAAATCGACAGTACCTAAAATGCATTATCTTCTTTCTAATAATAAGAAATATTTGGATTTGATTTTTTTCCGTTTAATATCCTGTTCAGTAGTGAAGTTACATGAGACGTGGACTTAATGATCAACGTGGAGTCCGAACCACGTGAGCTCCCCCCTAGAATCGAGTTCGGGTTTCCCACGTCAAAGGCGCGTACGCTAACCGCTTAGCCACGAAGGAGCTCAGTAAGGAATATTAATTTTGCAGTGTAATATACGAGTTTAGGTTTAGGGGTGTACATATACAGCTTTGTATATACAATTAAATTTAGTGAATTCAGCATAATTCTAGGTTTTAGGATTATTTTGTATAACTGAAATGTGGAGTGACTAAGTATTGCTGAGTTTTGATGTATTCCAAGAAAGTGAAAACTGTACTTAATGGCAGCGAACATGTTTCGGGAAGCTGCAAAAGTATTTCTTTAAATGTCGTAGCATATGCTTGTAGTATTCACTGTCATTCTAAGAGTAATAACACATATAACAGCATGCGTGGAATTAAAAATATAAGTTGTTCATTAATTTCCAGTTTCAATATAACTGTTGCAAAACAAGCCTCATTATTCATTACTATGATTATTTGATTGATATTATCCTTTCTGTTCATTTGTTTTGCAAATTTGTTATTAAATAGGCCCCTAATCTGACCACACAATTTACAGACAGATATTCATGAGCAAGGAATCAAATCTCTTCTTACACCTTCGTTGTTTAAGAGTACAAAGGGCTAGAATCTACTTGCGTTGCTCTTGTCAATTTACTTAGTAAAATATGAAACAAGACATATGGTATTTTAACTGAAAAAGACAGTATCCTAATAGTTATACAACCTTTCGTCAAACAACCTTGCAAAGTGTTACAAGCAACCAGGAAAACTAACATTCATATCAAATATTCAGATAATGTCTTGCCCCCCCACTTTTAATGTCCAACCGCCGCCACTGGTTGGAGTTCACTTCCGATACTTTGTGCGTTCAATTACGGGAATTTCCCGAGCACTTGTTGCAAGACGGTTCTTTCCAGAAAATTAATTTAAAACAATTAACACAGACATAATTCATATTTTATAAACTAAATGTTTCAAAATGTCTTAAATGAAATTCAATATCTTCCAGCGTAAAATAAATAGTTATGTTGAATTATTCAGTTGCGACGCTTTGTATGTTGAATTGTGGGAATTTCCCGAGCACATCTTTTGCGACGGTTTTTTTTTTTTTTTTTTAATGCAGCTTTTTCTTGGTGTATATCAAAACTTCCACTAGTAAGAAAGTTTGAATTCAGCATTTGAAATAGTAAGAGTTACGTAATCTCCGGAACTCCGAGCATTAAGCTTGTTAAATTTGACAAGAATTTTTACGCTATTGCTGGTGTTGATTCTGCGGAAGAGTAGCAACAATAACTGAACTAAACCGTTGTTGTTGGAAAACCAAATTTTACTGAAGAATATTTACGTTACCATCAAAGGTAATAAAACAATAATACTAATAGTTTTACTAATGCACTACATATTTACTGGTAGTACCAACACCTATGGCCTTAAACCCGATGAGGGATAACGTCCCTCGTGGTCGCCGAGTCAGCGAGCACACTTTTCACGGAAAGTATTTTCTAAAATATAAAATTGCATATCTTACTTCAAACAGGCTATACGCATAATCTATACATTAATTTGTTCTATAATTACCTCACGCTAAGATTTTTTTTTTTTTTAATTCATTCAGTGCATTCAGAAGTTTATAAAAGTCTTATGTTGTTGTATACCTTAACGTGAAAGCATCTGATTTGCCCAGGAAAGTCCAAAATCTGATAAAAATCACTTTCAATGTAATCACCTTAGTTGTACCAACAATATACTAACAAAAAGCTCAAAAACCCAGGTGGGTTTTAAGGTGGATTTTTTCAGGTGGGTCCAACCCGAAAAAACCCGGTGGGTTTTTTCGGGCTGGGCCCACTTGAGCAAACCCTGTATATAGCCCGCCGAAAATTTATCGGAAAGATGTGAAAAGGACCATAACCCGGAAATGAAGTGTCGATCATGGTTGGAAAACAAGTTCTGTCTGGGTGGTTTTGAGTCATACATTGTACTAATGTACCAGTAGATGTGGAGAAGAGTAGATCAGGATTAACTTCAGACAAAAGAGTGAAATTTATGAAGTGCACGAAAGAACGAAGTTAAATCAGAAACTGTTACACACTCCACATCCATTGGTCCATGCAAATTGAATCTACAGCTCAGAATAGCTATTAAGTCTTACTACCCGACAATATGTTCAGGAGTTGTGTGTGTATACAGGTATATATTGGACATGTTTTTGGCGGGGCTATAACTCCCAAGGTACACATTTGTGCATTCATACCTGCATTCATGCATAATTTTTTTCTTGTGAAGAAAATTCGTTCAAGTTGTTTCTGAACATTACTTATTTAATACAACATTAATTGAAAACAGAGTGCAAAGAAAAATACCTTTGTCGTGGTTTACCAAACAGAATTTCCAGTTTTGTGCCCAAATGTTCAGAGAGAGAATAAACAAAATAGAATAAAACGAAATGTAGCTTATGAAATGACTCAGTATGTGATAGATTTTAACGATGAAGACTCATCACGGGGAAAAGCGTAGTCTATAGTTTCATTGTGTCAAATATGTTACTTTAACATTAGTAATTAAACAGTTACGATCATGGTTGTACCCAAAATCTAACTAAAATCGCACTTATCTAACTGTGTATTTTGCAGGTGTTATTAAATATATCGGAGAGGTTGACTTCGCCGAAGGAGTTTGGTTGGGCTTGGAACTACGACAAGCAAAAGGAAAACACGATGGCGTAGTGAATGGTCGTCGATATTTTACTTGTAAGAACAATCATGGTGTAATGGTTAAACCTCGCAGTGTCACGGTACGTGGGATCAACGGGGCGGAACTGGTACGTTCGCCTTGAATCTGCAACTTTTTGGGGGTAATGTAAGGTAAATCATCATATACCTGTTTAGTATTTAGAAATTTTTTGGAGTGAGATACTCAGACGTTAATTGCAATAATCCATCCAAAGATTTGTCATGAATGAAAGAGTGTGTGCACGAAGTATGCAATGTATGAATATCTTCATTACGTTTCACTCGTATGAGACTTGAAAATTCCATAATTTATTGAGAAGTATTGTACCTAGGTACATCTTTTTTCTATATATATATATATATATATATATATATATATATATATATGTAATTTGTGTAAAGAATGAAATAACAGTCTTTCTGCATTTAGAGATGGTTCTAGTGTTCTTCCACTTGTATCTTAACTACGATACGTTTTTATCAAATGTAAGTTTGTTTTTTATTATTGTTTAAGATAATATTTTGAATGAGTTCGCGAAATAAAGCTCTAAATTAGTGTATATATTTTACCACTAGTAAAATCCATTTCCAGTTAAGACTAAATATATTTCTTCCAAAGCTTCTGTTTGTTGGCCAGTACATGGATATGTGTTGATAGCATAATTGCAGGAGAATATACGCAGGGGAACAGTGTTGAAATACAGCTTTTTGCCACCTCTTTCTTCATGACTGGAAGTTAACTTTTAAATAATTCCGTCCACTAATTTTGTCGGTAGAGTACTTAATCTATTTTAGTTATTTTTATAGGATTCTTGTAGAAAAGTTTTATAGTATCAGAAGTACTTAGATTATATTCATTTATCGCACAAATGCATTATAAAGAGATCGAGCTTTACTTACTATATAAAATGGGCTGTTGATTCTTCCATACAATATTGATATTCTATACGTACTGTGTTTATAGTGCCTTGGATAATGAAATGTTAAGTGACATAGTTGTTATGAGTATAGGTTGAACTCAATTGATAACCTTGTGTGCTGCCCTGTCATTTTAAATAAAATACTGAGATGAAATGTCAAGAGAAATTTCCTCAAATTACTATATGATGTTACGTGTACATTCTGTTATTTAGTGTTTATTCATTAATTAAAACGAATTCTGTAAAGTTGATATATTGAAATGTTAGAAATGTATTTTTGTAAGCATTTTGTATTCTATTACCACTGCAGAAAGATAACATTGTGCTTGAGTAAATTTGTAGTGCGGCTTGTTACGTGTTATTGGCATATGGATTTCATTGTCCAGAAAATAGAAGTCGTCACCGATGTTGTAATGTGGATATTCTTAGGTTATTAATGATTGAGGCATTCGATACCATGTGCAGTCTTATGTTTTTTGGAAATATTTTTGATTGGTAATATTCAGCAACACGTTTTATGTATATTTAAAGAAGGTTTATTACTTGTGACAACTTCACTTAAAGATTGGTAGAAGAACATAGAAAAATCTTCTCCCCCCATCCCGGCAAGCGGTACACTTTATTTTGCCTTTCACTAATCTAATGCCATTTTTCCATTCAGAAGGAACAACACATCTAACGTACGTTCCTTTTCCTCAATAACTGGTATAGAGCTAATGTCAGGAGCTCTTATACATGAAATACTGAATTATTGGTGTATTAATTTATTACATCATTCAACTGAATGTCAACAGCATCATTCATTTTGCACAATGAATGAACATCCTCGTGTACACTGTGGTGTAAAATGAAGGTCACAGTATAACACAAGGATTGCTTAAGCAGGAAACATCAATTTTGTTTGTGTTCTTCATGTTCTCTTTAACATAATTACATAAATTGTAAGAATACGTGAGGAGGAAAGATCAATTTTGTCTGTATTCTTCATGTTCTCTTTAACATAATTACATAAATTGTAAGAATACGTGAGGAGGAAAGATCAATTTTGTCTGTATTCTTCATGTTCTCTTTAACATAATTACATAACTTGTAAGAATGCGTGAGGAGGAAAGATAATTTTTGTCTGTATTCTTCATGTTAGGAGCGGGTAACTAATACCTGAATGAGAAACAAGCATATTTCCCAAGGTAAAACTGGTCGGTGGTTGATCTTTACTTACACCCTTTGTGAGGAAATTATATCTGCTCCTGCTGTTCCTTAGATTGTTGACGATGAAATATGCTGACGGATGCGTTATCAGAAATAGAAATAGGATTACGTCAGAGAACAATAGTTGCAGTGCAAATACATTAGTTGGTGGAGTTTGTGTGTCTTTCTTCTCGTGCCTGTTTCTAACTTGTTGAAGTGCAAATTCAAACTCTTGAAGTTGACTTACGTAGTTCTTTACAGCCTTATTGAAGTTGCTGTCGTACGGCGCTATGAATTGATGTGTGAGTTCCACGTGGACTGGACTTCGTTGTTGATATATGGGACAGCTTTTTTCTCAAGTTCTACACAAAACAGTTTGCTTGATATTGGTTATGTTTACTAATAATGAATCTACAGAACACACGTTCGTTCACTGAAGAAATTGGTATTACTAGAGGTTTGTCTTGCGGAATCAGTGCTGCAGTAACAGTCATTTTCTGCTTCCTAATTTGCCTGAATTTTGTTGTTGTTTCTCTGATATAATTTGGAGTAATATCCGTACTCAAAATATAATTATTTTTGGAAACAGTGGCTTCTTCAGATAAAGGATCATGACACAATGGTTTTGCGTCGCCCTAATGGAACTGATTTATTATTCATAGAAAACTCCGTACTAAATTCTATATTACTGCTCAGAAAATTAGCACTGATCACTTATAGCGGAAGGCTTCCTTGCTTTGAGACTTCCAACACTTTTTTTTTTTTTTTTTTAAATTTGCTAATTGATTTCTCTTTCTTAAGCTTGCCAGCGAACATTGAGGCAACTGTTTTGAATACGAATACAGGTTCTTAGAAATTAAGTGGGGATTGTAACATTTTTGAAGACTTTGGTTCCGAGCGGATAACTGTAATACCCTGCATAACGAACAGGCATATTTCTCAAAGTAAAACTGGGCGGTGGTTGATCTTTACTTACATCCTTTTTGAGAAAATTATATATGCTCCTGCTGTTCCTTGGATTGTTGACGAAGAAATATGCTGACGGATGCGTCATCAGAACTGGAAGTATTGATAACTTCAGAGAACAAGAGTTGCAGTGGAAACACAGTTGGATTGTTGACGAAGTAATATGCTGCTGGATGCGTCATCAGAAAGTAAAAGTTTATGTTAAAGATATCAAGTCCAGGAATGACACACTGAATTTTGCAGCTCTACGTAAGTGCACAAATACAGGTTCTTAGAAATTAGGCGAGAATTGCAAAATTTTTGAATACGGTGATTCAGAGAAGATAACTGTGAAACCTGAATGAAAAACAGGCATATTTTCTAACGTAAAACTAAGCGGTGATTGATCTTTACTTACATCCTTTTTGAGAAAATTATATCTGCTCCTGCTGTTCCTTGGATTGTTGACGATGAAATATGCTGACGGATGCGTCATCAGAACTAGAAATAGGATTACGTCAGAGAACAATAGTTGCAGTGGAAATACAATAGTTGGTGGAGATTGTGTGTCTTTCTTCTCGTGCCTGTTTCTAACTTGTTGAAGTGCAAATTCAAACTCTTGGAGTTGACTTACGTAGTTCTTTACAGCCTTATTGAAGTTGCTGTCGTACGGCGCTATGAATTGATGTGTGAGTTCCACGTGGACTAAACTTCGTTGTTGATATATGGGACAGGTTTTTTCTCAAGTTCTACACAAAACAGTTTGCTTGATCTTGGTTATGTTTACTAATAATGAATCTACAGAACGCACGTTCGTACGCTGAAGAAATTGGTATTACTAGAGGTTTGTCTTGGGGAATCAGTGCTGCAGTAACAGTCATTTTCTGCTTCCTAATTTGCCTGAATTTTGTTGTTGTTTCTCTGATATAATTTGGAGTAATATCCGTACTCAAACTATAATTATTTTTGGAAACAGTGGCTTCTTCAGATAAAGGATCATGACACAATGGTTTTGCGTCGCCTTAATGGAACTGATTTATTATTCATAGAAAACTCCGTACTAAATTCTATATTACTGCTCAGAAAATTAGCACTGATAACTTAAAGCGGAAGGCTTCGCTACTTTGATACTTGCAGCATTTTGAGCATTTTTTTTAAAATGTGATAATTAACTTCTCTATTTTAAACTTGCTAACGAACTTTGAGGCAACTGTTTCGACAACGATTGAACTTTTCTATCGAGAGAACTAGATCTACATCTGCGTCGATATAACGAATCCTTCATAACAATAATATTCTGACGACTCATGCATGAATCGTTTTCATGTAGATTTATGGTGAAATATACACTACAGCACAAATAATTAGTTCCACAATTAACTTTAAAAATTTCGTAATTCTCGCTTAACTTTGAAGGAGGTCGATATAATTCATGAATGTTAGAATGTGAAAGTAAAAGTTTGTATTAAAGATGTCAACGCCAAGAACGACACTCAAAATTTTGCAGTTCTAAGTGCAAAGTAAGTGCACGAATACAGGTTCTTAGAAATTAAGTGGGGATTGTAACATTTTTGAAGACTTTGGTTCCGAGCGGATAACTGTAATACCCTGAATAACGAACAGGCATATTTCTCAAAGTAAAACTGGGCGGTGGTTGATCTTTACTTACATCCTTTTTGAGAAAATTATATATGCTCCTGCTGTTCCTTGGATTGTTGACGAAGAAATATGCTGACGGATGCGTCATCAGAACTGGAAGTATTGATAACTTCAGAGAACAAGAGTTGCAGTGGAAACACAGTTGGATTGTTGACGAAGTAATATGCTGCTGGATGCGTCATCAGAAAGTAAAA
The DNA here is from genome assembly GCF_964235325.1 of Thermobia domestica. Taxonomy (NCBI): domain Eukaryota; kingdom Metazoa; phylum Arthropoda; class Insecta; order Zygentoma; family Lepismatidae; genus Thermobia; species Thermobia domestica. The sequence continues at coordinate 107,326,056 of NC_137459.1, read as the reverse complement.
GTTTATGTTAAAGATATCAAGTCCAGGAATGACACACTGAATTTTGCAGCTCTACGTAAGTGCACAAATACAGGTTCTTAGAAATTAGGCGAGAATTGCAAAATTTTTGAATACGGTGATTCAGAGAAGATAACTGTAAAACCTGAATGAAAAACAGGCATATTTTCTAACGTAAAACTAAGCGGTGATTGATCTTTACTTACATCCTTTTTGAGAAAATTTTATCTGCTCCTGCTGTTGACGAAGAAATGTGCTCTGTGGGAACGAATGCGACATCAGAACTGGAAATAGTGAAAACTTCAGAGAACAAGGATTGCAGTGGAAATACGTTAGTTGGTGGATATTGTGCGTCTTCCTTCTCGTGGTTATATTTAACTTGATGAAGTACAGATTCAAACTCTTGTAGTTGACTTAACGTAGTTTCTTGCAACCTTATTTAAGTTGCTTCCGCAAACTGTCGTACGGTGCTGTGAATTGTGTAAGTTGGACGTGGATTGGACTTCTTCGTTATTGATATATGGACCGCTTATGTTTTTTTAATTTTTTTTAAACACAAAACAGTTTGTTCTTGATTATGTTTACTAATAATGAATCTACAGAACGCACTTTCGTACGTTGAACGAGCTGGTATTACTAGAGGTTTGTCTTTGGGAATTAGTAGTGCAGTAACAAACGTTTTCTGCTTCCTAATTTGCTTGAAGTTGTTGTTCCAGTGATATAATATGGAATAATATCCATAGTTGAAATATAATTGGAAACAGTGGCTTCTTCAGATAAAGGGTCCTGACGCAGTGGTTTTGAGTCGCCCAAATGGAACTGATTTATTATTCATAGAAAACTCCGTACTAAATTCTATATTACTGCTCAGAAAATTAGCACTGATAACTTAAAGCGGAAGGCTTCGTTACTTTGATACTTGCAGCATTTTGAGCATTTTTTTTTTAAATGTGATATCTAACTTCTCTATTGTAAAATTGCTAACGAACTTTGAGGCAACTGTTTCGACAACGATTGAACTTTTCTATCGAGAGAACTTGATCTACATCTGCGTCAATATAACGAATCCTTCATAACAATAATATTCTGACGAATCATGTATGAATCATTTTCATGTAGATTTATGGTGAAATATACATTACAGCACAAATAATTAGTTCCACAATAAACTTTAAAAATTTCCTAATTCTCGCTTAACTTTGAAGGAGGTCGATATAATTCATGAATGTTAGAATGTGAAAATAAAAGTTTGTATTAAAGATGTCAAGGCCAAGAACGACACTCAGAATTTTGCAGTTCTAAGTGCAAAGTAAGTGCACGAATACAGGTTCTTAGAAATCAAGTGGGGATTGTAACATTTTTGAAGACTTTGGTTTCGAGCGGATAAGTGTAATACCCTGAATAACGAACAGGCATATTTCTCAAAGTAAAACTGGGCGGTGATTGATCTTTACTTACATCCTTTTTGAGGAAATTTTATCCGCTCCTGCTGTTGACGAAGAAATGTGCTCTGTGGGAACGAATGCGACATCAGAACTGGAAATAGTGAAAACTTCAGAGAACAAGGATTGCAGTGGAAATACGTTAGTTGGTGGATATTGTGCGTCTTCCTTCTCGTGGTTATATTTAACTTGATGAAGTACAGATTCAAACTCTTGTAGTTGACTTAACGTAGTTTCTTGCAACCTTATTTAAGTTGCTTCCGCAAACTGTCGTACGGTGCTGTGAATTGTGTAAGTTGGACGTGGATTGGACTTCTTCGTTATTGATATATGGACCGCTTATGTTTTTTTAATTTTTTTTAAACACAAAACAGTTTGTTCTTGATTATGTTTACTAATAATGAATCTACAGAACGCAATTTCGTACGTTGAACGAGCTGGTATTACTAGAGGTTTGTCTTTGGGAATTAGTAGTGCAGTAACAAACGTTTTCTGCTTCCTAATTTGCTTGAAGTTGTTGTTCCAGTGATATAATATGGAATAATATCCATAGTTGAAATATAATTGGAAACAGTGGCTTCTTGAGATAAAGGGTCCTGACGCAGTGGTTTTGAGTCGCCCAAATGGAACTGATTTATTATTCATAGAAAACTCCGTACTAAATTCTATATTACTGCTCAGAAAATTAGCACTGATAACTTAAAGCGGAAGGCTTCGTTACTTTGATACTTGCAGCATTTTGAGCATTTTTTAAAAATGTGATATCTAACTTCTCTATTGTAAAATTGCTAACGAACTTTGAGGCAACTGTTTCGACAACGATTGAACTTTTCTATCGAGAGAACTTGATATACATCTGCGTCAATATAACGAATCCTTCAGAACAATAATATTCTGACGAATCATGTATGAATCATTTTCATGTAGATTTTTTGGTGAAATATACATTACAGCACAAATAATTAGTTCCACAATTAACTTTAAAAATTTCGTAATTCTCGCTTAACTTTGAAGGAGGTCGATATAATTCATGAATGTTAGAATGTGAAAGTAAAAGTTTGTGTTAAAGATGTCAAGGCCAAGAACGACACTCAGAATTTTGCAGTTCTACGTAAGTGCACGAATACAGGTTCTTAGAAATTAAGTGGGGATTGTAACATTTTTGAAGACTTTGGTTCCGAGCGGATAAGTGTAATACCCTGAATAACGAACAGGCATATTTCTCAAAGTAAAACTGGGCGGTGATGTTTGTTGTTGTTCCAGTGATATAATATGGAATAATATCCATAGTTGAAATATAATTGGAAACAGTGGCTTCTTCAGATAAAGGGTCCTGACGCAGTGGTTTTGAGTCGCCCAAATGGAACTGATTTATTATTCATAGAAAACTCCGTACTAAATTCTATATTACTGCTCAGAAAATTAGCACTGATAACTTAAAGCGGAAGGCTTCGTTACTTTGATACTTGCAGCATTTTGAGCATTTTTTTTTAAAATGTGATTTTTAACTTCTCTATTGTAAAATTGCTAACGAACTTTGAGGCAACTGTTTCGAAAACGATTGAACTTTTCTATCGAGAGAACTTGATCTACATCTGCGTCAATATAACGAATCCTTCATAACAATAATATTCTGACGAATCATGTATGAATCATTTTCATGTAGATTTATGGTGAAATATACATTACAGCACAATAATTAGTTCCACAATTAACTTTAAAAATTTCGTAATTCTCGCTTAACTTTGAAGGAGGTCGATATAATTCATGAATGTTAGAATGTGAAAGTAAAAGTTTGTATTAAAGATGTCAAGGCCAAGAACGACACTCAGAATTTTGCAGTTCTACGTAAGTGCACGAATACAGGTTCTTAGAAATTAAGTGGGGATTGTAAAATTTTTGAAGACTGTGGTTCCGAGTGGATAACTGTAATACCCTGAATAAGGAACAGGCATATTTTTCAAGGTAAAACTGGGCAGTACTTACATCCTTTTTGAGAAAATTATATCTGCTTCTGCTGTTCCTTGGATTGTTGACGATGAAATATGCTGACGGATGCGTCATCAGAACTAGATATAGGATTACGTCAGAGAACAATAGTTGCAGTGGAAATACAATAGTTGGTGGAGATTGTGTGTCTTTCTTCTCGTGCCTGTTTCTAACTTGTTGAAGTGCAAATTCAAACTCTTGGAGTTGACTTACATAGTTCTTTACAGCCTTATTGAAGTTGCTGTCGTATGGCGCTATGAATTGATGTGTGAGTTCCACGTGGACTGGACTTCGTTGTTGATATATGGGACAGCTTTTTTCTCAAGTTCTACACAAAACAGTTTGCTTGATCTTGGTTATGTTTACTAATAATGAATCTACAGAACGCACGTTCGTACGCCGAAGAAATTGGTATTACTAGAGGTTTGTCTTGGGGAATCAGTGCTGCAGTAACAGTCATTTTCTGCTTCCTAATTTGCCTGAATTTTGTTGTTGTTTCTCTGATATAATTTGGAGTAATATCCGTACTCAAAATATAATTATTTTTGGAAACAGTGGCTTCTTCAGATAAAGGGTCCTGACGCAATGGTTTTGAGTCGCCCAAATGGAAGTGATTTATTATTCATAGAAAACTCCGTACTAAATTCTATATTACTACTCAGAAAATTAGCACTGATAACTTAAAGCGGAAGGCTTCGTTACTTTGATAATTGCAGCATTTTGAGCATTTTTTTAAAAATGTGATATCTAACTTTTGTATTGTAAAATTGCTAACGAACTTTGAGGCAACTGTTTCGACAACGATTGAACTTTTCTATCGAGAGAACTTGATCTATATCTGCGTCAATATAACGAATCCTTCAGAACAATAATATTCTGACGAATCATGTATGAATCATTTTCATGTAGATTTATGGTGAAATATACATTACAGCACAAATAATTAGTTCCACAATTAACTTTAAAAATTTCGTAATTCTCGCTTAACTTTGAAGGAGGTCGATATAATTCATGAATGTTAGAATGTGAAAGTAAAAGTTTGTATTAAAGATGTCAAGGCCAAGAACGACACTCAGAATTTTGCAGTTCTACGTAAGTGTACGAATACAGGTTTTTAGAAATTAAGTGGGGATTGTAACATTTTTGAAGACTTTGGTTCCGAGCGGATAAGTGTAATACCCTGAATAACGAACAGGCATATTTCTCAAAGTAAAACTGGGCGGTGATGGTCTTTACTTACATCCTTTTTGAGGAAATTTTATCTGCTCTTGCTGTTGACGAAGAAATGTGCTCTGTGGGAACGAATGCGACATCAGAACTGGAAATAGTGAAAACTTCAGAGAACAAGGATTGCAGTGGAAATACGTTAGTTGGTGGATATTGTGCGTCTTCCTTCTCGTGGTTATATTTAACTTGATGAAGTACAGATTAAAACTCTTGTAGTTGACTTAACGTAGTTTCTTGCAACCTTATTTAAGTTGCTTCCGCAAACTGTCGTACGGTGCTGTGAATTGTGTAAGTTGGACGTGGATTGGACTTCTTCGTTATTGATATATGGACCGCTTATGTTTTTTTAATTTTTTTAAAACACAAAACAGTTTGTTCTTGATTATGTTTACTAATAATGAATCTACAGAACGCACTTTCGTACGTTGAACGAGCTGGTATTACTAGAGGTTTGTCTTGGGGAATCAGTGCTGCAGTAACAGTCATTTTCTGCTTCCTAATTTGCCTGAATTTTGTTGTTGTTTCTCTGATATAATTTGGAGTAATATCCGTACTCAAAATATAATTATTTTTGGAAACAGTGGCTTCTTCAGATAAAGGGTCCTGACGCAGTGGTTTTGAGTCGCCCAAATGGAAGTGATTTATTATTCATAGAAAACTCCGTACTAAATTCTATATTAGTACTCAGAAAATTAGCACTGATAACTTAAAGCGGAAGGCTTCGTTACTTTGATACTTGCAGCATTTTGAGCATTTTTTAAAATGTGATAATTAACTTCTCTATTTTAAAATTGCTAACGAACTTTGAGGCAACTGTTTCGACAACGATTGAACTTTTCTATCGAGAGAACTTGATCTATATCTGCGTCAATATAACGAATCCTTCAGAACAATAATATTCTGACGAATCATGTATGAATCATTTTCATGTAGATTTATGGTGAAATATACATTACAGCACAAATAATTAGTTCCACAATTAACTTTAAAAATTTCGTAATTCTCGCTTAACTTTGAAGGAGGTCGATATAATTCATGAATGTTAGAATGTGAAAGTAAAAGTTTGTATTAAAGATGTCAAGGCCAAGAACGACACTCAGAATTTTGCAGTTCTACGTAAGTGCACGAATACAGGTTCTTAGAAATTAAGTGGGGATTGTAAAATTTTTGAAGACTGTGGTTCCGAGCGGATAACTGTAATACCCTGAATAAGGAACAGGCATATTTTTCAAGGTAAAACTGGGCAGTACTTACATCCTTTTTGAGAAAATTATATCTGCTTCTGCTGTTTCTTGGATTGTTGACGATGAAATATGCTGACGGATGCGTCATCAGAACTAGATATAGGATTACGTCAGAGAACAATAGTTGCAGTGGAAATACAATAGTTGGTGGAGATTGTGTGTCTTTCTTCTCGTGCCTGTTTCTAACTTGTTGAAGTGCAAATTCAAACTCTTGGAGTTGACTTACGTAGTTCTTTACAGCCTTATTGAAGTTGCTGTCGTACGGCGCTATGAATTGATGTGTGAGTTCCACGTGGACTGGACTTCGTTGTTGATATATGGGACAGCTTTTTTCTCAAGTTCTACACAAAACAGTTTGCTTGATCTTGGTTATGTTTACTAATAATGAATCTACAGAACGCACGTTCGTACGCTGAAGAAATTGGTATTACTAGAGGTTTGTCTTGGGGAATCAGTGCTGCAGTAACAGTCATTTTCTGCTTCCTAATTTGCCTGAATTTTGTTGTTGTTTCTCTGATATAATTTGGAGTAATATCCGTACTCAAAATATAATTATTTTTGGAAACAGTGGCTTCTTCAGATAAAGGGTCCTGACGCAGTGGTTTTGAGTCGCCCAAATGGAAGTGATTTATTATTCATAGAAAACTCCGTACTAAATTCTATATTACTACTCAGAAAATTAGCACTGATAACTTAAAGCGGAAGGCTTCGTTACTTTGATACTTGCAGCATTTTGAGCATTTTTTTAAAATGTGATAATTAACTTCTCTATTTTAAAATTGCTAACGAACTTTGAGGCAACTGTTTCGACAACGATTGAACTTTTCTATCGAGAGAACTTGATCTATATCTGCGTCAATATAACGAATCCTTCAGAACAATAATATTCTGACGAATCATGTATGAATCATTTTCATGTAGATTTATGGTGAAATATACATTACAGCACAAATAATTAGTTCCACAATTAACTTTAAAAATTTCGTAATTCTCGCTTAACTTTGAAGGAGGTCGATACAATTCATGAATGTTAGAATGTGAAAGTAAAAGTTTGTATTAAAGATGTCAAGGCCAAGAACGACACTCAGAATTTTGCAGTTCTACGTAAGTGCACGAATACAGGTTCTTAGAAATTAAGTGGGGATTGTAAAATTTTTGAAGACTGTGGTTCCGAGCGGATAACTGTAATACCCTGAATAAGGAACAGGCATATTTTTCAAGGTAAAACTGGGCAGTACTTACATCCTTTTTGAGAAAATTATATCTGCTCCTGCTGTTTCTTGGATTGTTGACGATGAAATATGCTGACGGATGCGTCATCAGAACTAGATATAGGATTACGTCAGAGAACAATAGTTGCAGTGGAAATACAATAGTTGGTGAAGATTGTGTGTCTTTCTTCTCGTGCCTGTTTCTAACTTGTTGAAGTGCAAATTCAAACTCTTGGAGTTGACTTACTTAGTTCTTTACAGCCTTATTGAAGTTGCTGTCGTACGGCGCTATGAATTGATGTGTGAGTTCCACGTGGACTGGACTTCGTTGTTGATATATGGGACAGCTTTTTTCTCAAGTTCTACACAAAACAGTTTGCTTGATCTTGGTTATGTTTACTAATAATGAATCTACAGAACGCACGTTCGTACGCTGAAGAAATTGGTATTACTAGAGGTTTGTCTTGGGGAATCGGTGCTGCAGTAACAGTCATTTTCTGCTTCCTAATTTGCCTGAATTTTGTTGTTGTTTCTCTGATATAATTTGGAGTAATATCCGTACTCAAAATATAATTATTTTTGGAAACAGTGGCTTCTTCAGATAAAGTGTCCTGACGCAGTGGTTTTGAGTCGCCCAAATGGAAGTGATTTATTATTCATAGAAAACTCCGTACTAAATTCTATATTACTACTCAGAAAATTAGCACTGATAACTTAAAGCGGAAGGCTTCGTTACTTTGATACTTGCAGCATTTTGAGCATTTTTTTAAAATGTGATAATTAACTTCTCTATTTTAAAATTGCTAACGAACTTTGAGGCAACTGTTTCGACAACGATTGAACTTTTCTATCGAGAGAACTTGATCTATATCTGCGTCAATATAACGAATCCTTCAGAACAATAATATTCTGACGAATCATGTATGAATCATTTTCATGTAGATTTATGGTGAAATATACATTACAGCACAAATAATTAGTTCCACAATTAACTTTAAAAATTTCGTAATTCTCGCTTAACTTTGAAGGAGGTCGATATAATTCATGAATGTTAGAATGTGAAAGTAAAAGTTTGTATTAAAGATGTCAAGGCCAAGAACGACACTCAGAATTTTGCAGTTCTACGTAAGTGTACGAATACAGGTTTTTAGAAATTAAGTGGGGATTGTAACATTTTTGAAGACTTTGGTTCCGAGCGGATAAGTGTAATACCCTGAATAACGAACAGGCATATTTCTCAAAGTAAAACTGGGCGGTGATTGATCTTTACTTACATCCTTTTTGAGGAAATTTTATCTGCTCTTGCTGTTGACGAAGAAATGTGCTCTGTGGGAACGAATGCGACATCAGAACTGGAAATAGTGAAAACTTCAGAGAACAAGGATTGCAGTGGAAATACGTTAGTTGGTGGATATTGTGCGTCTTCCTTCTCGTGGTTATATTTAACTTGATGAAGTACAGATTAAAACTCTTGTAGTTGACTTAACGTAGTTTCTTGCAACCTTATTTAAGTTGCTTCCGCAAACTGTCGTACGGTGCTGTGAATTGTGTAAGTTGGACGTGGATTGGACTTCTTCGTTATTGATATATGGACCGCTTATGTTTTTTTAATTTTTTTAAAACACAAAACAGTTTGTTCTTGATTATGTTTACTAATAATGAATCTACAGAACGCACTTTCGTACGTTGAACGAGCTGGTATTACTAGAGGTTTGTCTTGGGGAATCAGTGCTGCAGTAACAGTCATTTTCTGCTTCCTAATTTGCCTGAATTTTGTTGTTGTTTCTCTGATATAATTTGGAGTAATATCCGTACTCAAAATATAATTATTTTTGGAAACAGTGGCTTCTTCAGATAAAGGGTCCTGACGCAGTGGTTTTGAGTCGCCCAAATGGAAGTGATTTATTATTCATAGAAAACTCCGTACTAAATTCTATATTACTACTCAGAAAATTAGCACTGATAACTTAAAGCGGAAGGCTTCGTTACTTTGATACTTGCAGCATTTTGAGCATTTTTTTAAAATGTGATAATTAACTTCTCTATTTTAAAATTGCTAACGAACTTTGAGGCAACTGTTTCGACAACGATTGAACTTTTCTATCGAGAGAACTTGATCTATATCTGCGTCAATATAACGAATCCTTCAGAACAATAATATTCTGACGAATCATGTATGAATCATTTTCATGTAGATTTATGGTGAAATATACATTACAGCACAAATAATTAGTTCCACAATTAACTTTAAAAATTTCGTAATTCTCGCTTAACTTTGAAGGAGGTCGATATAATTCATGAATGTTAGAATGTGAAAGTAAAAGTTTGTATTAAAGATGTCAAGGCCAAGAACGACACTCAGAATTTTGCAGTTCTACGTAAGTGCACGAATACAGGTTCTTAGAAATTAAGTGGGGATTGTAAAATTTTTGAAGACTGTGGTTCCGAGCGGATAACTGTAATACCCTGAATAAGGAACAGGCATATTTTTCAAGGTAAAACTGGGCAGTACTTACATCCTTTTTGAGAAAATTATATCTGCTTCTGCTGTTTCTTGGATTGTTGACGATGAAATATGCTGACGGATGCGTCATCAGAACTAGATATAGGATTACGTCAGAGAACAATAGTTGCAGTGGAAATACAATAGTTGGTGGAGATTGTGTGTCTTTCTTCTCGTGCCTGTTTCTAACCTGTTGAAGTGCAAATTCAAACTCTTGGAGTTGACTTACGTAGTTCTTTACAGCCTTATTGAAGTTGCTGTCGTACGGCGCTATGAATTGATGTGTGAGTTCCACGTGGACTGGACTTCGTTGTTGATATATGGGACAGCTTTTTTCTCAAGTTCTACACAAAACAGTTTGCTTGATCTTGGTTATGTTTACTAATAATGAATCTACAGAACGCACGTTCGTACGCTGAAGAAATTGGTATTACTAGAGGTTTGTCTTGGGGAATCAGTGCTGCAGTAACAGTCATTTTCTGCTTCCTAATTTGCCTGAATTTTGTTGTTGTTTCTCTGATATAATTTGGAGTAATATCCGTACTCAAAATATAATTATTTTTGGAAACAGTGGCTTCTTCAGATAAAGTGTCCTGACGCAGTGGTTTTGAGTCGCCCAAATGGAAGTGATTTATTATTCATAGAAAACTCCGTACTAAATTCTATATTACTACTCAGAAAATTAGCACTGATAACTTAAAGCGGAAGGCTTCGTTACTTTGATACTTGCAGCATTTTGAGCATTTTTTTAAAATGTGATAATTAACTTCTCTATTTTAAAATTGCTAACGAACTTTGAGGCAACTGTTTCGACAACGATTGAACTTTTCTATCGAGAGAACTTGATCTATATCTGCGTCAATATAACGAATCCTTCAGAACAATAATATTCTGACGAATCATGTATGAATCATTTTCATGTAGATTTATGGTGAAATATACATTACAGCACAAATAATTAGTTCCACAATTAACTTTAAAAATTTCGTAATTCTCGCTTAACTTTGAAGGAGGTCGATATAATTCATGAATGTTAGAATGTGAAAGTAAAAGTTTGTATTAAAGATGTCAAGGCCAAGAACGACACTCAGAATTTTGCAGTTCTACGTAAGTGTACGAATACAGGTTTTTAGAAATTAAGTGGGGATTGTAACATTTTTGAAGACTTTGGTTCCGAGCGGATAAGTGTAATACCCTGAATAACGAACAGGCATATTTCTCAAAGTAAAACTGGGCGGTGATTGATCTTTACTTACATCCTTTTTGAGGAAATTTTATCTGCTCTTGCTGTTGACGAAGAAATGTGCTCTGTGGGAACGAATGCGACATCAGAACTGGAAATAGTGAAAACTTCAGAGAACAAGGATTGCAGTGGAAATACGTTAGTTGGTGGATATTGTGCGTCTTCCTTCTCGTGGTTATATTTAACTTGATGAAGTACAGATTAAAACTCTTGTAGTTGACTTAACGTAGTTTCTTGCAACCTTATTTAAGTTGCTTCCGCAAACTGTCGTACGGTGCTGTGAATTGTGTAAGTTGGACGTGGATTGGACTTCTTCGTTATTGATATATGGACCGCTTATGTTTTTTTAATTTTTTTAAAACACAAAACAGTTTGTTCTTGATTATGTTTACTAATAATGAATCTACAGAACGCACTTTCGTACGCCGAAGAAATTGGTATTACTAGAGGTTTGTCTTGGGGAATCAGTGCTGCAGTAACAGTCATTTTCTGCTTCCTAATTTGCCTGAATTTTGTTGTTGTTTCTCTGATATAATTTGGAGTAATATCCGTACTCAAAATATAATTATTTTTGGAAACAGTGGCTTCTTCAGATAAAGGGTCCTGACGCAATGGTTTTGAGTCGCCCAAATGGAAGTGATTTATTATTCATAGAAAACTCCGTACTAAATTCTATATTACTACTCAGAAAATTAGCACTGATAACTTAAAGCGGAAGGCTTCGTTACTTTGATAATTGCAGCATTTTGAGCATTTTTTTAAAAATGTGATATCTAACTTTTGTATTGTAAAATTGCTAACGAACTTTGAGGCAACTGTTTCGACAACGATTGAACTTTTCTATCGAGAGAACTTGATCTATATCTGCGTCAATATAACGAATCCTTCAGAACAATAATATTCTGACGAATCATGTATGAATCATTTTCATGTAGATTTATGGTGAAATATACATTACAGCACAAATAATTAGTTCCACAATTAACTTTAAAAATTTCGTAATTCTCGCTTAACTTTGAAGGAGGTCGATATAATTCATGAATGTTAGAATGTGAAAGTAAAAGTTTGTATTAAAGATGTCAAGGCCAAGAACGACACTCAGAATTTTGCAGTTCTACGTAAGTGCACGAATACAGGTTCTTAGAAATTAAGTGGGGATTGTAAAATTTTTGAAGACTGTGGTTCCGAGCGGATAACTGTAATACCCTGAATAAGGAACAGGCATATTTTTCAAGGTAAAACTGGGCAGTACTTACATCCTTTTTGAGAAAATTATATCTGCTCCTGCTGTTCCTTGGATTGTTGACGATGAAATATGCTGACGGATGCGTCATCAGAACTAGATATAGGATTACGTCAGAGAACAATAGTTGCAGTGGAAATACAATAGTTGGTGGAGATTGTGTGTCTTTCTTCTCGTGCCTGTTTCTAACTTGTTGAAGTGCAAATTCAAACTCTTGGAGTTGACTTACGTAGTTCTTTACAGCCTTATTGAAGTTGCTGTCGTACGGCGCTATGAATTGATGTGTGAGTTCCACGTGGACTGGACTTCGTTGTTGATATATGGGACAGCTTTTTTCTCAAGTTCTACACAAAACAGTTTGCTTGATCTTGGTTATGTTTACTAATAATGAATCTACAGAACGCACGTTCGTACGCTGAAGAAATTGGTATTACTAGAGGTTTGTCTTGGGGAATCAGTGCTGCAGTAACAGTCATTTTCTGCTTCCTAATTTGCCTGAATTTTGTTGTTGTTTCTCTGATATAATTTGGAGTAATATCCGTACTCAAAATATAATTATTTTTGGAAACAGTGGCTTCTTCAGATAAAGTGTCCTGACGCAGTGGTTTTGAGTCGCCCAAATGGAAGTGATTTATTATTCATAGAAAACTCCGTACTAAATTCTATATTACTACTCAGAAAATTAGCACTGATAACTTAAAGCGGAAGGCTTCGTTACTTTGATACTTGCAGCATTTTGAGCATTTTTTTAAAATGTGATAATTAACTTCTCTATTTTAAAATTGCTAACGAACTTTGAGGCAACTGTTTCGACAACGATTGAACTTTTCTATCGAGAGAACTTGATCTATATCTGCGTCAATATAACGAATCCTTCAGAACAATAATATTCTGACGAATCATGTATGAATCATTTTCATGTAGATTTATGGTGAAATATACATTACAGCACAAATAATTAGTTCCACAATTAACTTTAAAAATTTCGTAATTCTCGCTTAACTTTGAAGGAGGTCGATACAATTCATGAATGTTAGAATGTGAAAGTAAAAGTTTGTATTAAAGATGTCAAGGCCAAGAACGACACTCAGAATTTTGCAGTTCTACGTAAGTGCACGAATACAGGTTCTTAGAAATTAAGTGGGGATTGTAAAATTTTTGAAGACTGTGGTTCCGAGCGGATAACTGTAATACCCTGAATAAGGAACAGGCATATTTTTCAAGGTAAAACTGGGCAGTACTTACATCCTTTTTGAGAAAATTATATCTGCTCCTGCTGTTTCTTGGATTGTTGACGATGAAATATGCTGACGGATGCGTCATCAGAACTAGATATAGGATTACGTCAGAGAACAATAGTTGCAGTGGAAATACAATAGTTGGTGGAGATTGTGTGTCTTTCTTCTCGTGCCTGTTTCTAACTTGTTGAAGTGCAAATTCAAACTCTTGGAGTTGACTTACGTAGTTCTTTACAGCCTTATTGAAGTTGCTGTCGTACGGCGCTATGAATTGATGTGTGAGTTCCACGTGGACTGGACTTCGTTGTTGATATATGGGACAGCTTTTTTCTCAAGTTCTACACAAAACAGTTTGCTTGATCTTGGTTATGTTTACTAATAATGAATCTACAGAACGCACGTTCGTACGCTGAAGAAATTGGTATTACTAGAGGTTTGTCTTGGGGAATCAGTGCTGCAGTAACAGTCATTTTCTGCTTCCTAATTTGCCTGAATTTTGTTGTTGTTTCTCTGATATAATTTGGAGTAATATCCGTACTCAAAATATAATTATTTTTGGAAACAGTGGCTTCTTCAGATAAAGGGTCCTGACGCAGTGGTTTTGAGTCGCCCAAATGGAACTGATTTATTATTCATAGAAAACTCCGTACTAAATTCTATATTACTACTCAGAAAATTAGCACTGATAACTTAAAGCGGAAGGCTTCGTTACTTTGATACTTGCAGCATTTTGAGCATTTTTTTAAAATGTGATAATTAACTTCTCTATTTTAAAATTGCTAACGAACTTTGAGGCAACTGTTTCGACAACGATTGAACTTTTCTATCGAGAGAACTTGATCTATATCTGCGTCAATATAACGAATCCTTCAGAACAATAATATTCTGACGAATCATGTATGAATCATTTTCATGTAGATTTATGGTGAAATATACATTACAGCACAAATAATTAGTTCCACAATTAACTTTAAAAATTTCGTAATTCTCGCTTAACTTTGAAGGAGGTCGATATAATTCATAAATGTTAGAATGTGAAAGTAAAAGTTTGTATTAAAGATGTCAAGGCCAAGAACGACACTCAGAATTTTGCAGTTCTACGTAAGTGTACGAATACAGGTTCTTAGAAATTAAGTAGGGATTGTAACATTTTTGAAGACTTTGGTTCCGAGCGGATAAGTGTAATACCCTGAATAACGAACAGGCATATTTCTCAAAGTAAAACTGGGCGGGGATTGATCTTTACTTACATCCTTTTTGAGGAAATTTTATCTGCTCTTGCTGTTGACGAAGAAATGTGCTCTGTGGGAACGAATGCGACATCAGAACTGGAAATAGTGAAAACTTCAGAGAACAAGGATTGCAGTGGAAATACGTTAGTTGGTGGATATTGTGCGTCTTCCTTCTCGTGGTTATATTTAACTTGATGAAGTACAGATTCAAACTCTTGTAGTTGACTTAACGTAGTTTCTTGCAACCTTATTTAAGTTGCTTCCGCAAACTGTCGTACGGTGCTGTGAATTGTGTAAGTTGGACGTGGATTGGACTTCTTCGTTATTGATATATGGACCGCTTATGTTTTTTTAATTTTTTTAAAACACAAAACAGTTTGTTCTTGATTATGTTTACTAATAATGAATCTACAGAACGCACTTTCGTACGTTGAACGAGCTGGTATTACTAGAGGTTTGTCTTGGGGAATCAGTGCTGCAGTAACAGTCATTTTCTGCTTCCTAATTTGCCTGAATTTTGTTGTTGTTTCTCTGATATAATTTGGAGTAATATCCGTACTCAAAATATAATTATTTTTGGAAACAGTGGCTTCTTCAGATAAAGGGTCCTGACGCAGTGGTTTTGAGTCGCCCAAATGGAACTGATTTATTATTCATAGAAAACTCCGTACTAAATTCTATATTACTACTCAGAAAATTAGCACTGATAACTTAAAGCGGAAGGCTTCGTTACTTTGATACTTGCAGCATTTTGAGCATTTTTTTAAAATGTGATAATTAACTTCTCTATTTTAAAATTGCTAACGAACTTTGAGGCAACTGTTTCGACAACGATTGAACTTTTCTATCGAGAGAACTTGATCTATATCTGCGTCAATATAACGAATCCTTCAGAACAATAATATTCTGACGAATCATGTATGAATCATTTTCATGTAGATTTATGGTGAAATATACATTACAGCACAAATAATTAGTTCCACAATTAACTTTAAAAATTTCGTAATTCTCGCTTAACTTTGAAGGAGGTCGATATAATTCATGAATGTTAGAATGTGAAAGTAAAAGTTTGTATTAAAGATGTCAAGGCCAAGAACGACACTCAGAATTTTGCAGTTCTACGTAAGTGCACGAATACAGGTTCTTAGAAATTAAGTGGGGATTGTAAAATTTTTGAAGACTGTGGTTCCGAGCGGATAACTGTAATACCCTGAATAAGGAACAGGCATATTTTTCAAGGTAAAACTGGGCAGTACTTACATCCTTTTTGAGAAAATTATATCTGCTTCTGCTGTTTCTTGGATTGTTGACGATGAAATATGCTGACGGATGCGTCATCAGAACTAGATATAGGATTACGTCAGAGAACAATAGTTGCAGTGGAAATACAATAGTTGGTGGAGATTGTGTGTCTTTCTTCTCGTGCCTGTTTCTAACCTGTTGAAGTGCAAATTCAAACTCTTGGAGTTGACTTACGTAGTTCTTTACAGCCTTATTGAAGTTGCTGTCGTACGGCGCTATGAATTGATGTGTGAGTTCCACGTGGACTGGACTTCGTTGTTGATATATGGGACAGCTTTTTTCTCAAGTTCTACACAAAACAGTTTGCTTGATCTTGGTTATGTTTACTAATAATGAATCTACAGAACGCACGTTCGTACGCTGAAGAAATTGGTATTACTAGAGGTTTGTCTTGGGGAATCAGTGCTGCAGTAACAGTCATTTTCTGCTTCCTAATTTGCCTGAATTTTGTTGTTGTTTCTCTGATATAATTTGGAGTAATATCCGTACTCAAAATATAATTATTTTTGGAAACAGTGGCTTCTTCAGATAAAGGGTCCTGACGCAGTGGTTTTGAGTCGCCCAAATGGAAGTGATTTATTATTCATAGAAAACTCCGTACTAAATTCTATATTACTACTCAGAAAATTAGCACTGATAACTTAAAGCGGAAGGCTTCGTTACTTTGATACTTGCAGCATTTTGAGCATTTTTTTAAAATGTGATAATTAACTTCTCTATTTTAAAATTGCTAACGAACTTTGAGGCAACTGTTTCGACAACGATTGAACTTTTCTATCGAGAGAACTTGATCTATATCTGCGTCAATATAACGAATCCTTCAGAACAATAATATTCTGACGAATCATGTATGAATCATTTTCATGTAGATTTATGGTGAAATATACATTACAGCACAAATAATTAGTTCCACAATTAACTTTAAAAATTTCGTAATTCTCGCTTAACTTTGAAGGAGGTCGATATAATTCATGAATGTTAGAATGTGAAAGTAAAAGTTTGTATTAAAGATGTCAAGGCCAAGAACGACACTCAGAATTTTGCAGTTCTACGTAAGTGTACGAATACAGGTTCTTAGAAATTAAGTAGGGATTGTAACATTTTTGAAGACTTTGGTTCCGAGCGGATAAGTGTAATACCCTGAATAACGAACAGGCATATTTCTCAAAGTAAAACTGGGCGGGGATTGATCTTTACTTACATCCTTTTTGAGGAAATTTTATCTGCTCTTGCTGTTGACGAAGAAATGTGCTCTGTGGGAACGAATGCGACATCAGAACTGGAAATAGTGAAAACTTCAGAGAACAAGGATTGCAGTGGAAATACGTTAGTTGGTGGATATTGTGCGTCTTCCTTCTCGTGGTTATATTTAACTTGATGAAGTACAGATTCAAACTCTTGTAGTTGACTTAACGTAGTTTCTTGCAACCTTATTTAAGTTGCTTCCGCAAACTGTCGTACGGTGCTGTGAATTGTGTAAGTTGGACGTGGATTGGACTTCTTCGTTATTGATATATGGACCGCTTATGTTTTTTTAATTTTTTTAAAACACAAAACAGTTTGTTCTTGATTATGTTTACTAATAATGAATCTACAGAACGCACTTTCGTACGTTGAACGAGCTGGTATTACTAGAGGTTTGTCTTGGGGAATCAGTGCTGCAGTAACAGTCATTTTCTGCTTCCTAATTTGCCTGAATTTTGTTGTTGTTTCTCTGATATAATTTGGAGTAATATCCGTACTCAAAATATAATTATTTTTGGAAACAGTGGCTTCTTCAGATAAAGGGTCCTGACGCAGTGGTTTTGAGTCGCCCAAATGGAAGTGATTTATTATTCATAGAAAACTCCGTACTAAATTCTATATTACTACTCAGAAAATTAGCACTGATAACTTAAAGCGGAAGGCTTCGTTACTTTGATACTTGCAGCATTTTGAGCATTTTTTTAAAATGTGATAATTAACTTCTCTATTTTAAAATTGCTAACGAACTTTGAGGCAACTGTTTCGACAACGATTGAACTTTTCTATCGAGAGAACTTGATCTATATCTGCGTCAATATAACGAATCCTTCAGAACAATAATATTCTGACGAATCATGTATGAATCATTTTCATGTAGATTTATGGTGAAATATACATTACAGCACAAATAATTAGTTCCACAATTAACTTTAAAAATTTCGTAATTCTCGCTTAACTTTGAAGGAGGTCGATATAATTCATGAATGTTAGAATGTGAAAGTAAAAGTTTGTATTAAAGATGTCAAGGCCAAGAACGACACTCAGAATTTTGCAGTTCTACGTAAGTGCACGAATACAGGTTCTTAGAAATTAAGTGGGGATTGTAAAATTTTTGAAGACTGTGGTTCCGAGCGGATAACTGTAATACCCTGAATAAGGAACAGGCATATTTTTCAAGGTAAAACTGGGCAGTACTTACATCCTTTTTGAGAAAATTATATCTGCTTCTGCTGTTTCTTGGATTGTTGACGATGAAATATGCTGACGGATGCGTCATCAGAACTAGATATAGGATTACGTCAGAGAACAATAGTTGCAGTGGAAATACAATAGTTGGTGGAGATTGTGTGTCTTTCTTCTCGTGCCTGTTTCTAACCTGTTGAAGTGCAAATTCAAACTCTTGGAGTTGACTTACGTAGTTCTTTACAGCCTTATTGAAGTTGCTGTCGTACGGCGCTATGAATTGATGTGTGAGTTCCACGTGGACTGGACTTCGTTGTTGATATATGGGACAGCTTTTTTCTCAAGTTCTACACAAAACAGTTTGCTTGATCTTGGTTATGTTTACTAATAATGAATCTACAGAACGCACGTTCGTACGCTGAAGAAATTGGTATTACTAGAGGTTTGTCTTGGGGAATCAGTGCTGCAGTAACAGTCATTTTCTGCTTCCTAATTTGCCTGAATTTTGTTGTTGTTTCTCTGATATAATTTGGAGTAATATCCGTACTCAAAATATAATTATTTTTGGAAACAGTGGCTTCTTCAGATAAAGGGTCCTGACGCAGTGGTTTTGAGTCGCCCAAATGGAAGTGATTTATTATTCATAGAAAACTCCGTACTAAATTCTATATTACTACTCAGAAAATTAGCACTGATAACTTAAAGCGGAAGGCTTCGTTACTTTGATACTTGCAGCATTTTGAGCATTTTTTTAAAATGTGATAATTAACTTCTCTATTTTAAAATTGCTAACGAACTTTGAGGCAACTGTTTCGACAACGATTGAACTTTTCTATCGAGAGAACTTGATCTATATCTGCGTCAATATAACGAATCCTTCAGAACAATAATATTCTGACGAATCATGTATGAATCATTTTCATGTAGATTTATGGTGAAATATACATTACAGCACAAATAATTAGTTCCACAATTAACTTTAAAAATTTCGTAATTCTCGCTTAACTTTGAAGGAGGTCGATATAATTCATGAATGTTAGAATGTGAAAGTAAAAGTTTGTATTAAAGATGTCAAGGCCAAGAACGACACTCAGAATTTTGCAGTTCTACGTAAGTGTACGAATACAGGTTCTTAGAAATTAAGTAGGGATTGTAACATTTTTGAAGACTTTGGTTCCGAGCGGATAAGTGTAATACCCTGAATAACGAACAGGCATATTTCTCAAAGTAAAACTGGGCGGGGATTGATCTTTACTTACATCCTTTTTGAGGAAATTTTATCTGCTCTTGCTGTTGACGAAGAAATGTGCTCTGTGGGAACGAATGCGACATCAGAACTGGAAATAGTGAAAACTTCAGAGAACAAGGATTGCAGTGGAAATACGTTAGTTGGTGGATATTGTGCGTCTTCCTTCTCGTGGTTATATTTAACTTGATGAAGTACAGATTCAAACTCTTGTAGTTGACTTAACGTAGTTTCTTGCAACCTTATTTAAGTTGCTTCCGCAAACTGTCGTACGGTGCTGTGAATTGTGTAAGTTGGACGTGGATTGGACTTCTTCGTTATTGATATATGGACCGCTTATGTTTTTTTAATTTTTTTAAAACACAAAACAGTTTGTTCTTGATTATGTTTACTAATAATGAATCTACAGAACGCACTTTCGTACGTTGAACGAGCTGGTATTACTAGAGGTTTGTCTTGGGGAATCAGTGCTGCAGTAACAGTCATTTTCTGCTTCCTAATTTGCCTGAATTTTGTTGTTGTTTCTCTGATATAATTTGGAGTAATATCCGTACTCAAAATATAATTATTTTTGGAAACAGTGGCTTCTTCAGATAAAGGGTCCTGACGCAGTGGTTTTGAGTCGCCCAAATGGAAGTGATTTATTATTCATAGAAAACTCCGTACTAAATTCTATATTACTACTCAGAAAATTAGCACTGATAACTTAAAGCGGAAGGCTTCGTTACTTTGATACTTGCAGCATTTTGAGCATTTTTTTAAAATGTGATAATTAACTTCTCTATTTTAAAATTGCTAACGAACTTTGAGGCAACTGTTTCGACAACGATTGAACTTTTCTATCGAGAGAACTTGATCTATATCTGCGTCAATATAACGAATCCTTCAGAACAATAATATTCTGACGAATCATGTATGAATCATTTTCATGTAGATTTATGGTGAAATATACATTACAGCACAAATAATTAGTTCCACAATTAACTTTAAAAATTTCGTAATTCTCGCTTAACTTTGAAGGAGGTCGATACAATTCATGAATGTTAGAATGTGAAAGTAAAAGTTTGTATTAAAGATGTCAAGGCCAAGAACGACACTCAGAATTTTGCAGTTCTACGTAAGTGCACGAATACAGGTTCTTAGAAATTAAGTGGGGATTGTAAAATTTTTGAAGACTGTGGTTCCGAGCGGATAACTGTAATACCCTGAATAAGGAACAGGCATATTTTTCAAGGTAAAACTGGGCAGTACTTACATCCTTTTTGAGAAAATTATATCTGCTCCTGCTGTTTCTTGGATTGTTGACGATGAAATATGCTGACGGATGCGTCATCAGAACTAGATATAGGATTACGTCAGAGAACAATAGTTGCAGTGGAAATACAATAGTTGGTGGAGATTGTGTGTCTTTCTTCTCGTGCCTGTTTCTAACTTGTTGAAGTGCAAATTCAAACTCTTGGAGTTGACTTACGTAGTTCTTTACAGCCTTATTGAAGTTGCTGTCGTACGGCGCTATGAATTGATGTGTGAGTTCCACGTGGACTGGACTTCGTTGTTGATATATGGGACAGCTTTTTTCTCAAGTTCTACACAAAACAGTTTGCTTGATCTTGGTTATGTTTACTAATAATGAATCTACAGAACGCACGTTCGTACGCTGAAGAAATTGGTATTACTAGAGGTTTGTCTTGGGGAATCAGTGCTGCAGTAACAGTCATTTTCTGCTTCCTAATTTGCCTGAATTTTGTTGTTGTTTCTCTGATATAATTTGGAGTAATATCCGTACTCAAAATATAATTATTTTTGGAAACAGTGGCTTCTTCAGATAAAGGGTCCTGACGCAGTGGTTTTGAGTCGCCCAAATGGAACTGATTTATTATTCATAGAAAACTCCGTACTAAATTCTATATTACTACTCAGAAAATTAGCACTGATAACTTAAAGCGGAAGGCTTCGTTACTTTGATACTTGCAGCATTTTGAGCATTTTTTTAAAATGTGATAATTAACTTCTCTATTTTAAAATTGCTAACGAACTTTGAGGCAACTGTTTCGACAACGATTGAACTTTTCTATCGAGAGAACTTGATCTATATCTGCGTCAATATAACGAATCCTTCAGAACAATAATATTCTGACGAATCATGTATGAATCATTTTCATGTAGATTTATGGTGAAATATACATTACAGCACAAATAATTAGTTCCACAATTAACTTTAAAAATTTCGTAATTCTCGCTTAACTTTGAAGGAGGTCGATATAATTCATAAATGTTAGAATGTGAAAGTAAAAGTTTGTATTAAAGATGTCAAGGCCAAGAACGACACTCAGAATTTTGCAGTTCTACGTAAGTGTACGAATACAGGTTCTTAGAAATTAAGTAGGGATTGTAACATTTTTGAAGACTTTGGTTCCGAGCGGATAAGTGTAATACCCTGAATAACGAACAGGCATATTTCTCAAAGTAAAACTGGGCGGGGATTGATCTTTACTTACATCCTTTTTGAGGAAATTTTATCTGCTCTTGCTGTTGACGAAGAAATGTGCTCTGTGGGAACGAATGCGACATCAGAACTGGAAATAGTGAAAACTTCAGAGAACAAGGATTGCAGTGGAAATACGTTAGTTGGTGGATATTGTGCATCTTCCTTCTCGTGGTTATATTTAACTTGATGAAGTACAGATTCAAACTCTTGTAGTTGACTTAACGTAGTTTCTTGCAACCTTATTTAAGTTGCTTCCGCAAACTGTCGTACGGTGCTGTGAATTGTGTAAGTTGGACGTGGATTGGACTTCTTCGTTATTGATATATGGACCGCTTATGTTTTTTTAATTTTTTTAAAACACAAAACAGTTTGTTCTTGATTATGTTTACTAATAATGAATCTACAGAACGCACTTTCGTACGTTGAACGAGCTGGTATTACTAGAGGTTTGTCTTGGGGAATCAGTGCTGCAGTAACAGTCATTTTCTGCTTCCTAATTTGCCTGAATTTTGTTGTTGTTTCTCTGATATAATTTGGAGTAATATCCGTACTCAAAATATAATTATTTTTGGAAACAGTGGCTTCTTCAGATAAAGGGTCCTGACGCAGTGGTTTTGAGTCGCCCAAATGGAAGTGATTTATTATTCATAGAAAACTCCGTACTAAATTCTATATTACTACTCAGAAAATTAGCACTGATAACTTAAAGCGGAAGGCTTCGTTACTTTGATACTTGCAGCATTTTGAGCATTTTTTTAAAATGTGATAATTAACTTCTCTATTTTAAAATTGCTAACGAACTTTGAGGCAACTGTTTCGACAACGATTGAACTTTTCTATCGAGAGAACTTGATCTATATCTGCGTCAATATAACGAATCCTTCAGAACAATAATATTCTGATGAATCATGTATGAATCATTTTCATGTAGATTTATGGTGAAATATACATTACAGCACAAATAATTAGTTCCACAATTAACTTTAAAAATTTCGTAATTCTCGCTTAACTTTGAAGGAGGTCGATATAATTCATGAATGTTAGAATGTGAAAGTAAAAGTTTGTATTAAAGATGTCAAGGCCAAGAACGACACTCAGAATTTTGCAGTTCTACGTAAGTGCACGAATACAGGTTCTTAGAAATTAAGTGGGGATTGTAAAATTTTTGAAGACTGTGGTTCCGAGCGGATAACTGTAATACCCTGAATAAGGAACAGGCATATTTTTCAAGGTAAAACTGGGCAGTACTTACATCCTTTTTGAGAAAATTATATCTGCTTCTGCTGTTTCTTGGATTGTTGACGATGAAATATGCTGACGGATGCGTCATCAGAACTAGATATAGGATTACGTCAGAGAACAATAGTTGCAGTGGAAATACAATAGTTGGTGGAGATTTTGTGTCTTTCTTCTCGTGCCTGTTTCTAACCTGTTGAAGTGCAAATTCAAACTCTTGGAGTTGACTTACGTAGTTCTTTACAGCCTTATTGAAGTTGCTGTCGTACGGCGCTATGAATTGATGTGTGAGTTCCACGTGGACTGGACTTCGTTGTTGATATATGGGACAGCTTTTTTCTCAAGTTCTACACAAAACAGTTTGCTTGATCTTGGTTATGTTTACTAATAATGAATCTACAGAACGCACGTTCGTACGCTGAAGAAATTGGTATTACTAGAGGTTTGTCTTGGGGAATCAGTGCTGCAGTAACAGTCATTTTCTGCTTCCTAATTTGCCTGAATTTTGTTGTTGTTTCTCTGATATAATTTGGAGTAATATCCGTACTCAAAATATAATTATTTTTGGAAACAGTGGCTTCTTCAGATAAAGGGTCCTGACGCAGTGGTTTTGAGTCGCCCAAATGGAAGTGATTTATTATTCATAGAAAACTCCGTACTAAATTCTATATTACTACTCAGAAAATTAGCACTGATAACTTAAAGCGGAAGGCTTCGTTACTTTGATACTTGCAGCATTTTGAGCATTTTTTTAAAATGTGATAATTAACTTCTCTATTTTAAAATTGCTAACGAACTTTGAGGCAACTGTTTCGACAACGATTGAACTTTTCTATCGAGAGAACTTGATCTATATCTGCGTCAATATAACGAATCCTTCAGAACAATAATATTCTGACGAATCATGTATGAATCATTTTCATGTAGATTTATGGTGAAATATACATTACAGCACAAATAATTAGTTCCACAATTAACTTTAAAAATTTCGTAATTCTCGCTTAACTTTGAAGGAGGTCGATATAATTCATGAATGTTAGAATGTGAAAGTAAAAGTTTGTATTAAAGATGTCAAGGCCAAGAACGACACTCAGAATTTTGCAGTTCTACGTAAGTGCACGAATACAGGTTCTTAGAAATTAAGTGGGGATTGTAAAATTTTTGAAGACTGTGGTTCCGAGCGGATAACTGTAATACCCTGAATAAGGAACAGGCATATTTTTCAAGGTAAAACTGGGCAGTACTTACATCCTTTTTGAGAAAATTATATCTGCTTCTGCTGTTTCTTGGATTGTTGACGATGAAATATGCTGACGGATGCGTCATCAGAACTAGATATAGGATTACGTCAGAGAACAATAGTTGCAGTGGAAATACAATAGTTGGTGGAGATTGTGTGTCTTTCTTCTCGTGCCTGTTTCTAACCTGTTGAAGTGCAAATTCAAACTCTTGGAGTTGACTTACGTAGTTCTTTACAGCCTTATTGAAGTTGCTGTCGTACGGCGCTATGAATTGATGTGTGAGTTCCACGTGGACTGGACTTCGTTGTTGATATATGGGACAGCTTTTTTCTCAAGTTCTACACAAAACAGTTTGCTTGATCTTGGTTATGTTTACTAATAATGAATCTACAGAACGCACGTTCGTACGCTGAAGAAATTGGTATTACTAGAGGTTTGTCTTGGGGAATCAGTGCTGCAGTAACAGTCATTTTCTGCTTCCTAATTTGCCTGAATTTTGTTGTTGTTTCTCTGATATAATTTGGAGTAATATCCGTACTCAAAATATAATTATTTTTGGAAACAGTGGCTTCTTCAGATAAAGGGTCCTGACGCAGTGGTTTTGAGTCGCCCAAATGGAAGTGATTTATTATTCATAGAAAACTCCGTACTAAATTCTATATTACTACTCAGAAAATTAGCACTGATAACTTAAAGCGGAAGGCTTCGTTACTTTGATACTTGCAGCATTTTGAGCATTTTTTTAAAAATGTGATATCTAACTTTTGTATTGTAAAATTGCTAACGAACTTTGAGGCAACTGTTTCGACAACGATTGAACTTTTCTATCGAGAGAACTTGATCTATATCTGCGTCAATATAACGAATCCTTCAGAACAATAATATTCTGACGAATCATGTATGAATCATTTTCATGTAGATTTATGGTGAAATATACATTACAGCACAAATAATTAGTTCCACAATTAACTTTAAAAATTTCGTAATTCTCGCTTAACTTTGAAGGAGGTCGATATAATTCATGAATGTTAGAATGTGAAAGTAAAAGTTTGTATTAAAGATGTCAAGGCCAAGAACGACACTCAGAATTTTGCAGTTCTACGTAAGTGCACGAATACAGGTTCTTAGAAATTAAGTGGGGATTGTAAAATTTTTGAAGACTGTGGTTCCGAGCGGATAACTGTAATGCCCTGAATAAGGAACAGGCAAATTTTTCAAGGTAAAACTGGGCAGTACTTACATCCTTTTTGAGAAAATTATATCTGCTCCTGCTGTTCCTTGGATTGTTGACGATGAAATATGCTGACGGATGCGTCATCAGAACTAGATATAGGATTACGTCAGAGAACAATAGTTGCAGTGGAAATACAATAGTTGGTGGAGATTGTGTGTCTTTCTTCTCGTGCCTGTTTCTAACTTGTTGAAGTGCAAATTCAAACTCTTGGAGTTGACTTACGTAGTTTTTTACAGCCTTATTGAAGTTGCTGTCGTACGGCGCTATGAATTGATGTGTGAGTTCCACGTGGACTGGACTTCGTTGTTGATATATGGGACAGCTTTTTTCTCAAGTTCTACACAAAACAGTTTGCTTGATCTTGGTTATGTTTACTAATAATGAATCTACAGAACGCACGTTCGTACGCTGAAGAAATTGGTATTACTAGAGGTTTGTCTTGGGGAATCAGTGCTGCAGTAACAGTCATTTTCTGCTTCCTAATTTGCCTGAATTTTGTTGTTGTTTCTCTGATATAATTTGGAGTAATATCCGTACTCAAAATATAATTATTTTTGGAAACAGTGGCTTCTTCAGATAAAGGGTCCTGACGCAGTGGTTTTGAGTCGCCCAAATGGAAGTGATTTATTATTCATAGAAAACTCCGTACTAAATTCTATATTACTAGTCAGAAAATTAGCACTGATAACTTAAAGCGGAAGGCTTCGTTACTTTGATACTTGCAGCATTTTGAGCATTTTTTTAAAATGTGATAATTAACTTCTCTATTTTAAAATTGCTAACGAACTTTGAGGCAACTGTTTCGACAACGATTGAACTTTTCTATCGAGAGAACTTGATCTATATCTGCGTCAATATAACAAATCCTTCAGAACAATAATATTCTGACGAATCATGTATGAATCATTTTCATGTAGATTTATGGTGAAATATACATTACAGCACAAATAATTAGTTCCACAATTAACTTTAAAAATTTCGTAATTCTCGCTTAACTTTGAAGGAGGTCGATATAATTCATGAATGTTAGAATGTGAAAGTAAAAGTTTGTATTAAAGATGTCAAGGCCAAGAACGACACTCAGAATTTTGCAGTTCTACGTAAGTGCACGAATACAGGTTCTTAGAAATTAAGTGGGGATTGTAAAATTTTTGAAGACTGTGGTTCCGAGCGGATAACTGTAATACCCTGAATAAGGAACAGGCAAATTTTTCAATGTAAAACTGGGCAGTACTTACATCCTTTTTGAGAAAATTATATCTGCTCCTGCTGTTCCTTGGATTGTTGACGATGAAATATGCTGACGGATGCGTCATCAGAACTAGATATAGGATTACGTCAGAGAACAATAGTTGCAGTGGAAATACAATAGTTGGTGGAGATTGTGTGTCTTTCTTCTCGTGCCTGTTTCTAACTTGTTGAAGTGCAAATTCAAACTCTTGGAGTTGACTTACGTAGTTCTTTACAGCCTTATTGAAGTTGCTGTCGTACGGCGCTATGAATTGATGTGTGAGTTCCACGTGGACTGGACTTCGTTGTTGATATATGGGACAGCTTTTTTCTCAAGTTCTACACAAAACAGTTTGCTTGATCTTGGTTATGTTTACTAATAATGAATCTACAGAACGCACGTTCGTACGCTGAAGAAATTGGTATTACTAGAGGTTTGTCTTGGGGAATCAGTGCTGCAGTAACAGTCATTTTCTGCTTCCTAATTTGCCTGAATTTTGTTGTTGTTTCTCTGATATAATTTGGAGTAATATCCGTACTCAAAATATAATTATTTTTGGAAACAGTGGCTTCTTCAGATAAAGGGTCCTGACGCAGTGGTTTTGAGTCGCCCAAATGGAAGTGATTTATTATTCATAGAAAACTCCGTACTAAATTCTATATTACTGCTCAGAAAATCAGCACTGATAACTTAAAGCGGAAGGCTTCGTTACTTTGATACTTGCAGCATTTTGAGCATTTTTTTAAAAATGTGATATCTAACTTTTGTATTGTAAAATTGCTAACGAACTTTGAGGCAACTGTTTCGACAACGATTGAACTTTTCTATCGAGAGAACTTGATCTATATCTGCGTCAATATAACGAATCCTTCAGAACAATAATATTCTGACGAATCATGTATGAATCATTTTCATGTAGATTTATGGTGAAATATACATTACAGCACAAATAATTAGTTCCACAATTAACTTTAAAAATTTCGTAATTCTCGCTTAACTTTGAAGGAGGTCGATATAATTCATGAATGTTAGAATGTGAAAGTAAAAGTTTGTATTAAAGATGTCAAGGCCAAGAACGACACTCAGAATTTTGCAGTTCTACGTAAGTGCACGAATACAGGTTCTTAGAAATTAAGTGGGGATTGTAAAATTTTTGAAGACTGTGGTTCCGAGCGGATAACTGTAATACCCTGAATAAGGAACAGGCAAATTTTTCAAGGTAAAACTGGACAGTACTTACATCCTTTTTGAGAAAATTATATCTGCTCCTGCTGTTCCTTGGATTGTTGACGATGAAATATGCTGACGGATGCGTCATCAGAACTAGATATAGGATTACGTCAGAGAACAATAGTTGCAGTGGAAATACAATAGTTGGTGGAGATTGTGTCTTTCTTCTCGTGCCTGTTTCTAACTTGTTGAAGTGCAAATTCAAACTCTTGGAGTTGACTTACGTAGTTCTTTACAGCCTTATTGAAGTTGCTGTCGTACGGCGCTATGAATTGATGTGTGAGTTCCACGTGGACTGGACTTCGTTGTTGATATATGGGACAGCTTTTTTCTCAAGTTCTACACAAAACAGTTTGCTTGATCTTGGTTATGTTTACTAATAATGAATCTACAGAACGCACGTTCGTACGCTGAAGAAATTGGTATTACTAGAGGTTTGTCTTGGGGAATCAGTGCTGCAGTAACAGTCATTTTCTGCTTCCTAATTTGCCTGAATTTTGTTGTTGTTTCTCTGATATAATTTGGAGTAATATCCGTACTCAAAATATAATTATTTTTGGAAACAGTGGCTTCTTCAGATAAAGGGTCCTGACGCAGTGGTTTTGAGTCGCCCAAATGGAACTGATTTATTATTCATAGAAAACTCCGTACTAAATTCTATATTACTACTCAGAAAATTAGCACTGATAACTTAAAGCGGAAGGCTTCGTTACTTTGATACTTGCAGCATTTTGAGCATTTTTTTAAAAATGTGATATCTAACTTTTGTATTGTAAAATTGCTAACGAACTTTGAGGCAACTGTTTCGACAACGATTGAACTTTTCTATCGAGAGAACTTGATCTATATCTGCGTCAATATAACGAATCCTTCAGAACAATAATATTCTGACGAATCATGTATGAATCATTTTCATGTAGATTTATGGTGAAATATACATTACAGCACAAATAATTAGTTCCACAATTAACTTTAAAAATTTCGTAATTCTCGCTTAACTTTGAAGGAGGTCGATATAATTCATGAATGTTAGAATGTGAAAGTAAAAGTTTGTATTAAAGATGTCAAGGCCAAGAACGACACTCAGAATTTTGCAGTTCTACGTAAGTGCACGAATACAGGTTCTTAGAAATTAAGTGGGGATTGTAAAATTTTTGAAGACTGTGGTTCCGAGCGGATAACTGTAATACCCTGAATAAGGAACAGGCATATTTTTCAAGGTAAAACTGGGCAGTACTTACATCCTTTTTGAGAAAATTATATCTGCTTCTGCTGTTCCTTGGATTGTTGACGATGAAATATGCTGACGGATGCGTCATCAGAACTAGATATAGGATTACGTCAGAGAACAATAGTTGCAGTGGAAATACAATAGTTGGTGGATATTGTGTGTCTTTCTTCTCGTGCCTGTTTCTAACTTGTTGAAGTGCAAATTCAAACTCTTGGAGTTGACTTACGTACATAGTTCTTTACAGCCTTATTGAAGTTGCTGTCGTATGGCGCTATGAATTGATGTGTGAGTTCCACGTGGACTGGACTTCGTTGTTGATATATGGGACAGCTTTTTTCTCAAGTTCTACACAAAACAGTTTGCTTGATCTTGGTTATGTTTACTAATAATGAATCTACAGAACGCACGTTCGTACGCTGAAGAAATTGGTATTACTAGAGGTTTGTCTTGGGGAATCAGTGCTGCAGTAACAGTCATTTTCTGCTTCCTAATTTGCCTGAATTTTGTTGTTGTTTCTCTGATATAATTTGGAGTAATATCCGTACTCAAAATATAATTATTTTTGGAAACAGTGGCTTCTTCAGATAAAGGGTCCTGACGCAGTGGTTTTGAGTCGCCCAAATGGAACTGATTTATTATTCATAGAAAACTCCGTACTAAATTCTATATTACTACTAAGAAATTTAGCACTGATAAATTAAAGCGGAAGGCTTCGTTACTTTGATACTTGCAGCATTTTGAGCATTTTTTTAAAATGTGATAATTAACTTCTCTATTTTAAAATTGCTAACGAACTTTGAGGCAACTGTTTCGACAACGATTGAACTTTCCTATCGAGAGAACTTGATCTATATCTGCGTCAATATAACGAATCCTTCAGAACAATAATATTCTGACGAATCATGTATGAATCATTTTCATGTAGATTTATGGTGAAATATACATTACAGCACAAATAATTAGTTCCACAATTAACTTTAAAAATTTCGTAATTCTCGCTTAACTTTGAAGGAGGTCGATATAATTCATGAATGTTAGAATGTGAAAGTAAAAGTTTGTATTAAAGATGACAAGGCCAAGAACGACACTCAGAATTTTGCAGTTCTACGTAAGTGCACGAATACAGGTTCTTAGAAATTAAGTGGGGATTGTAACATTTTTGAAGACTTTGGTTCCGAGCGGATAAGTGTAATACCCTGAATAAGGAACAGGCATATTTCTCAAAGTAAAACTGGGCGGTGATTGATCTTTACTTACATCCTTTTTGAGGAAATTTTATCTGCTCCTGCTGTTGACGAAGGAATGTGCTCTGTGGGAACGAATGCGACATCAGAACTGGAAATAGTGAAAACTTCAGAGAACAAGGATTGCAGTGGAAATACGTTAGTTGGTGGATATTGTGCGTCTTCCTTCTCGTGGTTATATTTAACTTGATGAAGTACAGATTAAAACTCTTGTAGTTGACTTAACGTAGTTTCTTGCAACCTTATTTAAGTTGCTTCCGCAAACTGTCGTACGGTGCTGTGAATTGTGTAAGTTGGACGTGGATTGGACTTCTTCGTTATTGATATATGGACCGCTTATATTTTTTTAATTTTTTGTTAAACACAAAACAGTTTGTTCTTGATTATGTTTACTAATAATGAATCTACAGAACGCAATTTCGTACGTTGAACGAGCTGGTATTACTAGAGGTTTGTCTTTGGGAATTAGTAGTGCAGTAACAAACGTTTTCTGCTTCCTAATTTGCTTGAAGTTTGTTGTTGTTCCAGTGATATAATTTGGAGTAATATCCGTACTCAAAATATAATTATTTTTGGAAACAGTGGCTTCTTCAGATAAAGGGTCCTGACGCAGTGGTTTTGAGTCGCCCAAATGGAAGTGATTTATTATTCATAGAAAACTCCGTACTAAATTCTATATTACTACTCAGAAAATTAGCACTGATAACTTAAAGCGGAAGGCTTCGTTACTTTGATACTTGCAGCATTTTGAGCATTTTTTTTTAAATGTGATAATTAACTTCTCTATTTTAAAATTGCTAACGAACTTTGAGGCAACTGTTTCGACAACGATTGAACTTTTCTATCGAGAGAACTTGATCTACATCTGCGTCAATATAACGAATCCTTCAGAACAATAATATTCTGACGAATCATGTATGAATCATTTTCATGTAGATTTATGGTGAAATATACATTACAGCACAAATAATTAGTTCCACAATTAACTTTAAAAATTTCGTAATTCTCGCTTAACTTTGAAGGAGGTCGATATAATTCATGAATGTTAGAATGTGAAAGTAAAAGTTTGTATTAAAGATGTCAAGGCCAAGAACGACACTCAGAATTTTGCAGTTCTACGTAAGTGCACGAAAACAGGTTCTTAGAAATTAAGTGGGGATTGTAAAATTTTTGAAGACTGTGGTTCCGAGCGGATAACTGTAATACCCTGAATAAGGAACAGGCATATTTCTCAAAGTAAAACTGGGCGGTGATTGATCTTTACTTACATCCTTTTTGAGGAAATTTTATCTGCTCCTGCTGTTGACGAAGAAATGTGCTCTGTGGGAACGAATGCGACATCAGAACTGGAAATAGTGAAAACTTCAGAGAACAAGGATTGCAGTGGAAATACGTTAGTTGGTGGATATTGTGCGTCTTCCTTCTCGTGGTTATATTTAACTTGATGAAGTACAGATTCAAACTCTTGTAGTTGACTTAACGTAGTTTCTTGCAACCTTATTTAAGTTGCTTCCGCAAACTGTCGTACGGTGCTGTGAATTGTGTAAGTTGGACGTGGATTGGACTTCTTCGTTATTGATATATGGACCGCTTATGTTTTTTTAATTTTTTTAAAACACAAAACAGTTTGTTCTTGATTATGTTTACTAATAATGAATCTACAGAACGCACTTTCGTACGTTGAAGAGCTGGTATTACTAGAGGTTTGTCTTTGGGAATTAGTAGTGCAGTAACAAACGTTTTCTGCTTCCTAATTTGCTTGAAGTTTGTTGTTCCAGTGATATAATATGGAATAATATCCATAGTTGAAATATAATTGGAAACAGTGGCTTCTTGAGATAAAGGGTCCTGACGCAGTGGTTTTGAGTCGCCGAAATGGAACTGATTTATTATTCATAGAAAACTCCGTACTAAATTCTATATTACTGCTCAGAAAATTAGCACTGATCACTTATAGCGGAAGGCTTCCTTGCTTTGAGACTTCCAACACTTTTTTTTTTTTAATTTGCTAATTGATTTCTCTTTCTTAAGCTTGCCAGCGAACATTGAGGCAACTGTTTTGACGGTTGAAATTTCCTACCGAGAGAACTTGAGAACTCCATCTGCATCGATGTAATGAGGACTACATAACAATAACTTTTTCAGTCAGTTCAGTTTGATCGTTTTTCTTCAAAGAATCTTCAGAAGCTGCAAAGAGATTCCATTTTGCTGCCTTGTTTTGCTTTAGAATACTGGATTTTATCTATTTTGATGACAATGAACGCTTTGTTTCTTTTAAATAGCTTCTGATAAAGTGACTTCTAGTTGTAATTATATTTGGATTGAGGCTTAAGGAAGATCATACCGGTGCGAATTGAGAAGTATTAGGACCACGCTTTTTTTTCCTGCTTAGATATCTGTAGGTACGATTATTATAATTGTTATGAATTTCTTCATGTACAATTCCTTGACAGATTCTTGAACTTACACAGCCGAAACACTCAGTGATGTTCTACCTAAGCATCTTCTTGCATTCACCACTCGGTTATTAGGAATTACGATTTGCTATTGTTTGTCCTTCGTTCCCAGAAGATATTCGTAGCTTACCTTAAACTCTTTCTGTTTTGAATCGCTTGTTTCTTGTCAGGTATTATGTGTGATTTTTTGCAAGTTCTCTTTAATGTTATGCCATCATATTCGACCTTGTTGTAAACAGTGAGATTTCTTGTTCATTTTTCTTCAAGAGAATGACGCTCACAACTTAACGAATTAATTAGCAGCTTGCCTTCCTGACTTGTGTGTACTGCCTTTCTATATTTGACAATAACTTTTTTTGGATTTGATTAAAGTCAGAAATGTTATCAAATATTTCTCTTTCATTTTTGAACCTATTTTTGAATCGACTATAGTTAGTATGTAGGTATTTGAGTCTTCTGTGACATTCCTTATGTTCTCAGTGTTTTCTAAGTAACTGATACGAGGGAACTGAGCTCGGTATAATGTAATATCCAGCACAGTCTTCTCCAGCGAGGACCACTGAGAATAACTGCCAAATCATCACACAGTTCCTTTGTTAATCCAAAATCTTCTGAGTCGAATACTTTACATGGGACAACGATTCTGTTACAATTTTTCCATTCAGAAGAAACAACACATCTAACGTACGTTCCTTTTTCTTAATAACTGGCGTATATCCTATATTGTCAGTAGCTCTTACACATGAAATACTGAATTATTGGCGTATTAATGTCTTACATCACTCAGCTGAATGCCAAGAGCATAATTCATTTTGCACAATGAAAGATCATCCCCTTGTACACTGTGGTGTAAAATTAAGGTAACGGTATAACACTAGAAATGATCGAGAAGGAAACATCAATTTTGTCTGTATTCTTCATATTCTCTTTAACATAATTACATAAATTGTAAGAATGCGCGAGGAGGAAACATCAATTTTATGTGTATTCTTCATGTTCTCTTTAACTTAATTGCACACATTAGAAGAACTTTTTATTGAAGATGATTTGGATTCACTTTGGATGAGTTTTTAAACTGCGTATCACGAATAATGGTGCGTGTGTAGTTAATGTTGAGTTTAGTTTTGTCAATTTCAATGTTCACACACTGAAGGAATATCATGAGGTTCAAGTGTATTTAATTTACCTCTAGCAACAGCCATTTCCTTCACGCGTTCGTAAGAATATTGAGTAGGATTAAGTGGAAATGGTGTTAAGACACACTGTCGGCAAACTTCAATATCTTTCAGTATTTCTGACAATCTCAAGAAACCATTTGACAAATTCATTTCGTCCTTTTTACTCCAAAGTTCATTCTTTATTTTTAAGTCTTTTACGTCAATCATGTTTGCCGTCCTGCATAAACACTATATATATATTGTGTTTATGCAGGTTGAATGAACCTTCTGACTATCTACCAGGGCCTCAGAAGATACTGGCATTATATTCTGAACAATACTCCATTCGTTCATAAGATCTCCTACAAATGCAGATCTCCTACAGCTTCAGTTATATGCTATGGTAGAAATCAAAAAATACTGTACAAGAACTTTGGCAACTTTTAAACTATTCTTCTAGATGCGAGCTTGAGAATTGAATGTACTGAACTCCCATCTCATCAGGTATCTTCCAATTAATTTTAATCCTTCTTTCGAATTAAGAATCTTCAATTGGTTTATTATTTCCTGGATCATTTTAAACATATACAAAATAATAATATACAAATTACAAAATAGTAAGTACACTTGATCTTGAGAACAATATTCTTGTAACGGAGAGTCACGTATCCGTGAAGAACGTGTTGAGATGTAACTAAAATGTTCTGCTTACAACGTGAATTGTGTTGTGTTGCTGAATGTCTGCTTTTGTATCTATCATCCAGTTTGGAAGTTCATATTAATAGTTTTGCATAAGGTATGAGTTTTACTTATTTCTTAGTGTGCTTCGTCACAATGTGAATTCGATAACCATGCTTTAACTACAGTTATTTTCTTCAAGAATTATTGGAGGAAGAATAAACTTTTGCCTTTCAAGAACTGTTGCTGATTTGCATTCGTTAGCAAGGCAGTAACCTAAATTGTAGTTAGTCCTTAAAAATCGTTCTACGAAATGTACAATAACTATGGTTGAAAGTATTTGTATTTACGTTTTTTTTTCTTTTAATTGTGTTATGTGGTCCCAGCGTTTGTAATACAAATGGTTAAAGATAATTTTACGTCATATATTTTTTCATATTTAATCAAAATGGCAAAGAAAATGCTGTAATTACAATTGATAAAACTTTCGAATGTAATTTCACATTTTTTGTATATAGATGTATGATACTGTTTTTTCCTTAAAGCATATTAAGCGAAAGTAAATTTTTAGTAGCGAAAATGTTACTGGTTTTATCAACGAAGCAGATGCTACGAAGGAAAATTTTCTCGATGCTTAGAATGCAGGAGAAACTTGTTGCTATATTTTGTTTTTATGCACCATGAATACGTTTTAATATGACATGTGGAAACACTTTCTGCTAAACAAGTGATGCATTCTGCCTTCAAGGTTAGGAAATTGGGTTCACAAATCACTTTTATAGTACATATGGATATTGTAAAAGACTTCGAAGAGTCGTAGGTATGTAATTTCACTAATGAGTCGGATTCAGTTGCAATTGTTGTTGATTGCCCTGCAAGTGCGGATTATACTGATCTCAATTTGTTAAATAATTTTAAATTGTAAATGAAAAAAAAATAACAATAATAATAGATATTAAAGGAAGTGGGAACACAAAATGAGAAAGATATGTCAGAATTAATTTAATCAGTATCACAATTAATTTAATCAAATGATCGATTTCTAAAACGCTCTTATCTTCATAACAAAAATTAGTTACGGAAATATATGTCCTCGGAAGATAGGTTTTGTTACTGTATGCTAGAGATGCCAATACATTAAGGACAAAAACTCTGTTCTATAATTTTCGTCGTATAATTCAGTGGTTATTTTACTTGATATCAAACCGCCGATAATAAAACGAGCTTCAGTTAGGAAGATCCGTAATGGAAGAAGCTTCTGGCATATTGTGTGCAGAGCCACAATTAATACTTTTCATGTAACTTACAAGCAAACGTACACTAAACTGTCATTTTGCGGGTTGAACTTGTTTTGTTGTATTCAATTCACTATGTATGTGGGGTTGACAACTGGATGGTAATGGAACATGAGTTACTTGGAGAGTACATTGATAGCAATATCGAGGACGAGGAAGAATATCTCACAATATATATATAAATATTTTAAAAAATCTGCAGTGCAAATGTGATTGCAGTAAATACTGAGAAGTTGTAATACGTCTAAGTGTCTCGTTCAAAATGTATGCATGTTTACCTTTAAACTCGAGAAATGCTATGAAAGGTAATTTTATGAAACAAATGTCTGAGCTTTAACAAATCAGAACTGAATAATTTTATGAAGAGGAGCAATAAGCACTTACATTGAAATGCACACAGTCTTTATGTGATAATTATGTAGTATATAAGGTTACAAGTAATGCTCTGTGGCATTCTTTTTTAAAATCTCTTGTTGGTCTCACAAGGAACTAATTGATACTCATTATCCAGGAAATTTAGTTCTATGTGTAACTAAAGTTGGTTGTAAGTTTTCTTTCTGTGAAGAATGAATTTTCCTTTACGTCCTTACGTAACAGCGATATTATGAAGGACGCATCCAACAAATATAGTAAAATCCAAAATGATAATCAAGTTTGTATCAGAGGCACTGTACAGATGTTAACAAAAGTTTATACCGTATTTTGTACATGTTCTTTTGCCAATAAGTTAGGTACTGTTGAATCAATTCGAATACATTGTAATGAGTACAAATAGTTCTACATATTGTACAGCAGATCTTATTAAAGCTGATTAATTCGTTTTTTTTTTTTTTTTTTACAAGGTAATTAACAAAAATAAATAAGAAGTAATAATAAAAGGATGAGAAGCTATTTTGCTGGCCATCATACTCCCATCAGGATTTGAATCTGTGGGCACGTATACCAAAAGCAAGCGCTTAGCCATGAGCCTACGGGGAGAATTTTGGTAGCATTTTAGGGCATCATTGGAGAAATTGTGTCCTACACTACTGTGATAGTTTGATCAGTAAGAAATGCGGAAAACGGAAAATCATTTTCGAAAGTTCACTTTGAAGAAATTTTTCGTGTAAGTTATAAAATCAAAACTGAAAGGTAATTTTCAGATTGAAAATATGTAGGAACAAGAAATTTTAATGTACTAGAAACGTTATACAAGAACAACAATGTGAGGAAAAACAATATTATCCAATTCGTTTTGCTTCAACACAGTACCGGTACCTGATTGAGAGTGGAAATCATCATGTTTCATTACTATTATTTTAGTTTCATAGAAGAGTTTATACTCTTAAATCAGATGATAAGATGTAAGTTGTACTTTTTGTGCTAAGTGTACTTTATATTCTCAGTCATTTGTTAGTACTTAAAAACGATACTTAAGGACATTGATATTTATAAATTACAGTAATGTAATTTGGATCTACGTTGTAGAGTTTGTATCATCTACTACCACTATGGTTATAACAATCATTCCAGTATTATGACAGGAGTCTATTCTGAATTAGATGGTTCTAAGAATTCCCATTAAAACATTCAAGCGTTTTATTGCATGAGCCTGTCAAAATGAAAAAGTCTGGGTAGGTTTTCAGTTGACAAGTCATCATTTTCGAATCGGGAGAACATGCGTTTTACTCCAAGAATCATCTTCAAAGACTTGCCGAAGCACAACAACGCTGTTATTTGCAGCTTTTTCCAATAAAAAGCAACATTCTACGCACACTGTGTTCCTTATGGTCACACATTACAATAATCTCGAAGCGCTGCAATAACATATACAAAGCAGCATTTAAGGACGGTTCACACCACAGACTTGTGCGAAATACCCTCAACTTACAACGCCTAGCGGCATGTTCTGTAACTACAAAACGTGCGCACGATATGTTGCAATTTCAGTTATTTTTGGGTATCCCTCGTAATTAGTGATTTTTTTCTTTGGATTTACATGGTATGTGTAAGATGATAAACTCTGTCTTTCGTCCGATTTACTTTGCTGTCAGTTGAGGAAATTAGTGTTTTACGGTAAGGAACAAATATTGGAGACAACAGGAGATGACCTCAAAGCCTGGAGAAAATAGGTTTTGAGAGTGTGTCGCGCATGCGTCATTAGAACTAAAGTTTTAGGTGATTAACCAAGTAATGTTAGAGAGTGGATAATCAAAATTAGGTGATTATTATATTTTATTATAAGATATTTTAGAATATAGAGGGTGATATAAGTAATCTAAAGCTTGGAACAATAATATGACTTTATCTCTGTTATGCAACATATGTACATTTTATTTATTTTTGAGATTTCTCTAGATTAAAAAGTACGTGATGTCACGTTCGTATCTCAGTTATATTTTTCCGTGTCAAATGAATCTTTGAACTTGCTACAATGAAATATTTGCAGGGTTATAATTTCATAACATATTTTAAACTACAGTGTATAGAGAGATCCAGTGGTATAATATACTGATTCCGTCTCTGTGATAGAGTACCCAAAAGTTACAACGTTGACATTGCAGTTAAAAATGGTATGATATATAATGGTTGATTTCTCTCTCAAACGAGAATTGTACATGCTCCTATTTATTATTAAAATTGTTTTATATTTTGTTAATCTGTGTACTTACTGCAATGTTTTAAATAGAAACAATTTTTGAATTTAATCTATGATTATTTTTTCTCCTTTCGTATATACATCGACCGATCACTGAATTATGACCATCTACCTAATAAAAAATTAGTGCCCTCTCTCCGTTGTTACAATCTTGGTAGCTTTCAACTGCTGATCTTGACGCCACTAGAGCAGCCGTTTGCGCCATTGAGGCATCAGTCTTTCGGAGTTTTACGATATGACCTTTATCAAACACTCATAAATCTTAGCATTTATTCATCACAAGCAAACTTTCATTAGTAATTGACTACCTAAACCAGTATCTAAGCATTACCGGGATACACTGCATCATCACGAAATTCACGTAGCAACAATATAAAATTCACTATTCGGAAAGGTGGTCATAATTCAGTGATCAGTCTGTGAGTATGAGTAGATATTAAATACCAGGGGAAAGTAAAACACTATTACCATACAGAAGTGAAAGAAAGACTTTCGCTAGATGCTTCATCAAAGCAGGAGGAAGGGGGGGGGGATACAAAATCTTACATCGAACTAATATCCTATTCAAGACTCCATTTCCGCGATATTTTAGTTTATTCTGCGACCATAATTATGTGCAATGTGTGATGAAAGGAGAAACTATCATTTCTATTACATTATACTGTATAGACAGTTCCTTGTCTTAAAAAAAAAAAAAAAAAAAAAAATGTTTAGGAAGATGTGTTTCTGAAACTAAAAAGCAGAAATCGTATCAATTAACGTAAATAGCATACAATGGCATTTAATTTGAAACGAAATTCCATAAAAATGGACATAAGTGTTACAAAAAGGTTACTATACAGATGGTAGTAATAATTGCCACTAGAACCAAGGCATTTTTTAGAGCAAGTTTTAAAGTAGGTGGTATAGAAACTTTTTTTCTTTTGATAAACTCTCACTGAAAAAATTCCAAGTTCAAGGAAGTGATCGGATTTTGTACCTACGAGTCTTAAATTTATTGAATATAAAAGTGGTTGTCCACAATACTTGGGGCTTTTATTTTATTATATTTTTAAACTTAATTTTCAGGACAAAGAATAGCCTATAATGAAACAAAAGTCTCAGCTTCTGCTTACACCGTACATTCCACGAGATCATGGTCACAGAGTAGACTGAAATATCATGAAAATAGGAGTCCTGAATAGGACTGGAGTGCGAGATACAACATAAGATTTTGCATTTTGAAATACGCACCCTTGAACTCGTCAGTAATGCTTGACGGAAGATAGTTCAAGTGCTCTGAAACATATTGGACAAAACATTCGAATTTCCTTTACCGTATGTATTAAAAAAAAAATGTCTTATTCACTGCTGTTGCAACACAAGTTTTCTGCGCAAAACCCATATTTCTAGATATATTACTATGGCAGGCACATATTTAAGGGGGGTCCGGACTACCCTATCCCTCTCCACAGCTAGTGCAGTGGTCATTTTCTACCCTGAAGCATCTTAAAACTTTTTTGAGAAGTCAAACAGGGAATGATTAACAAATCTTGCTTTGTTATCGGTTCATTGGGATCAGTATATTGATTTGGAAGATGTTATTAACATAATGGCCAAACGCAACAGGTAGTTGAATTTAACACACTAGTGTCAATGTGTCGGTAAATTGTAAATAGTGTACATAAACTTGGTTATAAGTGAAAAAAAGTAACAGTGTCTTATTTCTAAAAATATTAAGAGCTGTATGTCTGAAATCATTTGGAAGACTTCATGGTGAGTTAGATTAGTTTCATATTTTTCTATTTGATTATTATTATTATTCTTTCAATAAATTTATGGCGGGCTGCTTTCTTCTTGAAATTAGCTACTTAGTGTATTGGTGTATACATATATTCATGTTCAATATATTTCATATTCTACATACGTCCGCCCCGCCAAAAGAAAATCTTGAATACGTGCTTATACTATGGCCTGAATTTCAGCAAATTATTTTTTCTTCCATATAACCTTGCATATAGCCCCATCTCCTTCCAGGAGCGGAATTTAGAAGACGCTGAAATATGCGTTTCTCTAATTTTTAATTAAGAATTTACATACCGAATTTCACGTTTCTTACTTGAAGCAAATCCTTATAGACAGCACTCTGTGAATAAATAAAGGGAAATTTCAGTATTTTAGAAATATCCCATTTTTCCACTCAGGACAGAAACTTCCAAAACTACTGAAACACACATTTTCGTTTAGTTTTAGTTGAGTTTATCATCCGAATTTCACACCTCCAACTTAAGCGAATCCTCACACCGGGCACTTTCTCAGTAAAAAAAGGGGAAATTTGGATGTTATAGATTTGACCCGTTTTCTCTCTTAGGAGTAACATTTTTGAAATAGGTTTTCCTTTATTTTTATATGAGAGTTTATATACCGAATTTGTTATCCGCAACGTAAGCGAATTACAACATTCGGTACCTTGTGGATTATTAATGGGAATTTCAATATTATTGAAATTGTCCCCCATAATAGTGGAATTTTAGAAAACACTCAAACACTACTCTCATTTTTGTTTAAGACTTTATATCCCAATTTCGTATCTTCAACTTAAATGAATCCTCATAGTGGGCACTTTTCCAATAAAGAAGGAAACACTTGGCCTTATTATAGAAATGACCAAACTTTTTTTTCCCTTTAGAAACAGAATTTTTGAAAACGCTGAAACAACTTTTATTCAAGAGTTTATATACACCGAATCTTAAACCTCAAATTTAAGCAAATCCTCTCATTTGACATTTTGTGCATAAATAAAGGGAAATTTCAATATGATTGAAATTGTCCTCATTATCCCGTTTGGGGAGAAAGTATCAGAAACGCTGAAATACGTATTTCCTGGTTTTTAATAAAAAGTCTATATACCGAATTTCAGATCTTCCTTACATTCCGCAATTTCTCAAAATACAAAGGGAAATTTGAGTATTTTACAA
Source organism: Thermobia domestica (assembly GCF_964235325.1). Lineage (NCBI taxonomy): Eukaryota > Metazoa > Arthropoda > Insecta > Zygentoma > Lepismatidae > Thermobia > Thermobia domestica. Next base: position 107,284,196 of record NC_137459.1, on the reverse strand, counting down.
ATGTCCTACTTTCATTCTTTGGAGCAGAATTTTCAAAAATCTGAAAAAGATCCGTTACTTTTAATAAACAGTTCATGCGCCGAGTTTCATCTCTTTAACGCTGGGGATTCGTGAAATACACAATTTTTGGGGAAAATTTTGAACTCTCCTTAGGATGTGTGTTACCAAAGGTCCATTTTTATCCCTTACCTTCGTGACAATAGTAGTATTCAAATTTCACGTTAATTCCTATAGTAGTATGGCCTGGGCGATGATGGGGACAGTATAATAATACATAAAAGATCAAGGCTGTAAAACAGTTACAGTCAATCTATTTTATTGTTAGTTCAGATGTTAAAAGCAGGAAGTCGACTTCGAAACGTCAATATAATGTGTCTGAGGAAGGCTATGTTACATAGCCGAAACTATAACACAGATATATACTATTAAAATACACATATATACTGCTTTGGTCAGTTGGAATTTTATAAGCAATCTTGAATTTTCAAAGCTGCAATGAATAATTTACGAAACATCAGTTGAAGTAAATAAAATATGGATGGAATACCAAAAGTTTAATTTAAGTACAGACACCTCCGTGAAGTAAAAAAAAAAAAAAAAAAAAAAAAAAAAAAAAAAAAAAAAAAAAAAAAAAAAAAAAAGGAATATACAAGGCACATGTCAAAAAAGGGCCTGTTGATTATTGCGAAGAAGGAAATCAAAGGAGAAAAAATCTTATTATTGACTCTATACAAGTACATACCTTGACCTTGACTGTGTTTCTACATAGCATGAAGATTCAAGAGTTTTTGGTAGTGTGGCACAAGCTTTCGTAGACCATCTGTCAATCTGAATTAGAAATGTGCGTCTCTTCAAAAGTTGGAAAACAAGCCACTTTTTCAGGAGTAGGGACAAAACGAATACACATACATCACTAGGGGTATAACCGCTACCAGGTTATAGAAGGATTTTTTGTGGACACTCTATATATTTCGTCAAGACAGTGATCATTATTTTCAATTTATACTTTATTCTGCAACGCACATAAGTTCTTTCTTGGTGGGAATTGCTTCTTTCCCACACAATTGGACAAAGAAGTCTTTCATCGTTTTTTTCATATATATATTTAAAACATTGCTTTTGCTGAGAACATTTCAGTTAGTGACTAACCATTTCAGTGTTTCTCCCTGACTTATTATATGCACAGTATTTATTCTGCAGTTATTGGGAACTGACTTAAGTGCTTTCTTTAATCGCTTATGGAAACATTATAATATTTGGTCTAGGAATTAATTCGTGCGGTTGGTACGCACACATTGAAGCTGTAGTACAAACACAAAATACATAAATACCTTAAGAAAAATATTGTCCATCGCTAGCCACCACTTTCGCCCATCTGTCAGGCAATGTACGGATTCCGTGGCGAAAGAAGTCCTCATCCTTGGAAGCGATCCAGTCAGAGACCCATGTTTCGATATCTTCTGAAGGAGTAAACCGCTGTCCAATCAAATCGTTGTTCATGCAATCGAACAAGTAGTAGTCCGAAGGAGCAACGTCTGGTGAATACGGCGGGTGGGGTAAAACTTCCCATCCGACATTTTCTAAATAGGTTTTGACCGGTTTTGCGACATGTGGGAGAGCGTTATCATGTTGAACAATAAGTTTATCATGTCTGTTCTCCCATTCTGGTCGTGTTCTGGCCAGAGCTTGCTTCAAACGCATTAATTGTCGTCGATAACGTTCTCCATTCATAGTTTCACCCGGTTGCAGCAGCTCATAGTACACCACACCTTTCATATCCCACCATATGCACAGCATAACCTTTGCACAGTGAATATCTCGTTTTGGTTGTGATGGACCTGGTTCAAATGGTTTCACCCAGGCCTTTTTTCGTTTAGGGTTCTCGTAATGGATCCACTTCTCATCACCCGTAATAATTCGATGCAGAAACCCCTTTCTGCTCTGTCGTTGAAGCAGCAATTCGCAAATGGTTTTTCGTCTTTCAACGTCTCTGTCTTTCAATTCATGTGGAACCCAATGTGACATCTTTTGAATCATTCCCATGGCTTTCAAGCGTTTGGAGACTGTTGTTTGATCAACGCCTAATGCTGCTGCAAGTTGTTCCTGCGTTTGACACGAATCCTGCTCGAGCAATGCTGTCAATTCTTCGTCTTGAAATTATTTTGGCTGTCCAGCTCGCTCTTGGTCTGCCAAGCCGAAATCAGCACTTCTAAACCGTGCAAACCACTTCTGACACGTTCGCTCAGCTAGAGCATGGTCACCATACACTTCCACCAAAATACGATGACTTTCAGTCGCACTTTTCTGCATGTTAAAGTAATGCAGCAGGACACCCCGCAAAAACACTTTATCAGGCACAAATTGCGCCATGTTCACTTAACTACAAACTGGTGTTGTTGACGCTTTAATCCACTGCCCTATACTACGAACGATACGCGATGACAGGGGTTTGCAACACATGTGTGGATACACGGAACTGTGGGACGCTCCGTTCGTTGCGCCATCTCTTGTCCACCCGCACGAATTAATTCCTAGACCAAATAGATTAGAGAAATATGGGCTGACCAGATGTCCCAGTAGCCGAAGTGGCACCAACTGCGTTGTATTCCAGCCCGTTATCTGTATTTTCTCACGCCAGTGTTATCGCCGTGTCTAGTGCATTATGGGCAGTTGACTAAAATTAACAGAAATTGTTTTCCATATTCTGTTTGTATGTGTATACAGGTGAGTCAACTGCGTGATTTTTGAAATGAACTGCCAACACTTTTCCGTTGACCATTGCAACCCGTAGCTTGAGCTTGGATGCTCGAGGAGTTTGACTCCAGGTCTGGAAGATGCAACCACGCATCTCGCGTTGAACTTCAAACATAAGTTGTGTTAAGGGGCACAAGCTATTTAGCCGGTGAAGGACGATTTCTTACGGCTAGCCCCAATCAGTGAAATCCCAGGTCCTCAGACCTTGTGCGTTTAAAATGTTACATACGCGCCCTCCAATATCTGTATTCCATTGTGGAGATCTTCTTTTGTGTGTTTGCTGAAGATTCACCTTTACGCTGCAGGACTGTTCAGCGTAACAACTGGATTCATCGTGGGACGATCCAGACAACTTTTCCCCAGTGCGAATCCCCCAAGTGTGTTAATGGTGTGAGCAAAGTATTTATAGTGATACCTGAATTATAATCATATATATAGAAAGGGCTCTATTTCCTGAAAAGGGCAAAACGTAATTTCAGCGGCAAAATTTATTAGTGTCCAGTGTTGTGTTCATTTCTCTTCGTTATTTTTTTTTCAAAATAGTGTTCTAATAAATAAGTATAGTGTCATTTAACCCAGTGTGTTTTCGTTGTATGTATGAGTGGTGTTTGTGTGCGTTATGGTCTGGATGACCGTCTGATCGTCCGTGAGGGTTTCGAGACGAGACACCCGAACCTCTCGGCGCCTAATGCTCATCTCATTATTGAGACCGACGAGCTTTTTGGAAACAGTTTGTAACCTTTCTTGGAGAGGTCTTCATCATCCTGTCCAGGTAAGTTAAAGTATCAGGAGTATACTTATTGGTAATACCACGAGCCAAGGACAGCGAACAGAACTACAGGCGGTTATAAATAAATAGCTGCCCGAACATGGACCACGAACTTGAGATTGGTTACAGATAAATGACGCCCGAACTACCGACCCGAATCGAGACCGTTGGTGCTCGAATACTCATAAGATAAATATTTTAATATATCACTTCTTTTTCAGCTCAGTACCAGTAATCTGAAAAAAAAAATCTCTTTCAGGTGATTTTAATCATATGTTTTGGTGATAATATATTTTATTCTAATCATACGTTTTAAATTTTACTTTTGTCCATAATGGAACTATAACTAGAATGAGTTCACTTCTCGAAGAATCGATGAGAGACAATAAAAAGAATTTTGCTCAATTTAAAGAGAATTTTGCTAGATTAGAACAGGGAAATAAAGAGAATATTGAAGATTTAAAAAAGGAAAATAAAGAAAACCTAGCTAGATTAGAAAAAGAACTAAAGAGTGAGTTAGGTCAGAAGTTAGACGCTGTACAAAGGGAATGTCGCGAAAATAACCAAAGATTAGAACAAAGTATTAGGAATGTGGAGGTCGAAAGTAAACGAAGGAACGAAATCCTCGAACAAAAATACGATGGCATCACACTTAAGATTCATGACCAGCTTCACGAAGTCAGTCATAGTACTAAACAGGCAATCGAACTCGCCACACAGACCAGCGTCGAAGTTAGGCAACAGACTGAAGAAACATGCCATCGTGTAGAACAAATAGAAACAAAAGTCTGTAAAATTCAGAATCATTTAGGAGGCTTGCACGATTACACACAATCCCTCCAAGGGCAGTTGGAATCAGCCCGAGATGTGTGTCAGGCTAATAAGGAACGCTGCGTTAGTTTACATATAGATACAATTGATAAATTAGATGAGATGCATGACCGTATTGAGGAAATTTCTGAACGCGTAGAAAGGCAAGGTAAAGACATTAAAATGGTATATGAAGAGGCGAAACTGATAGATTACAATATGAAGGTAAAAACTGAATCTAACGCAGAATGTCGCGCCGAAATACGGGCAATAGATAAGAACATAAAAGAAATTAGGCGTGATATGGTAGAGCTCGCCCAGAGAGTAGAAAGTACCGAAAATAGAGCGTCAGAATTCGAACCCCGAGTAGAAACAGATACTCCTAGACAAGTTAGGCATTATAGTGATTCGGCTTATTCGGAGTGTAAGAACACCAGTAGTAGTGATAGCACAAGTGATGATTCAGAAATCAAGGTTGTATGTGACCGAAGGCGCAAGCGCGACAAAAATGTTACTTTCACTAATCGCCAGAGAAAAAATACGAAATTAAAAGACGATGTCATGCTTAAGGAAATACAGTGTTTTCCTAAATTTCAGGGTGATCCTTCCAGTGAATCAATTCACAATTATTTGCAAAAACTAGAGCTTACAGCTCAATTAGCCAACCTTTCTGATAAAGCTCTGTTTAAACTCATTCCACATTTGTTGCAAGGAGTTTCATTAAGTTGGTACAATATCAGGAAAGACGACTTTACTAACTATGAGCAAATCAAACAAGCACTTATTGAAGCTTTCGCGGGAAAAGCTACAGTACAACACAGGCTATCAACCTGTAAGAGTACTAGGTTCGATCCCAAGGTACATAGTTCCGTACACGATTTCGCGCTAGATCAATTCAATAAACTTCGTGAATTGACACCGCAATTGCCTGAATTTCTCATACTTACAGATGTAATACAGACTTTGCCTAATATATTTAAAACTGAACTCTTTCTTCATTCATGTAATAATATCAGGGAGTTTTTGGCCGCAGTTCAAAAATTAGAAACTTTACATGCTCAGCAAAGTCGTAGAGAAGAAAGATACAAGCAGGGTAATAATTATAATGGTAATCAAAATTTCAGTTTCCAAAGTAACCAACGAAATTTTTCGTATAATAAGAGTAATAATCAAAGGTACCAGGATCAGCGTGTAAATAATATGAGAATTGATAGGAATCAGAACCGAGGTCGTACGCGACATGACAATAGTAGAAATAATAGGAACCGACCCTCGAGATCACGTGATCAGAGAAATAGTGAGGAACGGAACAGGAATCGCAACTCGCGCGATAATTCTAACACTAGACCTGAACGAAAGAACGATAATTCTAGGAATCGGCGAAACAATAGTACCAATAATGAAAGGAGGAATAATAATAGTAGAAATAACAACAATAGGCAAAATCATAACAATAGGAACAACTCAAACCGGTCAAACCGACGTAATGAATGGAATTCTGGCCACTCGGAAAACAATTAGAAGGCGGTACTGAGGACCGGGTACCGGCCAATACATACTATCCCACTGTAGGTCCAACTAAGCATTTTCTGGTATCGCATACTCACATTTGTAGTGTAAATAATCCTGATTTAGCTAGAAGTGATTGCGAATCGGACACAGACTGTCTAGACCATTATATTAATGCGCAACCCAACCCTATCTCTGCTAAACTTAAAGTTTTAGTTTGTAATACTGAAGTTGAATGTCTGGCGGACACAGGCTCCGATACGTGCCTCATGTCTTTAGCGCTTTGGAAACGCATTAGCGCAGATGTGACGTCACCCAAACTCACTCCAGCTGATGATGTACTTTTAGTGGATTTCAGTGGGTCAACCAGAAGAAAAGTAAGAGGTTACACATTGGTCACTATTCAAATTGATAACATTTTTGTTTATGTAAAAGTTTATGTTACAGAATCTCTTAATCAGGATCTTATTTTAGGACTTGATGCACTTACTGCTTTGAGAAGCCAAATTAATCTTTCGGATGGTACGATTTCCATGGAATATAATAATTTGAAAACCATTATTAATCTTTTACCAGAAAATTTTGACTTTCAGGAAATCTCCGAAGATGAAGAGAGAGATACGATAGACAACAATTTTTCTATTTCAGCTGCCACTTTTGTAAAACAATGTGCTACAGACGAGCAGATTAGAGATGCTGTTAACCGCACTTTTAATTTAAACAACAGACTGAAAAAGCAATTATACTCTCTTTTATCACAATATAGGGATATTTTTACGAATTATCCAGGTCTCTGTAAAGACTTCGTTTATGAGATGGAGGTGAAAACTGACAAGCCACTGGTACGTAAACAATATCCCATCCCTCATAAGTATCTCCAAGATGTACGAGATGAGATTCATAAGTTATTAGAATTAGGATTAATTTGTCATTCAAATTCTGTTCACAGCAATCCTATCCTTGTAGTTCCCAAGAAAAACGGGAAACCAAGAATATGTGTTGATCTTCGCTTGCCGAACCAGTTTGTGGAACTTCGTCAAACAAAATCTGAGGGCATACAGGACTTATTATTAAAAGTAAAATGTAAACCTTTCCTTAGCTCCCTGGATCTTGTAAGTAGCTATAATCAGGCCTTGCTTACTCCTAAGTCCCAGGAATATACAGCATTTAATTTCGAAGGCCAGCATTACCAATATCGAGTCACATGTTTTGGTTACAAAAATGGTAGCAGTGTTTTAAACAGTATGCTCCAAAAAGTATTGGGACCAGAGTTACATGCTAAAATCTTACGATACATTGACGATTTGGCTTGCTTTACAGATAGTTTCGAAGAACATCTTGCATTGCTGAGACAAATCTTTGAAAAGTTTAGAGAACACAACCTTACTCTCAACATTGAAAAATGTTCGTTTTGCACTAATTCAATATCTTTTCTAGGTTTTTTGATTACTCCCGAAGGCATCAAAAAAGATCCAAAAACCATAGAAGCGGTTCGTAACTTACCCAGACCCACCAATATTAAATCTTTACAATCTGTAATTGGTCTCTTTAATTGGTCACGAAATTTTATTCCTCATTTCTCAGAAAAAATGCAACCTCTTTTTCAGCTTCTCAAAAAGGGAAAACGGTGGCAATGGCTTGAAGAACACGAACAATCTTTTCAACAAGTTAAAGACGATATTTGTAAAGATGTTCTCTTGTCACATCCTGACTTGAATTTACCTTATTACTTAGAATCGGATGCATCCCGCTTGGGAGTCAGTGCAGTCCTATATCAGTACAGTGATGGACAGAAAAAGGTAATCCAGTTCGCTAGTCGGACTTTAACACCTGCTGAGTCTCGCTATAGTGTGAGTGAGATCGAATGTCTTGCAATCGTATTTGCGGTCCGAAAATGGCGTCAATTGCTAATTGGTCACCATGTTATTTTTATTACAGATCATAAAAATCTCAGTTGGTTGGATAAGGCTAAGCCTTGGAACACTCGTCTTCTTAGATGGTCCCTGGAATTACAGCAGCTGGAGTACGAAATACGTTTCCAGAAAGGTTCCGAGAACCTTTGTGCAGATGCGCTTTCACGTCTCTTCCCTTCCAAAGAATTACCAACTAAACGTGTTCATCTTTTACAGGCTATTCAAGACAAAATCAAAAATATTTCAGTTGAAGAGTTACAGAACGCACAAAAGGAAGATCCTGATTATCTCCCCATTATTTCTTTCTTATTAGGCGAGAAGATAGAAGAGCTCCCAAGGAATTCACGCAATTGGGAAAAATTTTTCAAACTCGATAATGGTATTCTTTTGTACAGAGATTTTCATTTCCCAGACTCATATAAAATTTGCATTCCCAGGTCATTAGTGAATAACGTTCTTACAGCTTACCATGACGATTTAGATCACCCGGGAGTAGACAGAACGCTTCGGATCATTTCAAAATCATTTTATTGGAGCAAAATGAGATCAGATGTGAAGAAACATTTAAAGGATTGCGTGAAATGTATGCAATTTAAATCCGATCACCACCCACCAGCTCGTTTCTTGTCCACTAATCCTTATTCAGAACCTAGAGCTTTATTAGCCCTTGATTTTTTAGGCCCATACCCATCAGGCAAAAATGGTGCGCGCTTCGCACTGGTTACTGTTGATGTGTTTACTCAATATTGTACAGCTTACCCCTTGAAGAACGCCACTGCTACTTCAGTCATCAAGTGTTTATTTGATATATACATGCTACATTTAAGTATCGTTCAGGCAGTGCTGACAGATAACGCTGCAGTGTTTCATAGCAAAAAGTTTCTATCTAAAATGCAAGAGTACAATATTAAAGTCCATCATACAACACCGTATCACCCAATGAGTAACATCACAGAACACTCTAATAAAATTCTTGTATCTACTCTTAGGTTATTATGTTGTCAGTCACATAATAAATGGACCGAGAACCTGACGCAAGCAGTTCTCTTACATAACTACTCCATCGTTGAAAGTCTTGGTGTTTCACCAGCAAGTTTGTATCTTAATATTCATTTTTCTCGTCCCATTTTTAAGCATTTTGGTTTACAGGTATCTGAAGATTTTGATAAGGAAGACGGGATTAGTTGGTCGAATAAATTACTTATGGCAGACCACCGACGAAAAGCCATCATTGAAAAAAGGAACGCACGATGGAACGATAGTCAACAACAGCGACGACGTTTAAAACAAGGAAGTTTGATTTTTCTCAAACAGCGTAACATCAGTAGTCTATTGAAAGGTGAAATATCAAAATTTTTTGATTTGTACCGAGGACCCCTTTTATGTGTTAAGGTCATTAATGACCGTGTTGTTGAACTTGTTGACCCTTCCACAGGCGAATATTTAGGACTTCACTCGATAGACAGGACCAAGTTATGGGAACCTACCCCTGAAACCCGTGAAATTTGGATGGCCTTGGCACGTCGCCAACTACCAGAAGATCTTTTGCATGACCTTAATTTGTCACCTGTTAATGAAACTCAAGAACCAATCTCTTTTTCCCCTAGTGGAGAAGTCAACTTGTCAAAATCCGAAAACGACAAGTCCGATGAGAATAATTCAACTCCTTTACAGGTTAATAACTTATCAACCACCCGTTTGTTATCTCTTTATTTAGGAGATCCTTGGTTACATTATTACTTCAATTCAAAATATTGGGAGCCTACGTGTATCCCATTAATCACACCTAACCTTACCGGTGGACTACAATTACGTAGAAGCTATACAGAGAGCAGGAATTAAAACAGATGTTAAGTGAGGTTCACTTCAAAAAAAAAAAAAAAAAAAAAAAAAAAATCCTACACTGATACGAATTTTCTTTCAGGAAAGCAACGCATTTCTTTTAATCTTTCTTTCAACTTTTAAGCGATAGATATTCATTCATTTTTTTTTCCTTTTTGCTTTTAGTTTTTGATAGAACACCTGGACACGAAAAGAAGAACTACGCATTTCTTTCAAACTCATTTTTGCTTCTAGCTTTTAACTGTTCGGCAAAGAGTAGATAACATGTTTTTCTTTCTTTTTCTTGTTTTGATAAGGCAGTCGCTAGACTGTAGAACCACTTGTGTTTATGGTTACGAATAACGGGTGATACACAGCTGATTAATTCTTTTTCTCTTTTGGTCTTTGCTCCGTGTAGCACTTCATACCTCAGTCAGCTGTGCATTTGTGTTGCAAACCTTATCACTGACTTACTATTAGTTTAATGTCATTAATTTTTTCTTGTTTTGTTTCAGATGTTCGAATTTAAATTTTTTAGTAAATAATTAACGTATCACATACGTAGGGAGATTGCATTTATCCAAAAGCAATTTGAAATCTTGGCGCGATTTCCGTATCCCCAGCCAGTGGGAAGATGTTTTGGCGTTATAATATATATTTTTATTGTGTTTTAAAATTAAAAAAAAAAAAATCTTTTAGGATTTCTTCCCACTTTCGAAATTCTTAAATATGTTATTACATGTTATTTAGAATTAATGTTTGATTTTCTTTTAGAAAAAAAAATGTATCGAGATGCCCAGGATAAGAAAATTTTTAGTTGTTAGTTACGTATATATTTCTGTATTTGTAAATGAAACTTAGTATGTAATCTCATGCGTAGAATATGAAACTTTACATTTATAATCAATGTTAAATTTCTTTTCAGTGTTAATGTTAGATTTTCGTTTTCATTTTGAAGTGTTTACTGTAATTTTATTGAACCTCATTTACGTCATTTACCCGATTTTGACCTTATTTGAATTTCCAGGATGTGACATGATATATTTTGTTCGAAGAGAAAAGTTTAGAACGGAAAGTAGGCTAAGCCTTAAACAAGTGATAACAGACATTTCCTTGTTGGTCAATAGTGTGTGTAGGAATGTCGTGTGTATAGTATATTCTCCGAACGAAAGCAGTAATCTTTTTATTGTAGAAGGAACTATATGAACAGATATTCTGATGGTGAACGGTCGTTTTTCCCCTCATATTAATATATATGCGGAAATATGTTTAACTTCTATATTTTCTTGTAATTTCTAATTAACATTTTTTTTCGTCTTCTCTAGACCACTGAACGACCGTAGGGGAACTTCTTCGGGTAGGATATTTTATGGGGATAAATATAAATATTTTTTTTCAGGGAGGCAATTTTTCCTGGAATTGCAGATCTGTTGCAAAAATGGATGTGGCTAATCCATTGGATATTCCATAGCTAACTGTATTTTCGCCATCAATCGCAAAATATAGTTTTCATTTCTCTTCTTCCTTTATGGTACCCGTAACTAAGCATGCGTATTCTTAGGTTAGATTTTTTTTTTTAGTATGTTTTAATGTCTAGTAACATTTCAGTGAATATTTTAATGTTTATGAATCGTAACTATATTGTGTACTGGTATGCTAATGTGTTGTAATGTTTTTTTTTTTATTAATTTTGAGAAAAGTATATTTTAGTTCTAGTATGTCCTAGAAACTATTCGAATGCGATATAGATCCCGAAAAATAAACTTATATTCTTTCTTTCCAACAGCATGAAGCCATAATGTTTTATGAAAATGACTTTGTCAGTTATTTCGTATGCTCGATGACTGAATTTTAATGTGTTAATAAGACCATTTTGAATATTTGTAGCGAAGATGCCTAAGGAAGCTTGTTACAGCTGTTTTGTAGGGAATTTTATCTTGATGTTTCAGACCAACCAGAAAGTTGTAATGTCGTTGACTATATTCTTGTTTGTATCTCATGTTTTTCTTTTCACAGGTCTCATGTATTTTGTCTTATAGAGACATATCTTTACGATGCTAGGAGAGCATTTGTATTTTGTGTGTTTACACATCTTTTTCCAGGTGGATGATGTACGTTATGTTCCAGGGAACATACGTGTATTTTACTGAATATTAGTGTTGATATTTCAGTTATGTATAGAAACATTTTGTAAGTGCCTATGGTTGCAGGCCTTCTTCGTTTCTAATTTTGCCTCGCAGGTGTCGATGGCATATTTTGTGTGTAAGTACGTGTAGTATTACACATTTTTCCCACCTATGGTTTTGGTCAATTCATGGCATAATGACCATTTATTTTCAGGAATGTTTGGACTAGTGAGTCAACTTCCTTGATTCAGACCTTTGAAAAACTTGGATCAACACTGTATAGTTTTCAACGCTTTATTAATAAGTTCTCTTGCAGATAATACCCATATGTTCTGGTAACCCTACAATGTTTACGTTTTTGGAAGTGAACAACAACCATTATTCTAGACCTAAGCTAATAATAACTTTGTTTCAGAATAAAATCATTTGTTGTATTGAGCATTATCGAACTAAAGTCTCGACGAGCAGATGGCATTTGATCTTATGGCGTGCCGAATTTCCTTCATACATGTCAACGAAATCACGATCTTTTTCTTTGATATGCAGAATCATGCTTATTTCTTGGAATTACTATGATATGAACGTCAATTTTGACACTTAAGTTTATTTTTTTTTATTTTGAAAAACGATTTTTCGTTCTTTTCTGCCAAACCAACACGAGGCACAGTAAAAAAAAAAAAAAAAAAAAAAAAAAAGACACAGGTGAAAATCTTATTTTGTTTATATATTGTCAGTTTATCATGTGTTTACATTTCCATTCATTTTACTTTTTCAATGATTTTCATATTTTTCAAATATATTATAGTGATATCGAAACTTTAACAATAATTTTAATATTTTAGTACCTTTAACATGTTTTGCTATTTGCTTATTCATTCACATTTTGATATTTTAAATACAGATATCAGTATATTTACTAATTTTTATTGAGATATTTGATAATTCTTCAAGTCGATGTTTTCATGAATAGTTATCGTGTGTGTATATTTATTTCATATTGCACAAAATAGTGATTGAAACGGAACACTTAAACATTTTATGAAAAGAATTTATTAGTGTTTTTTTTTTTAAAAAAAAAAGCATTTAAAAAGCCCTATAACGTATTTACTTCATATTATATCAAACAAAGTGATCGAAACGGAACACTTAAACATTTTACGAAAAGTATTTGTGTGTAAAAAAAAAAAAAAAAAAAAATTAATAGCCCTACAAACGCTTTCTGCGAACTTTTAAAAAAAAAAAAATCTCCCCTTCTCCCTTTATTAACTCCTCGTTGGAGAACCATGGAGGATACTCAGACAGGAAGACAGTATGGTTTCAACATGTGAAGAAACGGAAGATAAGGAAACTCAACTGCACCAATTGTTCAAGAGGATCTTATTACTGTATGGAACATTTGGATTGGACATTGCTCATGCAAAAACCTCATCATGTTGTAGTGAGTGGACTAGTTATTTAACTATTTTAAATAGCCCTTTTTCAGGTGAAAAACCATTCAACGTTCATACACGTAAGTCTCACACCACATGACAGTGTTGCCAACTAACTTATTTTAAATTTTCAGGTGAAAAACCTAATTTTATTCATACCTCGTCAGACGGCCAAGGGTTCTCAACCTGTCCACGTGTGTACTTGACAGGTCGTTCCACTTTCGGACACCATATATAACCGCTACCAGGTTATAGAAGGATTTTTTGTGGACACACTATATATTTCGTCAAGACAGTGATCATTATTTTCAATTTATACTTTATTCTGCAACGCACATAAGTTCTTTCTTGGTGGGAATTGCTTCTTTCCCACACAATTGGACAAAGAAGTCTTTCATCGTTTTTTTCATATATATATTTAAAACATTGCTTTTGCTGAGAACATTTCAGTTAGTGACTAACCATTTCAGTGTTTCTCCCTGACTTATTATATGCACAGTATTTATTCTGCAGTTATTGGGAACTGACTTAAGTGCTTTCTTTAATCGCTTATGGAAACATTATAATAGATTAGAGAAATATGGGCTGACCAGATGTCCCAGTAGCCGAAGTGGCACCAACTGCGTTGTATTCCAGCCCGTTATCTGTACTTTCTCACGCCAGTGTTATCGCCGTGTCTAGTGCATTATGGGCAGTTGACTAAAATTAACAGAAATTGTTTTCCATATTCTGTTTGTATGTGTATACAGGTGAGTTAACTGCGTGATTTTTGAAATGAACTGCCAACACTTTTCCGTTGACCATTGCAACCCGTAGCTTGAGCTTGGATGCTCGAGGAGTTTGACTCCAGGTCTGGAAGATGCAACCACGCATCTCGCGTTGAACTTCAAACATAAGTTGTGTTAAGGGGCACAAGCTATTTAGCCGGTGAAGGACGATTTCTTACGGCTAGCCCCAATCAGTGAAATCCCAGGTCCTCAGACCTTGTGCGTTTAAAATGTTACATACGCGCCCTCCAATATCTGTATTCCATTGTGGAGATCTTCTTTTGTGTGTTTGCTGAAGATTCACCTTTACGCTGCAGGACTGTTCAGCGTAACAACTGGATTCATCGTGGGACGATCCAGACAACTTTTCCCCAGTGCGAATCCCCCAAGTGTGTTAATGGTGTGAGCAAAGTATTTATAGTGATACCTGAATTATAATCATATATATAGAAAGGGCTCTATTTCCCGAAAAGGGCAAAACGTAATTTCAGCGGCAAAATTTATTAGTGTCCAGTGTTGTGTTCATTTCTCTTCGTTATTTTTTTTTTTCAAAATAGTGTTCTAATAAATAAGTATAGTGTCATTTAACCCAGTGTGTTTTCGTTGTATGTATGAGTGGTGTTTGTGCGCGTTATGGTCTGGATGACCGTCTGATCGTCCGTGAGGTTTTCGAGACGAGACACCCGAACCTCTCGGCGCCTAATGCTCATCTCATTATTGAGACCGACGAGCTTTTTGGAAACAGTTTGTAACCTTTCTTGGAGAGGTCTTCATCATCCTGTCCAGGTAAGTTAAAGTATCAGGAGTATACTTATTGGTAATACCACGAGCCAAGGACAGCGAACAGAACTACAGGCGGTTATAAATAAATAGCTGCCCGAACATGGACCACGAACTTGAGATTGGTTTACAGGGGCAAGGTCGGGATTGTGAGGGGTGAGTGATTAAAAATTTCTCATCGGAATTTTCTCAAGAGTACGGGAAGCTCTGTGTGGACGAACTTTGTGATGAATCAGAAGAATTCCTCTAGACATTCCTCTTCGTCGGTTTTGGATAGCACGTCGCACATTAGACAGTATTTGACAACACACATCTGGTGGGATGTCAGCTGCATTCTGTCCTTTTTCATTGAGAAATCCGATTACTCTGTGGAATTACTATAACGGAAGGCATTTCAACTTACTGCTACTCGCACGTATGCAATTCCACGCTAATAATTATACCTCAGTTGCAAGCACAGAATAGAAGCATTCTTCCGCGCACGTGCTGCTTCTTCACTGCTGCCAGTTCCACATTAAAAATTCGACCCTTTTTTGATATGTGCCTCGTATGAATTTAACGTACCCTTTCAGGACTACGAATACATAATGCGTGGTCTCCAGTTTAACATGAAACCTGAACCATATGTACTTACACCGAACATCGAACACAGGCCTCCGCATCAAAGGGAAAATAACAAACTATAGTGTTACTGTATATGTACGTGCATGCATAAAAGTGCTGTAGTGTAATAAGGTGCAAATATTATTAGTACAGTTTACACTTCATAATTTTTTTTAAAAATTACTTTTAAGCAAGCTGATGTGCTCAAATTTATTTCATAACAGTTATATTACAATAGTGAGATATCTGTGTGTTCTTCCATTGACTAAAACGACAGGAATGTACAAAAATATAACAAGATCTTACAATAGCCTAAGACATACGGTTTTCTCTTTACAAAAACCATAAGAGCAACTTTATCAACAATGAACTACAAGCTTCAACGTCATGTTGAGCAGTTTGGAATGGAAGACTTAGTGGAAGACAAATTATTCCATGATGATGTATGCAAAATTACATCAATACACAATAATACACAAGAAAAATGCATAACAAATTTACACTTACATATATGATATTACACATTAAAAACGCATAGCATATTTAATATACACATACGATATTACCCAACAAGAATGCAATACAAATATAAAGCTCTTCTATTATTTTTTTATATACAGTGTATACACAGTCCATACATGAAGTAACTTCAGAACGAAAGGACTCATTTCACAGCAGTTTTCTTTGATGTACAGAGAACGTAATTCTATTTTGTTGTTGTTATGTAACTTAACTGGTTCTGCTACAAGTATTATGTTGCCAAGAAGCTACTGAGTAACTACACGTTCACTTGTCAACGTACTTTTTGAATATAAATTAGTAATTACAATAACAAAAGCAGTAATATATTAAGAGAAGTTACTTGATTGCAATAAATAATAATAATAATAATAATAAAGGGATTTAATAATCGTTCCCTGACATTTGACAGCCTTGAAACATTTAAAAGCACAATCAGGAATTTACCTACAAAATTTACTACTTTTAATCAGCAACTCGAATTGTAATACTGACCAAACTACCATAAGTAAACATCAAAATACAATGACAATTTTAATGTAATGCATTTATTTAGCATACACAGCGGCCCTTGTTTTACTTTCAACGCAGTTTGCATGAAAAATCATATTTCTTTTATCACCACTACTTATATTTCTCTACCTCCTAAAGTTGTATGTTGAGAATAATACTTAGTTGGTTACCAAAACCTATATTGAAATTTGCCTATTCGTTCCGAAGTTACCAATGAAAGAACATATCTAGGATAGTTGTGCACGTTACACAGCATACGACTGCACAATTACTGAATATCGTTCTGACTAGAAATTTCCTTGGTATTTGTAATTCATTAGTAACATTCGCGTCTCCTGCTATCAAAGATAATATTTCCACCTAATATTACAACGAACAAAGGGCTGGAATATTTAATATTCTTCGTATTTTCTGAACAAGAAACTTAAGGATTTGATAGCACAATATAGCTCTCAGAAAAAGTATTTTTATTATATCCTTACTTTGACACTTGATACATCACAAACAATATTAGGAAGATTGGATCATTCTTTCAACCCAGGCTATGTTGGCCAGTATATATATTTATATACATTAGTTTGGTTATAGATATTCAGCACTGAAGCTTGAACCTACACCGTTAAGATGGAATCCAAACATTATCCCCATCGAGAGTAGAACCATACTTTGCCACTCAAAGGCAAGAACACCAAGCTGCTGCTGAATGGAGAGAGAAATTCTTCTCCTTGGTACTTGTGATTTATTAGTAATCACTGAATTCCGCTAATTAGTGCTCACATCCTTTGGGAACAATTACTGCAATGATCGTGAACAACAGAAAATGCTCTCATTAACTATGTGATGGAACAATACATGAGAGATCTGTGTTCTACTCTTTGATTTAAATCAGATCCACGTAAAACTCAGTTTGGACCTATAGCTTAATATAGGGTTGTACCACAGAATCCAGGTCTTTCTTTCAGGGGTGGAAACGCTAACCACTTAGCCACGATGGAGCTCTTGAGAAAGACCGTTCCAGTATTTATTAGTTTGAGATTCCTGTTCGATAAATATAAGGACGTTTTCACTCACTAACAAGCTGTATGACGAAAATTTTTCTCGTATTCTTTCTACTAGATAACAATGTGTTCTCTTTTCCTTTAAGAAGGCAAAAGGGAGAGGTGAAACCCTTTTTTCATAACGAAATGAAGCCGACTGCCAATTGGTTGATTAAGAATATTAGAAGAAACATACAATGAATAACGTAGATAGCAAAGGAAAATAAATCTTTTATTTTTGAACCATACCATTCCGAAGTAATTCGTAGTATTGCATTTTGTATTAACACGAATGCATTTTTTTTTTCTCTCTCTACGAACAAACGTCCTCAGTTTCAACATACACGAAATATGGAAAACTTGGACATTTTTTTTTAAGCATGACTGTAATTACACATAAAATTTGTAACTTGAACAAGCGTAAAAAATACGTTTCCCACGAGTCAGTAGTTTAGTAAACGCTGTTACTCTTATCTGAAATGCCAAGTACTAACTCAAATCAACTTTACACGATTTTTTTTTTTCTTTCTTTCTTTCATATGGAAATAAGGTAAAATTAAATCCGCCCTTTCGTTCCCACGAAAAATGAAATTGCCAGTTTCTTTCAGAAATAATATTAAAAAAAAATCAAACATGAATCAGGATAAGTATACAAAACATTTTGCAATTTAAACAAAGATAAAATGTATATATCCGTACGAGTAGGTAATTCAGTCAACACAGTTGTTCTGATCTAAGATTTCAAATACAACATAACATCAAGTTTTCACAATTTTTCTTTCACATGGAATAAGACAATCGTGACGACAATGAAAGCTTGTTAATTTCATTATTCAGAAACAATACATATGAAAAAAATCATATTGAAGCTTTCAGCATATTCCACACAAATAACACTATTCTGCACATATTTTGTTACAGATGTAAAAGCAGACAATTCTTGCTAATTGTGGGTTACTAAACACGTACTTTTTTTTTTTTTTTTTTTTTTTTTAATTAAGGATGAGGTTCTTATTACGACTTATAGACAGAGGTAATACTAGAACGGCTAACCTCGGCTTCAGTATTTGTACCAACACTGATAAGGGTTTATCAAAATCATATTCAAATACATTGAGTTATCCTTGGCTGTGCCAGACATTTAAGCATTGCCAATTTAATTAGATGTGCACTGTCACTACCGTTTTACTTGATACTGTTTGTGTGAAATGATTCATTGTGCTATATAATATGTTTCACAATGCATTGTGTAACTACAAAAACAACTTCAGTTGCATATCTGAAAAAAATAACTTCTAATTCCTGAGAATCTGCTTTTAAGTAATGAAAATAATTTTGGAATTCGGGTGCACAGTGGAAGATCAAGATAAGAGATTGATTCCCATGTGTGTTATACAATGCTGGACAAACCGTAAAAGGTATTGCGTAAGTTTCGGAATTCCAATGGTGTGGAAAGTTCGGACCACATGAAATGTTTGTATTCTAACTTTTAGTAGATGTGGAAATACAAAGAAGAAAATCCCTTTGAGCTGTACATCAATTTGCATATAGTGAGGACTTGAATATACGTGAACCTGGAGTGCCCCCTTCCCTGAAGAATGAACCTGAGAACAATGAAATGCGGAATTCAGATATCGACCCTGGTTAGCAAAGTAGATTCACACATGATTACAAAGCTGGAGCTGAATGGCCTCGTTAGGGAACCAATAAGAAGATGAAATTGTTGTATTTGTGGTAGTAACAATGAAATTAGCTGGCAGGTGGTGTAAAGTCTGTTACATGGGACACGAACCGTCTTTTAAATCAGGAAGTGCATTTAGCGATTGCGATTAAGTCGTATAATTAATCGAAACTATAAATATGTTGGCTATCCTCAGTAATGGCGATTATCAATTATTCGTCCAAACAATTTTATTGAAGGCTATTTTGGTTCACAACAGAAACAATATGCCACGTTAGTTGGTTGGTTAAGTTGGGGTGTAACGTCTCGTTCGGCAGTGAAGCTATATGAGACGTGGACATACAGCTTAACGTGGGATCCGAACCACTTAAGCTCCCACAGGAAATTGAACCTGGGACTTTTGCGGCAAAGACGTGTACAGTATCCATATAGCCACGAGGTAGCTCAACAATACGGCAGAGATTTCCATTATAAGCAGAAAGGCTCGCCATCCCACACACCTGGTGCGAAATATCTATCATTTCCACTAAAGATACATGTAACACCGTGCTAATGAAACCTCTTCAAGTGAAGGAAGTTGGGGTATTTTAGAAAGTGATTGTAGCATAATAGTACTGTACACATCTTCTATCTTTCTTCTGTGCATCTTCCCTCCTAACTGCCATTCTTAAGCGGTGAGCATAGATCGGCAGCAAAGCCCAAACATATATATGCTAGCTGATTTTATTTGGAATTTCTCAAACCCAACACAAATGATAGGAAAGAAGAACCAGACTGAACACAGACATGTGGTTGTTAATAATGTTACCGTATACTGGAATTACTATACGGGAATATTACAATACGCTGTTTTGTTGAAAGAAAAGCTTATTTCGTGAAATAAAGTGAATATTCGTGTTCACGAGATGAAAATCTAGAAGAAAAAAAAAGTTTTGTTTTGAAGTTCAGCGTTCTGTTCTGCATTAAGGTTATATAGACGTAGACCTATAGCTTAAACCTACAATGCATGTTTTTTTTTGTGAAAAATAGTTTTGCAAGAGAAAAAATTAGTAACGGAAATAGCGGTACGCTTAATAGTGCCATCTATGCGGAAAATGTGGAATTAAAAGTACCTTCGAACGTTCCCAATCGGGTTCAACATGCATTAGCAACTATATACAGTTTTGTAGGAAAGCACATATTATTTACCACTATGACCCATATGTGTCCCACTATGCATTGTAGGGTTAACGTTAGATCCGAACCACATAAGTTTCCACCGGGAATCAAACCCAGGTCTCTCGCGTCGAAGGTGCGTACGCTAACCATATAACCACGAGGGAGTTCGTAAGTATGCTTTATTATGTGTAACAAGAGAGTATCTTAAAATTTGTAGCTGAGCGTGATTTGTAATTTGAGCAAACCTGAAATAAATGTTTTATAGGTGGGTATTCAGCTAATACAGTTTCTCTGAGCTAAGATGTCATCTGAACCTCAAATTAACTTGGATTTTTTTCTTCACATGAAAATAAGGCAAAATTACTTAATTGTGATATAAATTACATTTATTTAAATCACACTCACCATTTCCAAGCCACACACTAGTATAGGCAAACGCAGTAGACTCAGCATAGTTTACCAGATTTTATAGGGTACCACATGGACATATTTTTAGTTAATCGAAGCAAAGGTAAAACGCTATTTCAAATACTATATGGAACAACACAATTTTATCGAATTAACTGAATTCTCAGTACTTGTTCCATTATCACACTAATACTGCCTCCTAACAGCGATATAATCTTCAATGAAATTTTAACGCATATAATCATTTAATAGCACAAATTAAATGTTAGAAACATTGGTTACATGCTTCCATTTCCCTTATACAGCATAATCAATTCCCTGCTTTACCACATGACTGCAATCTTAGGAATTACCTCTTTGATTATCCTTTTCAATTATTATATGTTCTTGTACTATTTCACAAAAATGTTGCAGTGTAACGTGCATCTGTTACAAACGCAGTCTCTTTTCAAGTAAAATAATACGAAATAACTATAAAATAAAACAACATGGCACATAACTATCTTTAATGACAATTAGCAAATAAATTGTTCGCAAGCTTTTCTCATACAACAATCTTTGCATATAATTTTAGCAGCCTGTTGAATATATGTCACTACATTTCAATATTGCCGAAGCAAAGATATTTTACATACATATACTCTTCGAGGCCCAAATGGGAACCCTCGCGACCAATCCCAGATTCTTTGATTCCGCCGAAAGCTCCCTCAGCCGTTGAAATCAATCCTTCATTGATGCCTACCATTCCCACTTCTAACTTCTTCGCTACTCTCCAAATCTGGGATATATCATTGCTGTAGAAATACCCTGCTAAGCCGCTTTTAGTGCTATTGGCAATCTTCAAAGCCTCTTCTTCTGTACTGAATCTGCAAGGACGTAAAACCTCGTTATTAGTACTTTCTTAATCAATTACTAGTACTACCGCTTAATCAATCAATTAATTATTTATTTAATAATCAATTATATCCTTTTGGCAATGGTAAGTTTATAGCTATAACGTTATTTTCACAATGTCTATACTTCAAATTATTTCGTGTTTAACAATACCACTGAGTATAGACGAATGCAAAAATCAATTGATAACTGCTTACTGAGAATAGAGCCCTAGTCTCGATGATTGGACAAATGATTTTCCAGTAACCACCGATACGGAAGTTTTCTGTGAAGCAATTCACCTGCCTATGATTATTTTGACTGAAGATTTTTCTGCTTTAAATGCACAAAGTTGAAACGTTTTAAATTATTTAGTTTTCACGCAGTACTACTGTATATGAAACAGTCTGCTTCCCAGCGAAGCATTTTAAAAATAAACTAAAAGCAAAGAATTTCTTAGTGGTTTCTATATTTCTTACATGTGTACTATAAACGTCCCGGTGCTATGGCAAACGCACAAAGGAACATGGCACACAAGACAGAAACAGCACCCATGCGTCATACACCGTCAGCATATCAAGTCCCAAGCCAATACTTCCTGGTTTCTAGACGGAATGCACTTCCTTTTGATTCAAGAAAGTTGGTTCTGAACTACATTGCAATGCTGGATTAGGAACAAGAATTTTATAAGCCCTACTCCGAATCGAGCTCAGCACCAGGCGAGGTAACAACCCGGATACACAGGAAGCATTTTTCTACATATAACAGCTATGTTGTACGTAGATTTAGTGTATCACATTGCAGTCGTTGCTGGAGTATATTATGCAGAAAACGTGTATAATATGAATTACCTCCAAATAACTGCGCACATGGAAACGTCTTCAGACTGGCTTGATGTCAAAGTTCTCTTACGGGTACCTTATTCAGCTTGGCGTTAGTCTGCAATCTTAGACGCTACCCAAATGAAATGTGGATGTACACGTGAAATACCATGTCATTTTCTTTACTTCTATTTTAGGTACACACTGAAGTACGCTGCGTTTGATTAAAAAAAATCTAGTATAATTTATTAGAGTTCTTACATTTAAGATAAGGAAGAAGCACTTACTTAATAACAGTTGCTATAGGCCCAAACACTTCCTCATTATAACACCTCATGCTGCTGTCCACATTAGTTAACAATGTGGGTTCAAAAAATCTTTCTCCTACTGATGTTGCTGGCTTTCCTCCCAAATGAACAGTAGCTCCCTTCTCCAACGCATCATTCACTATGCCTAATACCTCAAGAGAAAACACAAAAATGTTTTATCTTTTGATACGAGAACGAAACCTTTAATTTTCATAATTACTTATAAATTTCTAAAGAGTACAAATTCTGTCGAAAAAGGGGGTAAAAACAAAAATAGTTACATTCAAAGTAATTAAAATTTAAACTTCAATTTTAGACTTCTATTTATATTCTTACGGAGGGTTATAAAATTTAACGTTAATTTTTCTATGTGTGGCTAAAACATTTACTCTAACCTTATATCACGCGTCTTTTTATGTATTAGGGCACAGCACTGTCAAAAGAGATTTGCACAATTTTTGAACGTGATTATACTATACATCTGAAGTCGATTATACATGTATACTAATGTTTACTTGAATAATTGAATATTGCTCACTTTACACACCTTCAACTTATTTTAGGATGTTCATCTTTTTTTTTTTTTTTTTTTTTTTTTTTTTCTGAAAAAGCCAAGCACTGACAGTACTGCATTGTAGTTTTGAGTTCTACCTCTTTCCACCCATTAGGCTAAAGGAGACGATGAAAAATGAATGATAAAAAGGCAATGTAAAACATTCATACCCTGAGTGGGATTCTAACTCGCGATTGACAGCGTTATGCCTTAGACTAGAAAGTGCTCAGTGACTCAGTTCACACTCTACAGGTCAATAAAAACATTTTTGTTTTTACTTCGAGTATTTATCTTTTCATACTTCCCTAATTCTTGTCTAGTTTACCATACCATAAGTTAATATAATGCAATAAAAAGGTACAAAAATATAATAAAACATGACGTAGAAACAGTTTTTAAGAGATCCAGTATATGGATATGCGTATTTGAAAATAATTTTTTATTATTTATGGCAGAATGCAGATGGGTTTTATCGTTAAAAAAATAAAAATAAAAAATAAAGAAAGAAAGAGCAATGTAAATTTGCACCATGAATAGAATTTACACTATTTACTATTTATTCACTGCAAATGTTATACACCTTTCGTCTAATAACATTCGTTAATGATTGTGTTTCTTTGTGACCAAATAGCTTCGTAGAGTTTCGTGTGCGTGGTGCAAGGTTCCATTCCGTGTGGAAGTGTTTGTCTCGGATAAAAACCAAAGTATTGTTTCATATCCCATTTTAAGCTGTACATCCTTTTTCATACAGCCCTGTTGCTGAAAATGGATGTTCAACTCCAATCAATCAATTCAAAATGAGTTAATACAAAAAGTAGAAGAATCCACAACTGAACAGAAAATCAAGCTCGGTTCTCTTGGCCTACTAAGTGGATGCGCTAACCATTGCGCTATCCGGTCCGCTCCCTGAATAGCCATACATCAAATCACTCTTGAAACCGAAGCTAAGCAACTCAAACTACATAGATCGTACAATTCTGTTGTTCTTAGACACTCCTTTATTTACATCAAAGAACACCACGACGGTTCAATGCGATAAATTCACGAAATAACCGATTTTATTACATCAATTCCTCTATAGGTACGAATTCAATGATATATAAAGGGCGAAAAAGTAGTAGTGCCACGCGCACACCATGTTAAGGGATTTCGGTTTGTATGGTGTTATATTTTCTAAACTAATATTGAAACTGGAGGTTGCAGTAGATTTGTAGCACTCCCGGTTTTAGTAGAGAGATCAGAGTGGATACTGAATATATTCTTGAGATACTTAATTGATTACAGAAAACAAGTTCTCGCTATCTATTAAGTTTTTTTATTCGATGAAAATGATCGGAAATGGCACGTATTGTTAGAATGCTAAATCGATTCCAATAAAATTGCTTCTCGCTATCTCTTATCGCCTTTGATCTACGTATCAATATTGAAACTGGAAATTTTAGCTCGTGGCTAAGCGGTTAGGGTACGGGCCTTTGACGTGGGAGAACCGGGTTCGATTCCCGGCGGAAGCGCACGTGGTTCGGATTCCACGTTAAAACTGTAGGTCCACGTCTCATATAGCCTCGCTGCTGAAAGGGACGCTAAACTGAAATCGAATCGAAAAAAATGGAAATTTTAGCGGATTTCTATGACTTTCGGATTTAGTATGTACTCTTTGAAGGATTGATCGATTACACAAAACCGCTTCTTGCCATCTATTATCATTTTTACTCTATAGTGATTAACATAAAAACCGGAAATGCTTCATTTCTAACACTTTTGGTTTGCATATCTCTTCCATCAACAAACTCGATTTCCAACGTTTGACCTCCTATATTCTGACCAAATATGGTGGTGATTCATTAAGTAGTTCTTCAAATTTTCTGTCTCCCAGACACACGGACAGGGTAAATATATACAGGAATTGAGTTGATGTTGAGTTCAGCGTCCCTTTCAGCAGCAAGGCTATATGAGACAAGGACCTACGGATTGGCGTGCAATCCGAACCACATGAGCGCCCGCCGGGAATCGAATCTAGGTCTTCTATGCCAAAGGCGTGTAAATATATATATATAGGAATTTTGGTAGACCAAACACCTAACAAACTAACGACTGGAAAGAGAATCCTAAGCTACTTAGTCCGGTCTCTCATAGCCATATTTTCTACTTCGATCGTACCACAATTTCTTTCGTGGATGGACAATTTAAATCTTTTTTTAAGTTTTACATCTCACTGTTATGCCGGCTAGACTAAAGTAGACGGTGATGATGAGAAATGAATGAAATGGTGAAATGAAGGAACTAGAAGGAAACGGGAGAACCCCTAGAAAACCCCCTACACGATGATTGTCCACCACAAAGTTCACTTGGCCCGATCTGGAATCGAACCAAGGACCCCATGCACCACAGATAAACGCTCCACCACAGCCCCATATGGACAATTTAGTATCGTGGTTTTCTTTTTAACTCTTTGTATATCAATGAATTTGCACCTATAGAGGTATTCGAGTAGCATTATTATGTTATCGCCTACAAGTAGTAAAGCGTAACTGTTAGAAGACAAACAACAGTAGATACAATCTACTAGTTAAAAAGCATATTTTCTACACATATAGTATATAAATAAATATCAGTTTCTTCCAGCGAAATAAAATCTACCAATTATTATTTGTAACAAACGACATACATGTACTTTTTAGCGCCATAAAAATAGTTTTTCTCCATATTAAAAAAAATAATAATAATTTACCGCCAACCATGTCATTTTGTTCTGTTTAGTGCGACTGATCTGTCTTTCATTTTTAGACAAAGGGAACACGGTAGTTCAGTGGCAGAGCGCTTACCGTGGGATCTCTGGTTCGATCCTCGGCCAAGTAAATTTGTTGTGGACATCATATACGTGAGTTTTCTCATGGCACTCCCGTTTCCTCCATTACCACTCCACCTATTCTTCCATCATCAGTCACTTGCCTTTAATCATCCGTCTCCCTTAGCCTAAAGGACATAATAGTGGGACGTTAAACTAAAATATTCCATTTCATTTCATTTTACTTCTTAGACAATATTTTAGTTAGAGAAAATTAAACTTTCAGAGTTAATGATAATTTTGGGCGGTACTTCATTAACCATACTATTACTACCGTTTGGCTAGTATCATAATAAAGAGCTTGATGCCGGTGTACTTTTAGCTCTTTCACATTAATGGGTGACGTAGTTCTTGCATAGCGTCTAGTTTCAAGTTTACAAAAATATTGTCTTTCTCGATTTTCTCGAACACAATGTGTAAGGTTTTACATTCATGTATATATCTGGGCATTCGGGATTTATGGCCTTTTACACCCGTCACGTATAAGGGTCCCCCGGGGGAGTTGGAAACGTAGAAAGGAAGCGGCCTGGGACCTTTACGTTAGGTACCATCCCAGCATTTACTTGGTGTGAATGAGGAGAACTCAGAAGAAACCTTACTCAGGATGACCGGCCTGAAAACGTTTGTACACCTTTTAGAGCAAGTGTACTTAACGATGCATATCATTATGTCCAGCTTAGTGAGAGCTATCGATTAGGATATGACTCATTTTTGTATTTTTTTTTTTCGTTACACACTAATAATGTTCTGGGATTTCGTCTATTTATAATATATAATATGAAGTATTAATTCAGATTTTAGAGAAAAGTTTTGTCACTAACCAGAAGCATTAAAAAATCTTCCAAGATGGGAAAAAGGGTAATGTTTATGCTGAAGAATTTCACACAATATATAGCACATTTTACCTACGAGAGAAATTACACTTTCAAATGCCATCTGCTTACCTTGGACGTCTGAGCATCGTTAATAAGAGGACCCACAGTAATGTTATCCTCTAGGCCATTTCCAAGGACAAGATTGCGCTCCATCGCCTCCTTTAACTTTTCAACATATTCGTCAAATATTCCTTCTTGAACCAAAATTCTGTTCGCACTTACACATGTCTGAAACAAGAAATCACAAAAATATGAGCACAACACGTTTGTCAATGATAATTTATGGAATTTCTAGTTACTCAGGTAACATCTACGGAGCACTATATTTCATGCAAATTATCGATTAAGAAGAAACGACAATACAATATATATCAAACATCTGTCACTCCATGATGCATTGCTTCTTTTGTACTGCAACATCGTAATTAGCTATGACGCTTAATAAATTCATGACCCCTAAAAATTCTGGACATAGTACAAAATACAGAATTTGAATTTAAAGCAATATAACATTAAATCTCTAAACTTACATTCGAATTAGGATAACAGGAACGGGGTCAAATATATACACAACTTTAACCAACATAAGGCGAAGAAAAAGTGAAAGAATGTTTCTATTCCCATTCGACAATTAGCGACATAGTAGAATTAAGAAAAGAATGTTAGTGGTTTTGAAAATTAACAAAGACAGTACAAGTATAGATAACACAGTGCCGTACAACATACCATAAATAGACATAACGAAGTAAAATGTGAAGCATCTTCGACGTATTGGTGACCTAAAAATAAACGTTTTAAGAACGATGGCAGTTTGCGAGATGCCCTATGTGACATTGAGAATTTTGAGAAAAGGAACTCACGATTGGCGAAGTAACATAGGGGCATATACCTGGTGTTCCAAGAGAAGGACAGGAATTGTGAAAGCTGTAAGAGTTAGGAATGTTGATATGGTAGATAAAAATAATCGATTGAGTGAAATGTTATGAGTATACAGTCAACGCCGCATTGATTAAGAAACTTTCGATTGGAACTTAAAAAGACAAACTCAGAGCTGGGAAAACGAATAAACAAAAGACCCATGGGGACTCCCATATAACATTATTGAACAAAACGACCAAGGGCATTAACAACTGCCAAAAAAATATAATGGAACATTAAGAAACAAAAAATGGAAGAAAACAGCTTAAGTTCTACTAGACAGTTTACTATTACGACAATATACACCTGAACATCGAAGATAATCTAAATAATTATAAATTAAATGAAAAATCATCTAGAAGATGGTATGAACGATTTTATTAAAAACGACGAAGTAGAAAATATATTCTAAAACAATAAAATGTTTAAAAAAAAAGTTCCAGGTCCATAAAAACGTAAAAGGTGAAATCACCGTTTTTTGTTTCAGTAACAAGTATTCAAACAAAGAACCTTCTCCAACACACGAAAAAATAAATAAATAAATAAATAAATAAATAAATAAATAAACAAATTTAGTAATATTACTAAAAGAAGAAGACAAAGGCTAAAATAAATGTAAAATCTTATAGACTAATATGTCTCCTGAATGTAATTGGTAATGTATTAAAAAAAATAAAAGTAAACGCTATAAATGAGCACAGACTAGAAATTCAACAGTGTCAACTGAAATATGGATTCAGAAACAAAATATGTACTACACATAACGAACTAGTATGAAGATAACCTTGCAATTATAATCAGCGATAAAACAAGAAAAAAAAGTAAAAAGAAAATAGGTAGCAAAGTAATGAAAATACTAGGAGATTGGTGTCAGAATAAGAAACTTAAAAAATAAAATCTACTCTTTATAAAACTAAAACGTAACTCGATAATAAAAACAAATAATGCCTCAATTTACGTACGGTAAAATTTTTAAGCGTTTGGTTAGACGAGATATTGAC
Organism: Thermobia domestica; assembly: GCF_964235325.1. Lineage (NCBI taxonomy): Eukaryota > Metazoa > Arthropoda > Insecta > Zygentoma > Lepismatidae > Thermobia > Thermobia domestica. Next base: position 107,255,404 of record NC_137459.1, on the reverse strand, counting down.
ATTCAGTAAACTCGTTACAAAAACATGTCAGAAACCAAAAAATAAAATAATACGAGAGTAAAGATTTGTCCACCACTAAACACAATAGGATTATATCATAAATCAATTTCCGAACTAATTGTTGGATATGGATGTATATTTGCCTCCAATTTCGGTGATTTTACTCTAAAATTAACCCTTGTACTTCCAGTTTTTCCAACTTGATGGAACACGCTTCGTTTATGCTTACTTTAGCTTTGCCGACTTTAAGTTACGTACGTCAAAATTATCAACATGTCATAACAAAACACTCCTCAAAGTTTGTCCATAACCTACATCGATTAATCACGAATAGACATTAATCATTCAGGGAACTGAAAAAGGTTGCTGAGAACATTTTATACGCAATGAGATGTTGAAATAAAACATAAATAAATAAACAAAATCATGTTATGTCCTTTCTAGTCCATCAAATTAACTGACACATACTATTTAGCTCACTCCGACACCAACATTAGCACGTGTTTCTGTTTTCTCTCTCTTTTCTACTGTAACAAAGAAACCTTTCTTTCACAAAACTTGATATTTCTTTAAAAAAAAAGTAAATTGATGTTTCACGATCGGGCGCATTTAACTTCGCACATAGTATGACAGTTGGATAGCCAGAATATTTCCCGGAAGGGGGAGGTAGTCTGGATTTTATTAGAGATATACAAGGCACTTACTTTATTATGCTTAAAGTTGTCTAGGCAATCAACATTTACTATAATTTTCACATCTTTAGATCAATTTATTACTTTAGCTAAGGAATACATTTATTTTATTTTACAACTTGGTAAGAAACTTCAAAATTTCAAACATTCCGACATGCAGCTTAACAGTTCGTTTCTAAGCGTGCTTGTAGCTTCAGAATATCATATATATATATATATATATATATATATATATATATATATACACGTAAACCTTACACGATTTACAAAGTGGTAAACACATTCGAAGACAAGAATATATCCAAAGCATTATATAAATCAACAAAATGTAATTTTCTTTTATTCATCTGAAGGAACAAATCATTCAGGATGTAACTGCGAATTTAAGTGAAACTTAAAAGAGATATTTTGAAGAACTGTATACTTTTCATGTATATTTTCACTTTAATTAAGTTATTTAAATTACCTAATATTGAGCCGATAAAGTGGACCTTCTCCCTCTGCTATAGCTTCGAATTCGAATAATAGGTGCTTCGAAGTACATAGACGATGTATACTTTCATGTCAAGACCTTACATAAAGAGGCTCCAACTAACCAATTTTGCTTGTGAAATTGAGGGGAGGGGGAAGCGTTCGGACTCAAAATACCTTTTATTTGCACCGCTGGTAGATAATACATTTCATGAACAAACATTACTAAATGAGTAATATGGATAGATCTATGAGATATTTCTATTGTTGTATCAAAAGTTTCTGTATATCAACTACAATGAAATGAAATGAAATCTTTAAGTTTTAAGTCCCACGGTTATGCCGGCTAGGCTAAAGGAGACGGTGATGATGACAAATGAATGAAATGGTGAAATCAAGAAAGTGGGAGGACATACCGACGAAGTTTTATTTTATATATATTATCGATATTGAATTTCCACATCTAATTCCACATACCCCACAGCCCTACTACGTGTAAGAGTGCAGCGGAAGTAGAAACTTATATTTTATCGCATGCAATGTGGATTAAAATATGAATTTAGTCATTCTGAAAATGAATAAATAAAATCTGTATTAAATGTAAATTAAAACCCAAGTCTTCATTTATTTTCAGCAAGATAATCATCCGGAGGTGATTGCAACAAGTAGCGTAGTTGTAAGAAAATGTACGGAAATACCTTCACGCACACATAATAACCAGTTTTGAACTCCGATAAATGATCTGTGTGTTGTCTTAGGCAAACTGATTAGAAGCTATATACGAAATGAGAAACATGTAAAAAATATATCACTAATCCGTATGTTACCACGAACTTAGTATTCTGTGGCCCCTCCTTCTACACACCCCTAGTTAAGTCATGCAAGTGAATAACAAATTCGTATTTTTTGACACTAAGACCTTACATGTAGAAGACATTGACGATTTTGGGCCATAGTACCCATCAAGTGGAACCCATGCTGTTTCAGAGGACGCAAAAGAATTAATGACTTCAAAATCGTGGAAGTTAATCGTAGCATCTGCAAAAGTTAGAGGCACAACAAATTTCCCATTCCTTGCTATTCCACAGAACTTTCTTGATTGCATCTATTTTTTGGCTCCTACATAATATGCAGTGGTCTACGCTGCTAGTGTTTGCATTAAAGTTTTTGAAACATTGGGTAATGCTCTGAAAAACGTACCCTTTTAACAGTCTTGTTGCTTCCAAGAATCAAATACAACCTCTTCTTGAGGAAGAAGGATTTTCTATTCGAGATTTTTGTGAATCAGTGAACTTCACGTAAATCGGGTTTACTGTTACGCCTGACTTATTCCAATGGAAAACAAGAGCTTAAGGGATTTAAGAAGAAATAGCTTGCGCCTTGTGACCAAGTATACTTTTGTTCCTAAAGACGTACAAGAAAGAATAAACAGCAGATTCGGTTACTTTCGTTAAGGATATCCAAAACAGAACAAAGTATTTACTTGTAGAATGATCTTCGTATAGCTACTGGTTTGCTCAACCGCTTCTTAGTCTGAACTGAATTTGATATTGAAGGTAACGATGAGACTGTTACGCAAACGCAAAAACTAGCGAAACGAATAACCTCCTAGAACTCGTCAACACTTAAAATATCTTAACAACTGAAGCAATAATTTCCGACGAACAAACGTCTCAAAATGGGGAACTCGGATCTTCTTAGCAAGACATATATCAGCTCCGTCTATTAACTTTTGGACTGTACCAAGTACAACAAATAAAATCATACGACGGGAAGCCTATAACACAGAATGGTATTTTCTTGAAGTATTGAGGTGCATTGGCTAACCATTATTTAATACCATCCAATAGATGATTCAGATTCCATATTAATACGTGGACGCATTCAATGACTGCAACATTCCAGTAAAACACACGGAGGGAACAAGGAGCAGACAGAAAACCTGGCGTTGATAGAGGCAATATTTACAGGCAAACAGGATCAATGGCGAAGTTGATAATTTTGAAGATATAACAACACTCCTGGCTCCATTACTACTTATTTATATATTACCAACACTTCTCTACTCATTTTTCTTCCTTGCTCCTTTCCCATCTTTACTCTATCTGTTCTTCCACCTGTTACTGCTCCAAGCATAAAAGCGTGCTCGGATAATATATATACATAAGTAATTCCTTACTAGAAAATAATGAAAACACTATCGCACAAGAAAGGAATATTATACGCCCTTTTGCTAGCTCTTTATCAAATACGAAAAAACAGAAAATTAGACTACACAACTAGCTGTGAAGCGTACTTTTTCCTTCTTTTTACTTTATCTTTTCTATTTATTCCTATTTCTTCTTCCTATCTGATGAAACGTTAGCAGAAAAGCTTATCCAGTATATATACACTGCCTGAAACGAATTTTCGAACACATTCATAAATTGTCAAACTTAAATGAAATTTGCAGCACAGAATGTATTACTAGAGCAAGTGCTCATTGCTCTGTGTGTACAGAAAATCTTACAAATAATTCCAAGGTCGCTGAACAATACGGCCCGTATAATTTTATGTGGATCACAGTCTCCAATGCCAGAATACCGCCAGCGAACCCCTATTACACAATTAAAGAGAATTCGAGCGTAGCCGAATAACGAGAGACCGGATGATCATTCCATAGTTTTGACACTTGTGTGGGTCGTGACATGTAAGCGCTTCATCGGTGGTGTACAGAATGGAAGGATAGGATTTCCACAGCAGAAGTCTTCCTCCAGTACCTCATAACGGATGGGAAGCACCTGGAAAGAAGCATAGTTCGGGTTATCCTGACAGGACGGCGACCGCCAATGCAATTACAGCCACCGTGGCACCCATGTGAACGCACAATACAATCAATTGTTGGAAGGCAGGCCTACATTCTTCCTATCCTCTCGCACTACTACCTCTGAAACCTATTCATTTCTGTCTCGGACATGATAACATAATTACCTATCAGGATATACTGGTTGAGTACGAAGTCGCTTTCCGCAACTTTGTTCTCTCTCTCTCTCTCTCTCTCTCTCTCTATATATATATATATATATATATATATATATATATACAAGGTGTACAACTTTGCTTCCGCCGTTTTCCGATAGGTGGTTACAACGGTAAGTACCGGTCGAAATAAAGAGATCGCAGACGTCAGGCAGTTAGGTTGGACCTCTGTCAATATAACCCCATTCAAGTATTAGTGGATTTGTGTGTGAATCGTAAAGCTGTTCTCGATTGAAAATGTCAGGTTACGAGCCAAATTCTCGCCATTTGGAGGTGTTATTTTTTGTTTTAATATGAAGAAAACTGCGGCTGAGTCTCATCGAATGCTGAGTCTCATCGAACGGTGACTTTAACGTCGAAGACCGGCATAGTGGTGGAAGACAGAAAGTTTTCGAAGATGCAGAATTGGAGCCATTGCTGAGTGAAGACTCGCGTCAACTTAAGAATTGGCACGATCTTGGGAGTGACACAGCAAGTCATTTCAAAACGGCTCAAAGCCATGGGTATGATCCAGAAAGAAGGAACTTGGTTCCCGGATGAGTTGAAACCAAGAGACGTTGAACGGCGTTTGTGTGTTTGTGAAGAGTTGCTTCAGAAGCAAAAACGGAAGGATTTCTGCATCGCATTGTGACCGACGACGAAAAATGAGTTTATTACGATACCCTAAACGCAAAAATAATCATGGGGATATCCCGGCCATGCTTCTACGTCGACGGCCAAACCGAATATTCATGGCTCTAAAATCATGTTCTGCATTTGGTGGGACCAGCTCGGCGTCGTGTACTATGAGCTGTTAAAACCAAGCGAAATAATCACAGGTGATCGTTATCGAACGCAATTAATGCGTTTGAGCCGAGCATTAAAGGACAAACGGCCGCAATACAGCGAGAGGCACGACAAAGTGATTGTGCAGCACGACAACGCTCGACCACACGCTGCAAAAGTGGTCAAAACGTACTTGGAAACGTTAAGATGGGAAGTCCTACCCCACCTGGCGTACTCTCCTGTCATCGCTCCCTCTGATTATCACCTGTTTCCATCAATGGCGCATGACCTGGCTGACCAACACTTCCGATCTTATGAAGAAGTCGAAAAGTGGATCGATTCGTGGATCACCTCCAAAGGTGAAACATTTTTTCGACGCGGATTCGTACGCTGTCCGAAAGATGGGAGAAAGTAGTGGCCAGCGACGGACAATACTTTGAATAATGCCTGGGTAAGCAATTTGATTCACTAAAGCGTCATATTTTGGGGAAAAAACGGCGGAAGCAAAGTTGTACACCTTGTATATATATACTAATTCTATATATCCAGCAAAAGTATCCAGCTTCGCACGGGAAGAATAATGTTTATGCACAATATTTGAAAATAAACGACAAGCAAATCCTTTCATGCTGCTCCTGTCAGAAAATAAATAATGGAGTAGAATAAAGAACGATGATCAATGCCTTATCAATTTTCGTTCCTGTTGACATGGACGTTCTTGACTAAACTGTTGCTTAAATGTCATCTGGAATGTTATCAATTAGCTAAGCGACTCGAAGATTACGGATTCGACACATTTCAGTTACTTTGGACATTTTATTTTTCGCCCCCCTTTTCAGCTCCCATGCCGATTGAGGCTGAACTTGGACTTAGACGACAATGTCAGTATTCATCCCAGAAATCCCGAAAACTATGAATTCGACAAAAATATCGGACGTTTTAGATTATTTTTACATGCTACTCTACTCCCCTCCCTTCCCAATACTGTCTTACCCCCGCAGTATTTTTTCCAGATTGTAACCCATATATGTATGTCCATTTTCTCTAAAAATGAAATGAAATGAAACCTTTGTTTTACGTCACACGGTTATGCCGGTTAGGCTAAAGGAGACGGTGATGATGAGAGATGAGTGAAATGGTGGAATGAAGAAAGTGGGAGGAAACGGGAGAACCCGAGAAAACCCACGAGCACGGTGTTTGTCCACCACAAAGTTTACTTGGCGGGGTCTGGGATCGAACCCGGGACCCCAAGCACTAGAGGTGAACGCTCTACCACTGAGCCACCGCGGCCCCTTCTCTAAAAATGAGTATACATACCGAGTTTCATTTTCCTGACATGATTAGTTCGTGAGATACCCTATTTTTAGCATGAATTTTAAACCACATTTTCCTCTTTCAACCCCTCCTCTCCCCTTAGGATATGTATAAAAACTCCTAAGTAGCCTACGGTGTCTTTGATACAGTTACTTAGAAGTTTGCCAAGCCAACGCTGTGGATATCTTTACCGGTTAAACAAACACGCATTTATTTTTTATGTATGATATATATATATATATATATATATATATATATATATAAAAGCAGCGTAAGTACTTTTTGAATTGTTTTATCAGATTTGAGAATTCCAATCGAAGTGCAGCATTAGTGGAGAGGCGGGTTTGGTACTGAACCACCAACCCTCCTAAGAATCAAATGCATTGTTGACAAGTTTGAGGCGACAAGAAGATTACAGAGGCACGTGCATCGATCTCCATTGATACATTGACTGCTGTAGCCGAAGCAACCGCTCGTCTTCTGTTAGGTGTTTGACCGCCAACGGCTAACATTTTGAACATCTAATATAAACCTATGCATACTTGAAGGTTTATATTGTACACTTGAAGGTGGTACAATAATTAAATGAAATTAAGAATTATGATATATAGTTTTTTTCTTAAACAGTGTATACATTTTTCTGGCGGACTCTCAATTATAGTTTCAACGTAGTATATTATATACTACATATTTTATATCATACATTGTATTAGTGTATTATAGTTTCATTTGATATTAGTATTTTAGTAAAAACATAGTTTGAAACAGATCAATTGTCTCGTATTTTATTAAGTTCCCAGAGATGTCCCTTTCCGTCACATTCTATGTCCCGTTCCATCACGAATATAATTCACGGCATTACCCAAACTACTCAATTGTCAGCACTGAAGCCGCACTGTTTTGAAGGAAGTAACTAGTGCTGTAATCGATATGATTATGGGAAAGAGTACTTCGGTTACTTCACAGAAATGTCAACCCGTCCCCTTTTCTGAAATTGCTTTAATGTTCCGAGTCCCGTTCCGTCACAAGCACTTAAATTTATCTATAGACAATAGTGTGCGTCTCATTACATATATACTGGCATAGAAATACAAAGTACACTTCCCTCTTTCATTTTAAAAGCTGTCAGTGATTTGTTTGCTCACTGTTGATAGTACCAAGCAAACGAAGTTGTGGATATGTGTTCAAATATCCCAATTATCAGAAAATAGTTGTTGTTGAAGTTTAGCGTCCCTCTTCAGCATCGAGACTACGAGAGAAGTGAACCTACATTTTAATATGCAATCTGAAATACTTTTAATGTTCTGCCACGGGGAAGCAGGACGGGTTAACCAGGAAATAGTAAAAGCATTATCTCTCACACACAAGAAAAAAAAAATACTATATCCTCTTTCGCTATTCGTCTCATCAGAAAGGTCGGAAAAAATGGAGCTGTAAGGCGTTCACTTGGGCGCAATATTGGAATGCAGTTCCTGCGTCTGGCCTTTTAAATTCCGCCTTTATTATGTAAATTATAGACTTTCAGTCAAGCGGCTACAGCATCATCCCTATTTATCGTAGGATCATGATTCGTACCACGTTTTTTAAACAATACAGCAACCTTTCAAACGGTATATTCACATTTTCGTATCATGTCCCCGAGGCGGGAAATTTTGAGAGAAATTGGGGTTTTTCTCTGATTTTCTTTTTAATTTTGAGCCTCTCTAGACCCCCCCGCCTTCCTGTTTTAACGCAGAGGTCTGAAAATGAACTGAAAAATACTAAGTGGTGTACTAAATGTGTATACAAAATTTAAGCTTCTATCTTGAACAGTAAGGGCGGGAAAAATCTTTACCAATGATTTCCGCAATGCCCTAGATTACCGCAAAATACACTGATCTCAGGTAAAAAATTTCCTGAGACATTTCTATGTATACTAGGGTCATGTTTTGTACCTCATTCTTTTCAGAATAGAACAGCCTTTCAAACGGCACCATTCACATGTCTCCATCATGTACCTAAGGCGAGAAAAATCGCGAAAAGAGGAATTTTTTTGTGGTTAAAACATCCCTTTTCTTAATCTTTTTGCCTCTCTGGACCCCTGCTATGTTAACGCAGAGATCTGGATAAAATCTGAAAAATACTACTCAGTAGACTGAACGTTTGTGAAGTCATACGTAACGTGTTCTACAATGTTATCGAGCGATAGTGTTTTTTCTACAGAGTGGGCCACATAAATTTAGCTCGGTCGGGTAATACCAGAGAGGAGCAAATAATTCTGCGTAATTCCCTGATTAGTTCTGGCTAACGCCAATGTGCCACCGGTTGCGCAGTGTTCTGTCTGGCGCCGCAATCTGGTGACGGTGTACCGCCCTATATGCACTTGTTTAGCTGGAATTCCCTGCCTGTTCAATTTTGGTAAATAAATCGCGTTCATAAGATGGTGTTTTCCACACAGCAGCGAATTGTGATAGTGGAAGAATACGTGCGGCTGGGGCCAATTTAAGAACATACAAGGAGCCCTTTAGTGCCAACTACAAAGAAAAGAAAGAAAGAAAAAAAAAAAACTGCAAAACGTTATGTTCAGAACCTGGTTCAACAATGGTATCAAACCGGGTCTGTGGCAAATGTGAGTGGGCGGAAACCAAATGTTCTTCGAACATTTGAGGTCGTCCATGATATTCAGCAGCGGATAACACGAAGCCTGGAAAAGTCTACTCCGTATCACAGCAGGTTGGTATGTCACGAACAACGTGTCAGTTTGTGCTGAAGTCTTTAAAACTAAAACCATACCAAGTAACATGTGTACGCGAACTGAAGAAGCCCAACACAGGTAAATGGGTTCCGTACTGTAATTGGTTACTGACAATAATTGCGGACTGACGTTTTGACTCTCTGATGTATTTTATGTCCGACGCAGAGTGCTTCCATTTATCGGCTTACGTAAATTCGCAGAATATGCGACGCTAGTCTGCTGAGACTCCACATCTTGCGCGAAACTCTCTTCCATGACCAAAAAATTGGTCTTTGGTGCACAGTTTCAGGGACGTGTAGTGGGTCCAGTGTTTTTTTGAATCAACAGTGAAGTTTATCCTGGCTTCTTGCAACAGTTTTATGACGAACTGACACCAAGAAAGACTACTACTTACAAGATGAAGACAGGTGCCACACTTCGAACGAATCCCTGGCTTTGTTTCATGAACTGTTTACAAAAGAGCGCACAGAGAAGCCAGGGGTTGTACTCGCCCTCACTAGCTGCATGAATGGACTTAGGTTCATGTCTCATATAGCTGCTGTGCTGAAAGGGGCATTATACTACAATACAACAACAACATGCACATGAATATTGTGTAGTATTGTAAGAATATTCCATAACCCAAAAGGAGATCTAAAATTACTAGCGGGAACTTGAAAATTTCTATAGTAAACGGAAACACGCGTGAAGATTGCTCATTGAACGTAAAGATTGCTCATTGGTTCGAGAACAATACGAATTTCACTCACACTAGCAGTAAAAAGTCTCGACCAGGATAAGAAACTTCCTAACGGCTTTGTACTACTAGCGAAAGAAAGGGTTTCGAACTGTACAGGAAAGAATTTGAAAATCATGATGTAAAGGTCCTACAACTTGTAATGCTCTAATTTCCACTCGTGGTCCACTAGTGCTTAGCGTTAAATTGAACTTTATAATGAACACAATTAAGATTGCCAGACGTCCGGTTTAGAATGAGCAAAATTGGTACCCTTCTTTATAAGTCAGTCAGTCATGTATTTTATCCTGTTTTATGACTCAAAAATAATTTTCGCTAAAAAATACTCAATGTTGATACAGGGGGCCGTGGTAGCTCAGTGGTAGAGTGTTCACCTCTAGTGACTGGGGTCCTGGGTTCGATCCCAGCCCCCGCCAAGTGAATTTTGTGTGGTTTGTTGTGGTTTTCTCGGGGTTCTACAGTTTCCTCCCACTTTATTCATTCCACCATTTCATTCATCACTCATCATCACCGTCTCCTTTAGCCTAACCGACATAAGCGTGGGACGTAAAACTAAAGATTTCATTTCATTTTTTCAATGTTGATACACTGAAAGCAGAACTTTAAATTTGTACGAATTATGGGTATAGTTGTGATGATGGTGAATCTGAAATATGTTTATATGATAGAATGTACAGCGAATTTTCAAGTGGCGAGGCTCTAATCGAAGCAGCTCAAAGTGACAAGTAGTACCACTAAACCTGCTTTCTTTTGGTGATTCACAATTATATACAAACTTCTCTTTATGCTATCTTTACTATTATTATTATTATTATTATTTAAAAATTTTCTTGTATAACACAGGGAAAATTTTCTTGTATAAATTTTCTTGTACAGGGTTACTGTATTATTATTAAGTATTCTGCCTGTGGGTTCTATGACTTTTTTTTCCTTAGGTTTGGGCCTGGAAGTTTCTTTCTCGTTCCTCGATCTTCAGTTTCCTCCTTTAGCTCCCGATATTTTCTATTTTTCAAATCATCAATCAGTTGTGTTCTTCCTTTCGCTCACTCTCCTTCTGTCTTTCGTGTCCAATCCAATTGGTCTTCCTACGAAGGATACTGGCTAAAATCATTCTCTTCTCTCCTATCCGTTTTATAACATCTTCGTTCATTTTATCTTCTCCACCTTCCTCTAACACCAAATTTCAAAGGCCTTTAAATATATTTTCCCTAACTTTCGTCATGTCCGAGTCTCTGAGCCATACATTCCAATACTACATATACAGCACCTAACTAACTTCTTCCTTAGTTTAATGTTAAGTCTGCTAGTTAAGAGTGATCTTTTCTTGTAGAATGTCTCTTTGGTTACGGCAATCCTTGATCTTATCTCTTTGGTGCAATAAGAGTCTTTCGCCAAAATACTTCCCAGATACTTGAAATTGAGGAGTTTGATGCAATAAGGGCGTAAGTCTGAAAATGTAGTTAGAGAAAAACGATGTTAAAAATTTAAGTAGTTTTTTTCTTGCATAAAACAATGTAATAAGCAGCATTTTATTCCGATATTGAATTGAAATGTTACCAGGAGGCTAAACAAGCATGGCAAAAGCCACAAACGAATTTGATGCAAAAGGGCGTAAACTCGCCTATGCCCTTATTACATCAAAGTCATCAATTATCGACCTCTTCAAGTTCTCTTTGTTGTACTCTGACCCGTAAAGGCGCGTTTCCACATGATATTCTCATGACTTTCCGTTTTTCGACGTTCATTTCTATTCCATATTGTTTCCCAGTGTCAAATATTTTATCCATCAACTTTTGTAATTTTTCTTTAATTCCAGCTATAATAACCGTATCATCTGCATATCTGATCTTTTTAATGATCTGCCCTCCAATCCTGAAACCACCAATTCCCATTAAACACTCACTGTAAATGTTAAATAATTAAGGTGACATGCTACATTCCTGTCTGACTCCTCTTCCAATCTCCACACTAATGGTTTCTCCTTCATTCAAGGGTAATTTTACTCGCTGTCTTATGTAGTCTTCGAATGAGTCGTCGGTCTCTCCACTCGACCCGATTTCTTTAAGTATTTTCAAGAGTTTTACTGTACATAAACTAAAATATAAGCAATCACGACACATTTTAGCGGTGAAGGAAGGGGGGGGGGGGGCAAAGTATCATCTTTCTGATTTTAGAAATTTGGCATACCTACATGTAATTCATGAGAATATTTTTAAAAGTAAAATCTCAACAATTAAGTGATATAAATTTATGTTTGGAGATGGTGATTCCAATACAACGCCATCCTAATATTTGCGCGAAGAAAATTTATAAACAAAAGCTGGAACTGAATCGTGGATGACTGCACATGCATTCACTATTTCTTGACAAGGTAAACCTTTCGCACTACTACATATTATATCGCAATATTTTCACACAAATTAATTCAGAAGTAAAACCGAAGTTGCTTGTGAAAACAACTATTACATACGCATACTTACCTGTCCACAATTTCTAAACTTCGACACCATAGTTCCTTCTACAGCTTTGTCAATATCCGCGGAATCAAATACAATAAATGGTGCATTTCCTCCTAGTTCCAAAGACAACCTCTTTACACCACCAGAACATTGCTTGTAAAGTAGTTTACCTACAGCTGTAGAACCTGAAAATACACAAGTGTGGTAATCTTACTTGAGTAATTAATATACTTCGTTTATTACACAACTGCTGGTAGTAATGGATGGCTGCTCCCTTATTAATATTTCGACTATTGACCCTTTAATAATTACAACGAAATGTGAGATGGAATTTGCACAGGACTTATAATAATATTTTCAATGCAATATTTTAGAATCTGTGTTCCATTAAAAGCAAACTTTTTCCGTCTTTAATGAACAGTTAACGACATTATTGTTTAATTTTGATAGTGATAAAACTGTCTTCGCTGCTTTGCTCTTCAGAAATTTCGGTGCATATTACAAGTATATTACGTCTGGTTAGCAATTGATATAGTTTGTGTTGTTTTTTCTTATGATTCCTATAAATAGCATGGATTAGCTAAAGCACTTTTAAAACACACACTTAGCAGAAATTGTACCTACGTAGTTGGAGAAAGGAGTCCTTGTGAGAGTTGCAGACAGTACAGAAGACAAGTTCCCCTCCCCCCCCTCCCTTAAAAAATCAAGTACTTATTTCACGTAAATTATGGCCCTTTAGTATTGAAAAGTGCAGCACAAGTAGTAGTTACAATATTTTAGTGCCGATCAACCCAGTAACCGTTATTTTTGCAGTGTCGCGTTTTGTTTTGATTTTGAAACCGTGTATATGCCTATTTCGAAGCTACCAACTATACGAAAATGTCACAGTGAATATTCCAGGTTCTATTAAAATGCAAGTTAACAATGCTTAACAGTGGCATGTCTGTAATTAAAGTATGTATATATCCGAAGTAGTAAAAATGCACCATATTTTGGTATAAATTAACAAAATTTAGTTATAAAAATACAGTAGACTTCCGAGTATTCGACCCAATGTGGCGGAAGGGCAGGCCGAATAACAAAAAAGTCGGATAGACCGGAGTTCTATGATTATAACTGTACGTAGTGTATTGAAGTCCATTACACACTGACGAGACAATGAACAAGGAGCAGAACGCTCCTCTTTTCCTGTCACAACTTGTATTTTGCACACGATCATAGCAGACGCCCGCCTCCAATTCCTTGGCAATGTTGCCAATACAACGCCTTGCCTTCCTCATTTAATTACGATAAAAGAAAACTAGACCGGATAGTCGCGAGCTGGATACCCGGAAGTCTACTGTATTGATAATAGCATAAAGGTAATTACGTAGAATACTGCCTACCAGCTCTCCACCAGTCGAAGGATTAACATGTTGCAGTGAGTAGTAGCTCAATGGCAGAAAATAAGCCCTACCATACTTTTTCAGATTCCTAATACGATTTCCCAAAATAAAGCCCAGTAATTGCAGAGCTGAAAACGGGTTACTCTCCGAGTCGACAGACACAGTGTCCCCCGAAAATAAACCTTTATGCGCCTGTTGGGCAAAATATTAACATAAGACCCGATCTTATTTTCGGGGAAACACAGTATCTGTCTGACATGACTAAGAACCCGAAGGCAGGATCACATCACAAGTCACTTTTCGTCCTAGGGGGCGCGGTGGCTCAGTGGTAGAGCATTCACCTCCGGTGCTTGGGGTCCCTGGTTCGATTCCAGCTCTCGCCGTGTGGACTTTGTGGTGGACAAACACCGTGCTCGTGGGTTTTCCCGGGGTTCTCCCATTTCCTCTCACTTTCTTCATTCCACCATTTCACTCATCTCTCATCATCACCGTCTCCTTTAGCCTAACCGGCATTACCGTGGGACATAAAACTTAAAGATTTCATTTCATTTTCACTTTTCGTCCTCCAAATTAGTCATGGAAACAAGTCATACTACACAAGTCGCTGTCAAATATTTTAATTCGCTAACAAAAATGGATAACCGCCTGGAAAATTCCTTTCAATAGTTTCTTCGCAATGTATACAGCTACTTGGTACGCTTCTGTAATTTACACTAAATTGAAGTTTTAAATAACGTGCATGAACTTCATTCAAGTTTATCAATTCATTACGAAGGCAAAAAGAAATTTTATGATGGTATCCATTTTTTTGCTGAGAAGGAAAGTCAACAGTATCAGTACTATACTAGAAATTGAGAGGAATCAATCGATTTTCTTTACATCATCCTCGATAGGAGCAAATTAAATGAAAATTCAATGAGTGAAAATCGCAGAACACAGCCGAGAACCGAATCTGGTTCTATTGCTTGCTGGACTGGTGCGCTAATTACTATGCTAAACAGTCCACTCCCTCACACACACCTTTCATTCTTGAGGGCGATGCTCAATTTATTCTACTCATCCTGTATTTTCGAAAAAAAAAAAGTAAATAAAGAGGTGACACAAGCGAAAACAATGAAAAAGAAAGAAAAGAAGAGAATAGATAAGTATAAGATTTTCTGAATGGCTGACCACTGCCCAAGACTATCATATTGTCAGCGCTCTGTCAATCCATAATACAGGTACCGTACTGTATTAGTAGATAAATTCCAACAGATAATTGATCTCCATAAATGGATTTTGTTCTTTCTTTATTCCCTGTTTCATATGAAGCACAAGCAATACAAGTGTATACCACCACTTCTGTTCCTTTCGTTTTTCTTACAGCGGTTCTCACTGTTTAATTATAATCCAAATACAACTGTTACTATTTTCGCACGGCCAATGGACTTTATCGTGCAAAATAATTACTGCTATACAATTTTAATCGAGCACTGAGTATTATTTGAATTCACTATAACCTTAGATTTGTTTAAAATATTCAATATAAATATTACATTTTTTTTTCCAGCATTGCAAACAAGAAAGTATAGGCATTTTAGTTCATATATCTCTTTATGAAAACTTGAGCTTAACTTGACAAATTTTATACAACATTCAGAAATAATATGGAGACATGTCAACATGTCATGTAAGATTAAATTCCAAATTTACACCTTTTTTTTTTTTTTTTTTTTTTTTTTTTTTTTTTTTTTTTTTTAACTAACTAACAGTAAGAGAAAATCATATGTTTAACTGTTCAAGTAGTCTCGTAGTTACAAAGTACTACTGAGAATATGATCATTGTAAGATGATGGTAATCGTCTGGTCCCTTTTAATATGGTAATAAAGCTGAAAGACAAAATCAGCAGTAGAGAGCAAATACCTTAAGCTAAAGACAAGATGATCTTAATATCCAATGGATCAATGAGTAAACTATTCCTCATATTTTGTCCGAAATCAAAACCTTTATCAAAGAAAACAGGTAAATCTATAGGAATGAAACGAAATTTTAGTTTAACGTCCCACGGCTATACCTTGAGGCTACAGAAGACAGATGACAGTGAATGATTGTTAAATTAAATTTTTAAACTTCCACCGGGAATTGAACCCGAGACCACGTGCATCAAAAGCATAGATCTATACGAGGACAATAAAACATTCTATGTCACTTTTCGGTCATTTTCTGACTTTTCGCTCCGGTAGTTGGTCACACTGAAATTTTATATGCTGGAAATTGTTATTAAAGATTGTCTCACCAGTGAACTGAAGGTACTTTAAATTTAATTCTTAGGTTGTAATTTGCTTGCCTGTACAAACGTACATATCGTGTTTTGCCATCCTTTATAGAAATTTGCATATGGAAGAGAAGGAAATCTGCTCAGGTGCACATGATATTTGCTACGGAATTTTATTAAGAAAAAAAGTTACTCATCAGGTTTCCTTTCCCTCCTTCCTTTCACTTTATCTGCTTTATACTAGCGACTTGTTCTACCTGATATCAAACGAAATATAAGAAGCAATGTCAGCGTTTTAGAAAACGAATTTATATCATTACCATTCACCTCCACACTGCAGAATTAAAAGAATATATATTTTTTTTTACTTAGTTTTACTAAATGCCTTAATCAAGCGCCTTCCTATTTTTCCTCCATATTTTATAAGATATCAGAATTTTTTCCTTAACTGAATTTACAGAGGCTCCTTTAATGTACGCGCCTTTAGCGTGGGAGATCCAGGTTCGATTCCCGGCGGGAGCTCATGTGGTTCGCATTCCACGTTAAGCTTTAGATCCTCGTCTCATATATTCTCCTGCTGAATCAAATCAAATCAAACTTACTTTATATAACCTTCTGGAGTATTACCTGTGAAAGAGACGCCAGCCACCAGAGGGCTTTCGCAGAACAGCTGTCCTACTTGAGCTGCATTGTCCCTGTCACAAGTGATAACGTTGAGAATACCTTTAGGAAAACCAACCTCTTCTGCTAAAGCTGCCAACGCTAAGGCTGTGAAGGGAGTATCTTCAGCTGGTTTGATCACACACGTACATCCAGCAGCTAGAGCAGCACTCGCCTTTCTCGTTATCATAGCAATCGGAAAGTTCCACTGCAATAAACAGAATGGAAATCACATTTTTTTTTTTTCAGCATCACATATTTAATTGCACTACTTCAATACTAGAATACCTCTAAAAATATTAATTAAGGAAACTCACTCCGAAAAATTGAGTTTTCGATATGTTGAACATTTTATTCAAGTATTCATCCTGCCTGATGTAACGCAAAATTATTTTTGTGTATTTTCCCAGTATTCAACTACACGAACTACATCTAAGTTTATCGAAACAGAGAAAGTTAAGAACAATTGTTTCCTTCTGATGATATGGTCATTGTGAGCGTGGTACGATTCCTGGTGGGACGTCACATGTTAAGCTGTATATTAATTTTATACATACCTGGTGTGGTACTTCCCGAGTAGGTAGAGGGGCATTGTTTGTCTTATTTTCATTAACACATATTATCAACTTACTATACCTGGTAACAGAGACTGTAACTTACCTATAGATAACTATAAATTTAATTTAAATATCACCAGCAGTGATGAAAATTTTCCGATTCATAAAAACATACTCCACTTATTCCTACATCGTTGTTTAGTCGTGATGTGAGGTGGAAAATTTTCTTCTATATTTTTCCGCAAAATTTTTCGTTCTTAACAAATTGTTACAGAGTGAAAGATCGTTTAAAGAATCTAAAAATTTTCATGGCTCAGACAATTTTCAGTACTATGTAGGAACAAGTGAAACAATTTTTCATGAATCGAAATATTTTCGGTCTTCTATGGGAAAATTGAAAAAACTTTTTATGAGTTGAAAAACTTTCATTTTCAAGCAAAAAGTGAAACAACTTTTTGTGAATCGGAAAGTTCTATTGCTCTCTAGAAACAAGTGAAAGGAATTTTCATGGATCGGGAAATTTTCATTGCGATGTAGAAACAAGTGGAAAAACTTTCATAAGCCGGACAATTTTGGATATTATGTATAGTGGTTAGGTGGAAAATTTTCCACTATATTTAACTGCACATTGAGATATAAAATTCAATTCCTGTAGAGGAAAATTAGACAGCAACAAATTATAATTTTCCAATTAGCTTTCGGGAACCAGAAAATTTTCTAATATTTCAAGTTGGGAAGTAAAAATTTACATAGTGTTTCTCTTTCTTTCTCTCTCTCTGTGTGTGTGAAGTGCAGGGAACATACATCGAGTTCGTAGAAAATAAATATCTAATTTCAATATTTAAAATTTAACAAGAAATCGAAATCAAACCTTTGTGAATCTATCAATTATTTGAAAAACAGAAAATTCCACTATTTCTTTACATATAGGCCTGTCTATGTAATGAAATAACTAATGAATAATGTATTGGAAATAATGATGATTCGATACAACAAGTACATACATATGTAACAAAGAAATATTTTTTATTTTGTAAATTAAAATGAAATTACTTCTTGCTTTTAGAACAATAGTGCAGAGTTTTGTGTTTCTTTTATTATTTTATTCGAAGAACAATTACACAAATCAGCATCCTTATTAGTTATATTTCACTTTCTCTTCTGAATGAATATAGGAATAAATAAATGTTTATTTCCAGAAAATGGTCGGTATTTTTTTTTCATAAGTTACTTAAACTCGAATTTTGCATAGTCAATAATTTACAGTAGGCACTTTATATTATCTCTACTTATTTATAAATGTTGCAGTATGTAAATCTAGAAAAGTAGTAAAGCTATGAGTAAACTTCGTCTTACGCGTATTAAACTAACGAAATATAATTTTGTGAGATAAAAGGTGGATTCTGAGGGAAGAACGCATTGAAGTTTTTGAAACATTTTTGAAGAAATGAAGAATCGTTAGATTTTCACTTCATGAAACTTTTTAAGACAATATTTATTACCAATAAATTTTACGGCTAACCAACGATGTACGAATAAGTGAAGTACGGTTTTATGAATCGGTAAATATTCATCACTTTTAATAAATTGAAATTTTAAATAATAGAATGTGATATTTGTACTCTACGAACTCGATGTATGTTCTCGGCACTTTACATACATACATACATATTATATATATACAGAGAGAGAGAGAGAGAGAGAGAGAGAGAGAGAAAGAGTTGATTTTGAATTTAACGTCCCTTTCAGCAGCGAGGCTATATGAGCCGGGACCAACTGATTAACGTGGAATCCGAACTACATGAGCTCCCACCGAGAATCGAAGCAGGTCTCCCATGCCAAAGGCGCATATGCTAACCGCTTAGCAACAAGAAGCGCGCAGAGGGGGAGAGAGAGAGAGAGAGAAACAATATGTAAATTTTCACTTCCCAACTTGAAATATTAGAAAATTTTCCGGTTCCCAAAAGCTAATTGGAAAATTATAATTTGTTGCTGACTAACTTTCCTCTACAGAAATTCAATTTTGTAGCTCAATGTGCAGTTAAATATAGTGGAAAATTTTCCACCTAACATCACTATATATAATGTCCAAAATTGCCCGTCTTATGAAAAGTTTGTTCTACTTGTTTCTAAATCGTAATGAAAATTTTCCGATCTATGAATATTCCTTTCACTTGTTTCTACAGAGCAATTTGCCATCTCACATCACTAATCACCAGAGATCTTGCGTAATAAAGTTTGACGGATGGGCAACATGTTGATTGTTTACATTTTGCTGCTTTTACGCAAGCATGTAGTGGGCGATTTGTGCATGGAGAGAGACTTTCATTATGGCGGAAAGTGTAAAGTCGCGAATAGTTTGTTGTAATGTAAAGAGAAATGTATTATAAATCTTAAATGGTAGTTCGTGTTGTCAGATGCTTCATTAAATTTGATTTTTAATTTGTGATTGCAAGAATTACTTGGAGTGGTATGTGTGTATAGCTACTGAATGAGCTTAGCAATGTATTAATGACAAATGTGCTAATAATACCAGAATATTTTCGAAGTACTATTTGTGTACGGGAAGTAGGTGGATGCTACTGACAAATTGTGTAAATTATTTATAATATTCGGGTAATTCCTGTTGGAAAATGCGATCTATATTTATCCTATAGTGCGTCCAGTAAGAGAACGTCTCTGACAGCTCGCAGTGACATTGCCACTACTCGCATGTCAAGGTTTTTTTTTTTTCTGTGCACCTGTAGTGGCAATTTAATTAATTGTATAAGACAGAGTGATCGTGGTTGGTAACACTGGTATCAAAGTAGGGGCTGCAATGTCCCACCGCATGTGGTAAGAAACGTCAGAGACCATCTCTTGTTGGCCGTGCTATAATAATAAGTCAGTTTCGTTGTTATTAGTGTTATAGTACGTTCGAAATTCAAGAGAAAACGTTGTGAGTTAATCATATATAACGAGATATAGTGATACTTATTTGTGTGCTCGAAGGCCAGTAAATTAGGATTACTTGAGCAATATGAAGTAGTTGTTCAGAATTGGAAATGCTTTTCTGAACAAATGACAATAAGTATGGTGTTTTTAGCAAATATGTTCGATCGTATAATAGAGTAGGCCTATTGTAGGATAGATTAGCATAGCATAGAGCAGCCTAGAACAGACATGAGTACAGTGGCGTAGACTAACGAAGAAAATTAGCGTACAATAAGGTAGCATCCATGGAGCAGCACATGTTGGAACAAAATAACGTAGAATAATGAAGAGAAAAGTAGCGTAGCAATGCGTAGTGTAGGTCAGTAAAGCGTAGCGTAGATACAGTAGTGTATAGAGACATAGGGTAAAGTAATAGAGTAGAGTTGGATGGAAAAGTATAGAACTTGGCAGACTATATTAATAGAGAGTGGAGAAGTGTAGATTAGCGTAGAATTAAGTTAGAATATAATAAAGTAAATTAGTATCGATTACGTTAGATAATATTAGGGTTCATTTGCTATAGGTTACTAGTCTACTCTAAAGTATGTCACAAGCATATATTATTTGTTAGATATTTCTCTACTTTCTTTGTAAAGCAATATATGACTATTACTTCACCAAAGGGGTTCAAACATTAATGGCATAAAATGTACGTTAAGTTATGGGGTAGGGTAGAGTTGAGTTAATTTTAGTTTAGCGTCCCTTTCAGCGGCGAGGCTATATGAGACGTGGACCTACTGATTAACGTGAAATCCGAACCACATGAGCTCACACCGGGAATCGAACCCGGGTCTCCCACGCCAAAGGCGCGTATGCTAACCGTTTAGCCACGAGAGAGCTCCAGAAGGCAGGATAGAGTAGGGAAGGTTAGAATAGAGTAGACAGTTGGGTAGGGTTAGGTTAGACTAGAGTAAAGTATGGTTAGATTAGGGTAGGGTAAGTCTGGAGACCTTCTCTGAAACTTAATCACTATATGCTTCACCTAAAACTTCGCTGAAATATTCATTACCATTGCCGACTTTTTCAGTGCCTCAAACGATTTCACGACGACCACTGGGTCAACTTGTACGAGGTAGTCACTACAAATGAGTTTTGCATCTAATCCAGTTTAGGGCAGGGCGAAGTTGGGGACTGCGCCTCACAGCAGGCGTGCGCTATAGGAAGCAGGCGCGTTAGCGACGGTGGATATGCGCGTTAACGATTTATTTCTAATGTTCATTTCTGCATGCGTGGAGATTCCATATCCATGTATTATGTGTATTCTTGGTGTCTTGTTACATAGTGGGAGGGGTAACATGGTACATTGTTGGGTATGTCATGTTACCGCCCTTTCACAATTAGGTATCGGCAATATATATCTAACACTAGGATATGATATCTCCACGTATGCCAGAATAGCCACACTAGCGTTGTAAAGTGTTACTAGTTAGTTAAATGCCTTACATGGCCTGGGTGCTGAAAGAGTTGTTAAACACCAAACCAACGAATTAAGAACGACAGATACAGAATACATAAGATATAATGAGAAACATGATTCGTTACATCAGTTGAAATAATAAATAAATATAGGTCGACAAACGATCTATTTAGAAACTGTACCATCGAAACATTTAAGAAGTTATAGTATGAAAACAAGCATTTTTTCTTTTAATCCTTAAGTTTGCTTTATTGTACTTTTCTACACTTCTGAGCTATGGCATCATAAGTGTTAGATGACTTATCGAAAGACACTCTTCCTTATTCCTTCACTTTTGGATCCCCATCCTTTGGAAGTTGAAAAATGTGAATAGAAACTGACATTTGTTAAAAGAAAAAAAAATCAATTTACAATACCAGTTTGTGTAGCCCTGATTTAAAATAAATAAATAAATAATTAGGCATACTTTTGTTGCATAAGACCTTATGTGTATTCTCTGTTCCAAATATCAACACATCTCATACTTAATTTTCCATAACGGTAGCGGCGACCTGCCTGAAGACAAGCAACAACATAACATGCGAACCATTGATCTAGGCCAAATACCAATACTCCTATCAATAACGATCAGCAACAATGTTTCCACTTAGATTTTTATTTTCTTTCTGGCGTAACATTTTTCCAATTCTGGATAAAATGTTACAATTCAGTCCACTGAACTTTCTTTCGACTTTGGACCTTATATTCATCTGACTAAACATCCCAAAATATCTCCTTCGTCTTTACGTCATCTATAAACTGTTTGATGCCTATGGAATCCATCTTAACCTGACACAATATAAAGTTATTCGTCAAAGATTCGCAACAGTGTAACAGACGGCAGCACACCTATGTTGACATAACTCGGTCGATTACCTGCTAACTAAATAAGTTATGGAACATTTGCTGCTGGTATTTTGTCAAACCGATACGACTCCTGCGCTTCCATAATAGGTCTCTAAAAGAAATTTAATTTAAGGAAATCTAGGTTTTAACTTAACCGTACATATACATCGATCTTCTACTTAACTTCTAGAAAATAACAAAGATTCCCAATATTTCAAACATAGTTTTTGAATTTCCACTTACAGGAGTAATTAAGGATGCAACTCCTATAGGCCTTCTTATAAGTAACATCTCCTTTGTGTTTGTAGGACTCTGTAGGACATCTCCCTACGAAAAGAAAGAAAAAAAAAGTTCACATTAACCAAGGTACATGTACACAACACATGAAACAGGGAAAGAGAAGGCGCATATGAAAATTATTTTCAAGGTCATAAATATTTGTTGTTACCCATTCAAGGAAACATTCAAAACTGACCACTCCCCTACCTCCGGCCCTAGAGCTAATAAAGAAAAGGAGGTCTGACACTGTCCAACATGCTAATGTAATGGCTTAGTTCTCATAGACAGAGTGAAGGTTTCACAATTATTTTTACTTACTTCCACAATACCCCTAGTTTAACAGACTGAGCGATAATGGTCTGATGATGCCGATTGTTCGTAATTCCCGACACTATGTAAGGCTAATACCTACACGAGAGAAAGAGGCTAAACACCGTACTGTATATTCAATTAAGTACACTATCCAATCTGACAACGTAGTTTTGGTTCACTGTAAACACATTGAGTGGTGGGCTCAAAAACAGGTTTCGCGTGTCAAAACCAAATGATTTTTTGACATACTCGTTACTTCCTTGTCAACTTGTTTGGAAGAGTAAGAAAGGATACTGACTTCGGCGAAAATCACATCGGTTGCAGTAAAAAACCCAAAACTAATGGGAGAAAAAGTGAAAACGATTTCGATGAAAAACCGAACCAGTTTCGGAGAAAACCGAAATGTCATTTTTTCTGTTTTTCTAAAAGTTAGTTTCCGGTTTTGCCCATCCCTAAAGTATATATTATAGTGCGGTAAATTCAAAATTTTTAATTATTACTGAACATACGGAACATATTTTTAATATACTCACTGACACAAAGAAACAGTTTAACGTCCCACGATTATGCTCTTTCTAATCGTTTACACACCCTCCATAGCGCTACACGTCAAGCGAGTTATAGTTGAATTAAACAATTCCTCTTTGGTGCTTTATTTTTTGTCAGTGAGTGTATGAATAACAAAATGACTCACCTATAATGTTCCTTCAATGCGCGTTTTTTAGCCTATATTTCAATTGAATTAGCAGTCAGTCTTCTTCAGGGCAGAGGACCTAAATTATTTTCTTATGCAGATCTTTACATAGTTGATGCAACTAAGGAAGATTGCAGGTGCATCATTATTTTACTTTAAAATGATGATTTTCGGAATGAAACGGCTGCTTCAGATTTTGTCCGCTGCTTCCGAAGTTAGTAAAGAATGAAATATTTCAGTTTTAAGTCCCGTGGTTATGCCATGTAGACTAAAGAAGACGGTAATGATGAAAATGAATTAAAAAGTGGGAGAACCCCGAGAAAACTAAGTACACAAAGTTTGTCCACCACCAAGCCCACTTGGCGCGTGGTGCGAGACGGGATAGAACAAGGAACCCTGTGAACCAGAAATGAACACCACCACTGAGCCACCGTGACTCCACTGAAAACCATAAAATCGAGCAATGAGTGTACTTTGTCGTAAGTTTGTAAAAGAAGTTACATATTAAAGTTGGATAGTAAAACAACTTAGACTAGCAACACAATAGTTCTTTTACTGAAGATGAATGGAGATCCGCTTCAATGTCATGCAGCTTTATAGAAGTGTTACATGAATAAACAACAAGTTAGTAGTTAGAGATTCCTCCTAGCGCCTTAGACACAGAAGATTGTAAGAAGTTCATGTTGTTCGGATCTCACATTATACTACAAACTGGTTAACCAAGTTAGTAGTCCATAAATGGTAGTTACAGAGGAAGTACTAGTTAGTGCGACATTTAAAACACATACTTTGATGTTTAAATAATTGCTAGCTATTCAACATATCACGAGGTTTAACTACAGAATACAGATCTTACCTACCTGAATTCTTCGCGCTTCTTCTGAAAACCAATCGACAAACGACGATCCATAGGCGACTTCTCCTAACGCTTCCTTCAAAGGTTTGCCGGCTTCCACGGTGATAATTTTGGCGATGTCATGTTGATTCTTGACTATAGAATTGTACCAAGAGCGTAACAAAACAGATCGTTCCTGAAATCATAAGTTACGTATACACACTTGCACTTAGTTTTACATCAACTTTACTGTCATTTACCGTTTTTCATTTAATTCTGAACATACAGGGTGGCCAGTATGGTATACAGTATACAGTACCGTACAGTACTGATCAGTTCATTGCATTTTATATCATTTCTTGTTGTTATCCATCAGGTATACTTAGTTTCTTTATTATTTGTTCTTAATGTGTTTTTACTTACATCTTAAGCTCCGAAGAGGCGAAGCAAATCAACGCATAAACTAGAATGTTATACTTGATCAATGCAGGGGTGTATACCTACTTTTGGGCCACCCTGTATATCGTACATAATTCCCTTACTACTAAGTTAATATTTAAAAGGGACAAAGACGTCAGAATAGTATTTTATGCTGCACTTTATGTATTTTGAACCACACTTCACAGACTATGAAAACAATTTACAAGAATGTTTAGAATCCTCTACCATCTCAGAAATTATAAAACATATTGTCACTTGACACTTAGTACAATACACTAATTTGTTAATTTCACCTAAGCTTACATATTCTTTGTGTATCTGTTCGATGGTCACCACTCTACATATTGTAAGATTTGACAGTACTCAACTTTTCCTTTACTGTTGTGTCACATCGTGTATCAGAACAAGATATACAAGAAAGACCTGAATATAAGAATCAATAATCAATTCGAATTGCTAAATGAACACTACGACACTACACAAAGGGTCTCTTAACTACTGCCAATGTACGCCGTTTGAAGAGCTACGTTATAAAATCATCTTGTTTTTCTCTACTCTGTTACGAATTCAAGAAATCATTTGTCGAACTTCAGCTATGTTGTCAGCACTGTCAAGAAGTAGGTACGAAGAAAAGGCTTTAGTCGAGAAAGAATAGATGGAAAATAAGTAGACACGAAATAACTATATACGCTAACATATTATCACTTATAAACACAAACATTTGAGGCATTCAATGTGGGTTTTCATAGTAAAATTTGACGATTACTGATTTCTTTTGTTCTTTCGTTTTACATGAATTCATATCATTATAAAGGGCAACAAGATGGATGCATTTTGCGTTTATTTTATCCGTTGATTACATTATGCACTTTCGTGTATCCATGTATAAATAACATTTCTTCCTAGATCACTCATGAACTATTCTGATATTGATTTTACTATAATTTATACTAAATTTTGAGGAAGACACAATTCTTCGAGAAAAGCGTAGGCTGTCATGAACAAGACGGGCTGAGGAGTAGTCATTCCGACTAGTATTGATGCATACTTTAGCAAAATAATAATAATAATAATAATAATAATAATAATAAACTTGCTCCCTAACAAATGTGATTCCTCTGTTACTTTGGTTCATTTGGAACTTGTAACCGATCATGCGTACCGTACTGTAAAGTACCCAATATTCAATAATTTTGTACTATTATTTTCAGAATCATATAAAACGGAAATTGTAAACAACTTAATTGACTAAGCAAATAAAAGACGTAGCGTAGACATCACACCACAGCTAGAGGAAATAGTCATACATGTAAATACATCGTAAGAAGTTTCATAAGATGGCCTTAGATAAGCTCTATGCTGCAATTAGGAAGTTCGGGAAAGTTCACAGTTCCCGGAAAACGAGGGATCTTAAAGGGTACTGAGGATTAGCTCGGGAGTTAGAAGCTAGAATGGAGAGTGTGAAGTTGGTATAGCAAAAAGGTTCATTGGAGCAGATTCACCTAGTGAGTATTACATTACATTTGCAATGTTAGGATAGATAAAATTGTTGAGACTTTGTGCCATTACTATCAAGTAGGCTTTGTAAGACATTACTTCAGTTCTATCAGGCTGTGGTTTGGTGTCAGACGCACCTCAAATAATTTGGAACATTTATTTCATTTCTAATCTAAAAATTGTCTAATGTCAAAACTCAAGTAGACATCTTTTACCTGTTTTACAGATTTCTGACGAGCTGCGCTTTGCCCTCAATGCTTAGAAATGTTTGATGTTAATGTTAAACTAGATAGAAGTTTGTAGCACCCTGTAGTATTTACAGCCTAAAAGCTCCCTCCCATATTTATAGTTTAATACTGTCCATTCCGTTTTGGATACGTTACAACATATAATATCTTTTATTATATTCACTCTGGCTTACCTTAGCCGTTGTGTGCTGCCACGTCTGAAATGCTTCATGCGCTGCTTCAATAGCGGTCTCGACATCTGAGGTATTCATATTAGGGACGCACCCAATACAACTTCCGTCGGCAGGATTACAAACTTCGAACGTTTCACAACTGGCAGCCGACACCCATTCCCCATTGACATAAGCTTTCTCCCGTAACAGGGACAGACTTCTCTTTGCCATGTGATTCACCAAAACCTGAAAGAAAAGTACAATAGCATAAATATTTGTTTTACTTCAAACCACGTCTATTCTATACTTATAAAAATGATGTTGATGAATCATGTTTTAAAATGCTGCGCTGTCATTAGACTCAATCTCACATGGACAGCCCATCTTTTTCTGGAAACCTCCCCTGCTTCTTCGACACTCCTCTGAACCTGTTCAATTGCTCCATGCATTTTTGCCTAGCATGGCAGGGTTGGCAAAAACCAGGGTTTTTATTAAAAAAACCAAAAAAAACGGTTTTTTGGGTTTAAACCAGGTTTTTTTTTTTATTTAAACCAGGTTTATTTGGTTTAAATAATTTGCTCTATATATTCATATCATATATGGACCGAAATAAGTTTGTTTCGCCTTGATGTTATTATGCAACAGCCGGGTTATGCTGGAAGGGGTCACATAAGCTTAAAGCGGAATAAAAACTGCTTCTCGAGTTACATCCGAGAGAAATTGTCCTCCATTTGAACTCGGAACCAGGACTAATTGGCCAGAAATGCAATACGTCTGCCGACTCACTCACGACGGAATCCTGATAAAAATACGGTATACTGATCTTTACATGCTTCTTAATATAGCTCTCAAGAGTCATTTCAGAAGGACAAAAAGATAAACAGTTGCACAAGTGAAACCATTATACTGAATTACATATGGACAATTTCAAAGTACTACGGAGTACAGAAGAACTAATTTAATTCATGTTAGTTAACAACGATTTTTATTGGTCCAAATTAAAGAAATACAACGACTTAATTTGCATATCACAAAGATTTTATTTGAGTCCACTTTGGCTCAGACTCATTTATACATAAATAGATATCGAAGATACTTCTCATTTCACTAAATGCCTCTCGTGGGGTCTGTATGACCCCCCCCACACACACACACAAAGTACGGCATTTCGATGTATTTTATCAATAGTAAACATTGAAACAAAACAATATTTAGAATTTTTCTTTGATTGCAATTACATAACAATAATAATTACAAAAAAAAAAAAAAATATCACAAAACAAACATTTTATAAACTTACATAAAAAAAAAGTTGATTTTGTAGTATAATCTTTTGGAGTAATGACTGGGGAATTTAGGTCTGAATATAATACGAATAATATACGGGAGTGAAACGTGATAACCCACAAATGTGTGTTCATCAAGATTTTACAAACACCTACACTTTTACGAACATTTTCGTTTTTTGGTTTAAACCAGTTGGTTTTTTTGAAAAAAACAGCTGGTTTAAACCAGCCAACCCTGTAGCATGGTCTGCTCGATCGTGGTAAATCAACTATGGAAACCATGTTCTCTTTAGCACATTGATAACCATTTTTGTAACCAATGTCCTATTTCATTTCCTCATTTAAATATTTATGCAATACCAAATATATAATCGAATTCGGATAATTTGAGAATAAATCACCAAATCAAACATTAATTCACTTTCACTTTTCTGGCTTTAAATGATTTACTAAGGCATTCTGCACTGTTATTTTTTGATGCATGTGTGTATGTAACTGTGTACAGATTGATAATATGCGTACAAACTGATGTGGCATAACAATGATTATTTATGCAAAACACGCACGAAAGTATGCTACGATACAGTAGAGTACAGTGTGTTAGATTACGTTCCGCTTTTAACTACCTTCGTGTTGTTTTCACAGTAATACGAGTTCCTATAGCACTTGTAACGTTTCACACTAGTAACGCTAAATTTGTAAACATTAAATAATACTTCACTACACTGCGTAGAAGTATAACCGCGGCCGAAAAATATCATCTAATACAGTTCTCTTTCATATACTCACTCATTTTAACCGTCCTACAGAATTTGTCATGGTTTGAAACTAGTAACTGTATAGTTGTAAACACAAAATACAGATTACATACATTGTACACTTTGCCGGTAGAAATTAGGATGCTATATCATTTTATGGGGTCATAAATTTCTAAAACCTATAGAAGGAATTACTTGATTTCACAATAGGATTGTAAGTACTCAAAATATATCGAGATCTTGTCTATCACGGCAATGCATAATAAGACGGTAGAAATACGAAATGCAAAGTTTACTCTTTATTATCTAGTACCCCAAAAGGAAGACATGATAAAGTAAAGTGCTATGTGAAGGCAGTGTGCAACGTGATCATAGAAGTGTCGTAAATCTATGGCAAGGCATGTGCTTTTACGTCATATGAAGTATTATTTCACTATCCTTGCTTAGGCCTATACCTACGTTCTTGATGGATGCGCCCCCTGCTGCGCTTCTACCCTGACTTGGTTAGATATAATTCGTGCTTATTACTGCCGTGTCGTGACAAAACACTGTACTTTGGCGGAGCAGTTTTGCGAAAAAGAGCCGTAAAGTTTTCATCCGAAAATGTGATCTGTATCGTGTAGAACCAGTGTATCTTGACTTTGGAAACACGTGGTCACATGTAATGTTAGTAAATGCATGTTGTGTGATTAAATTTGGTGAAAATTGATTGGTTGACCATTATTGCCTAGTTACACTGGTTCTACACGATACAGATCACATTTTCGGATGAAAACTTTACGGCTCTTTTCCGCAAAACCGCTGCGCCAAAGTTACAGCGTTTCGTCACGACACGGCAGATTAGTGGCACCTAGCACAAATTCGTTTATGTTGGTTCGCGTTTTATGCTCTGTACTTTTTATGTCATTTTAAACACGCTACATTGATAGTCAGCCCTCGTAAAATCAACATGCACCCATTAATGCAGCTCCTTCCTTAAGAAACATTTTCTAAGGCAATAACAGTGCACTTCCTCCTAAAAGTTCACATTTCATTAATATAAGCATGTTCCTATAAAATGGGGTAGCACGGAAATTAACACCTAATATAGTTCTCATATGGAGTTACCCATTTTAACCGTAAAATAATCATTTTTATGACAACTGATCTTCAATCTGCACTTCGAAACTACTATTTGCATATGTAAATAATACTACTAACCATCTTTTTTGCAGGGGTATACTAACTGACGATACTCATGTAACTAGTCTCTTAAGAAATTTGCGACAACTTACATCTCAGTCACAGAGTATAATAAATTGCTTAGGTTAGGGTATTTTGAGCTTATTTCGACCTATACCATAATAAAGAAATAACCATTTTTATTATATGTGCTTCGCTTATTACAAATAAATGTATCGTTCCTACGATGCGCACCTTGGAGTTGCCAAGTAACGCATTACAATGAGCATATCGAGTATCATCTATACACATGTGTTATCTGAACACATTCTGTTGGTCATGTTTTGCTAGATGCATCTGTATCTTTCATTTAGAAATCAATTCCACCTGTAATTTTCCAAAGTTCTGCTAAAGTGAACGAGTACATAGCGATGTATTTATACTAGTGAATAAAGATACGGTGTTATATGTATACCAGCCAGTAAACCAATTTCGCATTTTCTCAATGATCTAATCTAGTGAGAAAAGAAAAACAATTAAGTACTCTTTTTTTTTTTTTTTTTTTTCATCTAATATTTCCGGCATTGGCATTAACCTACAAGCTATTTTGTATTCTCACCTTACAAGATAGCAGACGGTTTAAACTCATTTTTGTGTTGAATTGCAACACAATATGTATGTACCTAAAAGGCAACTCAATCTTAAACCAAAGGCACAATTTTAGTGTTATTCTGTATCATATCCCCTAACAACCACACCGCGGATCAAGTACGTAGATAATCTAATAATCTATTAACAACTTCATCCTCATTCGCTAACAGCTTAAGTGATTGTTATTTTATATTGCGTTGCGATCTTCATCTGTTCCTCCCTTTCCATGGCTTTTAAGACGAACTAGATGTAGACATACGAATAAAATGGAATTCATTCTTCATATGAT
Source organism: Thermobia domestica (assembly GCF_964235325.1). Lineage (NCBI taxonomy): Eukaryota > Metazoa > Arthropoda > Insecta > Zygentoma > Lepismatidae > Thermobia > Thermobia domestica. The sequence goes on along the minus strand of NC_137459.1, from coordinate 107,224,480 downwards.
GGTATTCAATCCCTTGTATCCTAATAGCGGATATATCTGCTCCCAAAGATAAATACTGTGGTTCTAGCGGATTTATCCACTCTTCTGTATTATTATTATTTCCCTCTTATTCTTACCAGTGTGTTCCGTGTTCTCAGTCTCAACATGGATCACGTGTCTGTACCAGTTGGTTTGGTAACACTTTCTGTTGGTCTTTTATCACGTTCTGTTTACATGACATTGTATGGACTAGACATAAGTTTATCGCGATGTTTTGAACACGGATAGAAAAGGAAACGTGAGTGCCGCTTGTTAGAAGTCGATTTATGATTTGTTTACGAAAGTGAGTTAGCTGTTTCTCACGTAAGAGCTCCTTCTTGTAATACGTAGGCCTATTTTTATTATTTTTCTTTTCAAATAGACAATCTCGTAGCTAGGAAGGAGCTAGAGAGGACGGTGCCCATCCTAAATAATTTTTAGCCTCTCTGAAACAGAAAGTTGGAGAGAATTTTTTTAAATTGACTCAAAGCCATATACGGAATTCTTTCTAGCAAATTTATTTAACTAACCCTATGGCTTATGGAACCCGGAGGTTCAATGCCGCGTTCACGAAAGCTCTCCACTGATTTTTTCCTTAGCCAACTGGATGCAGTTTCTACTTTGTATTCCTATTTCTGCGAGATCCATCTTAATATTGTTATCCCATCTGCTCCTAGGTTTTCCTAATGGTTGTTTTCCGATTGGTCTTCCAGTCAAGACTTTGAAAGTGTTTCTAGTTTTTTTTTTCAAACTAGCTACATGACTTGATGACCCTAACAATGTTTGATAAACCGCATACATTATGTAGTTCCTCGTTGCGAAATTTCCGCCATTCCCCATTCCCGTTTTTCTTGGGTCCGAATATTCGTCTCAGGATCTTGTTCCCTACTTTCAGTTTGTCCCTGCAAGCGTCTAACAAGACCTCTGCATTTATTTATATTTTTCTTCTATCATCCCCTATTAAATTTACATCATCAGCATACGCTATAACCTGGTGAACACCGATGGATGCTATCTTTGATTTTGCTTATAGCGTATTTCAGGACAAAGTTGAATAATAATGGCGACAACGCATCTCCTTGTCTCAGGCCATTCTCGACGTGAAAGCTCGTGGACAAAAATTTTCCTACCCGGACTTTTACTTTGGGATTCATGTAAACATATTTAATTAATGTAATTAGCTTTTTCGGTGTTCCAAATTCTGTAAGTATGTTCTACAGTTTTTATCTCCTAACCGATCGTAAGCCTTTCTAAAATCAATAAATAATTGATGTACCGGGGTATTGTATTCCCACTTCTTTTGGAGTATTTGTCGAATGGTAAATATTTGGTCGATAGTTGATCGATTTCGTCTAAATCCGCACTGATACCTCCAATAATTTTATCTGCGTATGGGATCAGTCTTGCTAATAGAATGTTTGAAAGGATTTTATAGGATGTTGACAGAAGAGAAATACCTCGATAATTATTACCAACAGTTTTGTCGCCTTCTTTGTGAATTGGAACAATAATTGATTCTCTCCACTCTTGTGGCAATTCTTTTTTGTTCCAGATAAGGAGAATGAGTTTGTATATCTTGTTCCACAATTTTTCGCCTCCAGCTAAAATTAACTCATCCGGAATTTCGTCTACACCTGGAGTATTTGTGTTTCTTCAATTTCTTTATAGTGGTTTCTACTTCTATTCGGTTAGGTTCTGGAATATAGGTTCTGCGGTGTGTATCTCCCTTTCTCCACGCAAGGTCTGCATTGGCTCGGGCCGAGCCCGCAGGCTTAAGTCCGGCACGGGTTCATTTGATTATCGCACGAGTTCGGGCTGGGCTCGGGCCTAAATGCTGAAATATATTTCGGACTCGGGTCGGGACTCACATTATAAATTTACGGGTCGGGCTAAAAATTCCGGTCCGTGCAGACCTGTACTGCGTCTTAAGCAAATCGTCAAAGAAAGCTTTCCATCTATTTAAGATGCTATCTGTATCAGTGAGAACTGTTCCATCAGTTTTTTATAATATATAAGCACGAGGTTAAAAGCCTTTCATAAATTCGTTGATACCCTTATATATGTCCCAAATATTTTTATTTTTACTATTATCTTCAAGTTCCTTAATTTTAGCTTTCAAAAAATCGCGTTTCTTTGTTCTAAAAATTTTGGAAGTTTCCCGTCTGATGTCTACGAAATTTTGTGTAATTATTTCATTCAGATTTTGTACCCAACGTAATTTTGCTTGTTTTCTCTTGCTGCCAGTTTAATGCATTCCTGCTTAACAAGGGTTTGTTCCTACATATTTCCGCGTGTCCCAATTTTCCTTTTGCTGATATGTTAATGCTATATCTAATTTCTGTATTTATTTATTAAACACAACAGGCTCTAGGGCTAGTTACAGTGTTGTTCCTTACAAATACATTTACCCTTAGTTATATATATATATATACATAACAAGATTATACATTTATATGTTTTAATTATCACATATTTTTTAACCCTTTGGGGCACCACTTATGGTACAATTTGTACCATACGGGTGTTTCATGGTACATTGCGTTATAACTCTCCTATTTGAGCTTTTTCGTCCGTTTTTTCCCCTCGAAATTTTCCCTTTGACATCACTTTTCCCTCTCCTGGTATATGGTATGAGCATGCAAGTTGTACCATTTGAAAGCCAGCTCCATTCTGAAGAGAATGAGGTATGAACCATGATCCTAGGATAAATAGTGACGATGCAGTAGCTGCTTGACTGAATGGTTTTGTGGGAAACGGACCCCTTTAAACCTTTGATCACGAAAACTCAAAAGTGCTAGTAACACTATTTCACATGTCTGTAAAGGACATGCGGAATTGCAACATAACTTTGTGTATGGACAATACGCAAAAAATAAAAGAATACGTTTTTTTAATGTTCTGCGGGGAAACGCTTTAGGGGGAATAAGAACCAACCCAAAAAAGTTTGAAATTTGACGCCGGAAAGGTAATAAGTGAAACGAAGTGAATGAAATTTTGCACACATATTGTGAAAATACAATGAGGGAATATGGGTTTGGTATTTTCCAGGAAAAAAGGTTTGGATGCGGCACGGACCGCCCTAACCTCTGATCACGAAATATCAAAAGTGCTAGTAACAGTACGTCAGATGTGTGTAAAGGACATGAAGAATTGCAACATAACTTTGTGTATAGACAATACGCAAAAAATAAAAGAATACGTTTTTTTAATGTTCTGCGGGGAAACGCTTTAGGGGGAATAAGAACCCACCCAAAAAAGTTTGAAATTTGACGCCGGAAAGGTAATAAGTGAAACGAAGTGAATGAAATTTTGCACACATATTGTGAAAATACAATGAGGGAATATGGGTTTGGTATTTTCCAGGAAAAAAGGTTTGGATGCGGCACGGACCGCCCTAACCTCTGATCACGAAATATCAAAAGTGCTAGTAACAGTACGTCAGATGTGTGTAAAGGACATGAAGAATTGCAACATAACTTTGTGTATGGACAATACGCAAAAAGTAAACGAAAACGGGTTTTTTATGTTCTAGGGGAAAACGGTTTTAGGGGACAAAAGCTCCTACCCTAAATTTTGAAAGTTGACGCCCGAAAGGCAAAAAGAAGTGAACCAAAGTGAATGAAATTTGCACAGTTATGGTAGACATAAAATGATGGAATACGGGTTTCGTATTTTCCTGGAGAAAACGGTTTGATTGGGCACCGACTACTCCAAACCATTGATCACGTAAAATGAAAAGTGCTAGTAACAGTATGTCAGATGTGTGTAAAGGACATGCAGAACTGCACCGAAACTTTTTGTATGGATAATACGCAAAAAATAAAGGAATACGGGTTCTCTTATGTTCTGCGATAAACAGTATTAGGGGACAAAAGCTCCCACCCAAAATTTTGAAAATTAACGCCCGAAAGGCAAAAAGAAGTGAACCGAAGTTAGCAAAACTGTGCACAGATATTGTAGACATAAAATGAGAATACGAGTTTCGTATTTTCCTGGAGAAAAGGGTTGGGTGGGGCAGGGACCACTCCAAATCTTTGATCACAAAAAATAAAAAGTGCTAGTAACAGTGTCAGATGTAAAGGACATGAATAATAACATCGAAACTTTTTGTATGGTTAATACGCCAGAAATAAAGCAATATGGGTTATTTTATGTGTTGTGGGAAAACTGTATTAGGGGGCAAAAGCTTCCACCCAAAATTTTGAAAATTGACGGCCGAAAGGCAGAAAGAAGGGAACCGAAGTGAATGAATTTCTGCACAGATATTGTAGACATAAAATAAAGGAATATGGTTTCCTATTTTCCTGGAAAAAAGTGTAGGGTGGGGAACGGACCCCTTCAAACCTCTGACCATGAAATATCAAAAGTGCATTAACAGTATGTCAGATGTGTGTAAAGGACATGCAGAATTGCAACATAACTATGTGTATGGACAATACGCAAAAAGTAAACGAATACGGGCTTTTTATGTTCTGCGGGAAAACGGTTTTAGGGGGCAAAAGCCCCACCCAAAATTTTGAAAGTTGACTCCCGAAAGAGAAGAAGAAATGAACCGAAGTGAATGAAATTGTTCACAGATATTGTAGATATAAAGAATAGGAATACGAGTTTCGTATTTTTCCTTGAAAAAAGAGTTGGGTGCTGCACTGATTCCCCTAACCTTTGATCACGAAATATCAAAAGTGCTAGTAACAGTATGTCAGATGTGTGTAAATGAAATGAAGAATTGCAACATAACTTTTTGTATGGACAATACGCAAAAAGTAAACGAGTACATATTTTTATTTTGAAGGGAAAAACGGTTTTTGGGTCACAAGTCCCCGTCCAAAATTTTGAAAGTTGGCGTCCGAAAGGCAAAGAGAAGTGAGCCGAAGTGAGTGATATTGTGCACAGATACTGTAGACAAAATGAGTGAATATGGGTTTCGTATTTTCCTCGAGAAAACGGTTGGGTGGGGCACGGGCCCATCCAAACCTTTGATCACAAATAATGAGAAGTTCTACTTAAAGTATGTCAGAGTGTGTAAAGGACACGAAGAATTGCAACAAAACTTTTTGTATGGACAAAAAACAAAGGAATACGTTTTTTTCTTTTTTCCGGAAAGACGGTTTTAGGGGCAAAAGAACCCAAACCAAAATTTTGAAAGTTGACGCGCGAAAGGTAAGAAGAAGTGAACCGAAGTGATTGAAATTTGGAAATATATTGTAGACACAAAATGAGGGAATACAGTTTTCGTATGCTCCTTGAAAAAACGGTTACATGGGGCACGGACCCCTCCAAACCCACGAAATATCAGAAGTGCTAGTAACAGTATATCAGATGTGTGTAAGGGAAATGAAGAATTGCATCAAACTGTGTGTATGGACAATACGAAAAAATAAGCGAATACGTTTTTTTAATTTTGGGGTAAAACTGTTTTGGGGGGCAAAATCCCCGTCCAAAATTTTGGAATTAGACCCCGAAAGAGAAAGAAGTGGACCGAATTGAATGAAATGTGCACTAATATTGTAGAGATAAGATGAGGGAATGCGTGTTTTGTATTTTTCTGAAAGAAAAAAAAAACTGTTGAGTGAATCGAGACGTTGAGTGGTGGGAGGAGGGGACCGAAGCGAACGAAATTGTATGTAGATATTGGATATGTAAAATATGGCCTTCCGTGTTTCACAAGTGTTGTGTCTAAATCCGATTTCTTCAAATTTGGCAGATCAACTAACAGGAAGCGCAAACAGTATAGCGTATTTTATAGTATTTGAGGAAGCACCTTTAACCCTTGCAATGTTTTTCCGCATAAACAAAAACGCGTGTCGATTTATTTCCAGTTTGCTGTTGATCTGCCAAATCTGAAGCAGAACGGATAGGGACACTTGAGAAACATGAAAGGCCTTATTTTACATAGGGTCTATATAATATCTACACACAATTTGATTTGATTCGGTCCACTCCTTCCTGCCCCATTACGGTAATATTTCCCTTTTTTCGGATGGGGCCTAGGCCTCAACACTGTTTCTTCCGCAAAATGCTTATTTGCACTTTTGATATTTCGTAACCAACGGTTTAGAAGGTCCGTGCCTCACTCAATCGATTTTTTCCAGGAAAATTTAAAACACAATTATCTCATTTTACGTCTACAATATCTGCACATAATTTCATTCAATTCGGTGCATTCTTTTTGCATTCTGGGGCTCAAATTTCAAAATTTAGGCGAGGGCTTTTGCCCCTAAAACCATTTTTTAGCACAAAATAAAAAAACCGTGTTCCTGTATTTTTGATATGTTGTTCATACACAAAGTTTTGTTGAAATTCTTTGTGTTCTTTACACACATCTGACATATTGTTACTAGCACTTTCAATATTTCGTGATGAAAGTTTTGGAGGGGTCCGTTCCCCACTTAACCGCTTTTCCAGGAAAATGCGAAATACGTGTTCCCTCATTTTATGCCTGCAATATGAGTGTAAAATTTCGTTTACTTCGGCTCAATTCTTCTTGGCTTTCGGACGTCAAAATTCGAAATTTCAGAGTGGGTTCTTTTGCCCCCGAAAACAGTTTTTCCGCAGAAAATAACAAACAAGTATTCATTTAATTTTTGCGTATTGTCCATACACAATGTTTCGTTGCAATTCATGTCCTTTACATACATCTCACATACTGTTACTAGCGCTTATGATATTTCGTGACCAAAGGTTTGGAGGGGTCCGTGCCTCACATAACCGTTTTTTCAGGTAAATACGAAATCCGTATTCCTACATTTTATATCGACAATATTTGTCCAAAATTTCATTCACTTCGGCTCATTTTTTCTTACCTTTTGGGCGTCAAATTTCAAAGTTTTGGGGTGAAGTCTTTTGCCCCATAAAACCGATTTTCAGCAAAAATAAAAGACCCGAGTTCCTTTGTTTTCAGCGTATTGTCCATACAAAAAGCTTCGTTGCAATTCTTGATGTCCGTTACAAACATCTGACATACTGTTACCAGCACTTTTGATTTTTCGTGATCAAAGGTTTGGAGGGGTCGACACCCAACCCAACTGTTTTCTCCAGGAAAATACGAAATACGTATCCTCATTTTACGTGTACAATATCTGTGCAAATTTCATTCACTTCGGCTCATTTCTTCTTTCAAAATTTTGGGTGGGAGCTTTTGACCCCTAAGGTAGTTTTTCCGCAGAAAATAAAAAAAGAAAACAGTATTCGTATATTTTTTGCATATTATTCATCCACTAACTTTCGTTGGAATTCTTCATGTTCTTTACACACATCTGACATACTGTTACTACCACTTTTGATATTTGGTGATCAAATGTTTGGAGAGGTTCGTGCCCCACCTAACCAATTTTCCCAGGAAAATACGAAACCCGTATTCCCTCATTTTAAGCCTACACTATCTGCAATATTTCATTCACTTCGGTTCACTTCTTATCGTTCTCGCGTCAACTTTAAAATTTTGGAGTGGGTTATTTTGCCCCCTAAAACCGTTTTCCGCAAAAAAGAAAAAAAACGTATTCGTTTGTTTTTTGCGTGTTGTCCATAGAAAAAGTTTTGTTACAATTCTTCATGTCCTTTACACACATCTGACATACTGTTACTAGCTCTTTTGATATCTTTGTGATCAAAGGTTTGGAGGGGTCCGTGCCCCACCCAACTGTTTTTTTTTTCAGGAAAATACGAAGCCTGTATTCCCTTATTTTACGTCTGCAATATCTCTGCCAGTTCGGTTTAGATGTTCTTGCCTTTCGGGTGTCAACTTTCAAAATTTTGGGTGGGGCTTTTATATTAAACCTTTACTTTATGTAACTTTTTCTTTTTTATGAAATCCTTTTGTTGGGGAGGTGGAGAGGAGAAATGCTTTTTTCTGATATCTGGCTCTTGCCATTCATCTTTTTTGAACTGCTTAAGTAAGATCATTTTGTAACCTTTGATGTCCTCCAACTCCGTCCCGATAATAAAATTGTCATTCTTAACAATTTGTTTAATTTTCTAATTTAAGTTTGCCACACTGATATATTTGTTACAAAATTGAGGTTTGGTCCAACGCCTTTCAAATTCGCAACCAACCCAACCGCCGAGCTTTTGGGTTGCCTGCTATTGCAGGAAAACGAGAATTGCAGGTGGTAATGCACTTTTGGAGTCGTTTATACATGAAGGACTGTTGACGATTTTGCAAATAGGATGCGAAAAAATTTTGCTTGTATAGAGAAATTAAAAGTTGTTAGATTTTGCAGCAGTACATCATGCTCTACTTAATCAAAGGCTTTAGAAAAGTCAGTATAGATCACATCCACTTGACCCCTTCTATCCAATTCCTTTGCAATAAAATCTGTAATAATGGCTAAATTAGTGGATGTTAATCTATTCTTTAAGAAGCCGTGCTGATATACTGACGGGTTTTACATGACACATTATCCTCTTGAATATTACTTGCTCAAACACCTTGGCAAATGTTGATAAAATAGAAATACACCTAAAATTCTGTATATTCTTCGCATCACAAGATTTAGGGATATGATAAACTATGGCTTCTTTCCACTTGTCAGGAAACACGCTTGTTTTAATGACATATTTATAATTGTATGTAGAGGATGCTTAAGAATGTCTACACAACCCTTAAGAATGTACGGTTGTGTATCATCCGATCCCCAAGATCCTTTGGGTTTCAACATTCTTATGGCTTTCTCAACATCCTCTAGAGCTATTTCATTAAAAAAAATATATATAATATTTCGTATTATGCCATCAGGCATGAATCTATTTGTATCCTCCAAGTATCCTCCAAGCACCCAAGTATCCTCAACGCTAGTGCACTCCGAATCTTCTAAAGCCGAGAGTCTATTCGAGACTTCAATTTGGTATTACTTTCTTATCTGGCTCTCTTCTAATTTCTTTAAATTAAATCTCTCCGTTTTCAGATATTGAATATTCCCTTTATTGAACGATAACCTCTCTCTTATTATCGCTGCTACTAGATAGTGATCAGTGTCACATAGGGATGGGCACGAGCGAGTTCAAGCGAGTTTTCATTGAAACTCGACTCGACTTGAAATAGACATCTATGAGCTCGACTCGTGAACTCGGCTCGAAAAATTTCCTCCAACTCGACTCGAATTTGACTAGAGTTTCGAGTCGAGTCGAGCCAAATGCTGTGTGTTGTTTCAAGTACTTTCTTCAAGTATCCTACATAGACAATATAATTATTATCAATGATACCTTCTACTACTATATTATTATTATTATTATTATTATTATTATTATTATTATTATTATTATTATTATTATTGTCACTATAACGCTGTGTATAAACGTGAAATATATGTGGTTTGTATCTGAATACCAAAAACTAGTTGCCTACTGACCTCGGTAGTCGTGAAGTCTAGGAGAAAAGGACATCGTTCACGAGGTTCTAAATTTTATTTCCGGAGGAGCAAGTACCCGGGCTCGAACCAAAAATCGTTAGAAGTTAGAAGGTGCCGGCCACACATGTTAAAAACTACTTGGCCCAGGTTTAGGGTTCTCAACAACTCGAGCGGCTCGGCTCACAATTCATTCCCTATCGAGCCGAACCAACAGCTCACCCACCCAAACCGACACGAGCCGAAAAAAAAAAACGAACTGAAGGCTCACCCCAACTGAGCTGGCTATAGGCGATGGCTCAACTGAGGCGAGTCGGTGCCTCATCTCATCTAAGCCGGCTCGAGCTATTCGCTCAGTTAAACCGAGCTAAGCCGGTTAACATCCCTACGCGGGGTGGGCTTCTGCTTAGGTTCAAAACTTTCATCGTGCAGTTCTCAGCCTTGGTGGTGAGAACTACAGTATATACTTATGTTAGTGCTCACGACATTTGAGGCTGTCTCGTTATAAAAATCCATTGTCGTCTTGTTAATTGAGACGAGGCGAGATGCGAGCAGTGTCTCACCTTGTGAGCAACACTAAAAATAATCCATCTTACTGCTTACATTTCTCATAGCTTTTGCTTTCTAATCTAATCGGGCAATGATTTCAAAACGAGTTTCTAAACGATGCTCCGCGACAAATTGAAGGAGCGCGGACAAAAACGAAATACTCGCTGCGACGCGGTGGGAACTTCAACACCCCGACGCGAGATATCAGTTTCGACTCGACGAAACCCTGCCGGCAGTGGGACACCGTCTTGTCTTTATATTGATGATCGACGTTTACCCGCAAGTGGGCCACTAGGTGTTGGCGACGTTTACGGCATGGGGTAGGTCCATTTTCATATAGCCTCGCTGCTGACAGGGCGTTAAACTCAAAATGAACTCAACAAAAAATACAGTGCTTCGCATCATATATCCATATATGCTTACCATGCGCTTTATAATAATTGCTAATGCTTGTATATTATATGGAGCGCTTAGAGCACAGGGCAATCAACCCATTAAGTTGTGAGAAAAATAGACATAAAATTTGTAATGTAAGCTTCTGTATGTTGGTCTACGTACCTTGACTTGGAACTTTCAAATTTCATCCGCTTTTAACCTTCTTACGTCCCTCGGGTCCATTTTGACCCAAAGCGATTTTTCAACTTGATTATCTCGGACCCTATGTGAGCTGTGATCATCATGCTTCGTGACTTTCAGTTATTTTACCAAATATGTGTTTTGTAAAAATTTCGATTCAAATCTCCATCCTGTTCCGTCACAGTAGAAAAACTAACACATAAGTTCCTCGGGTCCATTTAGACCCATTAGTTCAGTGAATATTAAGTGACTGAAAAATCATTATTGAATGGATTTCTGATGATAATACATCCACCAAACAATGCAATAATAATAATAATAATAATAATAATAATAATAATAATAATAATAATAATAATAATAATAATAATAATTATTATTATTATTATTATTATTATTATTATTAGTTATTGCACTGTCCGAAAATAATTTAGTTTCTTCCAGTATACTGTACTGGCAAAGTTGTTTAGTTTCTTTCAGATACCTTGTATTGGCAACATTGTTTAGGTTCATTTTGGATAAGTTTTTATTCCTAGTATTGCTTGTTTCCTCGTTGTGCAGTAATTACAGATCATTTTGGTGTCCAAAATGACTGCTTTGACACAAGAAGAATTCCAAACTTTCTTACTTTTTCTGACGATGAACTGACATCCGAAACGGAGGATCAATTATCAGTGCAGGATTCTTTGTCTTCGTCTTCCCTGTCTGATGAAAATTCTTCGGAAAGCTCTGCTTGAAAACTGCATCAAGATCTTCCTCGTGGCTAAGCGGTTGCGCCTTTGGCGTGGGACACCCGGGTTCCATTCATGGCGGGAGCTCATGTGGTTCGGATTCAACGCTAATTAGTAGACCCACGTCTCATATAGTCTCGCTGCTCAAAGGGACGCTAAACTAAAATCAACTCAACTGAAAACTACATAAAACAAACAAAAATGTGCTAAGAAAAGTGCAGCCCAAGAAATCGTACGATCGCTTCGTGGAGAGAGACAGGAGGAGTGTGTTCATCAAACGACGAGTAGCCCTGATGTTCTGAGGAAAAGAGGTATTCCCACACGTGAAAGGGAACAGACGACAAAAATACGATCAAATACAGTTTGTGAAACAAATTATCTGTAAAAGACATCCCAATCAGATTTGTGAGGAATGTCAAAGACAGTAAAATGGGTGTTCACATGTTTCAAGTAGCATCAAAGAAAACAACCACTTACGTGGATTTTGTTCCCAGAGGTTTTCAATAAAAGTTAACAGGAATGCATGACCTAACCTAACCAAAAGTAACCTAAATAAAACCTGCTTGCAACAGAAGTCAAAAGTATTATATATATATATGTGTGTGTGTGTGTGTGTGTGTGTGATGTTTTAGTGTTCTAGATGCAAGGGCATCTCTGGCATGTTAAATTTCGGTGAATAATAAAACAATTGTACAATTATTTCTAAATATTTGAGGACGACCGGAAAATATATCATGTATTTAAAAATATAGGGGGCCGAGGAATTCCCCCCAAACAGTGACGCTTGTCTAGATTTGACCCATATTTTGTTATATTTGACACAAACCAGTCAAAACGCTATTGCATGTACAAATGTAGTGTAAACTACAAATTGAAACATAAAAAAATGAATGGGTCCATTTTGACCCAGAGGAACTTATGTGTATGCAAAAATCGAGGGACGTACAAGGGTTAAACTGAGAAGTATCGATAATTGAACAAGGAAATAATTAGACCATGATAATTTAATTGAAATTCATCGAAAGTTTGCCCATGACTAACACTTTACCATTTTATATCGTAAAGGTCAGATCCATCATTATTGTAACAGAGCGGTGCTTCAGAGATTGATCGTAAAAATTCAAACTCCAATTAGTTAGAATGTAATAACCTGGTTTTATTAGAAGTATAAACTCTTTAGTCGGTAGAAAAGTAGACGTGGATCATGTGTCAGAGTTGATAACGATGTGTTTTGGTGGTTCAGTGGTTCATGGTGGGTGGTGGGTCGGAATGGGTCATGGTGGGTGGTGGATCAAGGGTCAGAGTGGGTCGCGGTGGGTGGTGGATCAAGTTTTCATTGACCTGTGCCATCTCTGATCAAATCTGTAAAACCAAACCAAAGAGCAATACTACTACACAAAACGCTCAACATCTTAGCTATTCATGACAAACTATTACATGATCCGAATAACTCTAGTATATCCAAAAATCATCATTTGTCATATTTTACCGAAATACGTCATGACTTCTCTGACAACCTGATACTTTAAATGTTGTTAATACGCAAAGTTCATTGATCTAATCACTTATTCACTTATTATCTTATGATCATCACAACCTTTAGGGTACTTCCCGTAGATATAGAAAGGCGAAATGTAGTATCCAGGCTTGGTGTAGCATGCAAGTAAAGAAATAAAAAGCAACAGGAAGACATTTCCCTCCGCCAAGTCCCCTTCAATAGAGTGTGTTGTTTATTTATCAAAAAAACGTGAAATCCAATCAGAAAATTCATAAAATATAAAATAGGTAGTTAAGTCTCAACTTTGCAATAATAATAATAATAATAATAATAATAATAATAATAATAATAATAATAATAATAATAATAATAATAATAATAAAATAACGGAATTACAAAATCAATTACGTAAACAATACCTTCCAATTAAGAGAAAATGATTGCCTCGACGACGGGCCGTAACTTGTGGTGCAGTGGGGGCACTGCTCCCACCCCCAGGGAAGCTCCCCGCATTCAAGGGGTTCCCATTTTAAGACAAAATTGTCTTACTCCATATACGATACGAAAATGAAATTATAAGTGAAGCGTCAAACAGGTTCGCTACATTACATAAACAGAACAGCACACTAAATGTAAATAAAACAATGAGTCGTTGGTCCATTTCCGTAAAAAGAAAAAAGTCTACTATTAGGGGCACTAGAAATAATATATATTCGTATATTATTGTCAGATTTGTCAATATTGTCCCCTTAATGAATTTGTCGTATATGGAACGGGCCCAGAGGCGTAACTAACGACGCCGCAGACCTTGGTGTGCGGGAGATTCCAAGAATTTAAGATACCCTCTTATCGTATTGGCCGATACAAATAGGACATCAAGAGTCATGACCTACATATTGCGGAAACTAAGGCAAGCTGCTTTCGGTCCTTGTTGCCGAGTGTAAAAGGGCAACGCTCTAGTAAGGAGAATACTTTTTGGCATGGGTTCAAACCTTGCCCAAGGATTTCTAAAATTTTCATAACACTTTTTTTCATTAAAATAAGCTTTCAGTTTTACTATACGGATCCATAGTAAAAGTAATCATAATAATAATAATAATAATAATAATAATAATAATAATAATAATAATAATAATAATAATAATAATAATAATAATAAGTAGAAGTAGTAGTAACCTCATTATATTGTTTATGTAGGATACTTGAAGAAAGTATTTGAAACTACACACAGCATTTGGCTCGATTATTTTCGTTCTGACTCGACTCGAATCGAAACTTGAGTCAAATTCGGGTGAGGTTTTAGGAAATTTTTGGAGTTGAGTTCTCGAGTCGAGCTCAAAGATGTCTGTTTTAGTCGAGTCGAGTTTGAGTGAAAACTCTCCCGGAATCGCTCGTTCCCATTCCGACAAATCTTCTTTACCTTCTAGTTTCCAAAGAAGAAAAGACGATAGAAATTATTTTCACATTCTCTGAATTATATCAAGACGTCTAGAAATAGTGTGTGCTATGATTATCTAACATAACTACTATTTTATTTTCTTGTCTTTGTCTGAGGAATTCATGACAAAGTGTGAGAGCAGAGAACTGCCATTACAGTCACCCGGGTTTGAATCCCGGTGTGGCATTTATTATTTTTTCTTGATTGGAAGGTATTGTTTACGTAATAGATATTGTAATTCTGTTATCCCTTTATTATTTTTATTATTATTGCAAAGTCTAGACTTGGCTAATATTTTATATTTTATGAATTTTCTGATTGGATTTTACGTGTTTTTGTTGAATAAATCAACACACTACATTGAAGGGGACTTGGCGGAGGGAAATATCATCCTGTTGCCTTATATTTGTTTACTTGCATGCAACACGAAGCCTGGATACTACATTTCACCTTTCTATATCTACGGGAAGTACCCTAAAGATTTTGATGATTATAAGAGAGTAAGGTTCGTTAAATTAATTAACTTTTAAAAAATAAGCCAGTGCCTGAAATACCAGATTCCATTCAATATAAGTATATGTCCAATGCCGTGCCGTGAAAAATCAGGGCCCTAGGCGAGAGCATATGGCAGCGCCTCCGTACATGTGAGTTGTCAATTTAAAGTTGACTTCTCTGGACTATTCTTTCTGCATAATACTTTACTATTTTATGTCTGAAGTCAGAAAGTTTCAGCATTATTACACTGGAATCGTAAAAGTGTGTAATTACTGAATTCACTACAGCTCCATTTTTTCCTTCTCCCGGAAGAGTGATGTCTTAGAGTAGTGGGTTGAGTGTTAGTTTCATAATGTTGGGGACGCGAGTTCGATTGCGGGTGTGACTGTTCAGTAAATTTTTACAATCTACAAATTTGATACTTCTGACGTACACTAACATGAAAAATATTCAATTTCTCTGGGTCTAAGAGTTGAGTCGACCTCCTTCACAGGTGAAATGCCAACAACACAAAATTACGTCATCCGTATCAACTTCATTCGTAACCATCTGGCAAGTAACGTGTTTGGACAAGAATTGATAAATACATAAGGGCTAAAGACGTCCTTACTGCTATAGTATGGGCCAAAAATGAGTTCCAAGGAATTGTTCGTAGCTGTGCACAAAGTGCAAATTGTGATCGAACTTACAATGCTAGTCACGGGAATGATCCTATTTAAGAAGTCAACTCAGCTTTCTACTTAGAAGAAGGGCGAAACAAAATGCATTACTGTTATCAGCTAACAAATCTTTATATTCCATTTCTTTTTGTCATAAAATGATAATTCTATCTGCAAATCCAGAAACGTAATAATATTATTGCGTTCATGTGTAAACCTAAGAAACATCTGACATACTCTATATTTTTTTGTTCCTATGAATACCTTCGACTATCTTACTTTTTCTTTCCTTCTGTGGTAATAACAATGACAATAATAATAATAATAATAATAATAATAATAATAATAATAATAATAATAATAATAATAATAAACGAATGACATAATTACAATAGCAATTACATAAACATTATCTTCTCATTCAGAAAAATTATTAACTGCTACGACGGGATTTTTGAACTCAGGTAGCTGCAATGAGAGTGTTCTGCTTTCACAACTTTTTTTTAAACAAATCGCGCCAACCAGAGTATTTTTCGCCACTGGCACCTCATGTCCTTTCGACGTATTCCAAACACTACAGGAACACGAACCCAGAAATACTGAGAACAATTAAAATTCCGACCTTGCTCTTCAGAGCAATTCGAATCCCTAGTGGATTGCGCCTGATGATCAGCAGCCTCATGATCATGTGGCCTCAATTTGTCACAAATTCCTGATATGAACATAAGAAAATAAACTAGTAGTTATGGAACCTAAACATAGAACTGCCTGTTTCTACACGTGTTGATACAATTTAAAGAATGTGAAAATAATTTTGTCGTCTTTTCTTCTTTGGAAATTAGAAGTTGTGGTAAAGACAAAATGTAAATAAATTGGGTCAATCCTTGCAACCGATGACCAGCGCAATAACTTAAATTTTTTCTGGGGGTGCAAGCATTAATAAGCTTATTTGGGCCCCTTAGAAAAAGCTGTTTTTCTAATTCTTGGCCCCCCTCTTTCCAATTTTCTCTTAATCTTTATGGGGGCCCCAGAGCCTGTGGGTCCTCCCGCGCTGGAAGGTCTGCGGTTCCATTAGTTACTATCTGGGCCCATTCCGTACATGACAAAATTATTAAGGAGACATTATTGATAAATCTCAAAGCCATACGAATAAGTATTATTTCTAGAGCCACTAATAGTAGGCATTTTTACTGAAATGGGTCCACGACTCATTTTTGTTCTACTTACTTTTTGTGTGTTGTTTTTTTATGTAATGTGGCGACCCTATTTGATGCTTCATTTCTAATTTCATGTTCCTACCGTATATGGAGTAAGAATTTTTTTCTGAAAATGGAGTCCCTTGAACGGCGGGGAGCTTCTCTGGGGGGAAGGGATAGTTGCCCCCTGTCCCCCATAAGTTATGGCTCTGCCGATGGAGTAGCCTCAACTTGAAGAACGTTTCGTGATATTTTCCTCATTGAGGAACGTGAATATAACTTGTTTTTGAGTTAAACAAGGAAAGCTCGAGTAAGTCGTTAAGACACACAAATTGCTTATATTTTCTTGTTTATAGTTTTATTATATTTTGTTTATATTTGCTTGTTTCTGTTATATTTGAGTATCTTGTTTATATTTTACTATGAAACGACTTTAACTAGGTAGTAGTTTGGGTGGAAGTTTAAATGGCGCGGTGGGTGAGTGGTTAGCCTATTGAAGTTATATTTGGTGGATCCGGGTTCGAATCCCGGCGAGGCTGAAACTTTTTGAAGTGTTTTGTTTCAATTTCAATTTCAATGCATACTCAGTGTGGCATGCAAATTCTTCTCTCCTCCAGAAAAAGAAAAGATGTTGGAATGAGGAGAATTGGAGAAGGTCTCTCAATGGAGGCAATTATTTACAAAGTTATTTCCAGTAGTTGTTCTAGATTTTATATTTTCAGCTACTTTCAAGCATTTTCTGATTCATATGTGATCAGTGTTTTTATATCTTTGAATATACAGTATATAATGAAAAATACACTACGTACACAACAATATTGAAATTCACATATGATGTTCATTGGACGACACGCTCTGAACCAGAGAGATTGATCTCAGAATGGAGAAATGTTTCGTGCGTCATCTACTCACAATTTTACTTCCATACAGACTTGACTCAGTACCACCAACTGCTGTCAGTGCCGAGAAAAGTTACGTACAAGTTGGGTTGCACCTGTCTAGGCGTTCTCACAACTGCACATTACCTGGACCCCAAGTAATGGAATTAGAGCACTTTTGTGGCTGGGTGTACCAAAGGTACCACATATTTAAAGATAATTTTGGCCAGAAAATCAACTGCAAATTCTTTTAAATTTCGAAGTTATTGTTGAAAATTCGAAAAGAAAAAAATAATTGTTACTAGCTTGGGAACGACTTAAGTTACGACGATGAAACAAAATATTAATATACTTTGTTTGAAGGGCTTTAACAAAAGCAAGAAACAATATATTTCGCCCTTCCAATTGCTACCGAAAAGCTAGACAGAAGTATTCGAACTCAAATATTTTTGCTTTATATTTGAGTGACCACCTTCTATTTTCCATCATAAAAGCATCACTAACCCGCCTGTGATATACTTTGGCCATGCTTTGATACTCGCGGTGCAACTTGGTGTAAAATGAGGAAAACCAAAATAGGAAACACTTGAAAGATATGCCACCCGCGTTACGCTATAAGTGTTTTAGCCGGTACGAATATTGTCAGAAGTCAAACATGATTGAGTCTGAGTTTCTGACTTGTCATGAATGGTTCTACGTGGGAATATAAGGGCCTTCGCAGGCTACGCAACTTCAAGTGTCGAAGACATGCGACTTTTTTTTTTTTTTTTTGCAGCATTGTCACGGAGTAATGAATTCCCATTTGTTACAATGGATGTGGCACGGGACCTTCGCACACTGTGCGACAAGTTTGACACTGTCGCAAGCTTGTCGCGGGAGCCTGCCACCTGTGACAAGCTAAGACCTTCGCATACTACGCGACTTCGTGTGTTGTGGGGGGCGCGACAATTTATCCTTTCAGCAAACAAAAATACTCATTCTGAAAAATGAACTCAACAGAAACTTTCGATACAGAAGCTTTCATTGCAAAAATTCAGGCACAACCTAGAATACGGAACTCCAGCAATGATTGCTATAACAACAGAATTGAAGAAAGCATGGGAAAAAGTGTGTTGTGCATTCCATAGTGGATTCATAAATATGTCATCGAAAGAGAAGAATCGTATCGGTCGTACACTGGATGTTGCCATTTTGTTCTTTCTTACATTTTTCCAAAATTCGGTAGAAAGCCAATGAACTATTTGGTGGAAATATCAACATGAAACTACATTGTATATCGCTTCACTTTACTATTTCAAATTAGACTCTAAAAAAATAGCACAAATGACCAGATATCCCCAAATATATTTTACATAATCACAAACTGCGATTCCCCAGGCCAATATGTAATTTTATAACATTTAATTATTTTTATATGTTCGTGTTTAATACGTATACTATACAAAAACATGAAAAAATATGTTTTATAAGCACTTAGGCATAACGCTGATGGCTCGTGGCACTCCATAATAAAATTTATAAGGAGAGGCCGCAAGACATGAAGGTAATATCTCATGTAGTCAGTGGCGGATTTAGCAATTTAGTCCGCGGGTCAAGGGGAACCGATAACTCCTAGGCTATATACGTACTCCTTATTGATGTGCTTGCACTTTGTCGTTAAAGAATATAACCTATTGTTGAGTATTACGGCAATTGCATACAAACTATATAAAGTTCATTATCCCCTTGTTCTGGCTAAAAAAAAGTGCCACATTCTCACAACACGTGTGTCGAGTATCAGCAACGCGACGACAGAGCCTGTCGCGCGTCTTCGACACACGAGGTCGCGTAATCTGCGAAGGGCTTAACTCTCGTCGTACCTCTTCCAGAAACAGTGTGAGAGTACTAGTTTTAATGAGTTTCCGATGACCGATTTTCAGTCTGCCTTAGTAGGATACCAATATTTTAAATCACGATTTACAGAAAACCACGTTTTTGGTTATCCCCATATATAATATATAAAAATGATACTGTATATTGCATAATATGATGATAATACAAAAATATTCAAAATGATTTTGCAAAGTCTTTCCTATACTAGAAACATTGCAAGGAAAATGGACACTGTATGTGGAACTTTCAATCTTCATCACTAAGTGCATTTAATTACTGACAAGACCGGCAACACACAATTTGTTTAAAATCACTGTAGGTCCAACAATCTTAGCGAAGTATTGAGCACGTGAAAGATAAATGTTTGCAGCGACATATGAACAACATCAAACTGTTCGATTCCAATGTGCACATTCACAAGAATACGGCTTTACACCCGAATGCCCTATTGTATTCGGAACAAAATGGATATAACACCTGTATGTCTTCCTACTAATATGTCAAGTTCGTACCTCAAATTCAACAGTGTATTTCCCTTCAGGAAATGGAGATTGATGCTGTTATCTTCATTCATCATTGCATGAACTGAGTTGATTTTGAGTTTAACGTCCCTTTCAGCAGTGAGGCTATATGAGTCGAGGACCTACTGATTAACGTAGAATCCGAACCACATGAGCTCCCGCCTTAAATCGAACGCGGGTCTCCCACGCCAAAGGCATATACGTTTACCGCTTAGCCACGAAAGGAGCTCTCGTTCATAATTTGAGCCGAGTAGGAAGCTGCCTGAGACAACTGATAGGAATCTGTAAAAATAATTTTATGTCTCTTTCTGTCATATCCGGAAAGTCCAAGATGTCCGCCGATGTGATTTCTGCGAAAGAGCGTGTACACCTGTCGCAATCTTGCTCTTCTAATCCTAATGTGTTCTCTGCGATGTGCTGTCGTTCCATTTGTTGAACTTCCTCGTCGATGCCATCGTCAAATTTAAGACGATTACCGAAAGTATTCTGTAGAAAAAAGAAACTATCCGGCGGAGCAATCCAATTTGAAGAAGCAACTTGTTGTCCAGTTAGTAACGTAGAAGACAATACTTCTCCAAGAATACCATGAATGGTCTCAACAACCCAGCGAATTTTTTGTAACATGGCAGGAAAAGTTCGTCTCAGACTAGCCAATTGCCTGTGCTTATCTTTCTGTGTAGGCATTAAAACTATAAGTTCTCTTTCTTACAAATATTCAGTTGTATCTCAAAAGCCATGATTCGCACAATAAATATCACCTTGTGTCATGAGAATTGCTAGCCCATTTGGATCTTCAAACACATATTTTATTATTGCTGCGTCATTTGTAATTGCAGTATATGTCCCCAGTATACATGCTGTCCTATTAATGCGTACAAAAAAATTTAAGGGTAGATAGCTGATGTCAAACCAAGAAAAAAAGTCCTTTGCAACTTTGGCCAAAAGTTAATAGTTTCGGAGATATAGGTGCCGAAAGTGTGGGAAAATGAACTTTAGAGCTATAGCTATATCTTCACTATCCTAAACGATAGACCAAAGGCGGTATGGTCAAGTCAAAGACATCGAATGTACTCTATCCAAAAATGCTTACGCCGCAATCGTGAAACCCGCAATTATCTTGAGAAAGATATGTCTAAATTAGCGTGGTTCGAAGACTATAAAAACATCAAATAGTAATTCATTGTCGGCAATGTGATATCTTCATCGAATTCAATATGGCGCAGGAATTTTGCAATTAGCTATGTGGGGTTGTAACTTATTTGCAACATCAGTAAGAGAGAAAAACACATGCTTTAGTTACCATAAATGAAAGAGGCGGGCTATTCGAGGTGAATAGCAGCAGCACAGTGTGTGTTTACCTGCAATAGGAATTGGCGTGGGAACACGAATGAAAAGAGGGTGCAGTAACCAAAAACATAGGGAATATGAGATACTGCTAAAAAGAACATGTACATGAACGCCGTAGTAAATATAAAAATGAAAAAAAAATGTGTATCCAGTATTTGGAAAATCAAATGAAATAAATAGGGATAGATTATAGCTGCATTATACTCATCATAAGCAGGTCTTATTTGCCAAATTGCTGTTCCATGTTCAATATCTGGTTAGTCGTTCCTGTGTATGTTCCCAATATGTCCTCCACCAACTCGCTCACACGCATGGGCACGACGCAGCAATGACCGACGAAAATTATCGAGTACTTCGGGTGTATCACGAATCGACTGGAAAGTAGCCTGGATACGTTGTTTCAGGTCGTCTATATCATGAATTTCCCTTGGGTAAACTAGTTCCTTAACATGTCCCCAGAAATAAAAATCCAATGGATTTAAATCGAGAGAACGAGCAGGCCATGCATATCGACTACACGTTCCTATCCATCTGCTTGGAAATTCAACATCAAGATGTTCGCGAACTTGCCTCTGAAAATGAGGAGGAGCCCCATCGCGCGTGAACCACATGGAACGTCTTACTTCCGGAGATACATCCTCTAGAAGTTGTCGAAGTTCATGATGCAGAAAATTGAGATACAGCTCGCCAGCTAAACGCCCTGGAAAGAAATATGGCCCTAAAAGTTGGTTTTCGATTATGCCTGCCCACACGTTTACGCTAAATTGTCTCTGGTGGCGGCCTACGACAATTTGATGCGGATATTCCTCGGCCCAGAAATGGCGATTGTGTAGGTTTACGACGCCATTTATCGTAAAACCAGCTTCATATGTGACAAGAATGAAGAATGGAAACATTGGGTTGCGCGTGCACTTCCTCAGTATCAATCGACAAAATCTTCGTCGTGGGGAATAGTCTCTCATTTCAAGAGCATGTACACGTTGTAAATGCCACGGATATAACAGCTGTTCACGAAACAAACGGCAAATAATATTTTGGGATACGCCTACTGTTGTAGCTGCTTGACATGTGATGATTTCTGGTTGCCGTGCTACTTGGTTAAGAATCCTTCCCTCGTCTGCAGGTCGAAGCACTTCATGTGGTTTTCCACGATCCGCGTTTCCACGGAAACTACCTGTTTTCCTGAGACTTTTATCAATGGAAAAAAATATCCGATCATTTGGAACCCGACGATTTGGGAACGTTTCACAGTGTAAGCGTTGTGCTGCCAACGAGTTACCTTCAGCACGTCCATAAATTAGGTGCATATCGGCTAGCTAACAAAACGAGTACTAATTCATCTTTTAGCACTGAATCGTCACTACCATTTCGTTAGAATCACAAAATTTAAATAGTACACCACTCACGCAATGAAAACCAGAGCTCTGCACTGTAATCGGACCAAAATGTTACTTATTATAGGAGCAGATGATTCAGTTAGTGTTAGGCACATTTTGTGTTTCGCGTCGTTAAAGATAGCCTATTTTACTAATGTCTTACTAACATACAGATCTTCTGTTCTAGGCGCGTGTAACAACAGTATACGACGATTGCAATCTGTTTCTTTCAGAACAAATTCTGCCACCTCGTTCTTCTTGTAAGTTGAACGTCACAGGTTAAATGCTGGTGTACTCGAATCCAACAAAAGTGAAAAGAGGTCTAAGACACTACCCCAATTAAACACACTTACACATTTGTGAGACTCCCGCGTGGTTGAGTATTAGTCTGTGTAATTAAAATGTTTACGTCACTTGACTTCCAACCACAGAGCCCCGTATTCGAATCTTTGCTGGAACAGACACTCTCTCTGTGTGTATAAGGTTGCGTGTAATGGTAGTAAGCAAAAAGAAGCTGTGATTATTATTATTATTATTATTATTATTATTATTATTATTATTATTATTATTATTATTATTATTATTATTATTATTATTTCACAATTTCGTCAGTTTCGTTGCCTTTCCCAGCCAGATTTTTCAATAACTACATTCCAAGCAAATGAGTGTTTTAGGAAAGATGTTCTCATATCAATACTTGCTTTCCTTGCTTTTTCTTCTTCGAACAAAATCAATTGGTATTTGGTGCCACTATCTTTTGGATTGCCTAGACGATTTCTCTCTCTGCATATGAAGAAAGCAAGCTTCCTTTCTATTTCCATCCACCTATTAGTTACATCGACCACAGTTTAATGTTATTTTGGTTCATCTGTACAACAGCCGGCCCGCGGGTCATATGCGGCGACCTTCCGGCCCGCAGGTCAGTTATTGAAAACAATAATTATTATAATTTTTCTTTTTTTACAAAACATGTTAAGGGTGAACTGGAAAGATTCCATCTATCACAGTGCGAAACGTGGTAACGCCCTGAAGACAAGCACTTGGCAAGTGCAGGTACTTGGGGGAAATTTCCCTCAGTATAAGGATTGTTAAATGTATCGACAAAGTTCTAAATACATTATTCTGCTCCTCTTTAGTGAGTAAATACAGTATTTTGCTTACCAGTATAACAGTTGTTTTGTGTTTTTGTGATGTAAATTACGATGAACATGTTCCATCATTTAATACTATACTATTCAATTGTCGTAAAAATGATATACCTACAGTGAGGCCCTCGACGCCATTTAGTGCTCTGTGATTGGCCCACCCACTGTTTCAAGTTGCACACCCTTGCTCTACAACTTGCATGCTGATTAGTATGCACTTTTCCTCATGTTCTTTTTAGTAGTTTCTCATAATTCCCTATGTTTTTGGTTACTGCACCCTCTTTTCATTCATGTCCCCACGCCAATTCCTATTGTAGGTAAACATACGCTGTGCTGCTGCTATTCACCTCGAATGGCCCGCCTCTTTCATTTATGGCAATTAAAGCATGTGTTTTTAGCTCTTGCTGACGTTGCAGTTATGCAAACTCACATAGCTAATTGCAAAATTCCTGCGCCATATTGAATTCGATGAAGATATCACATTGTCGACAATGAATTACTGTTTTTATAGTCTTCGAACTACGCTAATTTAGATCTCTCTTTCTTAAGAGAATTGCGGGTTTCACGATTGCGGCGTAAGCATTTTTAGATATAGTACATTGGATGTCTTTGACTTGACCATACCGCCTTTGGTCTATCGTTTAGGATAGTGAAGATATACAAATGGTGATCAGAAAAATGGAAACACCTGTAATTGGCAACACGTCAGATGTATGGGTTGGCAGTGGTGTCGTGGCGCCCGCAGCGCCGGATTGCTGGTGGTGGTGTGTTAGGTCGGTCTCCATACTACGTCAGGCGCAGTGGAACAGCAGTGTCCAGTGGCTGCAGCAGACGGAGGTAGTGTAAAATGGGAAACCTCTCAGATTTTCAAAGAGGGCAAATTGTTGGTGCGCGGTTATGTGGAGTAAGTGCGGCGGCAGTGGCTACTGTGTTAGATGTGTTGCGTGAGACAGTGTCGAAGGTGATGACGGCCTACACAACACTCGGGAAAACCACATCGGGAAAGCGGAACAGTGGGCGGAAGAAAATCATAAGTGACACGTCACGCCGGGTATTAAAGCGCATTGTCACGCAGAACCGTCGTGCCACTGCGGAGCAAGTGACGGAGGAATTCAATCAGCACTTCCCCCACCCTGTTTCGACAATCACAGTCCGCCGCGAATTACATGACATGAACTTACGGGGTCGTGTTGCACGGGCCAAACCGCTCATCAGGGACCATAACGCTTTCGCACGCCGCAAATGCTGCCGCGACCATGCAACTTGGACCGTTGAGGACTGGAAACGTGTGATATGGTCGGATGAGTCATCCTTCACCCTATTCTCAACCACGGGCCGTGTTTATGTGTGGAGAACGCCCAAAGAAGCTTATGATCTTCAGTGTCTCCACCCAACTGTGAAACATGGCGGCGGCTCGGTGATGCTGTGGGCCGCCATATCATGGTTTTCATTGGGTCCTGTGGTCACACTTAGCGGACGAATCACTGCCAACGATTATGTAGCAATTTTAGAAGACCACTTGCATCCTATGGTCCGGATGTTGTTCCCGGACAATGACGCCATTTTCCAGGATGATAATGCACCCATTCACACAGCTGGTGTTGTTGTAGCGTGGTTGAGGAACATCGGGATGAAGTTCAACATCTCCTCTGGCCCGCCCAATCCCCAGATCTCAACATAATTGAACATCTGTGGTCCGTCTTGGAAACACGACTCCGGCAACGATTTCTGCCTCCATCCTCTCTCACAGAATTGGCCGATGCCCTGCACGAGGAATGGTGTAAAATTCCACTTGCTACCATTCATGACTTCTATGCCTCCATCTCGCGTCGCATCAAGGCTGTTCTAAAGGCGAAAGGTGGCCCGACACCATATTAATCTGGTAAGTTGCAATTTCGTTCAGGTGTTTCCATTTTTCTGATCACCATCTGTGTATCTCTAAAGTTCATTTGCCCACACTTTCGACACCCTATATCTCCGAAACTATGGACTTTTGGCCAAAGTTGCAGAGGACATTTTTCTTGGTTTGACATCAGCTATCTACCTTTATTTTTTTTTGTACGCACTAATAGGTCACCCTGTATATACAATATAACCAGTTGCAGTATAAATAAGGAAATGGCTTACATAGAGGCAACTATTTTTGTCCAGGGTACGATTTTCAGTTATACTCATTATTCAACTTATTGCCGTGTCTAATATATCTTCCATCAAATTTTAGTACCAAATTGTCAACCGCAGTGAAGTTTCATTGCCACAATAGCTTTTTCAATTGTTATGAGCTCTTCTTGCGAAAAGGTCGTAACTCCGAATTTACAGGATAAGAAAATTCTTTTCGAAGGACGTCGTGACGGATGCACACATATCCGGAACTTGCTGCTCCCTTTCCAGTTCTAGAATTGCAGCACTAACACCATTCGACTTGTCAGTGCAGAGTTTAAGCAAAAACGTAACAGTAGTTAAATGACAGTCCGATTATGAATGGAACTAGAGCTATCACGCTGCTCCTGGAAGAGGTACGATTATGAGATTTATATTCCAACGTAGAACCATTCATGACGAGTCAGAAACTCAAACTCAACCATTTTTGACTTCTGACAATATTCGTACCGGCTAAAACACTTATGGCATAATGAGGGTTGCATATATTCCAGGCATATCTGATTTTGATTTTCCTCATTTTACATTAAGTTGCACCGCGAGTATCAAAGCATGGTCAAAATAAACTATTGGTGGGTTGGTGATGCTTTTATGATAGAAAATAGGTGGTCACTCAAACATAAATAAAAAATATTTGAATTCGAATATTTTTGACGTACTTTTCGCTAGAAATTTGAAGGATGAAATACATTGTTTCTTTTGTTAAGGCCTTTCAAACAAAGTATATTCATATTTGTTTCATCCTCATAATTTAAGTCGTTTCCGACATATGAACAATTTTTGATTTTCGAATTTTTAACAATAACTTCGAAATTCAATGAAATTTGAAGTTGATTTTCTGGCCTAAGTTATCTTTGAATATGAGGTACCTTTGGTATAAATATCACTGTAATCCGTGCAAGGTCACTTTTCACCGTCTTATTGGGCTATACCCTTTCAAGTTTCTTTTTCTATTTAAACTATCTAAAATATAATATTTTGTATCCCAAGAAAACGCTCATTTAAAAAACATGAAAATTTCTTCATCTCTCCTTAGACCCCTTACAAACAAAAAATATTCACTTTTAGCAATTTTACTGTCGGTTAGTCCCGGAGGCCTACATTACATACCAAATTTCGTCATGCTAATTCTGCCGGAAGTGTCTAAACATTTTGGAGTGTAGAAGATGTCCCATGGGAAAGATTTTTTGGTTCCCTATAAAACCACTCTAAATTTGGAAATTTTTAAAGTGGTTTTGTTAAATAATTCTATAGAAAACATACAATCATACCAAATTTCTAGTCTTTATTCCAATTCCAAATACCTAAAAGATCAGTTTATGGGTCCAAAGAAAGCCCATTTAAATAACATGGGGAATTTCTTCATCTCCCCTTCACACCCACTAAAACATAAAAGTATTCACTTTTGGCAATCTTTCTATCGGTTTCAAGTTTCAATCATATCAAAGTTTCAATCATATCGAATTTAATCATTAACTCTACAGGAAGCGCCCAATAATTTTGGAGTGTAAAAGATGTCTCATATAAATAATATGGGAAAGTTTTATTTAGTTCCCCATCAAACGACTATAAAGTAGGAAATTTTTATTTTTAGGGTTTTTGTAAAATAATCCTATATAAAGCACACAAGCATACCACATTTGTAATTTTTATTCCAATTCCAAGTACCTAAACCATTTGATTATAGGTCCAAAAAACCTCTTGAAACAACATAGGGAATTTCTTCATCCCACCTTTGAGTCCAAAAGATTAAAAAAAATCATTTTTGCCAATTTTCCTGTAGGTTACACCCGTAAAGTTACAATCTTGCCAAAATTCAACTTTCCACAATATCAAGTATCTCTTTGTTTTATCCCAGTCAGTTCATGTAGTTTTATAGTTAGGACAAGCATTAGCCTACCTTCTATTACGTTTGCTACGGTTATCCACAACAGCAAACAATCGTACAGGAAGCACATAATTGAATATAAACAGTTTGTATTTATATTATTAATAAGCGTGTAAGAAATTATCGTCCTGCTATTTTTTAAAAGATAAAAATATGATTAACCTAGTGATAAAAGTAGCCTGGTGGTTACAAAGTTGAATTTATGCCCGTGTACGAGTCCCGAGTTTAATGCCCAGCCAGGATCAGTGACGTAACTAGGGGAGGCAAACGGTGCTTGTGCCCTGGGCCCAGATTGGGAGGGCACAAAATTGGGCAAATATTTGAGGGAACGTTTTGGTTGGTTGGTCATGGGGGCACTAAGGCAAATTCTAGCCCGAGCGACAAATAGCCTAGTTACTTCGCTGGCCGGGGTAACCAATTTTGGACGTTTACGCACAGTGGTTTTATTCTAATATTTTAACAAACCGGTTATATATATATATATATATATATATATATATATATATATATATATATATATATATATATATATATATATATATACATACCGGGTGCACCAATTATAATGTCCCACCTTTATAACAGAGAAACCAAGAGAGACAGAGGTACGAAACTTTGCACAAAGCAACTACAGCAAGGGAACATCTATCCATATATTGCGTAACATCACCAGGTGAACAGTGTTGCCAACACAATATAAAGTTATGATTTTTTAAATGGAATGACCTAAATTTAATTTCATAATTCAAATCAGCAATGAAATCAAAGACGAAAGAGATGACACTCGTAGATCAGTGTTGCATACTTTTTGAGAAATAACGTTAAACATGTGTCAAATTTAAATGCCTTTAACACGCACAAGGATTGAAGTAGAAACTATTTGTGCATATTAAATGAAATACTGGGAAGAACTCTTTAAAATGACTTCAAGTTTAGCAGAATCAGTTAAACAGTGTTGCCACAACAGAAGAGAGAAAAGATGAATTTGGAAATAGTGCAATAACTTGGAAAAGGTCCCTAGCACAGTATGGTTTAAAATTCATAGAGCAAATCAGTATGTCATAAGGAGCATTTTCACGTTTATTTGAGATCGATAAGTCAAATACTAACCGAAATATTCGGTACTTTGTAAAAGCTGAGAATTTTGTGCTGTACAAGATGGTAACGCTGTTCCAAAATTCCCTTTTATCCCTCTGCGTTGGAGAAATCGTGAAGAAATGATTAAAATGAGATAAAACATTAATGAATGGACATACAATAAAATGAAACCCATTTGAGTTTTTGAAGGGACTAATTAAACGTAATTTGGATATAAATTGTTTTTGAGTTAGTAATACGAATTCACGTTTGAACAAGATGGTAGAAATACGTTTACGAGAGTCACCTAATAGGAATTTCGTGCAGTGAATATATTTATTTTCGTACAACTTTAGCGGAGTAATATCGAAACAATTCAATATTATCTGCAAATATTACCGACTTGTTATCATTTCTTTTTAAAACACGAATGAATGAAATAAGTAAGAGTTTGTTGCAATTGAAGCAATACAAAGGATGTTTTGCTAGCACAATTTCTTTGGCTGTGTTGTAGCTGGTGGATGTAACCAAGATAATTACTCACTTCCTTCGTTTCCACGTCTAAGGGGATCATTCGGAAGCAGTGTTCAAGAAATTGTACATACAAGAAATGTAAGAAGTCATTATAACTGCTATGCCGATGATCACTAACAATCTCACATTACCCATTAGGTCATGAAACAAATTTCTTTGTATGGTATGCATTGTACATATGAACTCTCACTTACGAACTTAAAATTTTAAAGTCATTGGCCCTAACTGAGAATTTTGTTTATTTATTATTATTTTGCTACCATATTACAAATCTCTGCAAAGGTTAGCTGTATGAATTGTAGCCTATATGCCCCAATGAAATAGGCATTTTTCTAGAAATACATAATTATATGTACCATAAAATTCGTGTATTTTTTAAACTTCTACTTGTCAACTGCCACCAACTTGTCAAACTGCACGTTATCTTCTGTACTTGTCAGTTCATTTATTGAATGTGTAGTTACAATTCAACGAATAAGTTTGAAACGAGCTACTGCCTTTCATGTGAAGCTCGATATAATGTTTTAAGCACATATTTAGGAATATTTCTCGTGCACCTTTACTTTTGACGCACCACTCGAAATAGTTGTTCAAAAAATTACAATACTTTTACAAATTCCTTCTTGTTGTTTACTAAATTATTTGCGCTGGCCGGCATGGAAACATGTCAATTGGCATAGTTAAATTTCAAAGGGACCATCATAATCATTTGATGAAAAATTAAAATTCTTCTAGGATTTGCGTGTAAATACGTCCCAGGTGTATGCATAAAAACTGCAATGCAAAAAACAAGAAACAACCTGTGCTAGTAGGCAAGTGAAAAGGACGAATCCTACCTAAGTGAGTCACGGCATAGAGATGCTGGAGGGCGCGAGCTCTAGAGAGGGGGTTCGTCAGCGAAGGTTGGTATATGCAAAAATGAGGATAATAAAAACGAGTGGATTTGGCAATGATATGAGGTTTAATAATACTTGTCACGGTTTCACACTTATAGCGTTCCACTTGTTAATACAACTTTTGTACACTGTGCACAAATAGAGCACCGGTGGAAAGTAGTTTCTAATACAACCATAATTTATATGCACTCACTTATTTTATCCGTAGTAAAGTAATTGTAAGGATTTTACACTATACTCGGCGTCACCCGAATTAGCGTGTGGCATCAAGCAATAAACTCACAGTGCGCTGTTACTAAACCTTCAGGGAGGAATGTAATCATTTATAATTAATTTTGTTCGTATTTGTAGACAATTATGAATGATTAGGTTCCTCCCTGAATGTATAGTAACAGCGCACTGCGAGCTTGTTGGCTGATGCCACACGCCAATTCGAGGGACTCAAACTATAGTAACCTACACTTGTAAACATAAAATACAGATGCATTACGTTGTATTTAACTCTATCCCTTGCAGAAAATTGTTCTTTATAAGTATGTCTTTTCATGCGAAGTACGGAATTTTACCTGTAAATTTTTCAAAATTTGGTGCGCCAAAAGTAAACCAGTACCATATATACTATAAATTCAAAGCTAAATAAATGGATCAAAATGGAAGTAGTAAGACTGGCGTAATGTACTATACACAGGCTCACGCACAACAATACTTGATATGTTTAACTTTTGTAATATAGTGCTGTTGGGATTACTAAAAATTAGGTTTTTCCTTTCTTTTTGTCCTTGAACATAAAATATGAGTTAGGATACGTAGGTTGGCTTTGGTTAGCTTAGTTTAGTATCAGGAGCGTCATTTCAGATTTTGCTTGGGGGGGGGGGCAAAACCCCTCGATATAACTAAAATTTCGCATTATCACTCATTTACTACTACTCTGTTGATAAAATCTATATAAATCTCAAACTCAGGGGGGGGGAAATGCTCCTCCCTGCCTCCCCCAAATGACGTCCCTGTTTAGTATACATTTGGTAAACTCCTATGATACTGCAGCAAACGAAAAAAATTGTAAATTGTTCATTAATATCACAAAAATCACAGCTTCAAGTTTTCTCCTACATACACAGCTGCTTGGTCGTAATTAATGAATGTCTTAAAATGTTTTATACGGCTTCATTCTGCAGTATATTGTGTTTACGAAATGTTAGTTTGGCTTTTCTTTGCAATACTCGGCATGCAATTATAATTATTTATTGCATTATTTGCGTTCGTTTGCGACCCGCAGATTTTTCGAACATTATTACAAAATTAGACTCATATACTGTTATTTAGCGTGGCACTTAAACTGTTATTTGTTATTGTATCAATAGTTTCTAATGTTTGCATTTAGTGTTTAGATGTACCGTTACGTACAATATTATGTCCTAGCAGCTGTTCGGAATATTTTATGCAATATATTGTGCGACAGTCATTTCAAAAGTTCTGCAGACTGAAAGATGCTATGCAAGTAAATAATTCATTGTACAAAATACCTTTACAGGCCTTCAATACAATATCCATACTTGTTTATGACAGCTTCCCAACATTTGGTAAATTCTGTATTCTGGATAGGGCACCTTGATTGTTGAGGTGTCTGATCACTCGGGTCACCTCACTGAAAGCTTCGTCAATCGAATCTAAACGTTTTCCACAGAGTGGTTCTTTTAATTTGGGGGAACAACTCAAAGTCTGTCAGGTTCAAATTAGGACTATATTGGGAAGGGAAGTATTTCACATCCATACTTGTTAAGTGTCACCCTTACTTGTAGAGCAGTATGCGGCCTTGCATTATCATTCAGAATGAGGACAACAGCTGCAAGCATGTCAGGATTTCTTTCAATAATTTTCGGGCGCAAAACATTTTGCAGAAACAGCTTGTAGTATGCGTCTGATATAGACGTCCCCTGTATCACTCTATTGTAGCCATCTCTCCATTCGTATCATACGCGAATATCATCGTGAGTTAAACGTTTGATTGATGCCATCGGAATTTTTTCGGTCGTGAAGAGTCTGAACTGTTTTATTGTGACGACTGAAACTTCAGCTCTCGTTCAAATTCTCGTATCCAGATTTCATCAATTGCAACAGTCGTTTGGAAAAACGTATCTCCTTCTGTTTGATAACGTTGAAGCAATTTTTCTGGGAATCTTTTGCAACATGCTTTCTGCTCTTTACTTAGATCATGCGGAACCCATCTCATGTTCATCTTCAGCTTCTCAGTAATGATTATGTAAAGTGAAATGACAAACATTTTGGCCTCATATGCAATTTTCTTACATGTTTTCGTCAACCCTCTCTCAAAATGTCATTTACAATAAACTCATGGGTGTAGTCTGTTGCAGTCAAGGACGTTATAAAATAGAGGATCTGCCCATACATATCTTCAAGATATGAACTGAATGAAAAAAAATAAACAACCGAGCATCATCTGAGCCGGTGTAACGGTTCAGTTTTACCCCCTGCCATGTTATTCATACTAGCGTACATAGGTAAAAGTTTACTACATATATGACACTTACATCCCTCTCTAAAACCAACAACAAAATTTTACCTCCCCCAACAATTCCAACAATGAGAAACACAAGGGGGGTAAAACTGTCCCGGGAAATTTTTACCCCCCTGCCATATATTCATACTAGCGTACACAGGTAAAAAGTTTACTACGTATATGGCACCGCCATCCCTCACTAAAACCAACAACAAAATTTCACCTCTCCAACAATTCCAACAATGAGAAACACAAGGGGGGTAAAACTGTCCCCGGAAATTTTTACCCCCCTGCCATATTATTCATACTAGCATACATAAGTAAAAGTTTACTACATATATGACACCTACATCCGTCACTAAAACCAACAAGAAAATTTCACCTCCCCCAACAATTCCAACAATGAGAAACACAAGGGAGGTAAAACTGTCCCGGGAAATTTTTATCCCCTTACCATATTATTCATACTAGCGTACATAGGTATAAGTCTACTACATACATGACAGTGGGGAAGGTGAAATTTTGTTGTTGGTTTTAGTGAGAGATGTAGGTGTCATATATGTAGTAAACTTTTACCTATGTACGCTAGTATGAATAATATGGCAGGGGGTAAAAATTATCCCGGGACAGTTTTACCCCCTTGTGTTTCTCATTGTTGGAATTGCTGGGGGAGGTGAAATTTTGTTGTTGCTTTTAGAGAGAGATGTAGGTGTCATATATGTAATAAACTTTTACCTATGTACGCTAGTATGAATAATATGGCAGGGGGGTAAACATTTTCCGGGACAGTTTTACCCCCCCTTGTGTTTCTCATTGTTGGAATTGTTGGGGGAGGTGTCATTTTGTTGTTTGTTTTAGTGAGGGATGTAGGTGTCATATATGTAGTAATCTTTTACCTATGTACGCTAGTATGAATAATATGGCAGGTGGGTAAAAATTTCCCGGGACAGTTTTACCCCCCTTGTGTTTCTCATTGTTGGAATTGTTGGGGGAGGTAAAATTTTGTTGTTAGTTTTAGTGAGGGATGTAAGTGTCATATATGTAGTAAACTTTTACCTATGTACGCTAGTATGAATAATATGGCAGGGGGGTAAAAATTTCCCGGGGGGTAAAACTGAACCGTTACACCGGCACGTCTGATTGGCTACTCTCGTTTCCACCATGATTGTTGGCTCAAAACATTGTGATCTTAGTGTTGCGAAGTGGGCAGAGTAGGTGTGGCGATGCTGTGACGTTTGGCTTCACGATTTTGTTGTATGGGCAGATCCTCTATTTTATAACATCCTTGCTTGCAGTCGATGGTCTTTCACTACTTGGGGTTTCCGCATTGCTTACACGGCCTTCACGGAAACGAGCTGAGCACAGTAATACAGTTCTATGATCCACTACACTATTTCGACAAACCTCCCGCAAAGTATTGTAAAATTTCAGTTTGATTCTTTCCATATAGAGTTTTGATTTTGTATTAGAACGCTTATCGTCATGTGTAACACAACCTCAGTTAGGTTCACCACTGAATTTTTCAACACACTTTCGCAAACCACAAAACAGAAACAATCGTCAAGTCCAAACTCTGACCCACAACTAACCTAAAAGTGACTCA
This sequence comes from Thermobia domestica, assembly GCF_964235325.1. Classification (NCBI taxonomy): domain Eukaryota; kingdom Metazoa; phylum Arthropoda; class Insecta; order Zygentoma; family Lepismatidae; genus Thermobia; species Thermobia domestica. The sequence continues at coordinate 107,190,161 of NC_137459.1, read as the reverse complement.
AATGGTTGTGCATAGGCTGTGTGCAAGACTTTTGAAATGGCTCTCGTACTTATACCTGTACCCTCTCACTTTGTAACAGTTTGCGTCAAGACAAAGCGGAAATAAGCATTTCGGTTTTACTTTCACGTGGTGACGTGTTTGTTTTCTGCGGACACAGTCCCACGTTTGCTTATCCTGAGCTCCAAGAATATGTTACATCATAATTACTACGTAGCACAGGATGGTGCTTCTTTCTCTCCCTTGTCTTCTTTTCGCGCATACACACAGTCGCTGATATGCCTCCTCCATACGGACAAAAGCCCGTGTGAGTTTCCAACTTGGTACTCTTCAAATAGATGAAACGATTTGAAGTTTGTACGTATTTTTTCGAGAATAATCACTTATCAGACATATCATTTTGCAGTGTATCATAAATCTGTATTCAATTATTGTTAAGCATTGTACAAAAAGCAAAAGATTTTGATTGGATTATAATAGGAAAATTGTGTGGTTATGCCTTCTTAAAGTTAAACTGCGAGGGCAAGGTTGCTCGGTGGTGAGGGGTGGTAGGGGCTTGCCTATGGTGCGTGGGGTCCCTGATACGATTTCCGATCCAGTAAGTTTGTGGTGGATAACATCGTGTTCATGGGGTTGTCGGGTACTTTCGCTTTCTCTCACATTCTGATACCATTAATTCTTGTATCATCATTCACTTGCCTTTATCATTGTATTATTGTCCCCCTTAACCTAAATGGCATAATCGTGTGACGTTATACCGAAAGTTACCTGTGCTAAGGAATACAATGTCGCATATAATTTGCAGAAGTTTTATGGAATACTCTTTACACAGTATGTTACACTATTTTGTTTACAAGCATTTCCACCTTTGCTAACGCGCCTGGTCCCTATAGACACCTTGAGTTTCCACTAGTTCCGCCCTGCCCTGACTTGGTTATATACTTCCTTGCTTTTTGTGGCCATCCAGCACAGATTTGATCATGTTTTTTTTTCACTGTACTCGTTTACTCATCAGCTCAATACGGATCAAAACGTTCATGGACCCATCAGGTTCTCCGTTTCTTAACTGATCAGATACATTTCTTGTTTTTAATGGCCACCTAACAAGGTTGTTTGGTGTTTGTTCCACTGTAGTTTTTGTGGCATATTTCTACGTGCTGTACTTAAAAAAAATATTAGTGCTTAATTTCGTGGTGAATGAAATACAAAATAAGTTTGTGGCCATCCAGCACAGATTTGATCATGTTTTTTTTTTTCACTGTACTCGTTTACTCATCAGCTCAATACGGATCAAAACGTTCATGGATCCATCAGGTTCTCCGTTTCTTAACTGATCAGATACATTTCTTGTTTTTAATGGCCACCTAACAAGGTTGTTTGGTGTTTGTTCCACTGTAGTTTTTGTGGCATATTTCTACGTGCTGTACTTAAAAAAAATATTAGTACTTAATTTCGTGGTGAATGAAATACAAAATAAGTTGTGTATGTTTCCCTAAATTTGGACAGTACGTATAAACATTGGATGATCTGAAAAATTTTGCTACCATTTAGCAGAACTTAGCCTATGTATTTTCAATTAAAATTTGACAATTATTAATATCTACGTTTTATTGTCTTTTCTAACTTATTTTCAGTAGAAAGGAATTAAATTAAAGAAATATATATTTATGATTATCAAGAAACAATTATTCGTAACATACATTACAAAATTTATGAAACAGAAAAAATATTCTTTTTCCTTATTGTAAATAGTTTGCTTTACTTCGACATATCACAGAATATAACTTGTGTCACAGATTTCTATTTTATTATTTCTCCAACGCAGAGGGATAAAAGGGAATTTTAGAACAGCGTTACCATCTTGTACAGCACAAAATTCTCAGCTTTTACAAAGTACCGAATATTTCGGTTAGTACTTGACTTATCGATCTCAAATAAACGTGAAAATGCTCCTTATGACATACTGATTTGCTCTATGAATTTTAAACCATACTGTGCTAGGGACCTTTTCCAAGTTATTGCACTATTTCCAAATTCATCTTTTCTCTTTTCTGTTGTGGCAACACTGTTTAACTGATCCTTCTAAACTTGAAGTCATTTTAAAGAGTTCTTCCCAGTATTTCATTTAATGTGCACAAATAGTTTCTACTTCAATCCTTGTGTGTGTTAAATGCATTTAAATTTGACAAATGTTTAACGTTATTTCTCAAAAAGTATGCAACACTGATCTGCGAGTGTCATCTCTTTCGTCTTTGATTTCATTGCTGATTCGAATTATGAAATTAAATTTAGGTCATTCCATTTAAAAAATCATAACTTTATATTGTGTTGGCAACACTGTTCACCTGGTGATGTTACGCAATATATGGATAGATGTTCCCTTGCTGTAGTTGCTTTGTGCAAAGTTTCGTACCTCTGTCTCTCTTGGTTTCTCTGTTATAAAGGTGGGACATTATAAATGGTGCACCCGGTATACATACACTAGGGATTTACTTCATATCTTTCATTTCAAAAGTCCAGAATCCCAATCAACTCAGTGGGACATGAACGGAAGCGGCGTTATGTGCACGCGAGGTGTAGTACCAATGTGAGTGTTTGTGTACGGTGTGCTTCTTCTTGGACGAAACATGCTCAGAGCGCGGGGCCTGGGGCGGTTGCTCCATTGGCCATCCAAAAATCCACTTCTGGCCATGAAAAGTGCTTGAATTCTTTTTCATTTTCTTAATTAGTAGGGATTAGCTCACTCCTTCTTTTAAAAAAAGGAATATGCGCAACTCCCTTATAAAAATTAATATATGTTACCTTCTTCTCCTAGAAGCGAATCCCTCCAAGCTATTAAAATGCAAAATACAGTTTAATAACTGTAAGTATTGAAGACAAAATTTAATAACACGCCATTACAGTATATTTCGGTGCCTGAAGTTATTGCATTGTGGAGCTTATTTAGCGCCCTACACTGAGAAAAAAAAATGTAGTTGGCGTACTTAAAAAGATAGGTTGTATGCATAATTCCTGTAGTCTTTGGACTTAACGTACAGCAAACGTATAATTGAAAACGCATGTTTTATAATTCTTTCTGTATAAATGTTTCATCTATACGTACTTTCCGTATGAACAATGTATGTGGTCAGGATCTCACATACAAATGGACGTATATAACATATAGTTGACGAAGGTAACATAAGTGTATGCATGTGATATACGGAAAATTGTTAGATGTCAGACATCCTGCAACGGCATGATGTAACATCTAAGGGCAGTGCCTATGTAGCATACGGATAACGTATGTTCCGTACTGATTTCTATAGTAAACAAGAGAATTTCGTATATTTGTACAATATACCGCTGTCCGGAGAACGGATTTTTCTCTGTGTAAGCTGGTGGATGTATTTTATTTACGCAATAGCTAATCTTTTCAATAGAAGTTTACGTCTACTTATAACAAAACTGGTTCTACCTATTAATCACATTAAAAGTTTATTACATATGAATTCTATTGAAATCATTTCACATTAACACTGACATAATCTCTCTTTGTTGCAGGTGATCTAAAATGGGTTACATCGGCACTGAAAGATTCTCGCTTTGTTGTAGCTGATATAAAATGTTCTGAGAAAAGCATAGAAAATGGAAATCATTCTTGAGTCAATCCATTCTAAGTAATCAAGCATGTACCGCTCGACTATCCCCCCAAAATCTAATTTTTTCATGAATGTTTATCAGAGTACTTCAATACCACGATCATTGGATTTTTTAAACATCTCGTAGTTACGAAGCGGCTACAACCATTTTGTGTTTTCTCGATTTCAGGCGTTTACGTTGTTTTGAATATCTTAGCATGTATTTGTCCTAACAAATTGAAAATTGCTGGGCGTCTCCAACTTGTGCGGAGCTAAAACTTTGATTTCTTAACATTTTTGCCTAAAACCACTTGAAAGGGGTGAAATCAGTGCCTACAGTAGCAACATTTTTGGACATTGAAGACATTTTTGGGAAGAGGAATCAACTGACGTAGATGTTTGAATTTGTGTGTGCATGTAGTACGGGGTCATAAGTTTATACACAAAAAATTGCAGACCTGTAGCTGCTCCCAAAGGCCTGAAAAAAATCGTAAAGTTGGGAAGTTACACCCTCCATTCCAAAAGAAACCGAACGTTTTAAAAAAACAAAAAAGGAATGTACATTTTGGAACAAATCATTTTTATTAATCAATGTATTCCCCTTCTGCATCGATACACATATTTGCACGCTCCAACAAGTTGTCAAACGACTTCTCCATGTCCTTTATTGGAATGGTCTTTAGGACGGCGGTCGTCGCCTTCTCAATGGCATCAATCGATGCGTGCCACTTTCCTTTCATCGCCAAATGCAGTTTCGGGAACAGATAGAAATCGCACGGAGCGAGATCTGGTGAATAGGGCGGATGATGCAACCGAATAATGTGATTTTTGACCAAAAATTCAGTTACAAGTCGCGAACGATGTGATGGTGCATTATCGTCCAAAAGAGTCCAACTGCCGATTTCGCGATATTCGGGCCGAATACGACGAATTCTTGCCAGCAAACGCTTCATGAGGCCCAAGTAAAACTCTCCAGTGACTGTCTGGCCGGGCTGAACAAATTCTTTGTGGATAATTCCTTGTGAATCGTAAAAACAAATCAGCATCACCTTAACTTTTGACTTCACCAAGCGACTTTTTTTTGGGTGTTCCTTCATCGGGCGCTCTCCATTCAGCACTTTGCCGCTTTGTTTCGGGCTCATATTCAAAACACCACGTCTCGTCACCAGTTACAATCGATTTCAAGAAGTTTCGATCCTGCCGAGCACTTTTAACGATGTCTTTGCAATGCGCAATTCGATCAACTTTTTGGTCTTCGGTGAGTTTGTGTGGTACAAACCGCGAATTAACCTTCTTAAGGCCCAAAACTTCGGTCAAAATGCGGTATGCGGTTGTTTGAGGAATGCCTAATTCCATTTCAATAACTTTCACCGACGATTTTTTGTTATGTTTGATGAATTCACGCACTTTTTCGATGTTTTCTTCCGATAATCCGGTTCTGGGACGGCCTGATCTTTCGTCATCATCCAGCGTCTCTCTACCCGATTTGAATCGCCTGAACCACTCGTAAACTTGCGTACGGGATAGACACTCATCACCATATGCATTTTGTAGCATTTGGTGCGTTTCACTAAAAGTTTTACCCAGTTTAACACAAAACTCAATTGCAGCTCGTTGTTTGAAACTCATTTTCCGACCGATGTACACAACACACTGACAGTTGAAACGCAATAACTTTGTTGCCGCGGATCCAAATGTCATGACATTTATACCAGTTGTCAATGAGGGACTACGCCATCTACCGGTAAAATATTACAACAGATGGCACTAGTGGTACTATTTGTTTTCAAAAGTTCGGTTTCTTTCGGAATGGAGGGTGTATGCCAATTTGGCATATTTCACTGTCCGATATATTTAATGGACCTGGATAAAAAAAAGTTATGAAATTCTGGAAATACTTACTTCTTTAGTATGCCATAACACACCAAAGCGCGTTTTATGTTTTTGAGTAAAAGGGATAAAAGCATTAGGGAATGAATGTCATTCTCTAGGAGGTGTTTTGTTCAGAAATTCAACTGGAAAAGACGGCGCTCCACACAGCACGGTCGAAAACGTGAGCACCGAATTTCTGAATACTGGCGCTGTTGAAAATAGGCGGCGTAGTGGGCGACCAAAGACTGTTACCACTGAGGATACAGCAACAGCGGTGATAGCATCGTCTGTGGAAACTCCTAAACGCAGTAGCCTACCCGTTGTGTGTCACTGGAATGTGGAGTAAGCCAATCCTCCTGATCTGGATAATACATACCTATCAATAGCATTCTTACAAACTGCACATGCTACATAAACTTAACGAGGATGACCCTGATCACCAGTTGGAGTTCTGCATGTGGGCTACCGAAGAACAGGGACGGGATCCCTCGTTTTCCAAGGACATACTGTTCAGCGATGAGGCATACTACTTTACTTTGAAGGGGAAGGTCAATCCAGTAGCGTAGCTAGGACTTTTGTTTTGGGGTGACCTTATGGAGATATAGGGGAGACGGAGGCTATTTGAGTATAGTAAAGGAAAACGCAAATTCCCCCCCCCCCAAAAAAAAAGAAGCCAACTTTAGAGTTTAAATAATTAGTCCAAATTCTACTACATTATTATAGACCAACATATTAAGGAATAAAGAACCTGTTAAATCATGCAAATTCAGGGAACGAATTTAAAATTAAAATGACAGAATTCGAGACTACTGTCGGCGAGAACTATCTTGGCAGTGACGTCAACGCTCTCAGTTGCAAGACTACCAACTTACGCTGTTCACAAATAGTGCTTCGATGCCACACTCAACGCTTCGCACGTCACGTCGTAACTCCAGTTTAAAATAATGCTGCTAGCGAACTAGAGAGAATTTAGATAACAATGTATTTGAATTTGAATAATACTAGCACATATATATATATATATATATATGCATTGTTACGACAAAGAAAGAAAAAATAAGATTAGACCCTATATCTTTGTCGTCAAACGACAATATCTTTTCTTTCAAACAGCAGTTTTCTATTTCCACTAGATTTTTTTAAAACCTAAATCCAAACTTGCGCAGTGTTTGTTGTAATGCCCACTCACCGTCAGAACCTTTGAAGTCAATGCTTTTCTTAAGTTCGCACAATAATTTATTTAATGTGGCGACAATGCCTTCAGCATAGAAATTGTGAATTGTTCTACGAACTACTACTTCATCGAAAGAATCTAAATTTGTTTGTCTTTTCTGTGTATTTGGCCTTGCTTTACAGGGTGTTACGACGGGATGTCCAGACTTTACTCCTTCTCTTTCACAATTCGCCACACGGATCTCTCACTGACACATGTTGCTCGGGAGGTTTCATGACCACTGTCAGACTTATTATTGTTTGCTGCAAGAATAGTTGTAAACATTAAAAACAATGTCTCCTGCATCACAATGCAACGGCTTGCCTTTCTTTAAGGTACTATCACCCATTCTTATACACAAAATTTCGAGAACGAGAATAAAACAAAGGATTGACAACTTTCACCAGTCAGCACAGACTGTACAGTCCTACAGAAAGAAAACACGCGATTTTCAGTTCATTTCATTTCGCTTTTGTTTTTTAATGTGTTTGTGTGTTTTTCCTGGAAGTGCTGTTCTTATGTCCTATTGGTAAATGTTATACTTTTCGAAGCTACATTCACTAACCCCCACGCTCTGTTTCCGCGACCAGGAAACGGAAACACGTTCACATATCATCCTCTAACTCAAGGGCCGTGATAGGTAAAGACATGGGGGTTCCTTTAAAATAAACTTTGGACTTCCCTTCCCATTTCGTCCACTGCATATTTGTGTATGTCTTCAATAGAACGAAAGTTTGTATTACCTGACCAGGTTAGCAGTGCAGTTTTGGGAGGATGGCGTTGCTGTTGTGTTTACATCAGTTTCTTGGCAAGCGCGGTGGGACAAGGGAGCGGGGAGTTTCACTCTGCAGTGTATCCAATGTTTTTTAAAAGTTGCAGTTTAGATAGCCGAATCTCTTTACGCTTAGTAAAGAACACCGTAAGTTATGTGGTCGTAGTGAACCATTCCTGCAGTAATACAGATGTATTGTGAATAGTGATATATGAATGGAAATTACTAGAGACAGTCACTAGAAAATAATGAGTACACATTCTACATATCCTCTCGTCAAAAACTTCGGAACGAGTCGAATCGACCAATTTTAATTCGTTTTCTTTATTTGCCACAGAGAGCGTCTGATCCTTTGTACAATACTGAGGTTAGTTTCTTCGTAAGTTAATATGGAGTTTTTATTTATTTATTTATTTTGCTTGTTACTTAAAATGTTCTGCAAATAACTTCAATAAGTTTTGAAACTGTTCGTCTTAACTTGAACCAGGGGTTGATACAGGCTGAATGTTTGAGGGAGCGGTCGTTCGAAGTCAAATCAAGGTAAGAGTGTATTGCAATAATAATAATAATAATAATAATAATAATAATAATAATAATAATAATAATAATAATAATAATAATAATAATAATAATAATAATAATAATAAAACAAATTTAGAAAAGGAGAAGTAGCTATTGTTTGCAATTTCTAGAACAGAAATGGCCACCTGCGAGTTTGAAAGTAGACATTTTTTTTTTTTGAACAAGAACGCCAAGGTAAGTAGTTTCTTTCTATTTATTGCTTCATTTGACTTCTTCAACGTAAAACAAAAAAATTAAGGCCTACCTGTTTTAGGTTTTATTTTACATCTATAATACAAAGGTGAAAATTCTTAGGTTTTATTTTTAAAATAAAAAATATCCTATTCTGGGGGAGGGGCAATCGCCCCACTGGATCCGCCCCTGACTTGAGCATATGCATGAAGTGGTTTATTACGAACAGGACAAAAAGAACTGTGATAGATTGATTAAAAGTAATCCGGTTAGAAACACTGCTGCTTGCATTTTAGTTCCAAAACCAGCCGCCCGCACTCGTTCCCTGGTCAGGTAATAGCATGTTGAAATCTGACTGTTGTTAGAACATAATAAACATAAATGGCTAGCATAAAAAAATATTTTCCACATACTTATAATATAAAATTCAAATATAAAATAACCATATTCTTCATGAAAGTTATGCAAATATAAAAGCAAAAAAATGTAGCATTTATGTCTCCTCGAACTCCAGTTATCGTTATACAAAGATGACAAGTATATTTATCAAAAACGAATCTCCCATTTCGGTTCATTTCCTTTCGCTTTCCTGTTGTAGAGAACGGAGCGTGCTTTTAAGTTGGTAAATGTGTTCGCGCATTTTCTCTTTCCTGGGATTGGACATTGAATTGAACGAAGCGTCTGCATTAACCAGTGGGATGGCATTTGAGCAAAAGCGAAGTCTACGTCACTGCCAGGATAATTTTCGGGCACTGTAGTAAAAATCATGGGGCTATTTGGGTATTTCACTGTATCAACATTGTTTACATTAATTACATTGGTGTTCATGTATATTCTTAAATTATACCCTTTTCTAAAATATATAATTTGTAAAAAAAAAACAAACAAAAAAAAAAAAAAAACATAACTTTACTGTAAAAGAAAATAAGTGGAGCAATTCTTTAAGAAAGGGTGTTAAGGATAAGCTAAAACTCCTTCAGCGTTGCAATAATACACGACTATTAATTTTCTTATAAGTGTGTCACATAATACCTTACACGTATAGATTCATCTTAGAATGGTTTGACTCTTTCTCTTTGAAATAAACACTTGTAAAAATAAACGAGAAAAAGAGAAATCCTGACAGAATAACTTAAAAAGAAACTTAGGATAATTTGACATTTTCTACATTAATTTTCAGTAAATAAAAGAATACACAATAATGAAAACTGTAGTTCAAATTTAACTTTTAAAATATAAAAAGAACTCAATAACGAACAGTCTTGTCAATAAAAATTAAATATATAGTAAGATAAAATCAAAACGTGTACTGGAGAAAGCAAAGTGCATGAAAGTTATTTTTATACGAACTTGTGATAAATCACTAATTTCTCGAACTCCTGAAGTACGAGACAATGAAAGTTATCAAGAAATGTGTAAACTAGAGGCACTTGTTGTATACAAACTGTTTTCTCCCATAAGGTCCAATACATTTACAAGGTTGAGCAGCGAATCCATTCTTCTTTGTTCACTGATTCTTTAGAGTAATATTTCAGCTTACAGAATCCGCATGGTACATTGTTCTCGGATTCATTCTAATCATTATCGTCATCACGTGTAGCATAGGTAACACTTGAAGGCAGAGGCCTATTCTTCTTCTTGATGTTTATGGATAACTTAAGTTTCATGCAAAGCTGTTGGGCATTTTCGGGAGAAGTAAGTAGACCTGTACTTTGGTTCTTCCTCGTGGAGATACGTTTGACATTTTATGTAAGAGTGAGAAGAATTTGCATCACTGTACATCATATTATGGAATTGCTGCTCCATCATATGCTGTACAGCTCATGTACTCTTAAATATTTTTCCCAGACTGGATTTTTAAATTCGATTATCACTTGAATTTCCGAGCTCTGATGGGCTGATGTCATGAAAATACACTGCTCTATCCAGTGGTTGTAATATTGTAATACATGAGTGGTGTGAGGTGGCAAGCACATAATTTCAATGCCATGTTGCTCTCAAAATGTGAGAGCTTGTAGCGAACAGTGAGAAATATGTCCGTGCAAATTAACAAACATTTTTCCTCAGCCCTGTTTGTTTGAAAAAATTCTAGCCAGCGAACAAACAGCTCTTTATTAACGTAACCAGTATCTGATAAGGAAACTTGAGAAGCCGGTGGTAGATTGTTTACAAATTCTTCATTCATGCGGTGATCTTTAAAATAATAAATCGTGGGATGCATTGCCCAACTGCGATCCAAGCGACTATCACAGTGACATATTCATTTCTCTCAACGTAAGTACCACCCATTTTTCCATCTTCTTGGCAATGAATTTGCTTCATCCACATTGTATATACGCTGTTGTTCTTGTGTTGAGACCAATTGTTGCAGTAACAGATTTCAAGAATTTAAAATTGGACTCACTGCTTCCCTATTAACGTCCTCAGCACGAGCTCTTGAAAGTCCCTCAGGCTTTCGTAATGATAAATTTGGATGCCTTTTCATGAAAATTGAGAACCAGTCTTCACCAGCTAGTTGCCCAAAGGTTGAGGAATTTGATTTATTGTTACATATCGATGAACAGCTTTACGAATCGTTTCATGATGCAGCATAGTCCTTTTTCCTCGAGAGTCATAATTCGCAACACAAACTTCCTCCTGTTCTTCTGTCAGTATTATGGAGTGTCCTATGACTTTCTGTTTTGTACTTTGAACTGTTCCTGTATTATCACCGAAGCTAGTCTCAGCCTTTCGAACTGGGTATCAGGACATTTGCGGTACAACCAGAAAACCAGTTTTCTGGGACATTTGCGGTACTGTTCAACACTTTCTCTTACACAGTGGGACATTTGCGGTACACACCGTGGAAAGTGCACCAAAATCATCCATTTCAGCCCCGTTAATCTAAACTAGATTGAATACATTAATAAAGGAGGTGAGTATGCAGATGGAACAGCCTAATATATGTGATTCATTCTGATCGGCTGATTTTAGTAGGTTATGATATATAAGAGGAGATCACGCGGGCCACCTAATGGAAACTATCACAATAATCGAAACCACTAAGAAGAGACCATGCGCTTTTCATCATGGTTTTCAGTACACACAGTATCGAAATTTCAAGAACAGGAAGATAACTTGGAGGAAACAAATATTGTCCCTCTGATCTTCGGCCTCTTACCAGCAAGAGATAGTAAGATATATCAGAGATTTTCAGTTTGGTGAAGGCTAATATTATGATTGGAATCCGAAATTAAACAAATTACATTTCGAGCAAACCGCAATAACATATCTAAGAACACTGTTCCAGGAAACGCACATTAGTGGGTAGGGATGCACGCGAGACGAGAAGAGACGAGAAATGGAAAAGTCTCGTCTCGTCTCGTCTCGCAGCCTCTAATGTTGATCTCGTCTCGCAAATGTGAAGACTCGTCTCGCATAAAATTTTGAGTCTCATCTCGCGTCTTGTGCGAGACTTTCTCGCATGGTCTTGCAGCCTCGCATATATTCTGGGTCAAAATTTTGCAATGTGTTATTCTATGGCTGTTAATGAATTATGATGTGATATTCTGTCCGAAGGCAGGTATTTGACCTAAAACTCCCTTGGCAAGGTGAATCCATGGTGGTTTGCCATTGCTTTCCATGGGATGAATGTTCATAACATCCTAAAGAGACGAAACCTAGAGTTCAACATGCTATCCGAACTTGTGCCCCTCCACTCCAAATTAAAAGAAAAGTTGTGCTGGAATTTGATTGCTGGACCATTAATTTTCGTCAAATTAATAGCATAATTTACAGCAAAACCAGCATAAATTGTTGTTGGATCCAACATTGTTTTCCAGCTTAGAGGTCTCCAGCAACATTTTCCAGTATGCCATACGGGCACATTTTTGCCCCGAAAAAAATTCGCCGATGTAATTAGGATATAAAGGATATAACGTTTCCGTATATGTTTTTCTGAACTCATTGAACCAAACCCGGATCCTTTTACTATATCTATATGTAAATTTTTTTGTTGTCTACCCGGTTAAAGGGTTGCGCCCTTTCTTCGGGGAAGTGTTGTATTAGGAATGTTGAGGCTACAGAAATTGTGGTTGGTCTAAGGGGTTTTCCTTTATTCATTCATTATTTTAAGTAATTAACATATATACAATAGAGATTAGTTGAAACAGGTGACACAAAAACCTAATAATAATAACAAAGGTAATATGTGCATGGAGGCTATTAGAAATATATATGTAAATTTTTTTTTTTTTAATTGCTAGCGAAAGGCTAGCTACCTCTGAGAGGGTTACGCCCTCTTTTAGGGAAGTGACGTTAGGAGACAGAGGAGTATAAGGTTTGTGGTTGGTCTAAGTGCTTTAAGAGACTTTATTCATAATATTAAAGGATTTAAGGAACTTTTCGCTCCTTAACATTAGGTTTAAAGGTATACATAAATATAAATATAGACACAAAGAAATAACATATATAGCTGTTATGAAAATCAAAGTAGAAATATGAAAAGAATAATAATAACAATAAATGAGAAACATTATATAAACAATACGGGATATATAAATGTGAGAAACATAATGTGATTATTCGTGGTATTATAGCAGAATGATTAATGGTGGTGAGTGATGAGATGAGGTGCAAGCACAGGACAACACATATGAAAATATTAGCAGACAGATGCTGTTATCTTCTTGCCTAGGGGGACTCTAGGCTATGATGAGAGACGTAATGGACCCAGGTTAGTATGAAGAATTTACTGTGCGTGAAATGATGGAAAAATGAGTGGCAAATGAGCATGAGTGATGTAGTCAGTTAGCAAGAACAGGGAGGGGTCATCGGGAGGAAGCGTGTAATGGTATAATGTAAAAAGAAGAGATAATGGACTGTGAAAATACCGGGTGGGTGTGGGATGTAGTGCTATGTAGTGCATAGTCTCGAAAAGTAAAGGATGTTGGGTTTGAAAACGGCGACGTATGTATGACAGGCGAAGAGTTTCGAGGTAGTACTGCAAGGCAGGAAAAGTAATGCGCTGATAGAGTTCCTGTGTTGGGCTAGGTAATTTGATACGATAAGCTATGCGGAAGGCGTGGCGTTCAAGGATAAGAAGTTTGTGATAGAATTTTTCTGATGCGGCAATCCAAGCTGTGAAACCATATGTTAGAGTAGGGCGGAGAAAGACTTTATAAGTGTTTAAGACTGTGTGTGCTTTTAGACCCCATGTCGTTCCTGCGAGACGTTTAAGCAAATTCAGGCGATTGTAAGCTTTTGTTAAGATTGTTTTAAGGTGGGGCGTCCAGGTAAGATGTTTGTCATACGTGATGCCTAAGTAAGTGACTGTGTTTGTAGCTAGCAATGGAACGTTGTCCACATAGAGAGATAGGCAACGTGGATTTCGGCGGACTTTGGTAGTTTTCTTTGGCGGAATAAAGAGGATGGCCTGAGTTTTAGTAGCATTTATGGTAAGTTTCCAATGACGACACCAAATGCAGAAGTCAGTGATGGCTGTTTGTAAGACGTTGTTGATATGCTGGATAGATGTTCCTAGTGCCAGAAAAGCCGTGTCATCAGCATACTGAAAAGAATAGACTTTATCTGGAAGACGTGGCATGTCAGCAACGAACAGAATGTATAATAGAGGTGAAAGTGCGGATCCTTGTGGAACTCCTGAGAGTAAGAAGATCGGGTGAGACAGATGGTCGTTTATGGCACCATAAGTGAGACGCCCAGAGAGAAAGTTAAAGATAAGCCTTATGTATGCTGTAGGAAGTTGGAGCCTGAACAGTTTGTGAATAAGTCCGAGATGCCACACCTTATCGAAAGCTTTCTCGAGATCGAATAACACCAGACATGATGGTTTCACTCTGTTATAGTGTGTAGTGATAAGGCTTGTGAGTCGTAAAAGTTGATCGTTTATCGAGAAAGAAGGGCGAAAACCTGCCTGAGTGAGAGGTATGACGTTTCTGCTATTTAGATAAATATGAAGGCGTTTAACGAGGATGCGTTCGAGGATTTTACTGAATGTGCTTGTGAGCTGGATCGGTCTGTACGAAGAGATCTCTTGAGGAGGCTTTCGTGGTTTTGGGAACATAAGCGTCTTTGATGTTTTCCATGACAGAGGGAAGTAACCTGTACGTAGTATGAACGTGAAGATATTGGCGATAAGGATGAATAGTGTAGGTGGACACTCCCTGATCTGTCGATAAGTGACGTTATCAAGGCCAGGCGCTGTGTTTCGTTTATATTTGATGGTATCGGTGATCTCTTGTACAGTGATAGGTGCTGTGACAGGTTGATTGTTGGCGAGTTCATGGAGATGATTAGGTTGCAAAAGTGGAGAAGTGTCGGCTCTATCAGCAATATGGGGTGTATTCGCAGGTGGTGGTGGCGTGAAGATGCTCTGCAAATGATCTGCGAAAGCATTTGCTTTCTCCGTATCAGTGTGAGCAGCGGAGTTGCCGATCAGAATGGGGTATGGAGTTTTTGTAAACTTTCCGCATAAAGCATTAAACTTTTTCCAGTATTTGGTCGGGTGTCTGGTGTTAGACAGATTATTACAGGTTTTAACCCAACATCTAAGTTTATAGGCTTGAATGTAGTTATGCACAGTTCTCTGGAGCTGCTGATGATGGCGTAAAGCTTCAGGATTTCTAGTACGAATGTAGTCTCTATAAAGTTGGCGAGAACGTGAGATCATGGTCAGATAATGTGGGGGCAAGCGAGGTTGATAGGGGATATTTTTACTGGTAGGTATATAAAGAGTACTAGCTTCCTGTATAGTATTTGTGAGTGTATTGACCGTGGTGTAGAGCTCGTCTTCCGTAGTGGGGGATGAAAGGTGCTCGGTGTGATGAGTAAGGTAGGACCGATAAGAGACCCAGTTAGCTTTGTCAAAACGATAGGAGGTCCGGGAAGGTATTTGTAAGCGAGGGGATGCCGTAGAGTTGAGATTTATGGTGAGTTTAACAGGAGCATGATCACTACCGAGAGGATCAAGTACTGCAATGGAGCTGTGAGTTAGAAGTGTGCTAGATGTGATAACGATGTCTGGTGTTGTGTTAGACTCTGGTCGCGTAGGTTTGGGCAGATGATGAATGGTGCCAGTGGTGTTTGTGGTGATAAAAGCTTCAAAATTAGTACGAGCGTGTTGCGTACGACTGTGCATATTGAAATCTGCCATGATAATATAGTGCCGATAAGTGTTAGAAATATGCTGTACAAGGTGTAGTGGGAGGGGATGGCCAGGCCGTATATAGATAGTAGCGATGGTGATAATAAGAGATTTAAAATACACAGTGACAATGATGTGTTCCGGTAAAGCGGCAATCGAACAATCGTGTTGGCGATAAGGTAAATGCGGAGAGAAACCAACTGCTACGCCCCCATTAGCACGCTGTGCTGGCAGGACATTGTCTGCGCGTAAGATGGTATAGCCTGGTAGGCGACATGTAGTTGATTTTGTGAGGAATGTTTCATTGAGTAGAAAAACTGTAATACGTTCCTCGTGGAGCAGGGCTTCAAACAGAAGTTTGTTTTTCGAAAAGGATCGGATGTTTAAAAAGAGAAAATTTAGAGCCATGATGAAGTAGGAATTAACCGGTTTGATTGGTTGGAGATGCATGAAAATGGACGGTGTTCCCAGAATATGTTGCCGTGAAGTGAATATGAAAGGTTGCTTTGGCTGCAAGGGTGATTTGCTGTAAGATGTGTGGCCGGATAAAAGGGTGGATGTTTTGCAGTGCGAGCGTAAGAAAGGTGAGCATTTGATTTACTGTGACTGGAGTTTCGACTGTGGGCGGAGTGGTGGGAACATTGGATGTTATACGTAGCGGTACGACCAATTCAGGGTGCTGCGGCGTCGGTTCCGGTTTTGCTTTACATTTATAACTGTAGGTAGGATGGCTGTCAGGACATGTAGAACATTGTGCTGGCTGATGTAAATTTGTGCATAATCTGGTTGAGTGTGGTCCTGCACAGTAACCGCATTTGAACTCATTTTTGCACTCAGCTGTACTATGAGTATTGTAGGCCTGACAGCGTTCGCAGCGAACTGGAAGCGGTGCCATTGAACGTGATGGTTCGACGCGATGTTTTCGATTGTAGATGAGAGCTCCGTGAGCAAGCAAATCGTCTATTGTGTCTTGATGGGGTGTAAGAATGCGAATCATGTAGGTGGGCCCACGGTCGTTTCGGATTCTAAGTGCCTTAGAGATGGTGTATCCTTCAAATTTTAGTTCGTCAAGAACTTCCTCGTCTGTGTAAGACGGATCTACTCCACGGATGACAACAGAGAGAAGAGCTGGCCTCCGAGGTGGAGGGGGTTGCTTGCGGGTTGAAGGTGTGAGTTGGGTGATCTCTGCTTGTGCCCCAAAAATATCTATAGGGACTTTGTTGCGGATAGTCTTGTAGAGATCAGGATCTGTTGTTTTTATAATGTACCCATTTCTGGTGTGCACAATTTCCTTGATAGAAGCACGCGGAAGATATTTTCTCAGTTGAAGAGTAACGAATTTCTCATTGGAAAACTTGGTGTCGTAGTTGCGGAGGAGGATAGAAAATGATGTCGGAACAGGTGAAGAAGCAGAAACTGTTGGAGCGCCTGTATCCATAGTATCGGTATCAGAATGCTCAGTATGTTGCTTTTTCTTTGGCGGTGAGTCTTGTACACGGGCAGCGTAACTTGGCTTGGATTGAGGCGACCTGGAGCGAACTGAGGTAGTAGATTCAATAGATGCGCCAGAAGTCTGAGAATCTCTTCTTTGGCGGGAGCTTGAAGAGCTTGGTTGTGATTTTGAAGGCCCCTTCCGTAGCCCCACCTTGGTGGAACATACGGAAGGTCCATCAACCACAGAAGGTAGATTTTGATGTCGACCGATATTTCGTTTTCCAGGTTTCGTGCCATGATCCGCCATACTCAAGTCTATCCGGTGGGCAGATGCCCAAATGCTGTGTATACGATGTGATGTGATGTGATGATAGCAAGGTTGGACTACCCGTTTGGATAGTAGTCCAGGTAAGGCAGTTCCCCTATTAATGCAGTGACACTGTACACCCTTGGCTGAGATAAGTCTGATGAACAGTGTCCTGAAAAAACGCGGAGAAAAGCCCAGGATCAGGAGTAGGAAGGTTTGCAAAAACCGTCACCGTTCTAAGTAGGTGGCGCTTCAGAGGCAAACCTCTGGAAAGTATGATTCTATATGTAAATTTCTTCGTCTTTGTTTAACCGGATTTCAACCTTGTCTTTGCCTGCTTCTAGTCCGAGGAATGCTCTAACGTCACAATATCCAAAATCGACACGGATTGTTCCCTTAGAATAAGTTTGAACTTTCTTTTCAGAAAGTTTAAACTCTCCAGCAGTAAATTTGTGGAAGCAGCAGAGAAAATATAAAAATACCTTATTTGTGTAGGAGAACAGTGCTGCCATCTGTTGTCACCTATCTCCCTTTACACCAATCACCAAGGAATAACATTACTTGTGTCAACGGACTTGTGGATAACGCAATATGTTAACAATTGCGAGAATCAAAATATCCAGCAAACTATACTTGAAACGAAAAAGGCTTTCTGGATCAATTTCCAGATCCAGGCCGGCGAAAACTTTGACGAGAGGGGATTTCCCCGCAATCCCCCAACATTAATCGCTAGTAGTAATGTGAAAAAGACAGAAACAACAGAAATATCACATTTCGCAGCAATAGGGAGTCTTATTCGCTTTTCAGACCAAAAACAGAAGTTCATGTATTTGTGCGCTCCCGCGTGTATGTGTTTGTATCGCAAAATAAAGTCCTAAATCAATGCTGTAATAAATTTCCAATTTACAAAGCTTTTCTTTTTTAATGATATTTAGAAACTAAAGAAGGCTTTAATTCTGAAAATCAACCTTGAATAATGATCTCATGAAATGTCTATTGCCTCAATCACTTTTTTCTTCCTGGAGGCATTAACGCTCAACTTAGAAAACTCAATAAATGCAAAATCACTAAATATACAATTAAATGTAATTCATAAATGTTGCGAGACTGCGAGAAGTCTCGCGAGACTTCTCGTGCGAGACTTAACCGAGTTTCGTCTCGCGTCTCGTCTCGCATGGTTTAGTCTCGTCTCGCGTCTCGCATAAAATTTTCACTCTCGTCTCGCGTTCATCCTTATTAGTGGGTGTAATTTCCATTTTAATCAGTGCTTGTGGAGGAAGGTTCAGGAATTAGGATTCATAAATGACTAAATCAGTTCCAGAGGTGAGGCTCTGCCTCAGAATGTTTTTTGCTCTATCATTTCTCCCTATAGATGATATCGATATTGAGTGGCTTTCCATTGTCGAAGATGCATCACATCACGAAAGACTTGAAAGTAGAGATGCAAGGGCTCGGAAAAACCGGCTTTTTTGAAAAAAAAAACTCGTTTTTTTCTGCTTCGCTTTTTTGTTTAGGAAATTTTGGGCTTTTTAAAAAATTTTGCTTTAAACTGATAAGGCAGACTTTGTTTCGCTTCTCTACAACAGAAAAACTCATTTTAATAGTGGTTGATGCAGATAATAATATGAAACCTCGAAAATAAACCATGAATTTCAAAAAGATTTTTTAAGATTCTTAACATATTTACATTATGAATTCGAAAGGATTAACCAATATATGTAATAATATTTTAACCTCTTATATACAATAAGCACTTTAAAAAATGATACACAAATAACTAGCAAAATTGTATGTAGTATTTTTACTTCAAAATATCACACATCCTCTTTTTGAAACAAAATAAAAACATGAGGGAAATCTGCACATCAAGAGCATCGTTTCGGGTGGTTCTGTACATTCTTGAAATTTTTCAGTTAAGTTTTAACTTTCATATATTGTATGAATATTTCGAACAAATGTTTCACTGATTGATCACATACGTAATAATATGTTACCAACTATCAGGTGCTTCGGATCTGCAAAATCGGTAAAGCTCCAAATTCTATAATGCACTGACTGCTCCTTAAGCTTGTTCAGAATCGGGAAAGTATCGAATTTTCTGTTCATGGATCATATACGTAATAGAGGGTTCATCTGAGCGTATGGTTTCCTAGGCTGTAGAATATATAACCACCATCACGGTTTACCCAATGCTGAAGGTTTCTGAATTTTTAACAAGAAAATTCAACATATAGTTACGAAACTTTTTTTATATATAAAAAAGAAAAACTATGGAATACATTTAAAAAGAATGGAAGAATCAATGACTGTTCCAATTCACAAGAAAGACAACAAAATTGATTGTAATAATTATCGAGGCATTTCTCTTAACATTCTATTAATAAGATTGACCCCATACGCAGATGAAATTATTGGAGATTATCAGTGTGAATTTAGTCGAAATCGACCAGATATTTACCATTCGACAAATACTCGAAAAGAAATGGGCTTATATTACCCAGTACATCAACTGTTTATTGATTTTAGAAAGGCTTACAACTCGGTAAGGAGGGGAACATTGTATACACGACTCCAAAAGTGCATTACCACCTGCAATTCTCGTTTTCCTGCAATAGCAGGCTATCCAAAAAGCTCGGCGGTTGGGTTGGTTGTGAATTCGAAAGGCGCTGGACCTAACCTCAATTTTGTAATAAATATATCAGTGTGGCAGACTGCAAATAAGGGAATAAAACAAATTGTTAAAAATGACAATAATATTATCATGACGGAGATGGATGACATCAAAAGTTACAAAATGATCTTACTTAAGCAGTTCAAAAAAGATGAATGGCAAAAGACACATATCAGAGGAAAACATTTCTCTCCTCACCTCCCAAAAAAAGAATCTCATAAAAAAGAAAAAGTTACATAAAGTTACGTAAGTTTTAATATAAAAGCCCCACTCTATATTGTGAAAGTTGACACCCGAAAGGCAAGAACAACTGAACCAAAGTCAATAAAATTGTGCACAGATATTGTAGACGTAAAAGGAGGGAATACGAGTTTCGTATTTTCCTGAAAAAAACGGTTGGGTGGGGCACGGACCCCTCCAAACCTTTTATCACGAAATATCAAAACTGCTAGTAACAGTATGTCAGAAGTGTGTAAAAGACATGAATAATTGCAACGGAACATTTTGTATTGAAAATACGCACAAACTAAAGGAATACGGCCTTTTTGAATTTTCTGCGGAAAAACGGATTTAGGGGCAAAAGCTCCCACCCAAAATTTTGAAACTTGATGTCCGAAAGGCAAGAAGTGAACCGAAGTGAACGAAATTAAGCGCAGATATTGCAAACGTAACATGAGGATACGAGTTTCGTATTTTCCTCGAAAAAACGGTTAGGTGGGGCACGGAACGTGGCACGGAAAATCAAATGTGCTGGTAACAGCATGTCAGATGTGTGTAAAGGACATGAAGAATTTAATCAAACTGCGTCTATGGACAATACGCAAAAAATAAAGGAAAACATTTATTTAAATTTTCTGTGAAAAAAACAGTTTTACGGGAAAAAAGCTCAAACCCAAAATTTTGAAAGTTGATGCCCGAAAGGCAAAATGAAGTGAACCGAAGTGAATGAAATTGTGCACAGATATTGTAGATATAAAATGGGGGAATACGGTTTTAGTATTTTTCTGGAAGTAACGGTTCGGTGGGGCACTAACCCCTCCAAACCTTTGATCACGAAATATCAAAAGTGCTAGTAACCGTATCTGAGATGTGTGTAAAGGACATGAAGAATTGCAACGAAACTTTATGTGTGTACAAAAAATAAATGAATATTGTTTTTTTTTTATTTTTCCGCGGAAAAACGGTTTTAGAGGGAAAAATTCCCACACAAAATTTTGGAAGTTGACGCCCGAAAGGCAGAAGAAAAATGAAAGCTTTGAGTTTTACGTCTCACGGTTATGCCGGTTAGGCTAAAGGAGACAGACGTTGATGATGAGTAATGAATGAAATGGTGGAATGAAGAAAGTGGGAGGAAACGGAGAACCCCTAGAAAACCCACGCACACGGTGTTTGTCCACCACAAAGTTCACTTGGCGGGGGCTGGGATCGAACCCGGGACCCCAAGCACCAGAGGTGAATGCTCTACCACTGAGTCACGGCGGCCCCTGAAAAGCAGAAGTAAACCGAAGTGAATAAAAATTTTCACAGATATTAAATACGTAAAATGAGGATACGAATGTCGTATTTCCCTGGAAAAAACGGCCGCGTGGGGCACGGACCCCTCCAAACATTTGACCACGAAAAATAAAAGGTCTTGTAACAATATGTCAAATGTGTGTATAGGACATGAAGAATTGCAACGAAACTTTGTGTATGAACAATACGCAAAAAATGAAAGAATACGTTTTCTTAATGTTCTGCAGGAAAACGGTTTTAGGGGGGCAAATGAACCCACCCCAAAAGTTTGAAATTTGACTCCGAAAAAGCAAGAAGAAGTGAACCGAAGTGAATGAAATTTTGTACACATATTGTGAAAATAAAATGTGGGAATTCTAGTTCCGTATTTCCTGAAAAAACTGTTAGGTGGGGCACGGACCACTCCAAACATTTGCTCAGGAAATATCAAAAGTGCTAGTAACAGTATATCAGATTTGTGTAAAGGACATGAAGAATTCCAATGAAACTTTATGTACGGCAATACGAAAAAAAAAAAAAAATGGAGAAGGGTTTTTCTGCGGAAAAAACGGTTTTAGGGGCAAAAGCTCTCACACAAAATTATGAAAGTTGACACCAGGAAGGCAAAAGGAAGTGAACCGAAGTGAATCAAATTGTGCACGGACATTGTAGGAATAAAATGAGGGAATATGGGTTTGCTATTTTCCTGGAAAAAAAAGGAGTGGGTGCGGCACGGGCCCTCCCTAACGTTTGATCACAAAATATCAAAAGTGCTAGTATGTCAGATGTGTGTCAGGGACATGAAAAATTGCAACATAACTTTCTGTATGGACAATACGCAAAAAGTAAACGAATACGGGTTTTTCTAAGTTCTGCGGAAAAACGGTTTTAGGGGGCAAAAGCTCCCACCCTAAATTTTGAAAGTTGAACTCGAAAGGCAAACAGAAGTGAATCGAAGTGAGTGCAAATGTGAACATATATTGTAGACATAAAAGAAGGATACGGGTTTCATATTTTCCTGGAGAAAATAGTCGTGTGGGGCACGGACCCCTCCAAACCTTTGATCACAAAAAATTAAAATTCTAATAACAGTATGTAGAAAGTGTATAAGGGACATGAAGAATTGCAATGAAACTTTTTGTATGGATAATACGCCAGAAATAAAGCAATACGGGTTCTTTTATGTTCTGTTGAAAAATGGTATTAGGGGGCAAAAGCTCCCACACAAAATTTTGAAAATTGACGCCCGAAAGGCAAAAGGAAGTGAACCGAAGTGAATGAATTTCTACACAGATATTGTAGACGTAAAATGAGGGAATACGGTTTTCTATTTTCCTGGAAAACAGGGTTGGGTGCTACATGGACCCCTCCAAACCTGTGATCACGAAATATTAAAAGTGCTACCAACAGTATGTCAGATGTGTGCAAACAACTTGAAGAATTCCAACATAACTTTGTGTATTAACAATACGCAGAAAAATGAATACTTTTTTTTTGTTCTGCGGAAAAACGGTTTCAGGGGCAAAAGCCACCACCTGAAATTTTGAAAGTTGACGTCCGAAAGGCAAGAAGAAGTGAGCCGAAGTGAATGAAATTGTGCACAGATATTGCAGACGTGAAATGAGGGTACGAGTTTCGTACTTTCCTGGGAAAAACAGTAGGGTGGTGCACAGACCCCTCCAAACCTTTGATCCCGAAAAATCAAAAGTAATAATAACAGTATGTCAGATGTGTGTAAAGGAAATAAAGAATTGCAACATAACCTTGTGTATGGACAATACGCAGAAAGTAAATGAATACGGGTTTTTTATGTTCTGCGGGAAAACGGTTTTTGGGGGGCAAAACCTCCCACACAAAATTTTGAATGTTGACTCCCGAACGGCAAAAAGAAGTGAACCGAAGGGAGTGAATTTGTGCACAGATATTGTAGACATAAAGTGAGTGAATACGGGTTTCGTATTTTCCTTTAGAAATCGTTGGGTGGGGCACCGACCCCTCCAAAGCTTTGATCACAAAAAATGAAAAATGCTAGTAACAATATGTTAGATGTGTGTAAAAGACATGAAGAATTGCAACAAAACTTTCTGTATGGACAAAAAAATAAAGAATATGTTTTTCTTTTTTGCGGAAAGACGGTTTTAGGGGCAAAAGAACCCAAAACCAAAATTTTGAAAGTTGACGCGCGAAAGGTAAGAAGAAGTGAACTGAAGTGAATGAAATTTGGACAGATATTGTAGACACAAAATTAGGGAATAAGTTTCCTTATTTTCCTGGAAAAAACGGCCAGGTGGAGTATGGACCCCTCCAAACCCTTCATCACGAAATATCAAAATATCTAGTAACAGTATATCAGATGTGTGTAACGGACATGAAGAATTGCATCAAACTGCGTGTATGGGATTTTAGTTTAGCGTCCCTTTCAGCAGCGAGGCTATATGAGACGTTGACCTACTGATTAACGTGGAATCCGAACCACATGAGCTCCCGCCGGGAATCGAACCCGGGTCTCCCACGCCAAAGGCGCGTACGCTAACTGCTTAGCCACGGAGGAGCTCTGCGTGTATGGGCAATACGCAAAAAATAAACGAATACATTTTTTTAATTTTGGTTAAAAACGATTTTGGTTGGCAAAAGCCCCCGTCTACAATTTTGGAATTTGACCCCAAAAGACATGAAGAAGTGGACCGAAGTGAATGAAATGTCCACTAATATTGTAGAGGTAAGGTGAGGGAATACGTGTTTCGTATTTTCCTGAAAGAAAAAAAATTGTGAGTGAACCGAGGCGTTGAGTTGCGGGAGAAGTGGACCGAAGCGAAAGCAATTGTATGTAGATATTGGATATGTAAAATATGGCCTCTCGTGTTTCACAAGTGTCGTGTCTCCATCCGATTTCTTCAAATTTTGCAGATCAAGTAACAGCAAACACAAACAGTATAGCGTATTTTATAGTATTTCAGGAGGCACCTTTAACCCTTGCAATGTTTTTTCAGCATAAAGAAAAACACGTGTCGATTTATTTCCAGTTTGCTATTGGTATGCCAAATTTGAAGCAAAACGGATAGGAACACTTGAGAAACACGAGAGCCCTTATTTTACATATAATGTCTACACACAATTTGATTTGCTTGGGTCCATTCCTTTCTGAGCTATTACGGTAATATTTCCTTTTTTTTTGGATGGGACCTAGGCCCCAACACTGTTTTTCCGCAAAAATTAAAACACGTTTCATATACTGTTTTGCAAATAGTCCCTTTACGAAGTTTCGTTCCAATTCTCCTTATTCTTTAGGAACTTTTGCGTATGCTTATTTGCACTTTTGATATTCCGTAATCAACGGTTTAGAAGGTCCGTGCCTCACTCAACCGCTTTTCCCAGGAAAATACGAAACCCAATTATCTCGTTTTTCGTCTACAATATCTGCGCACAATGTCATTTAATTCGGTGCACTTCTTCTTGCATTTTGGGCCTCAAATTTCAAAATTTGGGATGGGGGCTTTTGCCCCCTAAAACCGTTTTTCCGCAGAAAATAAAAGAAAAACCGTATTCGTTTATTTTTTGCGTATTGTCCCTACACAATGTGTCCTTCCAATTCGTCATGTCCTTCAAACACTTCTGTTATTAGCAGTTTTGATATTTCATGATCAAAGTTCTGGAGGTGTGTGTGTCCCACCTAAACGGTTTTCTTTTTTTTTCTCAGGAAAATGAGAAAAACGTATTCCCTCATTTTATGTCGACAATATCTGTGCACAATTTCATTCAGTTCGGTTCACTTCATCTGGCCTTCCGGGCCTTAACTTTCAAAATTTTGGGTGATAGCTTTTGCCGCCTGAAATCGTTTCTCAGCACAAAAAAAAAGTGTGCCTTTATTTTTTGGTATGTTGTTCATACACAAAGTTTCGTTGCAATTCTTTGTGTCCTTTACACACATTTGTCATATTGCTACTATCACTTTCGATATTTCGTGATGAAAGTTTTGGAGGGATCCGGTCCCTACCTAACCGTTTTTTCCAGGAAAATACGAAACACTCATTTTATATCTGCAATATGTGTGTAAAATTTCGTTTACTTCGGTTTCCTTGGTTTTTACCTTTGGGGCGTCAACTTTTAAAATTGTGGGTGGGGTCTCTTGCCCCGAAAATAAGAAACACGTATTCGTTTATTTCATGTATAGCATCTACCTTCCAAATTTTATCAAGATCGGGGTGTTACACTTCAGAAGTGTTGCTTGTTAATAATAATATTTTTCTAAAATTTTATCAACAAATAGAGGGAATTAAAGCGAAAAATTGGGATCAATTGGAACTTCGGCTCCTACCAACATTGAAAGAAATGACAGCACAAGTATTTAGATGCAAGGTAGACATAAAATTTAGAACTGAGATTTAACTATATTTCTGTCATGATTTTAATGCAGACTTCGAAGTTCTTAAATGCTAATTAAGTGAGGATTTCACATCCAAATTAAGTTGCTACATAATAATTCTTGTTAGAAAACCTGAATCGGCTATGTGAATTTAAGATGAGCCGATACTTTAGATAGCATGGGAAAAAGGTGAAGAGTGTAACCTAAGTGTGCTGCCAAGTGAGTTGCGAGGCGGTTTAATAAATTGGATGTCTTCTACTCGGCAGAGTCCACTTCAACCGTTTAATTTTGTTTTAAAACAAAACATTTTTGTCATGAGTTACATTTAGGGATGCGCACGAGACGAATCGAGACAGGATTTTCCTGGCAAAATTCGAGTCGAGACATGGCACTTCCAATAGAGAAATATACATTTTTCGAGTCGAGACATCACTTTTACAGCACATTTTTGAGACAAGACAGCCACAAATCTTGTCTCGTGCGCATCCCTAGTTATATTAGCACACACTACATGAGTGACAATTTATATTATGATAGAATATACTATGAGCTTTAATAGAAAAAGTGTAGACACTCGATAATTATTTTATGTAGTAAGATTTCAATAGATTCAGTGCTTGATCGTGCCGTGTATGAAGTTATGAAATATGAATTGGTTTCAACAGGCGCGGATCCAAGAGGAATTTTATAGGGGATAGGGATACAGCCCCCCCATGACGCTCAGGTGTACACTGGATAGAGTGGGTTTCAATCCTACTTTATTTACACTGGGTAAAGTTGGAAACTATGGTTTAGTCCAGCGTTTCCCAACCTTTTTCAACTTGCGGCACACTTCAGGGTAACTTGAATTCTCGCGGCACACATATTATTATTATTATTATTATTATTATTATTATTATTATTATTTGAAAATATAAAATACTGTAGTATTTTTTTCTGATTACTGACATCCTTCTCACAGAGAAGAAAGCTAGATCACTGTTTTTTCCCCGTGGTAAATCATTATGCTTATTTTTCATTTTAATTTAAAAATAGAAAACAATTACAATCAGATATAGGGCTCAAGTTGTTAAAAATACACTTTTTTTTCGAAAACTGTATCCAACCTTTCATTAAGAAGGAGGATCACTAAATAACGAACGAACAAACGAATCTCTTTTACTTTTAAAACACAAATATAGGTAATTCGTATGCATGTTTACTTTGCCGGAAGGATTGAATAATATTTTAAAATTTCAAGTTACGAAATAGTCTGCAACAATAAAGAAACAATAATGGTCATAACAATGATAACAAATACTTTTTTTTTCAAAATTAGAAATGTACAGAAAAATGTTCTACAGAAAAGTAACACAGTATGAAACTTTAAATTTTAGATTCATAGTAGTAATTTGAAATACAAATATACCTTTTTCTGTATGTCTTGCAATTTGATTGCTATAGAATTAATAATCTTGTTCCGATTTCCTCGCGGCACACCAGCGAACCATTCGCGGCACACCACTGTGCTGCGGCACGCCGGTTGGGAAACGCTGGTTTAGTCCATCCCTTGATCATATTCTGGTTCTGCGGTGTTAATATCTGGTCAGAACTTGCTGTTCTAGAAGCCTTAAGTTCATACGCGATAAAATAGTATTTCCGCATTATGCACCTTTTAAAACTATTTTCAATATTTGTATGTATCTTCAGATAAACCCTCCGTTAAAAGTTTTATTTATTGGATACTGTATTTCTCACGATGCTTCCATTATCAAATAGTGTATGTAGTTTTATTTAACATAGAATTGCATACGACAAAACAGTAGAAAACATTCTCATTGTTTTAACTTTTCTTGAGTTGATTTTGAGCTTAACGTCTCTTTCAGCAGCGAAGCTATATAAAACGTGGACCTACTAATTAACGTCGAAACCGAATCACATGAACTCCCACCGGGAATCGAACCTGGGTCTTCCATGCGTTAACTTTACTTGAATTTGGACTCGAACGCTCTGCAGCGGATTTAAAACGGTGGACTTGCCACTCCTGAGTTTTTCAATGAATG
Organism: Thermobia domestica; assembly: GCF_964235325.1. Lineage (NCBI taxonomy): Eukaryota > Metazoa > Arthropoda > Insecta > Zygentoma > Lepismatidae > Thermobia > Thermobia domestica. Next base: position 107,162,479 of record NC_137459.1, on the reverse strand, counting down.
TATTTCTTAGTAATTATTTTAATTTTACTTTTGAAAAGGTGTAAGCATTTTGCTTTTTTTTAAAAAAAAATCCTTGTATTATACGTAGTCAGTGTTGAATACAGGTTTCATTTTTGTACGTGGCAATAGTAACTTCCATGGTCCCCTCTCTTCTACCTCTAGACACAGAAATATTGTTTTTAATAACGCCAAATTACGATTTTTATCAATAAAGAGTGGCTGTCCTACTAACTCTTGTATCGATTTCCTGCTAAGCAAAGATAAAGTGAATCTGAAAAGGTAGGAGAACGGTAGGTAGCTGCATGACATCACGCCGTCCCCCATGCCTATCTTTGCCCATTGTGATTTCTTAGGAACTGGGGGGACGCCGTACACATTTTTTGGAGGTGGGGGATGGCGTCCCCTGCATTCCCAAGCATTTTTACCTCTGCTGCTAAGTATTAATTGCTGTAAGGACTAACGAAAAATATTATGTGGTAATTCTACTACTACTACTACTACTACTACTACTACTACTACTACTACTACTACTACTAATAATAATAATAATAATAATAAATGATCTGAATGATAAAGATATTTTTTTAGCTTTCTAATACAATCTCTGTGGGCTTTCGCGAATCTGGATATATTGTTTTTATGAGGAATAAAGAGGCTTCAAACAACGACGATTTGTATAAAAGTCTTATCAGGTGTCTGACAGCTGACCTTGTGTCTGTTTTTTTAACACAATGTTACAAGGCACAGAAGCGTGCGGGCATTTTGTTTTTTTTTTGCTTGAGTTGAGTGTAGTTTCAGTACTAAAATCAAGACTTTCGTTCTGTCGTTGGCACGTGTCGAAGCAGCTTGTTTGCTGTGCGATGTTTTGCCTTCAGGCGATCGACTAGATCAAAGAGTCAAGAAAGAAAGAAATAAACAAAACGATATGCTTGTTTCATGGAGATATGCTTGCTTCTTGGCATTAGTGTTTGAAAACCAAAACTGTTCTGAGTATCCATTTTGTTATGTCCATAATAAGTATAAAGGGAAATGTTAATTCTCATATATAGTAGGGGTAAAACTGAGGGGGAACGCGAGGGTAACGTTATATATATTAGGGATGGCCGGATCCGGATCTGGTCGGATTCGAAGATCCGGATCTGGATCCGGATCTAGGATCTGGGTCCGGATCTCGAATCTCGGATCTGGATCCGGATCTCGGATTTCGGATCTGGATCCGGATCTCGAATCTCGGATGTGGATCCGGATCTGGATTCGAAATTCGGATCTGGGTTCGAAATTCGGATCTCAGATCTTGATTCTTATCCAAACCCACATCCTACCCAAATTGTGATAAACTTGAATATCAAAAATTCGCCGAAAGAAAATTCACGTAGTCCTGACAGTGAAGAAGAAAACAGAAAATTAAGAAGAATACTGGCAAGTCTATTTGTCTCCTTCAATCTACACTAAAGATTAAATGCTTGCCTAACTAAAAAATAATCTGATTTGATCCGGATGAGAGTTCGAATGTCGAATCTAGGTCCACCCGGTTGCAGGACCGAGATGAAATACATACATATTTATATTTGAAACCGGAGTACAAAACACGAATATTTAAAATTCCTCAATACATCTATTTCATTGACAGTTAAGAAAACATAAACAGTTAAGATAAGTATTGACTAGTTTTTACGTATATTTATCTTGCTCAGTCTGCTCAAAATATCAAATATATAACTTACAATTGGATTTAATAATTATTTAATAAATCACAATATGAGCACCGAGAATAAACTATGAATTTTGGTGCCCCTTATCTAGATTTGAAATTTCGGATTCATATATAGAATCAGGCTGAAAGATAAATATTTGAGATCTGGAAACCGAAACAAGTGCTAGTACCAAGATCGTAGCCGTTTGTACCTAGGTAGTGCGAGCGGAAGGCACTTGCACTAAGTCCGGGTGTACTTTGGGGTATACGAGAAACTAAAAAGAGATATATATTCTTTTTCAGGGGCAAGTCGCGATTTAACATGACTTTTCATGAGTGTTGTGTTTAAATACGAAAACTGTAATGGCGACTTGTTTGAAATAAATGCCATTTTTTAGCAATAAAGTAAGGTACTTTCACATTGAATAAAAATTAGCAAAGCATATTTCACTGATTAGAGTGCTGGTTCTTATGGAAGCTTTCACACTGAACCGAAGATTTCCTCATGTGGGTATCGGATTGCCACAATTTACCTTTCTGAAAGACGTGGTTTATCAGGAGGTCGGCCAAGATTCTTTTGGACTTAGCGTGTAGACTGCTTCTGGTCTCAATTATTCAAATATAGTAAGACTAACCGTATATAAAGTTGGTTCGAAATGATTTAAAATGAAGGGTGCGGTGGCTCCGTGGTAGAGCGTTCACCTCCGGTGATTGGGGTCCCTGGTTCGATCACAGCACGCGCCGTGTGGACTTTGTGGTGGACAAACATCGTGCTCGTGGGTATTCTCGGGGTTCTCCCGTTTCCTCCCACTTCCTTCATTCCACCATTTCACTCATTTCTCATTATCACCGTCTCCTTTAGCCTAACCGGCATATCCGCGGGACGTTAAACTTAAAGATTTCATTTCATTTCATGATTTAAAATATCACTAATTGACCTTAAGGGTATAATTGCGATTTAAATATTCGTAAATTAGAAGAGATGTAAAAATTAAGCGTTAAAATAAATCCGATAATTCCTAATGCAACCTAATAATAGCAATAAAACTCCTTATGTAACATTTTCAAAGCTAAGATTAACAGTTATGTTCTTGAAGAGGGTTTATGGCAACATAGATTATAAATCCAATTATTATAAGTAGTACCTCTGACAGCCCTGCATTTCACATCACCATCGCCCTTCATCCTGACAATTCCGGACATCCGGGTAAATTCAGTTACCCACAATGACTTTTCAGACGTTCCAGTGACATCAATATCTCAGTTTGGGTTTGGGTTCATGCTTCGGTGAACCTTGACTATCACCATCAGCAGCTATTAGAGAATCAGAACTTATTTCCGTATTAGATAATGTGGGTAACTATAGCTTTTCGTCTATAGAAGACTGAAAGCCTGCCTTCGGTGCCCGTGGTCATAGGTTCAATTTCCGGAGAGGCACTCAACAATTTCGATGTTGACCCAGCATCGTGGGGGAGTTATCTTAAGTAAGAGGTAGCGGACTCCAGTCTAGAAAGCCGGCATCAGGACTTCGGGTGTTGATGCGTTGACTACACATCCCCACTTTGAACGTAACGCCGCTGGTAGGAACCAAAGGACTGTCGTGCCAAGAATTTAGTTTGTTTTAATTATCATAAATGCCTTCTTTATTATTAAATTTTATCCAATATTTTCTTTTCAACTAGTTTGCGAAACTCGGAGCTAGCTACTTGTTTTCTCTTTAATTCATGTTCATAGTTGGAAGAACTAATCACTAAGGAAAAACAATCTTTTCAATAAAATTCGTCTCGCGTGTTTCGTAGCTCTAAGTTTAGTTATTTTTAGTATTTTTTTTAAGTTGAAGGGCGGTTTATCATTTCCCCTCGCTTTCCCTATTTTTTTCTAGTTTTACCTATATTTCTTTGCACGGACATTGCGTATATACCCACGTGCTTAGTGTGTTCGTTTACAAAAGCGGGCCATTTTCCTGCCACTATAGAAAGTAAGAGTGCACTGTATCAAAGAAATATTAATTGACGTATGTAAGTGAATATATCTGTGACGAAGTCATAATTACTCAGTTTTTGCATCGTACATAGTTTCCTCATCCTCATTAATCTCTTTACCCCCGCTTCCTGAATTCCAGTTCTAGTATTCTTTCTTGATAGCGGACTGATGTCTCATGTAGACTTATTAACTATAACATCAGCAATAAATAAAGTATGGTTTAATTTGCACTAATTTTAAAACATTACATTAATTAAATAATAATAATAATAATACGGAGCGAGCTCAGGCTACTTGTTATGATTCTTGCTTCGCAATTGGATAATACCGGATTCGAATTCGGAGACCAGCCATCCTGACTGAGGATTTTCCAGGGTTGTTTCTCAGTTATACTGGGCAAATGCTAGGTTAGTACCTTGATCTAAGGCTCTGGAGACCTTCCTTCCATTCCTATTCCAATGTTTTCATCTGTTGATTACTACAGTGTAAAGTAGCCTCTGAGGATGTATCTGGTAGCTTATAGTGAAAAAACAATAACGACGTAATATAACTTCACGAAACGTGTGGATTAATTTAACTACAGCCTTACAGTCCCAATATATAGCTTAAGTTTTAATATCAATTTCCTGACTTTTAAATACTATTTTCATATTGTTTCAGCTTTCAATTTTCTCATGTATGTTCCCACCGAGAATTGAATCTGAGATCACATGAACAAATGCGAATATGTTAAATATTTTTGAATACTTTAATATACAAAACACAAAACGCTTCAATGATACGACGCATGGATATGTTTTGGTTACCTCCTGCAATGTATGTTTAAAGAAACATGGAGGGTGAAGAAAAAAATAATAGAAATCTCTTTTATATTTACTCCTTCAACAAACGACCGACCTCAGAAGGGCAAGCCATAAGTTAGGTAATAAAGTCATACAACGAACACAACCATATCGCTCTCCTGAAATTCTCACGCCAACCAGTCTATATTTTTTGTTGTATATACCTTCGAAGTGAAAGAAATTCATTATTACATTTGTTGATGGTTGGACTCTAGTAAGTCAGAAATTACTATTAATAAAGAGTTTGTTTTGTCTAGTATTCCTGCGATTAAAAGGGCCTTATCTAAAAGATATTTCATTTGTATATGAGAAAAGGAAAAAGTTTATTTTCTAAGAATAAAATAAATATTATCAATGTGAAGATAACATTAAGTTTCGAAGAGGAGCTAAACAGAAGAATTTGTTACCATTTACATCAGTTTTCAGACAGTTCACTATACTCTGAAATGGGAAGAAATCAAACTTGAAAACATTTTACTAAAGCGACTTCGACAGAAAGTGCAACATGTAAATATTGCAAGGTTAAAATAAAATGGGACTGACTTCATCGAGGGAGTCGAGGGAGTAAAAATAATTACTAGAGGGAGTCGAGGGAGGAAAAATATTCACTCGAGGGAGTAAAAATATTCACTCTAGGGAGTCGAGGCAGTAAAAATTTTCACTCGAGGGAGTAAAAATATTCACTCGAGGGAGTAAAAATATTCACTCGAGGGAGTCGAGGGAGTAAAAATATACACTCGAGGGAGTCGAGGGAGCAAAAATATTCACTCGAGGGAGTCGAGGGAGTAAAAATATTCACTCGAGGGAGTCGAGGGAGTAAAAATATTCACTCGAGGGAATCGTGGGAGTAAAAATATTCACCCGTGGGAGTAAAAATATTCACTCAAAGGAGTCGAGGGAGTAAAATTATTCACTCGAGGGAGTCGAGGGAATAAAAATATTCACTCAAGGGAGTCGAGGGAGTAAAAATATTTACTCGAGGGAGTCGAGGGAGAAAAAATTTTCACTCGAAGGAGTAAAAATATTCACTCGAGGGAGTCGATGGAGTAAAAATACTCACTCGAGGGAGTAAAAATATTCACTCGAGGGAGTCGATGGAGTAAAAATATTCACTCGAGGGAGTCGAGGGAGTAAAAATATTCACTCGAGGGAGTCGACGGAGTAAAAATATTCACTCGAGGGAGTCGAGGGAGTATAGATATTCACTCTAGGGATTCGAGGGAGTAAAAATTTTCACTCGAGGAAGTAAAAATATTCACTCGAGGGAGTCGAGGGATTAAAAATATTCACTCGAGGGAGTAAAAATATTCACTCGAGGGAGTCGAGGGTGTAAAAATATTCACTCTAGGGAGACGATGGAGTAAAAATATTCATTCGTGGGAGGCGAGGTAGTAAAAATATTCACTCGAGGGAGTTTCTAGAGTGAATATTTTTACTTCCCCGATTCCCTCGAGTAAATATTTTTACTCCCTCGACTCCCTCGAGTGAATATTTTTACTCCTTCGACTCCCTCGAGTGAATATTTTTACTCCCTCGACTCTCTCGAGTGAAAATTTTTACTCCCTCGACTCCGTCGAGTGAATATTTTTACTCCCTCGAATGCCTCGAGTGAATATTTTTACTTCCTCGGTTCCCTAGAGTGAATATTTTTACTCCCTCGAGTGAATATTTTTACTTCCCCGACTCCCTCGAGTAAATATTTTTACTCCCTCGACTCCCTCGAGTGAATATTTTTACTCCTTCGACTCCCTCGAGTGAATATTTTTACTCCCTCGACTCTCTCGAGTGAAAATTTTTACTCCCTCGACTCCCTCGAGTGAATATTTTTACTCCCTCGAATGCCTCGAGTGAATATTTTTACTTCCTCGGCTCCCTAGAGTGAATATTTTTACTCCCTCGAGTGAATATTTTTACTCCCTCGGCTCCCTCGACTGAATATTTTTACTCCCTCGAGTGAAAATTTTTACTCCCTCGACTTCCTAGAGTGAATATATTTACTCCCTCGACTCCCTCGAGTGAATATTTTTACTCCCTCGACTCCCTCGAGTGAATATTTTTACTCCCTCGACTCCCTCGAGTGAATATTTTTACTCCCTTGACTCCCTCGAGTGAATATTTTTACTCGCTCGAGTGAATATTTTTACTCCCTCGAGTGAAAATTTTTACTCCCTCGAATCCCTAGAGTGAATATTTTTACTACCTCGACTCCCTCGAGTAAATATTTTTACTCCCTCGACTCCCTCGAGTGAATATTTTTACTCCCTCGACTTCCTCGAGTGAATATTTTTACTCCCTCGACTCCCTCGAGTGAATATTTTTACTCCCTCGACTCCCTAGAGTGAATATATTTACTCCCTCTACTCCCTCGAGTGAATATTTTTACTCCCTCGACTCCCTCGAGTGTATATATTTTTACTCCCTCGACTCCCTCGAGTGAATATTTTTAGTCCCTCGACTCCCTCAAGTGAATATTTTTACTATTTCGACTCCCTCAAGTGAATATTTTTACTCCATCGACTCCCTCGAGTGAATATTTTTACTCCCTCGACTCCCTAGAGTGAATATTTTTACTCCATCGACTCCCTCGAGTGAATAATTTTACTCCCTCGGCTCCCTCGAGTGAATATTTTTACTCTCTCGAGTGAAAATTTTTACTCCTCGACTCCCTGGAGTGAATATTTTTACTCCCTCGACTCCCTCGGGTGAATATTTTTACTCCCTCGACTCCCTCGAGTGAAAATTTTAATCCCTTTACTCGTTCAAGTTTATATTTTTACTCCCTCGACTCCCTCGAGTGAATATTTTTACTCCCTCGACTCCCTCGAGTGTATATATTTTTACTCCCTCGAGTGAATATTTTTACTCCCTCGACTCCCTAGAGTGAATATTTTTACTGCCTCGACTCCCTCAAATGAATATTTTTACTCCATCGACTCCCTCGAGTGAATATTTTTACTTCCTCGACTACCTCGAGTGTATATTTTTACTCCCTCGACTCCCTCGAGTGAATATTTTTACTCCCTCGAGTGAAAATTTTTACTCCCTCGACTCCCTAGAGTGAATATTTTTACTCGCTCGAGTGAATATTTTTAGTCCCTCGAGTGAATATTTTTACTCCCTCGACTCCCTCTAGTAATTATTTTTACTTCCTCGACTCCCTCGAGTCCCTCGACTCCCTCGACTCCTTCGATGAAGTCAGTCCCAAATAAAATAAAGAACAAAGGTAGCACAAACGTGTTACGGAAACATTTAAAAGCACAGCAACCTACTATATCAGTGAATCCGAAAAAAGTTTTAACGAATTTTAGATATTCAATTTTATAAGATCACAATTTCAGATGTAGGTTTGGATACGAATCAAGATCTGAGATTCGAATTTCGGATCCAGATCCGAGATCCGGACCCAGATCCGAGATCCGGACCCAGATCCGAGATCCGGATCTAGGTCCGGATCCGGCAAGATCCGGATCCGGATCTCACTGGATCCGGGATATCCGGATCCGAAAATTTTTGGCCATCCCTAATATATATAATAACATAGCATATTTCTTTCCAAAATTTTATAAAAACTATTTATTTTATAGAGTTCAAAATTCGGCCAAATGTTGATTAGTATTAATATTGCATGTTCACTTTTACTTTTTCTTGCTAAGGTAATATTATAGCGCGCTAATTAAAAATTAATTTTCTTCCATTTAGAAGCTGTTTAAGATATTGGCTGCATTTTGCAACAGTGCAGAACAGCAGATAGGAATCTAACCAGGTAGATTTCTTTCTCTCTCTTCCCTCGCTAGGTCACGTGCGTGAACTTAGGATTGTCCGCGGAGATAAAGAAACCGATGGAATGCAGATTGACAGCAAATAAGAACAAAGTCTGTTTTCTTTCTCTTCATAGATCGTAAAGATTTCCTTGATTCTATGTAAACATCTCCGCGAATAATTACCTGTACAGGAATATTGCAGCTAACAACGCACGAAAGTTTCAGAAAATCTGTCTATGTTGTTTTCAAGTGTGGGGAGTCTGTTCATCTTATAAAATCAGTTTCGAAATGTAGAGCGTAGAACAAACTCACTAATTTTTTGCATCAACTGACAAAAGTTTACATACAGATCAAAGAGAAGTCTTAGTGCGTTTGCACACGGCAAGGATAATATCGGTGGAAGCATCGATAATGTCGGCGGTGAAATCGACTTCAATGTACTCAAATCGTAGCTTACACACGCCACCGATATTATCGGCCGATCCTCCGACACGCAGATGCTGTCGGCCAAGCCCCAGATAATGTCGGAGGTATCGCCGACACCGATTTTGTCGGTGGCAATGTTTTCTTATGTTTGGATGCACATGTGGCCGATAATGTCGACCGGCCAGTGGGTTAGATGAAGAGAGTGAGTGACAAGGCGCTGTATATTTTTGTTTCGTTTCTTGTCTTTGGAATAATTGTATAATAATATTATTATTATCTTGTCCTATAAACAACTTCGGAACAGCTTATTATTTTTTTTACAGTCTCTGCTTTGGAGTAGCTAATTCCCTTTATTAAATAAGTATAAAATGTGGAAAGTTTGAAGAGTACTGGTTTCCCTCTACATAGCTATTACCAAATAGAATATAGAAAATTTAGATAACCAAGTTCTTGATTATTTTCCACTAATTTTTAATTTTTGTTCTTTCTCTCTCTGTTCTCTCTCTCTCTCTCTCTCTCTCACACACACACTCTTTGATGGTATATTTTTTAATCTATTAATGCATTTAAATTTCAATACATTCTGGAAATTAATTTAAGCGTAATTTTCAAATTTTGATAGACTGTGAACATAAGCATATGGAAAATATCCTGATTATTATTACTTCCTTTTATTTTCATTAGAATTGTGTGCAGATCACTTTTCCCGGTTCCACTCAATAAGCAGTGATTGAATACAATATTTTTTGACAAGTCAAAGTAGAATTATTATTTTGAAACGAAACCAACACAATCAAACACTCTTTCCCAAGCTCCAAGGACAAGTTACTCACTTGGCATTTTCTTGATTGTGATCTCGACAATAGGGATGTGACTTCATGCTTCACTGGTTACAGATTTTTTCTCTCACTTCCAAAACTATCCCAAATCTCCCATTTTAAAAAATAATGTGTAGAATGGCAATTGAAAACAAAGACCAAAGCTATGTATCCAAGTTTTCCCACTCCCCTTTGTACCGGGATCGACCCCCTGATAGAGTTCTGCATTTTAGCTACAGTGACTGGATCAAAAGGTTGTGTATTATTGCATTCTTACATTTCTAGTTTTCCTTAGATTTTTAGAGATGGCAGGAATTTTTCCATTCGATATTTTAACCGTTATTGAACGTGTGGAATGTAGCCTTTGCATATGGGATAAGATAACAGACTCTTTCAAGGACAGGATTGAAAAGCAAAAAGCACGGCGAGAAATTTATGCAAGCCTTGTCCAGGATTTTGAGTTCATGGACAAAAAGAAACGAGAAACGACAGGTATGTATGCAACAGCGCAAATCTGTCTTCAACATTAGGGGGGGGGGCGACGGGTAAGATCGTTTCCATATTATATATATATATATATATATATATATATATATATATATATATATATATATATATATATATATATATATATATATATATAGCGATGTTCAAAATATTTCTGTAGCCGAGAAACAATGCTGTAGAGGATCAGGGGAGCAGAATTGTCTTCAACATTGGGAGGCGGGCAGATTTGAGGCTTATTCTGAGTGGACATTAATTTCATCTCACTTTCCTTTCTAGCGATCGGACACAAATAATCAAATTTCTCTCCCAAAAAACACATTTCAAATCGGATTATTGGGGAGGACAATCTCCCCAGTTCCAAGATTGGAGGGGACATGTCCCCTTCATCCCCCCGGGATTTGCTCCAGTGTATGTATGGAGCAATGGAAAACAGAACTACTAATTCGAATTTTATCATTTAATCTACTATGACATTAATGTTAACTACATGGAAAACAAAATAATATATATACATGTGTTTTCATTGGGAAGGCCGATGGGGGCTGAATTTGAACGTAAACACTATCGGGGTTGTCACTATACATCTGAGCAATCCCGATAAATATGGATTCGACACAAATATTGGTCATTTTTTACTACTTTTACATGTCCCGGTAAACGCCCCCTGAGACCCCCTTGGTTCGAATTGTGAAAAAATCGCCTCTGGCCTCCAGCCGATACCGCGAAAACTATGAATGTGACACTAAAATCTGCCATTTTCTACTACTTTTACATATTCCGATAAAAGCCCCTATGATCCTCTGGTTCCAATTTTGAAAAAAAAAAAAAACATGCCTCTGGCCAGCAGCCGATGGGGGCAGTATTTGGAAGTCAACGCCTGTGTGAGTATCACCATTCTTCTCAGCGACAGTGAAAACTATTGATTTGAGACTAATATCGGTCATTTAGCATTATTTTTACATGTCTCGCAATTCTCCACCCCGGTGACTCCCGGCCCACATACAATGGTGGCTGAATTAGAAAATCATCGCTAATGAAAGTATCACCATTCATCTCAGCGACCGCGAAAACTATGAAATCGACACTAATATCGGTCATTTTCTACTACTTTTACATGTCTGGGTTAACGCCCTCCTGAGACCCCCCTGGTTCGAATTTAGTCAAAAACGCTTCACCTTGGTCTGGGACCTGAACCAAGGTATCCGTGTCCAAAATTTGGTAACTCTTGGCCAACTTGTCTGGTTCCCAGGCCGGTTCCGGTTGAAAAAAAAAACTCTTCGTCTTGATCTGTGGCCTAGACCAAGCTACCCGCGACCAAATTTTGAAAACTTTCGTCCACTCGTCTGGTCCACGGGCCGCACACAGATACAGAGACAGACACTCAAGCAAACTCTATTTTATTTATATTAGAAAGGTCAGATCCACCGTTATTGTAATAAAGCGGTGCTTGAGTGATTGATCGTAGAAATTCAAAATCCAATGAGTGATAATTTCATAGCCTTGCTTTATTACAAGTTTAAACTCTTTAGTCAGTAGAGAAGAGGGCATGATTCATGGGTCAGAGTTGATGACAATGGGTTTCTGTGGGTCTTGGGTCACAGTGTGTGACAGTGGTTCATGGTGGGTGGTGGGACAGAGTGGGTCACGGTGGGTCATGGGTCACGATGGGTGGTGGGTCAGTTGGTCGTGGCTAAAGTTTTTATTGTCCCACACTCTCTCTGAACTACAGTGTTGAAAATTAATCAGTGAAAATCAATTGCAATTGATCAATCAATTGAAAGTAATTGCTGTGGAAATCAAAAATTGCAATTGAATTAATTGCTAATTAATTTCAATTGCAATTGAATGACTGAATTCAATTGCAATTACTTTCCACTGCAATTACTTTCAATCGATTGATTAATTGCAATTGATTCTCCTTTATTAATGGGCAACTGCAATTAACAATTAACCATTACTTACTTCCGTTGTCAATTGCAATTAACAATTAAATTTACAGATTAATTGTTAATTGTCAATTCAATTGAAATTTGCCCAACACTGCCACTCTTCTCTTCACTGTCCCGATCCGGCCCTTCAAACTTTTTTTTCCTTCTATCGAAGCCAGTACTGCCTATTTGGGAAAAGTCTCAATGTAGAGTGGTAGTGGTAAAAACGATGCATATTCGCCGTTCTGTTGGAAGGGGGGCTGGTGGAATGTGCCGTAAAATTTTACGTTGCCCCCATAGGAAAAAATCTAGATTCGACACTACTAATATATATATATATATATATATATATATATATATATATATATATATATATATATATATATATATATATATAATTGAGAAACATTATGTTTGTGACTATAAATCTCCCGAACCGCCCCACTGATCTTAATCAAATTTGAAACATGGATGAGTTTTACGGCTGGGCTGGTTTTAGGCTATTCACTTTGATGGTACAACTTAGGGGGGGGGGGTGTAAAAATAAATAAAATTTAATAATTCCTGAACCACTCGGCCAATCTTGATCAAATTTTCAACATAGATGAGGCTCAGGCTTGGGATCGTGTTATTTAAATTTGACGAAGTAACGTGGGGGCGGAGAAGGAGGAGATATATATATATATATAAATCAATTTATATAAGACTGAAAGCCACTATTTTTGTAACTTAATAACTCTTGAACTATATCTTGAATATCCGACCGATCGCAATCAAATTTTCAAGATATATGAGGTTTGAATCTGGAAACATTTTTGTAATTTTACTTTAACGGTACATCCTAGGGGGGAGGGGGGAACGTATAAATATAAACTAATAAAACCTAATAACTTTTGAACCACCCAACCAATCTCGATCTAATTTTCAACAAATATGAGGGTCGGGCCTTGGGTGTTTTTTTATCATTTCACTTTGACGAGCCAACGTAGGGGAGGGAGAGGGGGCAGATATATGTAAAAAAAATAAAAATAAAAATGTCTGTCTCTGTGACTTCATCACTCTTGAACCACCCGACCGATCTAAATCAAATTTTCAATATACATGAGTATAGGGGCAGGGATTACTTTAGGCTATTTACTTTGACGAAACAACGTAGGGGAGAGCGAGAGGGAGAGAAATTTAAAAATGATCAAAAATGACCGATATTAATGTTGAATCCATAGTTTTCGGGCCCGATGAGACAAACAGTAACACTTCTGATGCTGTTTCAATCCAAGTTCAGCCCTAATAGTTGGGAAGGTGGAGGGTACAATGGAGGAGAGGGGGATAAACATTTAAAAATGATCAAAACTGAGGAATATTAGTGTCGAATCAATAGTCTTAGGAGTAGCTGAGATTAACAGTGACAATTCTGATTTCGTGTGCCGCAGCACGGGGGCGGGGGAGCTATATATAATAATAATAATCGAAAATAACCAATATTAGTGCCTAATCCATAGTTTTCGGGATCATTCTGATGAACTGTGACATCTTCGATCCGGTTTAAATGCAAAATCAGCTCCGCCACTTGCGGGAAGGGGAAAAAGTGATATATAAAATGATCGATAATGGCCACTATCAGTGTCAAATTTATAGTTTTCTGGGTCGCTTAGATGAGCAGTGGTACTTTCGATCATGTTTAAATTCAAATTCAACCCCACAACTTGGGGGAAAGGGAGGAAGAGATATTTAAAGATAATGGAACATGACCGTTAATTAGTGCTGAATCCACATTTGTGGGGGGTCGCTGAGATGAACAGTGACACTTTCGTTGCCATGGCCCGCAACATAGGGGAGGATATATATATATATATAATGACCGAAAATGACCATTATTGGTGTCGAATCCATGATTTTTGGGGTCGCCGAGATGATCAATGATCTTTCCGATGCTGTTTAAATCGATGCCATTAAAAACGAAAACAGCATATTTCACGGGGACTAAACACATGAAATACGGAGTTGTGCTTTAAAATTTTCATTTTAACTTAGCAAAGCGGGTAATATATGCTAGTAATACTAATAAAGCTCAGGTACTGTCCTTTCTCTATTTCAAAACCACCTATTTTTTAAATCTCTTTGCTATAATATCTATTACTGGAGCTATCAGTATATTTTTGTTTTTCGTCTTTATAAAACACCAAGGTTATAAAGGAAGGTCTTTTATATGTGGGTTCGGAACTTGAATCTGATAGGTCGTTCCCAACCATACGATCTCGCCTCCAGAAAAACTTGATTACAGGGCAGAGTCTAAAGCAAGAAATTTCTCTCTCTTTTGCTAAAAAAAACTTTAGTTCGCATACTAGTCATAGCACATGTTTAGAGGTTTTTCAACGAATCTGTATGAGACGAGACCTGCAAATGACACAATACTGAAAGTTGAGCTTACACCACGAGTCGAATCTGGTATCATCCTAAAACAAACAAAAAAATCCTAATGGCTGACTACTTTAATGCTCATAAATCATTTTAATGTAAAAAATTTTGGTGAGCCCGGCCCCCTAGACTCCCCGTGGATACGAGCCTGTGTGACCCCCTACCCTCGAACACAATTTTCTGGAAGAAAGCCTCTATTCTTCCTTTTGTCTGTCTAGTTTACTGAAAACATGAAAAGCAAACTAGATCACAGACCATAGAGTTGGAAATGATGGACATGTTGCATTGCAGACATATTTCGTACCGTTGATGATTTTGGGAGGTTTTCCAGGGACAAAATTCACCTCGGAGTTATATCTCCTATGGTGCTCAATATGAGTTGAGTTGATTTTGTCGTCCCTTTCAGCAGCGAGGCTATATAAGACGGGACCTACTGATTAATTGACAAACCCGAACTACATGAGCTCTCACCGGAATCGAACCCGGGTCTCTCACGCCAAAGGCACGTACGCTAACCACTTAGCCACGAAGAAGCTAGGAGCTCATATTAGAAAAGAAGAAAGCACATTATGGGAATTTCAGTGCAGACAACTAAGTACGACGACTGTTAAAAGAATATTTTTCATCTTGAATATATTGTAATAATGGTCAATCTTATTCGATAATGTCATTTTTTAAAAAAATAGCATTCTCTTTTCTGTAACTTACTACAGTATACAAGTTAAATTTCACACAGTGTGCAAAAGAGGGGAAGGGATTACAACGATGGGCTTCGTTCGCTTCCTATCCGATGGACAAAACCTTTCTTGTAAAATTCAGCGTTTCAAAGAACCTGTGTGGTTGCTGATAGCTACACATAAATTGACAGAATTTTAGTACTGTCTGCCTGAAGCAAAGTCTTAACTTTAGTACTGAAGCTGCCTGAGGAAAAAAAAAGCAAGCACACCGCAGGCGTGGTGGCTTCTGTGCCTCGTAACATTGGGTTTCAAAAAACAGACACAAGGCCACTTGTCAGTTCTTGCAACTGATAAGGCTTTTTTTCTTTTATACAAATCATATTGTTGTTTGAAGCCTCTTTATTCCTTACAAAAACAATATAACCAGATTCATGGGAACCCACAGTAATTGTAATAAAAGTTGAAAAAATATCTGTATCATTCAGATACTTTATTATTATTATTATTATTATTATTATTATTATTATTATTATTATTATTATTATTATTATTATTATTATTATTATTATTATTATCAAATAATATTTTTCGTTAGTCCTCACAGCAATTAATACTTAGCAGCAGGGGTTAAAGTGCGTGGGAACGCGGGGGACCCTATCCTCACCTCCAAAAAAACTGTGTACGGCGTCCTCCCACTTCTAAGCAATTACAATGGGCAAAGATAGGCATGGGGGACGGCGTGACGTCATGCCGCTACCTACTGTACCCCTACATTTTCAGATGATTCCATCCCATCTAGCCTAATCCCACCTCGCCTAACGATTTATCAGCCACTTATATCTCCAAAATAAGAATGTCTACCACTTTAGGCGAGATGGGAATTTCCATCTTACTTAATCCCATCTCGCCTAAAATGGCGGTAGGATGCAAGGAGGGAATTTCTGTACTGAAGAGGGAATTCCTCTAATAGAATTTTAACCAGATATTTCAATCAATATTGGCAATCTCTGTCAATTACAATATAAATATATAATAAGTACTATACAAGAAGAAAGCATAGGGGGAAGGCGATTTAGTGAATTTAGTTCACTTTTGGTTTATTTTGGGAATACTGGAAATTGATTGGCAAAGAGAAGCTAATCAGAAACAGGATAGAAATATAGAGCGTGTTTAAAAACAACACTTACAACGTTTGAGAGCTCATTCCTGACACCATGATAAGACAACCTGGGTGCACAATGCTTCCTTTTAGCGCTATGACCAGCCAAAAACCAGTCGGAAAAATGCCCAAAACAGCCGTAACTCGAGAACAAAATGTCGGATCGAAGTCGGGGGAAAGGAAATGTATATTATTTTTAGTCATGGCTTCCATTAATGCACAACCCGATATGGTACAGAGGCAGCACAAAGGTCACCTCAAATAAATTGAAGAATTATGCGGATATTTTATGAAAGGGGGTTATAGCCCCACACAAGTTACTGGCACATGCAAGGAGCATTAGGATATTAATTCTGTGACATTTGTGAAAAATCTGACGCTCACTGGCATTTCCGGAACAAAATTTTGAATTTTTATAAAGGTACATCATCTAATGCTTCGTCCCCTGTGCCCCCTAAGGCGGTGCGTTACCAAAATAGCATTCCATATTTAAAAAATACATACTCTTTTGCTACACTGACGCCAAATTTCACACTAATTAACAAAAACACCTTCTTCTCGTATGTCCCTACTAAGAATATTTCTGGTGATTTTCTTACTTTTGAAAGGGGGCTGTAGCCCCATTATCAGTCACTCTTACATGTAAGGAGCATTGGAGCATTAATTATGTGACATTCGTGATTAATCTGACGTTTACTGGCACTCCGAAAATAAATTTTGGGATTTGGTAACACATCACCCACCAGCTTTTTACGGCTCTTGCCCCCCGAAGGGGGGCCTTCCCAAAATAATGTTTGAGACGGCTTTACTAGCTTTGTGAATGAGTGTTTTTGCATTTCGTAACAAATACAACTAATTTGCCCCAAAATCTTTACGAATACTTATTGGAGAAAACTGCTTCCAAAATTTAACATTGAACCTCCCATAAGGAAAATGAACTTCTGTGTTTACACTTCCAAAAGGGGGACTAAACATTAATTTTCTTCTATTTCCTTTAAAAATTCGAAAAATTCAGATATTTCTCAATAAGAGTGCCAAATTTTATATTAATGGTGTGAAAACTTCATCTTCTCCCAGTGCTGTAGAAAGTTACACGAATTGTATAACTGTATATATATATCACGTTTTCAGTCAAAAGAAAAAAACAAACATTTCATTTGTTTACCTTTGGAATACCAATATCTAATCTAAACGATCTAGACCCTCAAAAGTATTGTAATATTTATTTATTTATTTTGTATATTACTGTTACGCACACGCCTAAAATGCCATGATTGTTCTTTCATTTTAGTAGATATTTCTTTTAAAGTTATGTTTTTTAAGTAACATTCCGTATTTTGGAATGCAAAATATTGATGATAATGCTTCTACAATAACTTTGTTTTCCTTCTGTCGTATCTTCCTTTCTCACCTCACAAAAGTCGATTTATGGTCAAAAATGGTTGGAAAATGAAAATAGGGATATTTCACCCTGTTTGACAAGTCTTGTTATAAAATACTGTACTTAGAAGGTAAATTCTGTACCACCAGACATGTCAACTCTGACGGGAAATCGTAGCAGTTATAGTAGTATTAACTGTGGTCGTAGTAGTAATAATAGAAGTAGTAGTAATATTAGTAGTATTACAGTACTTTGCAGTCTTGAATAAAGAGTCAGTTTCCCAAACACACTACGATTAACATAGACTGACAGTAAGACCGTACGAAAACGGCAAAGGCAGGGGTAGTGGAGGACATTTAAGGGAAAAAATGACAACATTAGTTTCCAATCCGTCCTTGAGTGCCCGGTTCCAACCCGGAAATACGTGCGCCTGGTTCGGCCCTATAGCATTTGTGTCCGGGCCGAACAGGACACGCCCAGCCTGTGCAGGGCTCTGATTCATATCCACTGCAAACGCTGTTTTTGTTCCATTTTGACTTTTATTTTAGTACTCAGACGAGAATTGTGTTCTATGTCTTAATTTTCTGCATTCTTTCACATATGGAAAGATTCGTTTACGTATCTAAATGTTTCATTACGCATGGAGAGCTAAATGACAAACAGGCATGTGCTGATATTAATACAAAGTTTCGAAATATTGAATTATTAAGTATTTCAATCAATTTTGCTTTTTTATACAATTAATAACAAGTCTTATTATATTTAAAAGAAGAAAAACACATCTGCAAATTTTCTCCCGATTGCAAAGGTTGACTTCGAGGTTCGAACCTGGTTTACTTTTTCCCGAAGATACCCGAAGCTGGACTTAGAAAATTTTTTCCTTAAAATAGCAATAAAGAATGCCCTCGAGCTTTGAGACAACATGTACCTTTCGGGAGTCAACTTTCAAAAGTTTGGTGTGGGTTCTTTTGCCCCATAAAACTGTTTTTCTGCAGAAAATAAAAAAGCATTCCTTTATTTTTTGCGTATTTGTCCATACAAAAAGTTTCGTTGGAATTCTTCGTGGCCTTTACACACATATGACATACTGTTACCAGCATTTTTTATATTTCGTGATGAAAGGTTTGGAGGGATCCGAGCCTCCTAATCGTTTTTCTCAGGAAAATACGAAACCCGTTTGCCCTCAATTTAAACCTACAGTATCTGTGCAATATTTGATTCAATTTTGTTCACTTCTTCGCGTTTTTCGGGCGTCAACTTTTAAAATTTTGGGTGGGTCTCTTGCCGCCTAAAACCGTTTTCCCGCAGATCATAAAAAAACCCGTATTCCTTTATTTTTTGCGTATTGTCCATACAAAAGGTTGTGTTGCAATTCTTCATGTCCTTTACACACATCTGACATACTAGCACTTTTCATATTTCGTGATCAAAGGTTTGGAGGGGTCGGCGCCCCACGCTACCGCTTTCCCCAGGAAAATACGAAACTCGTATTCCTTCATTTTATGTCTACAATATCTGTGCACAATTTAATTCACTTCGCCTCATTTCTTCTTGCCTTTCGGGCATCAACTTTCAAAACTTTGGGTGGGTTCTTTTGCCCCCTAAAACTGTTTCTCCGCAGAAAATAAAAAAAAACGTATTGCTTTATTTTTTGCGTATTGTCCATACAGAAAATTTCTTTGGAATTCTTGGTGGGCTTCACACACACCTGACAATCTGTTACTAGCACTCTTGATATTTCGTGATCAAAGGTTCAGAAGAGTCCGGGCCCCAACTAACCGTTTTTTTAGGTAAATACGAAACTCGTATTCCCTCGTTTTATGTCTACAATATTTGTGCAAAATTTCATTCACTTCCGTTTACTTTTTCTTACTTTTTGGCGTCAAATTTCAAAATTTTGGGATGGGGTCTTTTGCCCCATAAAACAGTCTTTCCGCAGAAAATAATAAACCCGTATTCCTTTATTTTTTGCGTATTGTCCATACAAAAAGATATGTTGCAATTCTTCATGTCCTTTACACACATCTCAGATACTGTTACTAGTACTTTTGATATTTGGTGATCAAAGGTTTGGAGGGGTTGGCGCACTACGGAACCGTTTTCCCCAGGACAATACGAAACCCGTATCCTCATTTTACGTCTGCAGTATCTGTGCACAATTTAATTCACTTCGGCTCACTTCTTCTTGCCTTTCGGGCTTCAACTTTCAAAAGTTTGGGTGGGGCTATAGCCTTTAAAACCGTTTTCCCGCAGAACATAAAAAACCCGTATTCCTTTAATTTTGCGTATTGTCGATACGAAATGTTTCTTTGGAATTCTTCATGTCCTTTACACACATCTGACATACTATTAATAGTACTTTCGATTTTTCGTGATCAAAGGTTTGGAGGGGTCGGCACCCCACGCTTCCGTTTTCTCAAGGAAAATACGAAACCAATACTCCCCCATTTTATGTCTACAATATCTGTGTACAATTTCGTTCACTTCGGCTCAATTCTTCTTACCTTTCGGGCATCAACTTTCAAAATTTTGGAGTGGGTTCTTTTGCCCACAAAATAATTTTTCCGCATAAAATAAGAAACAAGTATTCATTTTCTTTTTCCATATTCTCCATACACAATGTTTCGTTGCAATTCTTCATGTCCTTTACAGACATCTGACATACTGTTACTAGCGCTTATGAAATTTCGTGATCAAAGATTCGGAGGAGTCCGTGCCACACTTAACCGTTTTTTTTAGGTAAATGCGAAACCCGTATACATTCATTTTATGTCTACAATATCTGCGCAAAATTTTATTCACTTCGGTTCACTTTTTCTTCCCTTTCGGTGCCAAATTTCAAAATTTTTTGGTGGGGCCTTTTGCCCCATAAAACCATTTTTCCGCAAAAATGAAAAACCCGTATTTTTTGTTTTCAGCGCATTTCCCATACAAAAAATTTCGTTGAAAGTCTTCATTTCCTTTACACACATCTCACATACTATTAATATTATTTTTGATTTTTCGTTATCAAACGTTTGGGAGGGTCGGCGCCCCACCTAACTGTTTTCTCTAAGAAAATATAAAACCTTTATCCTCATTTTACGTCTGCAGTATTTGTGCAAATTTCATTCACTTCGGCTCATTTCTTCTTGTCTTTCGGGTGTCAAATTTCAAAATTTTGGGTGGGAGCCTTTGACCCCTAAAACAGTTTTTCCGCAGGAAATAAGAAACTCGTATTGATTTATTTTATGGTTATTTTCCATACAAAATGTTTCGTTGCAATTCTTCATTTCCTTTACACACACCTCACTGTTACTAGTACTTTTGATATTTCGTGATCAAAACTTTGGAAGGGTTCGTGCCCTTTCCAACAGTTTTTTCCAGGAAAATACGAAACCCGTATTCACTCATTTTACGTCTACAATATGTGTGCACAAGTTCATTCATTTCGATTCACTTGTCCTTGCTTTTCGTTCGTCAACTTTCAAAATTTTGGGTGGGTGCTTTTCCCCGTAAAACCATTTTTACGCAGAAAATAAAAAAAACAGTGTTCGTATGTTTTTCGCATATTAACCATACATTAAGTTTCGTTGCAATTCTTCATGTTCTTTAGACACATCTCACATACTGTTACTAGCACTTTTGATGTTTCGTGATCAAATGTTTGGAGGGGTCCGTGCCTCACCGAACCTTTTTTTGCAGGAAAATACGAAACCCGTATTTCCTCATTTTAAACCTACGACATCTTTGCTATATTTCACTCACTTCACTTCTTCTTACCTTTCGGACGTCAAATTTCAAAATTTTTCGTGGGGGCTTTTGCCCCCTAAAACTGTTTTCCGCAGAACATTAAAACCTCGTATTCCTTTATTTTTTACGTGTTGTCCATAGAAAAAGTTTCGTTACAATTCTTCATGTCCTTTACACACATCTGACATACTGTTACAAGCATTTTTGATATCTCGTGATCAAGGGTTTGGAGGGGTCCGTGCCCCACCCTACCGTTTTTTTCAGGAAAATATGAAGCCTGTATTCCCACTTTTTACGTCTGGAATATCTGTGCACAATTTTATTCACTTGGGTTCAGTTATTCTTGCCTTTCGCGTGTCAATTTTCAAAATTTTGGGTGAGTCTTTTATATTAAACCTTTACTTTATGTAACTTTTTCTTTTTTAAAATTCTTTTTTTTTTTTGGTGGAGAAGGAGAGAAATGTTTTGTCTGATATGTGTCTTTTGCCATTCATCTTTTTTGAACTGCTTAAGTAAGATCATTTTGTAACTTTTGATGTCATCCAACTCCGTCACGATAATAATATTGTCATTCTTAACAATTTGTTTTATTTCCTTATTTTTCAGTTTGCCACACTGATATATTTTTAACAAAATTGAGGTTTGGTCCAACGCCTTTCGAATTCGGAACCAACCCAACCGCCGAGCTTTTTGGGTTGCCTGCTATTGCAGGAAAACGAGAATTGCAGGTGGTAATGCACTTTTGGAGTCGTGTATACAACATTCTTACAGAATTTGGAATACCGAAAAAGCTTGATTTATTAAGTGTTTAAATGAATTCCAGAGTAAAGTCCGAGTAGAAAAATGCGAGCTTTCACGTCGAGATTGGCCTGAAACAAGGATATGCGTTATTGCCGTTATTATTCAGCTTTGTTCCGGAGTACGCTATAAGAAAAATCAAAGATAGGAACCAGGACCTAGAGTTGAATGGTATTCACCAGGTTATGGTGTATGCTGATGATGTAAATCTGATAGAACGATTGAAAGAAACGCAGAGGCCTTATTAAACGCTTGCAGGGACATGAATAAATGCAGGGAAATCTAAATACAAGGAAGTTACGGCAAATAATGAATGCGTTAAAATATCAATTACTAATAATACTTTCGACACAGTGAATACTTTCAAATATCTTGGATCAGTATTACCAGACCAAAATCATGCCCACAAAGAAATTAAATGTCGACTAAAATCAGGAAATTCTTGTTATTATTCAGTTCAAAATATTTTGTCGTCGTGAATTCTGTCAAGGAATTTAAAGTTTAAAATATATAAAATGATAATCATGCCTGTTATGCTTTATGGTTGTGAAACATGGTCGCTTACGCTGAGGGAAGAACGCAGACTGAAATTATTTGAGAATAAAATTCTGAGACGAATATTTGGACCTAAGAGGAACGGGAATGGTGGAAACTTCATAAGGAGGAACTACATAATTTATACGGTTTACCAGACATCGTTAGAGTCATCGGGTCTAGGAAGCTCAGGTGAGCAGGTCATGTAGCCAGAATGAAAGAAAGTAGGAACGCTTTCAAAGTTTTAACTGGAAATCCAATCGGGAAACGTCCATTAGGAAAACCTAGGCCCAGATGGGAGGACAATATTAAGATGGATTTAGCAGAAATAGGAATACAGAGTAAAAATTGGATTGAATTGGATAAAGACAGAAGTCAATATAGAGCTTTTGTGGCCATAGAGAAAGAGGGAGAGAGAATACATTTAAGTTAACCATAACTGCACAACAAACATGAGTGAGTGGCTAGCTTTCGCGCTTCCATCGTGAAGTCCGGGATTCAACCCCGCATTCGACCATTTTGACGGAAGTTTTTCTTAATTTCATTTGTGAATGTAGAGATAGTGCGTGTACTGTGAGTCCTGGCTGACTTACTTTCTAATCGTTTTTAAATCTTTGTTATTACTAATTACCAGCAGTGATGTTTTTGCGAAGAGGTTTAGGGTGGGGATGTCTTTTGGATTGAAGCCTCTACCCCAAAATTACGGAATTTCTAAAACAAAGTAAATATTAGTTTTGCCTTTACTCATAAACTTCAAGCTGTCAATACTGGCTCAAATAAAACATTAGGTATTTTTAGAAAAAATAAGCATTAATAAGAAAAGCCCCTCCCAAAATACATTTCTAAATCCGCCACTGATTATCAGTATAAAATGGTCTTCAAGGTTGTATCTGGAAGATTATAGCTGAATATACAAACGAAACGAAATATTTGTTATGCCCGTACTCATAAACTTAAGCTCCTCTTAAATAAAAGAAATTTTTAGAAAAAACATTATTCAGAAAAAAAAAACCCTCCCAAATATTTTTCTAAATCCGATACTGATTATTTCTGTCAAATGGTATTCAAGGTCGTGTCCGGAAGATTATTGTTAAATCATTGCACAGTACAGTACAGTTAAATCAGTTACAGTATAACGGAAATGTGGAAGTACGCTTTGACAGACATATTGAAAAACGTACGCTCTGATGGATATATTGAAAAACATAAGTTTAATTATGTGCTAGAAGCTAGAGTACTAACCTCTAAGAAGTGAAACACGGATGAGTAAAATGAAATGATCTAGAGAATTAAAAATGTCGATAATTCAGAAGTTAAAATAAAGTTAAATAGCTTCTAAAATTGCCCTCAAATACTACGTACTTTATG
This sequence comes from Thermobia domestica, assembly GCF_964235325.1. Classification (NCBI taxonomy): domain Eukaryota; kingdom Metazoa; phylum Arthropoda; class Insecta; order Zygentoma; family Lepismatidae; genus Thermobia; species Thermobia domestica. Next base: position 107,138,457 of record NC_137459.1, on the reverse strand, counting down.
TTTACTTTAATTCATAAACTATGTGCTCCATCCATCATGATGGTGAATTCCAGAGCGAAATATGGCATTCAGGTCATGGAATCTCATTTAACTTTAGAGTATACTATAAGAAAGCTATTTAAACAGAAAAATCATGAAAATGAAAAAAGCCAAAATTTCCAAAATTCTCGTTTTTTTCCCAAAAAAGCCGGCTTTTTGTGTGCAAAAAACCATCGATTCAAAAAAGCCGGCTTTTTTGCATCTCTACTTGAGAGGTTTTTAGATTATCTTGTAGAATAGTGGTTAAGTAATAATACCGGTTAAATAATACCAGTATTGACATCTTCATGTGGAACTGCTCGAATCAAGAACACAGAACGAATAATGAAGGTGGAACTACAGACTCAAATCATTAATAGGTAAGTCAACTTCCAAGTGTAATGTTTGGTGAAGTATCTAAAAACAAAGTACTGTGTATAGTGACTACCTGTATCAAAGAAAACCTTTAAACGTTGAAGAGAAACGTAGACAACGTCAGTACATAAAATTGGACGGAAGAATAGAAAAAGAATTAACTGATTATGTAGCCTCAAAAGATGTCAAGAAATTCTTGAAGAAAATGGCATAAATTCAAAAGTTGGAGTAAGTTTTGTTTGTTCTAGGAGAGAATCTACGTTGTTTATTGTTTTTGTTATTGTAATTGTTAGTTGTCTCAATCTATCGATCATAATTATCTGTAGTTATTGGAAAACTGGTAACGAAAGCTATAAAAGAAAACAAAAATATAAATATTTCCAGAAGTTCCCTTTAAATATTATGGACAGGTGTTTGACCAATGAGAGATAAAGATTTGTTTACATTTTCCAATTTTGGCAAATCACAAACAAGCATTTGTTTACATCTTTAGGATGTGTCTACCATGTATTCTAGTAAATGTTTTTTTCTCTTTTCTGTACAATTATTCCTTATATTTGGGTTTACATGTTCTTAGTGTTCTGAGAAAAGTTTGTATGTATGTATGTATGGTGAGCTAATAATGGTTTCATTTTCTGAAAGAAGATTTTTAGTAAACCTTTAGTATGCAAAAAAAAAAAAAAAAAAAACCCGAGTCCCCTAAAAAAAAAGTGATATGTTCCCCTAGAACAACGTGCTGGCTACACCAATGTTATAAAATTTGGTCTTTGTGAAGCAGCTGATACTGCGTGCTTATCCTCTAACTGAACACCGGAAAATATTCTCTCTTAGCAAGGAGAATAAGAAGTTATTTCAAATAGTACCGCAAATGTCCCAGTACCATAAATGCCAAAACTCGAAGTACCGCAAATGTTCCAGTACCATAAATGTCAAAACTCGAAGTACCGCAAATGTCGATACTGCAAGTGTTGCGCTTTCTTCGAACTGCACATTCCTTCGCAAAGTTTAAAAGGAAGATTGCAGAACTGTGAAGCTCCACGTAAACTCATATAACTTTTTGTTACAATTTGCATGGCTTTCCCCATGTCTTCATTATTCCACTTGCTGTATTTATGTTTTGATTTGTATGTTCGTATCATACAAAAAGAAAATGAAGTTTTTTGTTTTACATACATGCATCACATAGGAGGTTGAACCATAAATACAAAACTAAAATTCATAAATTAAAGATATTCACGGATGTTTACACCTGACTCAAATAGCCCCCATTGGCTCAAATAGCCCCAATTTTTTCGACTCAAATAACCCCGTTTTGCACATGTTTGTGTAAGAACGTACTATTTTCACACGAGACAGAGGAGAGCACCAAAATGGCGGTTATAACATGCGGACATTCTGTCTTACGCGTACGGTAATAATTTTACACCGTATCTTCCACACTTATTATGAAATCCTATTTTCAGAATCTCTGGCGCCACTTCAACAAATAAGGAGGGCTATGTAACTTTGCGATTTCAAAAATAGCTTAAGTTCGAGAAACATCATAAAACAATAAAAAATAAATTTTATAGTCAAATCAGCATCCTTCCTAAACACTGCCGAAAACGGCTGACGTTTCTGTCTTTGTTCGGAACGAGAAAGATCAAGAAACAATGGTTAGTCACGGATAAAACTGCCATTAAGAGAACTTGTAATTCTAGAACAGGATTTTTATACATATATATCGCCACAAGCCCCTGGAACGAAATCTTCTGAATCACTGATCTCGATGAATGCTTTAACATTGTACTTGAATATGGAGCACTATCACGAAATAATTAAACTTGTATCGATTGGAAAATGGAAATGAAAGCTGTTTGTAAGAATCATTTAAAAAAATAACCTTAGGTATTCCCTCTTCTTTGTACGAGAGTCCTCATTGAAATAATAAACGCTGGTATATATATATATACACACACACACACACACACAGACACAAAAACGTATGTGGCGTACATAGAAACGTAAGTTATAAAGGTAAACAAGAAAGCTTTGTCGTTTTTTGTGGAGGTCTGTAATCCAATTGGCCCTCACACCGTGAGTTGAATGTGAATGGAGATAAGGCGAAGGTCAGTTGTTTGTGTGGATATATTCAACATACTACCTGTTGTGTCAGTTCAATTACACCGTGAACTTGCGTAAGGACAGAGTGAACACGAGACTTCCACAGAGCATCATAAGGGCATGTATGCTGTAAGAGTTGAAACTGGGGTCAAACGCCGCTGCAGCGTGGCAGAAGATATGCCAGGCCTTTGGTGAGTGTGTTGAGACTACGCGGACAGTGCAGCGGTGGCTTAACAAGTTTAAGGACGGTGACGCAACACTCGAAGACGCACCACGTACCGGAAGACCAACACATGTACAAAATGAAGATCTTCAGGCAGCAGTTGAGGTGAACAGTGGCCAGATATGTGAGGAACTGGGACTACAATTCAGTGTGGCTGGAAAACTCAAAACTGGAGCTAGCACTTCAGAATCGCAAAGGGATCCTCCTGTTACAGGACAACGCTAAGCCTCACGTGGCTAGGATGACCAGGAATTTCATTCTTGCCTTGGATGGGAAGCACTATTGCATCCGCCACACTCCCTAGTCAATGCACCGTCCGATTATCACCTGTTCCATTCCTTGGACAATAGAACAATCACCTTAGAGGACAATCACCAGTTCAAATCCCAGGTAGAGGTGCAATACGCACTTGATATCTTCTTTGCTTCACATACCACCAAGTTCAACCGCGATGGAATCCATGGCCTTCCAGAACATCGGCAGAAGCTCGTCGATACTGATGGGGACTATTTTTGGTTTTCCAGGTACGCCTTAGGTGACATATTGATGTTCGAAAGTGGTGGGTGGAAAAGCGACGGAACTTTCTTGGTTACCTTTATAGAAACTAGATCCACTTGGCTACGTGCAAAAGACAATAGAGAGACTTTCTGAACGCGGCATTGAACCTTCTGGTGCCATAGGCCATAGAGTTAGAAATTCATAACGAAGTATATGTTTTGTTGAACTTGACGGGGATTCGGTCTTTTGGTTTATTTAAAGTTTAACATCTCGTTCTGTGCCTAGGCTACATGAGACATGGGCATGTAGATTAACGTGGAACTCAAACCACGTGAGCTTACATCGAGAATCGAAACCCGGTCTCCCGAACCGAGGGCACATATGATAATCACATAGCCAGAGAAAGTTTTGGCTAGAATTAGATTACCGTGACAAAGTGTACTGACTAATGGTATGCGACACGTTAAAGAACTATAGATAGCCCATTCAAACTTAGACAGCTGTCTTCTTTAAAGAGAAATTACATCTGGAAAACACTACATATCTGTTTTGTTATTACCAAACTTGATTATTCTATTATGAATATCCTGTATTTAAAGTTTGAAATATTTTATTGCTTTCATTAAAATGATAATAGGGTATTTGACTGTTCTGTATCTAGTGATGATTGGTAGTTACATTACTTTGTACTCATACACTGAGAATTATGTATGTGACGTTCGTAAAAACGTAGGTTACATGCGTAAATCTTGTAGTTTTTGGACTTAACTAGGGATGGGCACGAGTCGAGTCAAAGGTAATTTTCTAGAGTCGAGTTCCAAGCCGAGTCATTGTTTTGAGGTCGAGTTTCGAGTCGACTTGAGTTTGATACATGGCTCGCTCGTTCAGTTCGTTTTAGCTCGTTTTGAAATCATGACCTGATTAAACTGGAAAGCGAAAGCAATTTAGTAGCAAATAGAAATGTAAGTGGTAATGTGGATTACTTTTAATGTCACTCATGAGAGGGGACATTGCTCGCGCCTCGTCTCGTCTCGATAACAAGACAACAATAGATTTTTATAACGAGATAGTCTTAAATGTCGTGAGCACCAATATAAATACAAAGTATATACAGTAGTTCTTACCATCAAGACTGAGACCTGTGCGGTTGAATCTTTGAACCCAAGCAGAAGCCCAAAACGTTCAGTGATGTCAACCGGCTCGGCTCGGTTAACTAAGAGAACAGCTCGATCCGGCTCGGTTGGGATGATCTATCAGCTCGGCTCAATGGAGCCAATAGCTTAAGCCGGTTTGTTTGGGATGGGCCATTGACTCGGTTGAATTGAGTGATGGCTCGAGCCGACTTGGTTGGAAAAATCTTGAGTTTTACGTCCCACGGTTATGTCGGTTAGGCTAAAGGAGACGGTGATGATGAGTAATGAATGAAATGGTGGAATGAAGAAAGTGGGAGGAAACGGGAGAACCCCGAGAAAACCCACGCACACGGTGTTTGTCCACCACAAAGTTCACTTGGCGGGGGCTGGGATCGAACCCGAGACCCCAAGCACCAGAAGTGAACGCTCTACCACTGAGCCACCGCGGCCCCCGGACTTGGTTGGAATGAGTCACCAACTTGGCTCAAGTGAGCCGATGGCTCGAGCTCGCTCGGTTGGGATGAGCCATCAGCTTGATTCGGTTCGGCTCAGGAGATCAAATGGATCGAGTTTGTTTGTTCGCTAGAATTCAGATGTCGCTTTTATTGAAGTGACTGTATATCTAGTTCAATGGTTTTTCTTGATCTGGGCCTTCGTTTAAAGAAATTCTTGGTTTGACTGTGAAAAAGACTATTACAAAACTAAGTCTTGTACAGTCAGGTGTAAATTTCCAACTAGATAAATTTCTTGTAAGCTATCTTGAAGAATTAATGGATAGAAGCAGTGATTAGTAGTTTTCATTGGTTCAGGTGGATGGGGCCCTGAGTCCCATGCCCCTCCTTTGGGTATGACAATGGTAATGTAAATCGTGTCCTTAACTTTGAGAGCTTTTTGCGTATACAGAAAATCAACCGGAAAAGAATAATATATTTGCTTCTACCGCTTGTTGAAACCGAGATAAAGCAAACTTGTCGAGAATAGAGCCGGACTGCACACATAGAAGGCAAGCATATTCGCCATTTGGCAGGAAAGAGGTAGAAAAAAAGTTCTTAGTTAGAAGTTCCTTAACGTAGCAATAATTTTCACTTTAGACCTGTATACAATACTCAATTATAGATACAAACGCCTATATAGGTAACAAATGCATTCATCAAGAAATTAAGTCAAGGCAATATTAATAACTGTTTGTCACTCATCTGCTAACAACAATGTTTCGTGCAGCAATGTGATAATATTAGAATAGCGTTAGGTTCAGCAGTTGACATCTATATAATGTGAAACAAAGGTCGAGTTTGTTTGTTCTATTGTTATTATTTTCTATTTATGACATATCTCTTGCAGGGGCGGATCCAGGACGGACTTCGCCCCAATCGCCCCCCTGGATCCGCCCCTGATCTCTTGTAGTATGGAAGAAACCCAAAACTTTGTATTGGGGAAAGGAAGGGGAAGATAGCGAAGCATTCTTTTGACAATTGTCCGTCCTCGCATTTTCTCGCTAGCAAGATACCTTCAAGGAGTAAAATATAGGCCCTATATAGTTCATTGACCTCATTTTATCTGTGTTCCTGAGTCTTTTGACGAGCACTGTTATACGCGGTTGGGAGAAAAAATACTTTCCCTGGAGACCGACTGGTTATGTTTCACAATATGTTGTTTGGAACCATGTCTGTACTCATGCGTTTCGTATTATGTGAATCTACCATCGGTAAATAGGACAAAATGCTCTTTCTTTTTTGTTTGAAGCGGTAAAACCTCATAACTTCTAGATAGAGGAAGAATTGGGACACAAATAGTCAACAGAAAGATGCGGAAGGGAAATACTCATAAGTTTGTCTAAGTAGCGGCCCAGCTGATTTGAAAGGAAATGAAATTAAATATTTAAGTTTTACGTTCCACGAGTATACCAACAAGGCTAAAGAAGACGGTGATGATGAGAAATGAAAGAAATGATGGAATAAAGAAAGTGGGAGAATCCCTAGGCAACAGACGCGCACAGCGTTTGTCCACCACAAAGTTCACTTAGCGCGAGCTGGGATAGAACCAAGGACCCTATACACCCGAGGTGAACGCTCTACCACTGAGCTACCGCGGCCCACCTAGCTGATTTATCCAAAGAACGTGACTATATTTTTCTGGTAATAATACGTAGCGTTTGCCACGAATATTCAAATATTGAATATTTCAATGGATTTTGTAAAATAAGGGAGCTAGTCTTTTTCAGGACTAAGGATGTAAGAATATCTAAAATGATATGGGGAAAAATTATTGTTTATAACACAAAAGGATACTAGAAGTGTCTTTCATTTAAGTTTCCCAAATTTTGCCCCGAAATAGTGGTTGACATGAGTGACCCTCCGCACTCCTAGTGTTTCGAGGAAGATACCATTGAAGTTTTAAATGAAGATCAAAAGCATCGCAAATTATAGTTCTGAAATTAAAAGGTAATTTCCAATTGTCTTGCGCAAAGAAATCTAGTCTAATAGATTTGTCATGATCTAGACCTATCAATCTTTTGAATGCTTCTCTGTGAAATTAAGCTATTGGGATAAGGGAGATTGAATAGTTAGAAACAGAAAAGGTGCTTGAATTTTCATTGTATCATACTATACTGTTTTCAATTATTACGCAGGAAATTAAGCTGATATGAGGTCTACCAACTTCTGGGTGAAGACATGCTAAGCATTACACTTCCCCTGGGAATGTACTTTATGTCCTAGGGCAATTAATTTAGTGGGTCCTATAAACGTATGACCCAATCCTCCTCCGGAATATAAACCCGGAACCTTGTAACGATGTCAGGCTTTACGACTACAGAGATCGGCAGTCAACTAGTTTTTAGTATTCAGATACAAACCACTCAACTTTCATGTTTATACATGAATTTTTAATAATAATAATAATAATAATAATAATAATAATAATAATAATAATAATAATAATAATAATAATAATAATAATAATAATAATAATAATTTGTAGTAGAAGTAGTATCATTGATAATAATTATACATGCAGGACACCTGAAGAGAGTACTTAGAATTACATACAGGATTTGACTCGATTTGGCTCGTTTTGGCTCGACTCGACTCGAAATTCGAATAAAATTCGAGTCGAGTTTCCAATCGAGTCGATGGAAATTTTTCGAGTCGAGTTTTCTAGTCGAGCTGAAAAATGTCTGTTTCGAGTCGAGTCGAGTTTCAAAGAAAACTCGCTCGAACTCGCTCGTTCCCATCCCTAGACTTAACGTACAACTCTATGTGACATCATGCAGTGAACTTATAACTGAAAACTTATTTTTTATACATACTTTCCGTATAAGTGTTCCGAATAAACGAAGTGGTCAGGATTTCACACATAAATGGTCGTATATAACATATACCTGGCGTATATAATAAACCTATACGTATGTAATGCAGGGAAGACTGTTAGATGTCAGACATCTTTCAGTGACGTGACGTAACATCTAAGCGGGAAATGGCAATACGTATGTAGCATATCGGTAACATATGCACCGTACAGATTTCCGTAGTAAACATAAGGATTCCGTATATTTGTACAATATTTCGCAATCCGGATAAGGGATTTTTCTCAGTGTATACTAGACTTGAAATCGACTAAACCTTTAGAAATTTAAGCTGTTTAGCCCTTGTTTGAGGCAATATAAATTAATAAAAAGAGAGAGGTTTGTAAATCAATTCTTTCCTTATACATATATAAACACAAACAATATTCTAATTGCAAAATTGCTTTCAATGTTGTATGCAAGAGCTAAAAACTGCCTGCAAATTGAATGTACTACAATGCTTCGAAGTGGTAAAAGTCAAACAAATTGCTCTCCATGATGTTTTTTTTCGTACTTTTTCAAAAGAGCATTCTTACTCAAATAATTTACGAAAAGAAAAACAGGAAAACCAGCTTTGCTGGGTCTTTAATTGGACATTTTAAACTAATGGAATAAAGTTCATTTAAAATGCTGTTCTTTGAGCCTTGCAACTCTTCTAGACTAAATTTAATTTCCTTTCTTGTTGCAAGTGAATATTGTATTTTCTAAAGAGCTGATGAGATGGTGTAGGATGACTTTATTCTTTTCGTACGCTCTGTGACTTATAGAAAGAATATCTGTAAAAGTCTCTCGTGAAAATCCACTATTTTAAATGTTAATAGCGTCTATAATTATTTGGGATGAGTTCGAAGCCTATTGGTTCCGATCTCTTTTAAGTGCAAGAAAGGAAGAGCAACTCTGACGAAAAAATTTCCATTATTTTGCAGTCGAACTGCTTTTCTTTGTTTAGTAATGAGAGTCTTCAATTGGGCAACGCTACCTTTCTTCTCTTTGTGTCTGATTTGCATTGAAATAAGACAAAAGTTTGAAACTCTCGTTTCCTTTCTAGAAAGACTCTTTAGGAACCCAATCTTATTGCTATCCTCCGTCGACTGCTATATGGTCACAAGCGAAGGATTTTAGAACTACAAAGATCGGAAAGCTGCATATAACTCACTTTTGCTTAGAGAGGTTGAGTTTTCAGGTGAGTATCCTGTATGCCATTATTTTTTGTATTTAATCATTTTCAAATATAAATATAAAACAGACAATATGAATTACATAAAGAAAATTTAACGCTCTAATATGTACACAATTTTAAGTCCATTTTAGCAATATACAAATATATTAAATCAAATTTCACTTCCTTTTGCTACAACTCATGAAGGGCTCTAGGCCACAAGATGATAAGATACAATTTCATGGCTTGGCCATCCTTATATTTTTTATTTCTGGCTTACTGGGCTGGCGTTTCATGTCTATTAAATCCCATTACTTCACGGTGTCGCAAAGACAGAAAATCGTGTACTCACATCCAGAATCAAATCCATGACTTCAAGTGGTAAGCACATGGATAGTTATGAAAACTACTTGGTAATAATTCTCTTGCTATATTTCTGTAATTTATGTGGATATTTATGAAAACTTTTTGGTAATAAACTATTGTTTCTCTTACTATATTTCTGTAATTTATGTGGATATTCGGGTGATTTGTTTTCGTAATCATATTCACAATTGGCTTATTTAAACTAAAGTGGTTCATTTTAATAATTTATTTTATCTTCAGTATGGATATTAATTTTCTCTTTCTAAATATTCGTTCTCTATAAAATCGTATAAATCGTATTTGATAAAATCGTATTTGAACAATTCATTTTCGAAAAAATCATATTGCGAGATTCGTTTTTTAATAGAATAACTTTACGGCCCGTAGCCATGTACAACTGTCAAACTATAACATGCTTCGTCATGACAACCAAACTCCGGCGACAAAGTCGTGTGGTCGAGTCGCTATAGGTTTCTTTACATCTCCTCCTTTTTGCCGCACTACTCTTGTCATTCATCCACTACCTGAACATCTAGTCACTACTTTGTATTTTAAACAACTTAACACCACTGTTGTGTCAAGGACATGCTCTTTCGTATTAGTTTATTCAATATATTTGAGACAACTGTCGCACTTACATTATTCTTATTAATCTTAATTTTCAATAGTCACACCCTGCGTCAACAAGAAGACTTTCACAACTACCTTTTAACACACACTTCCGGCCACTGCCATCTGTTACCCACGCCTACTCGTCCTAGTAGTAACACGACGCCGGATGTTGCTATTACTTCTACCAATCTACAAACTCGCTACAGGCTCTATGTCCTCGACCCTCTTGCCATTGAAAATGTGTCGATACATCTTTCCATTATAACTTCCCTACCTGCTTCTCGCACTGCTCGTCAATCCCCCTTCCTCTTATCTCATGTTCAATAAAGCCAACTGGCACGGTTAACGCACATTACTTCAACACCAGCTAGAAACTGTTCTGGAAGCCAATACAGAAGATGATCTTTATGTTAGCTTAGATACTATTACTTCTATCATCCACACTGCTTCTGCTCAAAATATTCGTGTTCGCGCTGTTCATTCTTACAAACCAGCCCTTTCTCCTCACTGTCATGCGCTTACCAAACGTTCCCGTACACTTCGTAGACTTCACTAGCACTGGTAATTTGGAGTCTCTCCACCTCCACCGCCAGTATCAATACACTGTCCGTAACTACCTTCGTGATTATAAACGCTGGTGCTGGACCGCTAACTGCAATAATTTTTCTACCACCACTCATCCCACAAAATCCTGGATGCGATTCCATCAAGTAATTGGCTGCTCATCTCACACACCTTATCCCCTCTTAGATGGAGACAAATCTCTTGCTTCTGTATTCCGGCGCTCCTCAAAAATTCCTCATTATCTCCGTTATTACGAGATATCTGTTATCGTTATCTGTTATATGTGGCTGAATTTCATGTATTACTTGGGGATATAAATTTATGTAAATTTTCCGATGGCACAGTCTTTCTCCCAGCAGCTAGCATAATCCAAGAGATAAATCAAAAGCTGCAGATCACTACTGACCCATTTCTCTCATGTGCAGATGGTGGTGACTGATTTTAAATGGTGCCGAAACACAAACCAACACCTTTCTTCCTCCGAGCAAACGCTCTCGCGTCTATCGCAACCTTGTCAACTTCCATGTCCATGTCGAGCTCAGCCTCAAAACACCGCTACTTTTTAGGCATATTTTTTGACAGATATAATAAATGGAATGCCCATCTCAAGTCCATCTGCTCCAAAGCCTACAATCTCTTCAACGTTTTTCGCTGCATCACTGGTACTACCTGGAGGCTGAGTACGCGCACATTCTTAACCATATAGAAAGTCTTTCTCCACCTGGTTCCCATCTTTGGTTTTACCGTCTGGTTGGCAGCTGCTCCCTACTTTTAGGCCATACTTCAAATTCTTGAACGGCACGCCCTCCGTCCAGCTTCTCGTAACCGCCTTCCCAGCCCAACCCACGAACTCTATGACCGTACCCCATTTCCCCACATCCACTATCACATTGAACCACCCCTCCGCTACATTTCCACTCAATTTCAAATTCATTATCCCATACTTCTGGACAAGATGCATAATTTTCCTTTACATCCTTCACATGTCCTTCTCCGTTATACCCCTCTACTCTCCTCTTTACTCTCTACCTTCTTCTTACCTCTGACAGTCCTGACCATATTTTAATCACAGACTACATCACTAACACAGCATTTTGCCTTATTCCATCTCATATATATAGTAGTTTTAATGTCTAACTGGGCTTCCTTTGTCTCCATCAGATCCTCATTTGCCCCAGGATCAGAAGATAACATGCATATATTTTGCTAGCCATACCCGCTGCTTTGACATCTGGCGCACTTCACTATCACTCATTTCCATCCATTTTAATTTATGATTAGGGTTAACGGCATAATGTCCACCCCTTCCCACAGTATATGTTTTACTGGTCTACTGAATAAATGTCATCCCAATATAAAGCCGATTATGTATAATATAAGCTAAAAACAAAATTTAATAAATCTGATAATACTCATTTATAATCTACTAATCTCAATGATTCCTTCACTCTACTTCCCGATATAAGGGGCGATACTTTTGGGCAGGAGCTTGTCGTACGCGACTAGCAAAAAAGAAAAGAAACACGATTGACGCCATGGTAATAGTAATGTAACTCTGGACTTCTCACCATCTAACGTCCACAGATTGCACACTACTGGAGATATATCGCTGTTTGAATATCTCACTCAACATTATACTTCAAACGTTGTTATAACACCGTCACTACCATCTATATACAACCCGGTCACTATATTTTCTTCTTCTTTCAGTGCATAATAGACAAATTCCGCATCTTCATAATCATAGCTCAGACTACTGAATACTTACTTCTCGCAACTATATTCAAACTCGCACAACATAATTCATTCATCCCATTGGTAAACCGACACAATTAGCTTCTCACACAACCCTGAAATTTATATCCTCACCCGTCATTCTTTCTAATCTTACCTTGATGGTGCTTGAACACTTTGGGGCTATGATGATCATCAGAACCAGGGAAACTCTCAAACAACTTATGCATCAGCGGTTAGTTGCTCATTTCGATCGTGCAAATTGGCCCGAATGCAAGGAATATCTATCTATCAGATTGGATTTTACACCAGCTCTTACTACAGAGTAACACTTTACATACCACCACAGACACTATACATCAGACTATCTATCAAGCTTAAATTAATATATCCCGACCCACCCTGCCGCAGCAATACTTGCCGTTAATGTGTAGTTCCCGTCAGTTCTATCGAGATTTCACACACACGGGCAATCTGGAATTTCTTCGGAAAGATTATCAATACCAGAGGGAAGTACATAACTATATCGTTGCGTACAAGACCAGAAAATGGATACCAACTTGTAATAACTTATCTGACGCCGTGAATCCAACAAAGTACTGGGAACGATCTCATCAGCTCACTGATAAAACCTTGTCCTCCCATTCTCATGATACGCCCTTACTCGCTGACGAGGAGAAGCTAATGCCTTTGCTAACTAACCAACTTCAAAGTATCTTTACGCCTCTTGAACCTGCTATTTCACTTCGCACTCATTCTACTAACCTGCTAAACCTCAATACGCTTTAACTTTAACCTAATGTTCATCATCTCCTGCCAGACAATTCGTCTTTGACAACTCTTATCTCGGTCACAGAAATAACAACCACTATAATCTGTAAGCGTAACATCGCCCCTGGTTCAGTAGACTCTATCACGTATCATCATGTCAAAGAAGGGCCGTACAATCTTCATTCTCTATCGTCTCTCATTTTGACGTTCATTCTTTGTACTGGTTTTATCAAAACGATTAGATAACACACAAAACATTAATGTTTTCGAACCCGCACAAATCAGCTCCACCTGTGCTATCCTACCACCCAGTTCAACTCATATTTGTTTCCAGTAAAATATTATACCGAATTCTTGCCTAACACACCCATCTCGCTGATCACAACATAATTCTTATACATCAAGCCGCTTTCCGACCGAACCTCAATATCAATGATCAACTGCTCAGCCTTACAAACTACATCACCACTCAGTTTAAACAATCGAAGCCTTCCTGCCTCGTCCTTCTTCCCCAACCACAAGCCGCTTACGCTAGAAATTTCTTCTCAATTGCACATTTCAAATAAAGAGCGTAATAGTTTGGGTTGGTGATAGCCACGGCTAGCAAACACACACACACATACACACCTACACACAATGCGCGCTTGACGCAAAATCGACTCAATCTTCTCAAGTTGTTAATTTGCCCAACTTGAGTGCTAAGGGCACATACAGTACTCAATGCTAGTACTGTTCTCGTTTTATGACATTTTCGGTTACAAAAACCGAAACAATTTTCGGTTTTTGAAATAATAAAATTGTTTCAAATCTCAACAACTACTGACGACTTTTGTCGTCTCAATTGCAAACATACTTTCATGCAAATAAGAGCACTCGAATTCGAAGGAATGGTATTTTCCGGCACAGAAAGGCACGTATTTTGGTACGCCCAATTGGCGAGTTAGCCACAGTGGATGAGAATATTTGTACCCCCAATCATAGAGTTATTTTGAAGGATTACAGTAGAAACTTGATTTCCTTGTCACAAGCGGTAACAACGGACTCCTTGAATTGTTTTATATATGTGGTTCCCCAATCAGTTCTGTGGGGCCTTTTTTCCTTGGGGCCCCTAATTGTCTCCTGAGAGCCACAAATGTGTAACAGCATTAAAAAGTCAGCCCATCGCTCCCTAAATCGAATGCATGTTCACACTAAAGGAGCGTGGGCTAAAAGAGTGAAGTGGGGAGTGCGTTTTTAGTATATGTTATAGTTAACACAAATACGTTTACAAATAGCATGTGCAAAAATATCCAATTTTTCAGGGAAACCGAATTTATTTAATTGTAATTTTGTCACAATATCAGTGAACTTGTGTATGTACAATTACATAGATATTTTCTAGAACCTTGCTTCTAGTTTATTCGTTGTATGTTAGTTCAACGTAGTTCTTTAAAGCACATGAAATGGGATAATCGAACCGTTAGCTTTAATTACAGTTTGACAGTTGACATTTTTAAAAAAATTAATTTTGCTATATTCAACCCTCACAACAATATTTTTGCACATAGTTTAGGAATTACCCAGGGAAGGATATATTTACACTTGTTGTTCTTGTTTTACTACAACCGTTCATGTAAGTAATGACACCAACTTTCCCTTAACTCTTTCGTGGGCAACAGAAAGCACAATGGTGAAAAGTTCTTGTGAAACTGCTGCGTATCTCGCAGAACACGTGACGAACACACTACACTTGCGCGACTGTACAGACACGCCCTTGTCAGCAGTAGTACGAACTCAGAGATTACAGCCCACCTTATATGGGGAGAGGATTAAAATAGTACTGAGAAAATACTGACAACACACGTTGAGATATGCACCGAGGAAAACTGCGTAGCTTCTGGGAAGGAATTGAATTTCCTTCCTACGCTAGCCCTTGCGACCGTTGTCATTTGTAACAAACACATTGGTTCCACTGAAACTTCACTGGACCTGAAGCATGCGAACACAAAAGAAAGGTAAACTAACAGGTTCCGTGAAATCTTCTTGAAAGTAGACTCACTCCCTCAGAGCTGAAAATCATATGTGGTGTTGTTCTTAAGCATTTTTACTTCTTCAGGTAAAGGCATCTAGGAACCAGAAAGCATTTCCACATGCGGCAGTAATCCTTGCGACCCGTTCAATCAACCTCTGTTCATGTACATGACAATGTCACCAAAGTTCACTAGTTTGTGAAATTCTAAAAATTATTATCAGTGACTATGTTCTAGAAGAGATTTGCTTCGGATGTATAATAATTTGAGTGATATAGTGCGCCACAGATGACAAGATCCCTCATCTCCGATGTGTTATTTGGTGTGGTTCCTTCTTGTGTTTCATTTGATATTGCATTGATTGTTTCTGAAGGTTCAAAAACATGGTCTGGAATAACATCGGGATTAACGGGAAATATTGCAGAGGAATGAAATCCTTTACATGCATTTCCAACAGTAGCTGCTTTCCTCCATGCTTCCGAAAGTAATAGTCCAAACTGATGTTTTGTGATATTTCTTCCGGCATTGGCTCGGGGTCATGAATTAGCAGCACTGAAATAATATGCTTTCAAAGACTTGAATACGCAACGGTCGAAGGGTTGAAATCAGTGTGTTGTGTGTGCCGGCAAGATAAGTAACACTATGTCATTTTCCATGCAGTACAGAAGAACATTGAGACTCTTTGTATGGCTGTAATGTCCATCTACAATTAATAAACACTTGCCAGGTGTTCTGTGCTTTTGAAAGTGTTGAAGCCACTTAAGAAATGGTTTTTCATTGACGTATCCAGTTTCTGTAAAATCTACTACCGAACCGGATGATAACCCATCACCTAACTCTGGAGAAACTCGTATACCTTTATAAATTACCTAAGGAGGTATAAATGCTCGCAAAGTATTACAACATTTTACAACAGTCACATTTTCTCCTTTCTCTGCACTTGTTACAGCGACCGCATCCTGGTTCCTTGTTTTGGATACAACGACCGGCACTTTGTTGTTCAAAGGAAACCCTGTTTCGTCTACGTTATATATTAGACTTGTTTCAGAAGTTATTTTCCTCCAAGGTTTCAAGAAGCAAAGAAAAATATTTCGCCATGGCTTCTTTGTTGAGTTCTCTGGCTCTTGCTAACGACAGAGCTTGAGGTCTTTGAAGAGAAAGTTGTGTGTTTCGCCTCATAAAAAGGGTAAACCAGTCCTTCCCAGCCATTCCCTTGTCCTTGTTGAAACGATGATCTATTCCTTTTCTTTCGGCGTATTAAAATGCTGCTGTTAGGACATCTACCGGCGTTAATGGAAAACCTTTTCTTGCTGCTTTAATCAAAAACATTTGCCAGTTCGTTTTCTTCTTTTGCACTTAAGGTCTTCTGGCCTCCAGGATAGTTAATGGTGGGCGAAATTTTTCTGAGGTGAAGACTTGATTTTAGTATACCATACATTTCTGATGCTTTCCTGATGGACATGCCTTGATATATAGCCTTCAGTGCCTCTGACATTGTTGTTTCTTTCCATGTTTTGTACTTTGATCCTCCACACACCTTTTTGTATGTCCGTGGCATCTGAAACAACGAGATATGGAGTCATAAGTATCGGCAAACTGATTCTTTGGATGTCCGGAGTCGCCCCGTTTTTATTGTCTAGAGTCCCCCCACTTCGTATAATGATAAAATGTTACTCAGTGAAACAAATAGATGGCACTTAGATGGCTAGTGCGTATACGTGGGAGTTCACAATGGACCCATGTGACTGCTGACGGAAAAGCAGGAAACAGAAGTTACAATTCTTGCTTGAGCAGCTTACTAACGACACTTCTACATTTACAGTCATGATGGGCCTTATGCAGAGTCGTTCTTATGCTTGATTAATGAAATACTAAAGAAATCGACAACATCCACCTTATGCAGAGTCGTTTTGACGTAAGACTAGCGTCATACTAAAGGCTTGACTACTGCAGGAAACATATGTTAGTCGAACTCTTTAGTATGCCACTAATCACACTTCAGAGCGTCTCTGCATAAGGCCCCATATGTTTTCTGTAGTAGTCAGGCTTTTAGTATGATGCTAATCATATGTCAAAACGACTCTGCATAAGGCGGGATATTTTTAGCAAATTGCTACTCACCTTCCTGTGCTGTTTCAGTTGCCTGCTCAGTCAAAACAATGCAGAAGATCATTAAATGCACACCACTTACTACACAACCTATCACTGCTACTACTCAACTGAAGTGAAATTTCTTCTTCACTTTGTGGCCTCAGCAGTGTTGCCAAACGTTACCTGTATCCAGACTCGCCCTTCGTCCACAGTCCCTCCTCCGTACTCTATGGTTATAGAACCTGGGCATCTTCACGACTGCATAACTAAAATTCTACCAAAAACAGGCTATTCTCGAGTATCATCCGTGCATAAGCTTGCGCATCCAACACGATTACTTTATATACTTGTAAACTTTCCGCAATTATTAATTCAGCTAGAACAACTTTGTACACTTTATATTTGGAAACGTTTCGCTCAGCACCTATCCCATGTTACTCAATATCATCCGCTA
This sequence comes from Thermobia domestica, assembly GCF_964235325.1. Taxonomy (NCBI): domain Eukaryota; kingdom Metazoa; phylum Arthropoda; class Insecta; order Zygentoma; family Lepismatidae; genus Thermobia; species Thermobia domestica. The sequence continues at coordinate 107,121,004 of NC_137459.1, read as the reverse complement.
CGGCTGTTATACCGATGCACCACCAACTTATATTCATACTCCCGTTTAACACTTTATGACATTCTATCAATTATAGTCAGATCACGACATATTGAATCTCACGAACTTTCAACTCATACCTATCATAATATGCACCGAAACTACCTATTAACAAGGGATTTCTATATCTTCATCAGTTCCTGAATTACCCCAGATAACTTCATTCGTCTCAAGTAACAAAAGTTTGTGATGTGGCGTCCAGAGCACTGTATTTTACTTCATTCATTTTGTTACCTACATTTGTTCACTAATCTCACTTTCCTTTCCTTCCAATCATCGTGTGTTTCTGTAATAAATGCTAAGTTTATTCCTGGACTCTAGCAATTTACTTATTCCTGATTGTGCGTTTTTCCTTGAGTCATCTTAATGAATGCATCACTCGTATTAATATAATGCATAAATAAATCATGACAACCTCTTATACCATCTACATTTCCACTGACTCCATCGATCAATAATACTGCAGCGCTTACCCGAAGAAAGGTCAAAACCCTTCAAATGAAACGAAGGACAAAAAAAGCACGTTTGAACGAACTTAATATCACATCATATCATATCTTCTGCAAGTTATATTTTTTAAATCAATTTGCATGCAACTTATTCTATCAGTAATGTTCATTTTGACATTGGACCTCTCGAAACTGCATTTAAAACCGTGCATATATTATCCTTCATAATGAAGGTTAATTTTCTATTTATCAACATTAGATCATTTTTCCAATATAATCTATTATTCGAAACTTTGTTCTTCCAAGAAGATATTAGTGTGTCTTTACACTTAACCAAATCGTCTTAAAACCGAACATTTTTGCTCGCATTCCTGGATGTCAAGCACATTGCCACAATTATCACTATCATATGGTTTGTGCTCAAGGAGGAGTTGGAATGGGCTATTTCCCCAAATATCCAGATAGAACACATACACAGCAAGTTTTTGGTGATCTCCCAGAATACATGCTTTTTCCCATATACTCTCCATATACTCTCCATGACTCCATCACTAATAGTCAATTTTAGCACAATCTACATTCGACCACGCCAACCTATACCATTAGAATATTTTGATATATAGCCAAACATTTTTGTAAATTATCATAATGGCGGATATTAATATTCATAGTCACAGTGCTCGCGAAGAAAACAAACAAACAGATTTTCAGCAGTTCTTGTATGACACATGAAAGTTTAAGGATATTTAGTTAGTATGTATTTTCGTCACATTGGCTATTTCATTTGGTATATCAGATCAGGATACCCTGTACAGGGACTGCTTCAGAAACTTTGGTGCGTGTATTATCTTCCATGTTTGCACATAAATGCCCACTTTTTTCCCAGTGACTAAAAAGTAATTATATTTTGTTATGAAACCTGACAGATGTTTAATTGAGAGATAAGGCACTGTAGCTGCAAGGTGTAAACAATATGTTTGGTTTTCTGAATGTTTCACGAACAGCGCGTTTCCGGAGAATATTCCTTGCAAAACGATAGAATATACTTAAAGCATTAGCTGCTATTTAAAAAAAATCTACTGTAAGAGGTGTTTCATTTTATTCAGAATACTCTTCACCAGAGAAAGGAACAACACCTCCATGAGTGTAAAAATATTTGCTGATAAAATATTTGCAAATCTGAAGAAGTCCTTCCCGTGTGCTTTTGAGTTCGTTCATTCCTCATGTAAACAGGAAGATCAAACACTTTCAGTGCAGGGAAGATGTAGCTTCAGGAGAAAACTACGCACGAAACATAGAATACAGGAAGAGAAAGAAAGAAAGAAGGAAGGATAGAATGGAAGCGAGAGAATGAGAGAGAGAAAGAAAGAATACAGAAAGAAAGAAAGAAAGAAAGAAAGAAAGAAGAAGAAGAAGAAAAGAGTCAGAGATGTTTATTTTAATCAGAGGAAAATAACGCACAGTACACAAAACATAGACTACACTAAATCACAGAGGAGGGAAATTAGAAATTTAGCCTCGTATTTACTTACAGCGTTCGAGGATCATTCCATTCCGTTTACACGATTTCATTGATTAATATTTATAGCTATTGTTTGATATATTTGCAGATAATACACTCTCATCGTATTCGTAAGGTATTGTGTTGATCATGTGCTGCATAAATTAAGGTTCAGTTACTTAAAATGGCAGCGCAACATTCAGGGCTGCAACTGTTATCTTTGTCAGAAGGGGCAGGTTAAGATTCTAGTGGACGCGGGAGACTCGGGTTCGATTCCTGACTGGAGCTCACGTGGTTTGGATTCCACGTTAAGCTGTAGGTTCTCCATTTCATATAGCCTCGCTGCTGAATGCAATGCTATATTCCCACTCAACCTAATAAAGTTCTAGTGAACTTTAACTGGAAAGGAAAATGCTGGAAGCATTCTCCATTATAATATAAATTTTCTTTAAGGATCCGAAGATTATTTTTGTCGTAAATGACTTCAAATTTGGACTTTATTTTAAACTAGAACAACAGCTTTACCGTTCGCCATGTAGAAATAATAAGAGTTATGGAAAATTATTGAAACATATATCCAAAAGTAATGGTAAAAATGAAACCACAGATTCCTGGCACCAAAACAAGAAAAAAAAAGTTTATAAAGTCCGGAAGTGGACAGGGTAGAGCTAGACAGCTTCAAATATGGGGGGAAAGGAACTTTACACTTAGAGAAAGAAACTTGCTGTCTTACAAAACCGCATTGAAGATGCATGTAAACAGTTATGGAATGCACTGGGAATGATAGAATGCATTCGAAACTCACGATTAGCACGTTGCATAGACCTGGGAGCACAGCACTTTGAACATCTTTTGTAGATACGTTTATTGTTAGCATGTATGACCTAGTAGTTTGTAGTGCTACTCTGTGTAAGATACTACGTTACAAATAAAGTACATCGTTGTGTATTCTGCCTGTTATTTCATTACGTTACACGACTAGTTATACTTGTTCTTATTTCTATCCTCTATTTGCAAGTTTCTATCTGGTATAACACTTTCCATTGCCCCCCCCCTGATATCATGCTACCATGCTAAATGGTCTTCGCTTTGACTCCCATTGTACATGTGCGTGCAATCGTGCCACGGATAACAACTTTTTTTTTTCTGTATGGTTTCCATCTTTACTTGACCGTTTCAATACCCCTGCCGTACAGACATTCGGTGAATCCCTAAATGACATATGGAGAATCTCAGGTGCAGTTATGTAACATGCGTTTAACATGTCAAGTCAAGATGTTCTTTATGAATTTATGAACCCCCTTCCTAGCTCCTGTCATTATTCCGCTGGCAAATGCAAAGTTCCCTTCCCTCCACATTCGAAGCTGTCTAGCTCCGCCCCTGTCCACTTCCGGACTATAGTTCATATGAACTTTTTTTCTTGTTTTGTGCCAGGAATCTGTGGTTTCATTTTTTACCATTACTTTTGGGACACCCTGTATAAATATGCAACTTTTTCCCAGCTTCAAAGTACTCGTTACTGCAAGTTTGATTTCATTTGAAGTACATGGATAGTCATTCTTGTTTCCTCCTTAAGGGTACTTTTATCTTACCGTCAATGGAAGCCCTTTTTCCCTTCCTTAGATAGCACATATAGACAAAATTAGTCTTATCTGCAGCCTGTATAAGATTATTTGAACAAAATTTCAAATTTCTACGGTTAATAGTTTCAGAGATTTAGAGAATGGAAAAACATAAATTAAAAATAAAATAAATTAAAACATTTTGAAGATCGCATATCAGAAAATCCCACCTTTATATACACCCCAGGGTACTAGGAAATAATTTACACAATATTCCACTGTTTAATACAGGATTTAACTTCGTGTCAGGTTTCCGGTAAGAACTCAATCACTAGGCAGCTGTAAATATGAACATACTCTAGAGAAAATTCATGTGTGAAAGAAAGGAATTAATGTTGTGGGAATTCGCAACAAAATGACGACTGTTGATCGGGCTTCCAATATTGAGCATCATAGGTATCGGAAGACCGAGCGAAGCTCCTGTGTGGTACACAAAGTGTGTTTCTTTGTGCAACGTGATAACCTACCTTTTAAAGAACAATAGCAAATCCAGTACAATGTTTTAGCCGCGATCGTAAATCGCATAATTGCCGAACATTTACATCTGGTAAGGATGCATAAGGCTTAAGTTCATGTGCTGCGAGCCTGAAATATGATGGAGATGAAGATGGACAGTTTCAAACAGTACGAACGCCATTTTGCAAGGGACAGGGGGAAGTTTGTAGTGACCCTAGACGAGACATAGGTATATCAGTCGGGAAGTGATAAAAAGAGGGCTATCTTCTATCGTCCCCGTTACTCTAGAAGTCATTCTAATTGGATGCATGAATGTGCCTGAATCTCTTACATGAGGCTTTATGGTTGCTGGTGGCACTGGGGTCGTTAACTTTTAAATATTAAGTAGGATATACTATATTTAACGTGCGCAAATTATTTTTAACTGCACATCATGGTTTAATTTTATAGAACAAATTTAATGATTTATCGTAACTCATGTAGTGTAAAAATACCGTTAACAAGTATATAACTACGCAAGGGCGAACCCAGGGAGAGTTTGAGAGATACCTTATATTCCTCTCCCCAGAAATACGAAAAAAAGATATTCAAAATATTGGGTTGCAATATGAGGAAAAGGAAACATTCTCTAAGAAAACGAAATATTCTGGAGGAATTTTCACTCGTTTCCCAAATAAAATTCTTGGTTCGCTCCTTTATTCACGTGCAATCAACACGTGTTATTAGGCTTCCAACTCGTACGCTTCGGAAGTTTTGTAGAAGGCTTTGCCCAACCGTCCGTCTGTCGATAAGTATCAGAGCAAAAGCAGTAAGAGATTTTTAGCAGTCGATTCAGCGTCTCAAGAATAGGTGCCATCTCCTCCAGTTGCTCCCTATTCGAACCGGAAGTGGTTCAAATTAGTCGTTTCCGATTTAAACGTTTATCGCCATAGAACAAAACCGGTAACAGACAGCAAGAAGTGTTTTCCTGCGAACGATTCAGCGTTTCAAGACAAATATTCATGACTATTCACAATACTCTACCAAAACTATAAATGGTTCAAATTTACTATTAAGTTTGGTTTCAATAACGGTTTCAACGTTTATCACCAGAGAATGAAAATTGTAACTGATAGTGGGAAGCGGCTTCTTGTAAACGATTCAGTGTTTTAAGGCAAAATATCATGACTATATACAATACTCTACCGAAACCGAAAGTGGGTCAAATTTACTATTACTTACGGTGTCAATACTAATTTGTACAGAACAAACACAGTAAATGCTACCAAGATGCGGTTTCTTGCAGTCGATTCAACGTCTCAAAAGTAGGTTCCATCTTCTCCGTTAACCTTTATTAAAACCGGAGGTGGTTCAAATTAGCCATTTTCAGTTTCAACGTTTATCGCCATAGAACGAAAATGGTAACAGGTAATGAAAAGCTGTATTTTGCAAACGATTCGTGTCTCAGGACTACACATCACGACTATCCACAACACTCTACCAAAACCATAAATGATTCAAATTTACTATTATTTCCAGTTTCAATACCGGTTTCAAACTTATTGCCTTACAACGAAAATGATAAATAGTGAGAAGCATTCTTTTGTATATTATTAAGCGTCTCAAGGAAATCGTATCATGACTATCCACAACACTATCAAAATTGGAAGCGATTCAATTTACTATTACTTCTGGTTTCAATACCAGTTTCAACGTTAATCGCCATAGAACAAAAATGGTAACATATAGCGATAAAAGTGTTTTTTTTTTTTTTTTTTTTTTTTTTGTAAAAATTTCAGCGTCTCAAGACAACATATGACCATCTACAGCACTCTATCGAAAACGAAGTGGACAACATTTACTATTACTTCCGTTTTCAAAACCGGTTTTTGTAATGCAAAAACGGTATATGCTATCAAGCTGCGGCTTTCTGCAATCGATCCAGTGTCCCAAAAGTAGATTCCGTCTGCTCAGTTAACCCTCTATTTAAACCGAAACTGGTTGAAATTAACTATTTCCGGTTTCAACGTTTATCAGCATAGAACGAAAACAGTAACATATAACAAGAAGCTGTTTTCTGCAAAGGGTCGATTCAGCGTCTCAAGACAACATAACATTGCTATCCACATCACTCTACCAAAATAAAAAGCGGCTTAAATTTACTATTACTTCTTATTTCAATACTGGTTTGAAAGAAAAACACAAAAAATTAAAGATATATGACTGCACCTAATCTAGCCTCCACTAACCCATGGTCACTAACTTAAGATAATATATCAATGATACAATAAATCAGTTATTAATAACACATATGAATATATAGAAATGTATTTGAAAAGAAAATGTTTGGATTCGATGGAATTTGAACACAAGTTATTTTACTCAACAAGCCGACGCATTAAGCACTTTCGAAACTTTATTTGTACTGTACGTGTGTTACGTAACAACACTAGTAAATGCATTCACCCGTGGATTATTGGTGCAACTGACTCATTGAAGAACTAGGACTTGTTTGGTAAATCTACAAAATCACTCTTTTAATCCTCGATTAAGACGAGATATACAGAGTGTTTCAAACAACACCGACAACATTTGGGAGGTGATTCTTGACAACAAGATAAAACAAAAACTATAGACCAACTTGGGTGCACAAATGCTTCCTTTCCGAGTTATAGGTTGCCGAAAACATGAAATAATGAACTTTAAAGATCTGTAGTTCCAAAACTATGGGACCTACCGTAGTCGGATAAAGACTTCACTTATTAACTAACACGTGCCCTATCCGAAAATACATGTTTCAGAATCCTAAGGCACTCACACAACAATTTTTATAGAGAGAGTTTGGCTACGGGCCTTTAATTTGAAGTACTCACCAACCAGCTCTATAAAAATTGTTGGGGAAGTACCGTAACATTCTGAAACTTGGATATTTGGATAGGGCACATACTAGTTTCTAAGTGAAGTCTTGACCCGACTACGGTAAGTCCCATAGTTTTGAAACTACAGATCTTTTAAAGTTCATTATTTCATGTTTTCGGCAGCCTATAACTCCAAAAGGAAGCATTTGTGCACCCAGGTTGATCTATAGTTTTTGTCTTATCTTGGTGTCAGAAATCACCTCCCAAACATCTATGTTGTTTTGAAACACCTTGTATATGTTGGTGCAACGGTAAGTTGTGGATAATTTTATGCTTGATCTTGATCTACTATTCAAATGTTTTATGGAGCCAGGAGGCCTGGTCATATATGCCCAAAGGATGTAAATAAAATTCCAACGTAACTGGAATAACTCGCTGTCCGTAGTAGCAAGTGTAACGTGTGATTTAACAACATATTTGTTGTGGTCCGTGTCGTTTGAGACGCTCATTCTCAAATTTTTTGGTTCGATTTTCCTCCGGATTTCGAATCGTTTTCTTCTAGGAATTAAGCGCTGTGAATGATATTCGCGATTTCTACTGAAAGAGAGTTATCCCATTAAGGGAGAAAAACACAAGACATACTGAGAAAAAAATATAAGTGGCGTACTTAAAAAGATAAGTTACATGCGTAACTCCTGTAGTTTTTGGACTTAACGTACAGCAGACGTATAACTGAAAACGCATATTTTATAATATTTTCCGTATAAGTTTGTGGAAATTTGGGAATGCGTTTTCGAAGCGTTACCCCCTAGAGCGAACGCGACCAAGGTGGCTATTTTGTAACTTTACTTTTGCCAGAGTTATAAATCATACTGTTAGCCAGTCAGGGTTTCCAGGTCTTTTTTGCCAAGTCCAGGTATATAAAGCAGAGTTCCAGTACTCTGCACAAAGCATCTTCAAAACAGCTGTTTCTTGCTAAAATCCCCTTGCCTGGCAACTCATCTTTCCTGTTTTTCCTTACTTTTGACATCATTTAAACAGCAGGCAGTCTGTTGTTCCAAAACTCACCAAATACGCTCGAGCTGACGTTTTCTGCGCGTTTTTATTGCTTTCACGTTTGTGATTAGCCATCCACATTTAAATACATGGTCAGCGTTTTCCAAGCGTACGCAAGGGCAATAAAATCGCTTTGCAAACGCTACATATAATCGGGTACTAAGTGTTTTATCTATATGTACTTTCCGTATGAAACAATATAGGCGGTCAGGATCTCACATACAAATGGACGTATTTAACATGTAGCTGAGGAATGTAACATGTTTTCCGTATGCATGCTATATACGGAAAACTGTTAGATGTCAGACATCCTACAATGGCATGATGTAACATCTGAGGGTAGTGCCTATGTAGCATACGGATAACGTATGCTCCGTACTAATTTCTGTACTAAGCAAGAGGATACCGTATATTTCTACAATATACCTCTGTCCGGTTTTTCTCGGTAGAGGCAGAGAGAGAGAGGGAGAGAGAGAGAGAGAGAGAGAGAGAGAGAGAGATAAAAGAAAGAAAGAAACAGAGCAGGGGAGAAAGAAACAGATTGTGTATCGTTAAAATTTCATTTATTCCCATATCTTACTTTATTTTTCTTTCCTTCTTTTCTCCTCTTTTTCGCTCTTTCTCCGTCTTCTTCATGCTTTCTTTCTTTCCATTTCTCTTTCTTTGTCTCTCTGTCTGTGTTATGACAAAACAAGTTTGTTGTTCTGTATTATGACGATTTCTCCATAATATCCATTTTGTTATTTTCCTTTTCTTGGTATTAATTCCTATCTAATAGAACTTAACGTGAATGGAATTTCTGCCCATCTATCTCCTGGTTCTCTAATGATGCTGAATTAGTCATTTCTTCTTGCTCCAATGGAGAAATATCCTGGCATGTCATGGCTTGGTGCATGTCTGTAGTGCCGTGCCGCTTGCCCAACTATTAGGAGTAGAGGCAAACAATTCTCTTGGATGAGAGAGCTACCATTTCTTATATCTCCTAACTCCACATACTTTTTAGTTCAGTGCACAAGTGGTATAATTGTCATGTGAAGTTTATATTGTATGGTTGATGCAGTTCAAAGAAAAAGAACTGAATTTTTATCATTTGTATCCTCGTCGCGAGAAGTGCCTTTACATCGCAGCGACGGGTATGTGACCGCGCAGTACTCCAAGGAAGGGATGGTTGTATAAGAATTTTTGATTAATTTTGAAGAGTTTTTATTTTGACTAGGGAATTAACATAGGTATAGGGAGTAAAGACACAGATTTGAAGCATCAGTGCACGAAAAGATTCGTATTCTCAGTTTTCCTAATTATTGTTTTATATGTTAAGTTAAACATCACGATATGTATCACTGATATCGCATTATTTTGTATCGTATTATTTTGTAAAATCGTGTCTGTAACCTATTGTCAAAACATTCATCTTCAGACATGATGTAGAGAGAAGAGAAAGAGATAAGACATCTGTAATATATGTATATGTGACTCGATAAGTAATTGTAGAAATTAGTTAAAGGACACGTAAGAGAGCGAAAAGGAGGTCTAGAAGTCTGAACTTTTTAGAAACGTCCTAGATAGGTGAAAATATAGTTAAAAATTGCAGAAGGTATCATGTAATTTATCTTTCTTTTCTTATATCCTAGTATACTTTTTCTTTCACATCCAAACATCTCAATTCAGAATTACGAGATAAAGGTGAAGAGAGAAACATTTCCATCTCAAGAATTGTATCAGAAAAAAATCTTTTGACTTAGAAAAGATTCGAACTCGCAACCCTTGAATCCAAGAGTGTGCGCTTTACCGATTGAGCTAACAATTGCTGTTGCAGGAACGTGATTTCTACAACTACCGGTTGCTGAATGGTGTGCATTAACGAAATTGGCCGAGATAATTGCTTCATATAGCTTTTACAATAATAATAATAATAATAATAATAATAATAATAATAATAATAATAATAATAATAATAATAATAATAATAATAATAATAATAATAATAATAATAATAATAATAATAATAATATTAAAGGGGAAGAAGAAGAAGAAGAAGAAGAAGAACAGAATTTAAAAAGTCCCATTGTTAAAAGTTTGGTGTGCGACGTTAGTCCTAATATGAGATTATATTTATTATATATAATAAATGTAAGCGTGGTTTATTCGTGCGTGCTACTCAAACTGCGCAACTCACTACCGTAGTCTCATAAGGGTTGTACGCATATGGTACAGTAGCCTTGTGTCCCACAACCGTGAAGAAAGTTTCGGTTTGAACCTATGCGTGTCCTAAGAGGAAGGAGGAGATTCAAAGAAAGAAAAGTGGTTTAGAAATTATGCAAAAATATAATATCTCTCTAGGTGAGGTGATATAGAGTTCAGCGTGTCTTTCAGCTGTGACTCTATACAAGGTGTGCATCTACGACTTACGTGGAACCCGAATCACACGACTCCTGCCGGGAATCGAAACCCGTATCATCTCTAGCTCAATCATGAGAGACACACAAGGGAGCCCATATTGCGGTTTTCAAAGGGGGCAAGTATAAGCGACATTTCAAAAATAGTTGCAAATTTTGGGGTAAATATTCAAGCAATTTTATTTGGTTTTCGATCTTGCAAAGTATAATTTCCTCTAGATTGGGCAAGCGCCCCCTCTTACCCCCTTAATGGGTGCCCCTGGAGACACAGGGACATGCAAAAATAATCGAAAATAATAGATATTAACGTTAAATCCATAGCTTTTGAGTACATGAATTATGAAACCTTCTATATCGTTCACATCAAAGTTTAGCATTATCGGCATGGAGGTTTAATGGGAGGGGTGAAAATTTAACAATTCTTAATTGAAAGATAGGAGTGTCTATTCTATAGTTTTCGGGGTTGCTGAAATTAATAATTACACTCCCGATACCATTAAAGCGCAAAGCTTTACTCTTTCGTTAGCAGGAAGGTTATTCATTTACTTAACTCAGGAGACCTTAAAGTTAAGGATATGGAACTCGATGCATGTATTTCTAATTCAAAATTATTATATACGTATTGTAGCTTAGACTTCTAAGGAAGGGAAGGGTCAATTTATGCAATGATTTCCTTCACATTCGAATAAAATACTGTTCCATTATATTGCGAAAACTCATTTCGAGTAGTGTCATTGCTAATAGTTTTCCGTATTTGTTAAGACCCCTACTCATTTATAACAGAATCTCACTTTTCCTGTGACGAGAGTAACACCTAAGCAAGCACTCAGTAAAGTAAATGCCATTAAAATCTATATTCATAGGAAAGTGGTGCAAATGCAGTTGAGCTCTTTGGCAATCGTTAGCATGGAAAGCGAAAAAAGCCACCACATTGATATTGGAAAAGTAGCTAATGAATTCCTCCCCGAAAAAGATCACTCGCACATTTATTTTACAGATGGTGGTTTATAGCTATACGTAAGTTTGTTGAAATTGCTCCATAGTTGTGGGGGCGAGACACTGAAGCCATCCGTAATAAGAGGGGAAGTGGCATGTAAAAGTACTCAATATGAAAAACATTAATATCGAAATCGTTATGGTATTAGTTTTCGTGGTCTCAGATGAATAGTGACGCTATCGATGTTGCTTAAGTTCAAGTTAAGCCTTGGTTGGCATGGAGGTCAGAGTGGGAGGTTGACAGACTAAATAAATAAATAAATTAATTAAATTAAATCGAAAACATCTTTTATTTGTGTCGAATTTTTCGGGATCTCTGACATAAACGGTAATATTCCAGATGTGGTATATGATCAAGGTTGGCCCCATTCGCATGCGGTTTCAGAGGAGAGAACCAGTGAAGATTTCAGAACAGTTCCTTTGACTTAAGTTTCAATACACTGAGAGTGAGGAGTGGTAATACACAAATACTGGTGTCACATCCGGACCTATCAGAGGTATGATTTCTGGGGAACTGTCGTTGCTCCAGGGAGGCATTACCCCATGATCAGTCCCTAAAATTCTTACTGCTTTACAGGAGCGTAGGCAGGAATTTATTTCAGTGATCGAAAGCATTTTTAGGGTTAAATTGTTCAGATGATAATGTATACGTATAATTCGTTTGAAATCCCTCTGTACTTTTTTCTGAGTCAAAACTTTCTTTCTCTCTCTCTCTCTCTCTCTCTCTCTCTGTCTATATATATATAAACAGTAACAGGATCGGTTGTAGACATTTTGTAAGTGTAAATAAACAATATTTAGTCGCCCCCGCCTAAATGATAATAAAAGAATAGAATGGACAAAAATTTTTCAGATAATTGTTACAATTACAAATTTTTCAATATATAATAATTCAGTCTTCCTGTAAGTATTAAAGGAAAATGGCGAAATTTAACCTAATTAACTGTGGATGAATCATGACCAAAGTTCCAATTTTAATAATTTATATATTTTTTTATTAAATAAGCACAGGAAACAACTAAAATGTATACCTAAGATGTATTTTGACAAATATAGTTGAAACATAAAAGTCGAAATAGAATAAAACTCATGAGTTTCAAGTCTAAGATTATCACAAGTTTAATTTTGACAAAGAGATATCCTCTTACACTTCATTAAAAGCATATTTAAATAGTGTTTTCTAGTGATACAAATATGGTAATTAGCTTAATTTCTCGTTTTCTTTGTTACTGAAAAGTTCATGTTATAAAGACACTTTTCTGGTTTTCAATTTGGCAAAATCTCTTATTATTGCATCAATATAAATTTCATTCACAATGTAATTTTCAATGGCCATCAAAGCTAGTCCATTTAATCATTCTTGAGATACACTTGATTTCAAATAATTCTTTATTAATTTTAGTTAAACTAGTTCAATACACAACAAATGACAAAAGTGTCTGTCTTAATTAATATTTAATTTGTCCTCGATCCAGTGGCAGAACTTTAAAATCAGGTTCTTTCGCAAAAATTCTTTTCAGGGCCCCTTAGTCCTATAGAACAATTCAATTCTTTCATGTTTTTTCCAACATAGACGTACGAAATCAGGCAGAATTACAATGTAAACACAAGCAAAGATGCACCCAAGATTTATCTTTGGGGTCCGAAGATTTTTCGGAATAGCCTATAAATGCAAATAATTTTGTGTATCTGCCCCTGACATTGTGCTAATTGGGGGATCCAGACTCTCAGACTACCTGTGTAGTGTTTCGTCCACACATATTTTTAGGGGGACATTTTCCCCGGGAGGAGATCAAAATAATACGTCTGTAATATAATAATAAATAAAAGAATAGCAGCAGTGGCCCTCTGAATACTAAGTGTACCCCCCCCCCCCGGAAGATTTTTTCTGAAAGGAACACTGCACCTATTAGAAATGCCCACGAGACAAGATGTGTAGCTGTCTCGTCTCGAAAATGTGCTATAAAAGTGATGTCTCGACTCGGAAAATGTATATTTCTCTAATGGAAGAACCGTGTCTCGACTCGAATTTTGTCTGGAAAATCCTGTCTCGACTAGTCTCGTGCGCATCCCTAGCACCTATGTCGGCGCATCCCTGAACACAAGTAACTAATAATCAAAACTCTACTTTGCATTAGAATTATTACTAATTTAAAATATCGCTCCGTCTAAATTTAATACCAGAGAATGGATTAATAATTACTGTTATATTGTTATAATTTAAAAAAGCATTGTATACGCTGCTATGATTGGAAGTGAGGGCACTGAAAAAAAACTACTTGTCATCCAAATGACCTTTCATCGCTTTCAATTATATCCTTTCAAGTTATATACTTATATGCCGCGTGAAAACTAATTGTATTCAAATATATTTTGAAATACATGAAATTTAATTCAGACCTGTAACCGAAATGACCGTATCGTTCCATTTTAATTCAACAATTAAATTACTGCAATCAGGTAAAATAACCTTACAGTTTCAAAAGAATGTCGACCTGCAAATGCTGCGTTAACAGTGACTAGTATTGACAAGTCCCCACCTCAACATCTGTATGATTTTGTCCAGAACGCGCAGAAAACCTTGCAGAGCCTTCGGTTGCATCTTATCTTCTTTCATGTTTTGTAGCTTCTTTTCCGATAAAATGGTCACTTGGTTTTATATCGTTGCTCATTATTATTACATGAAAAACAAAGTACTATTAAAAAGTGAAAGCGCACATCATTATAAATTAAAAAATAAAACAAAAACGAAACAACTTAGGATAGAAATGAAAATCTTGACGAATGACAAATGAACCAATAGATATTAAAAAAGTGAGCATTAAGCAGTGGACAGCGATTTGAGCCATTAGGAACTTAAACTAAAATTTTCCTCAGAAATGATTTTTAAAAAATCCATTTGTACCGCCCGTCTTTTCTTAGTATTCGCTCCACTCCCTGGGCGAATGGATAAGAAAAGCCTACTTGCTTGCATGGGGGCCCGAAGAATTTTTTAGGGGGGTCATCTCCCTGAACCGGGAGACTCTCAATTACGAAGCGTCAACAGCAACCAGTAACCTACGTTCGCTCAGTAAATGTCATCAAATTACTTTTCTGTAATTATTTTTCAAAAATGTTTATTATTTTCATGAAGCAAAGAGTGCATCTTCTACTTGGGTTGAGAACCATATCTACTATACTTCTAACAGTCAACTAATAGTTGATGTTCATTATTTCTATCGATTTTCTACGTGTACTAAGTTATTTCAATTTTTTATGTTTTCCCTTCCGGTTAAGACAATGATTAGAAATGAAGGCTCCTCATCTTATACAAATCTTGACCATTGTAACATTTTTTTTAGTCAAAATTCTGAATTATTGAACATATTTAAATTAGTTAGAATGAAGAGGATAATACTAAGAAACATGGCTAGAAAAAAAGAAACATTGTTGTTTAACGAATTGATAAAATCAAGCTTTTTCAAAACATAAAAAATACTGTATGGTATGGGATGATCATGGAAAAAGTAAAAATAGCCATCGAGGACACACTAACCAACTACTGTACGCAGATAAGTCAAGGTTCGTTCACTTGGTAGACGTACGTATATGAAGAAACCACTAACAGAAAATAGCTGATAGCTTTACGCCTAAATATTATAGCGACCTCGAAACTATGAACTCTACATTAACATCGGTTGTCGTTTTCGATCATTTTATATGTTACTTCCATTGCCCCAAGGTATGCAAGGTGTCTTACCCCTTATCCCAATGCATGAAAAGCAAATAATATTTTCGCAAACAGCCAGGGACAGGGAGGAACAGAACGCACACAGCTCGCTGTATAGCTTTAGGGCAAATACCTAAAGGCATAAGCAATAGGCCACTTGACCAAGAGCAATGTTGCTAAACGTAATACAAGGTAAGCCCACGCGCAGCCTGTCTCTTCGCGTGACATTACCTTCGACACAAAATCACTGACCCTTCGAAAAAGATAACATTGTTGCGCTCTCAGAGTCAGGTTTTAATTGCATTTGTGTTAAAGAAATGAAATGAAATCTTTAAGTTTTACGTTCCACGGTTATGCCGGTTTGGCTAAAGGAGACGGTGATGATGAGTAATGAATGAAATGAAGAAAGTGGGAGGAAATGGGAGAACCCCGAGGAAACCCTCCCACACGGTTTTCGTCCGCCACAAAGTTCAATTAGTGGGGGCTGGGATCGAACCCGAGGCCCCAAGCACTAGAGGTGAAAGCTCTGCCACTGAGCCACCGCGGCCCTAAAAAAAGAAACGAAAAGCGCACCCAAGACAATACCTCTAGAGTTGTGGAGAAACTTGTCCAAATAGACTTTTCTTTTTATTTACATTTAAAAATAAATAAAATATATTTCCATGTTGGAATAAAAATCCACTAATATAACTAAATTAGAAATAGCAAAGACAGCTGAAAGTAAGGATAAAGCAGTAATTTCACATCAGGTTCCAAAGAGAATAGACAGCAGCAAGCGAGTAAGCAAACAACAGTGTTACTCCTCCTGTGGTCCTGTCCCGAGTATGTGTCAAAGGTGACGTCATTGCATCAGTATGACGGAAAAAGTTCAGTGATGAACTTACCAAGCCAGTAACTAGTGTATTTACGTCACGGAATCCGACACTCTATAAAGTGCCTTTTATCTATACAGGATTATGCGCGATCAACATTATAACTGTTATATTTTTCATTCTCTGTTGCAAGAAAATATCGCAAAATTACATAAACGGTCTGGTAGTTTCAGTTAGAACGATCCGTCAAGTGGAGATGGGGTAAGTTCTCAAACATTTAAATATACGACGTCTTATATACTGTAGGTGCAGTACGCAACCAGTTACTAGAGAACAAACCCCGAAGTAGGACTGGTATCAAAACGAGACAATACGAGACTATTTACAGTATTATCTAGTCTCCTTTCAACCGACAAATAGCGGTCTCAGTCTCGTCTCGATAGTTTCGAAATAAATTGTGTGAAACTATTCCACACTAAATTCGACAGTAGATATAATAAAATATATTAAATACCTTCGATACTTCTCCCTATTGCCTCAGAATATATAATGGGTGCACCATTTTCTACTAGATAAAGTATGAATTAGCAATACATATACAACATTCAAAAATACATATATCTGTTTCCATTAAATATACTCATTGTTTCTTAAATTATTTATTACTAATTGAAATACCCGGCGTTGCACGGGAAGAATAGGTTTATATTTCAAAGTTATATTTGAGATTAGTTTTCCCAGTAGAATACATATTTGAATCGGAATGAAATAGTACGAATCCATTTCCAGCAGGAGCAAAATAATCAACTTGCCGCTAACGAAGAATAAAAACATGGCTTTTATGGTATCGGGGGTAACATTATTTACTTCAGCGATCCGGAGAACTATTGAATAAACACTCATATCTTTCAATTAGGAATTTTTAGGACCTCAAAAGCTATGGATTTAACATTAATATCGTTCAGTTTCGATTATTTTTACATGTCCCTGTGTCTCCCATGATAGAGCTAGAGGTGATACGGGTTACGATTCCCGGCAGGAGTCGTGTGGTTCGGGTTCCACGTTAAGTCGTAGATGCACACCTTGTATAGAGTCACAGCTGAAAGACACGCTGAACTCTATATCACCTCACCTCGTGAGATATTATATTTTTGCATAATTTCTAAACCACTTTTCTTTCTTTGAATCTCCTCCTTCCTCTTAGGACACGCATAGGTTCAAACCGAAACTTTCTTCATGGTTGTGGGACACAAGGCTACTGTACCATACGCGTACAACTTTGAATAGCACGCACGAATAAACCACGCTTACATTTATTAGATAATAAATAAAATCTCATATTATGACTAACTTCGCACACCAAACTTTTAACAATGCGACTTTTTAAATTATGTTCTTCTTCTTCTTCTTCTTCTTCTTTATTATTATTATTATTATTATTATTATTATTATTATTATTATTATTATTATTATTATTATTATTATTATTATTATTATTATTGCAATAGCTATATGAAGCAATTACCTCGGCCAATTTCGTTAATACACACCATTCAGCAACCGGTAGTTGTAGAAATCGGGCTTTTTCAATAGCAATTGTTAGCTCAATCGGTAGAGCGCACACTCTTGGATTCAAGGGTTGCGAGTTCGAATCTTTTCTAAGTCAAAAGATTTTTTTTCTGATACATTTCTTGAGATGGAAACGTTTCTCTCTTCACCTTTATCTCGTAATTCTGAATAGAGATGTTTGGATGTAAAAGAAAAAGTATACTAGGATATAAGAAAAGAAAGATAAATTACATGATACCTTCTGCAATTTTTAAATATATTTTCACCTATCTAGGACGTTTCTAAAAAGTTCAGACTTCTAGACCTCCTTTTCGCTCTCTTACGTGTCCTTTAACTAATTTCTACAATTACTTATCGAGTCACATATACATATATTACAGATGTCTTATCTCTTTCTCTTCTCTCTACATCTTGACTGGAGATGAATATTTTCATAATAGATTAGAGACACAATTTTGCAAAATAATACGATCTGCGATACCAGTGATACATATTGTGGTGTTTAACTTAACATATAAAACAATAAATAGAAAAACTGAGAATACGAATCTTTTCGTGCACTGATGCTTCAAATCTGTGTCTTTACTCCCTATACCTATGTTAATTCCCTAGTCAAAATAAAAACTCTTCAAAATTAATCAAAAATTCTTATACAACCATCCCTTCCTTGGAGTACTGCGCGGTCACATACCCGTCACTGCGATGTAAAGGCACTTCTGGCGACGAGGATACATTAGCACCACAAGGATAGTACTTTTTGTGAAACGTAAAAATCTGAGAAATATAGCTTTCGATTCATGTAAACTGATTCTAAAATTATATTTTATTTTACAACATTCAGGAACATTTTCACATGTAATATATCTTTATCATGAGATTGCTTGCTATGCATTCTACGTACAGGAAAATTCACAGGTTCTGATGGTATACTTTTTTTTGTTTAGTATCCACGATTGTGCACCTAGGCTAAGGAAGACGGTGAGGATGATGATGAATGAAATAGCGAAATTAAGAAAGTGGAAGGAAACGGGAAACCCACGTGGTTTCCAACAAATTTCACTTTGCGCGAGCTGGGATTAACCTAGGGATCACATGTATCAAATATATAATAATGGAACTTAGAGAGGAGTGGAGTGATAAAATTAGAATAAAGAAAAATTTAGCTTTTATAAAAGAATTGAATGATTATAAATTCTTTATACATATTCATTTGCACATACAGAATAAAGCATTATTAATGTTAAGGCAGGTATTGAATATAGTAACAAACATTAAAGAAAGAGGAGAAACTTCGGTAAAGATTTCGAAATTGAAGTTATGTGTTGTTTATGCAGAGAATGTCGATTTTTCATCCATAAGCAATTTCCATAATTATCGATGTAATTTAAACACAGCTCAGCCAATAACCTGAACTGGTGAATTTACTTTTGCTCCAAGACCGTGTCCAGAAGAAAAAAAGGCTGCAGACCATACCCATGAAATATATACATATTATAAGAAATATCCTTCTCTATAGCCTTCAGTTGGATGATATACAGTCAGCTTACTATTCTTGTTACTGTCACTTCTTAATTTCTAGACTGCCGTTCAAGAAGTTTTACGTCTAATTCTAGTAGATTTTCAGTTTCTCATTGTGCTGCGTTATAGCCGAAAAAACTATGCTTCATACAAGCTACAAATGAGTATAATGTAATGTGTGTCGAAACAAGTAGCAGTTACGTGCATACCATATCAATGAGTTTATTTTATCTGGCGTGATATTTTCTCAATTAGTATTTTAATTGGAAGTGGTAATAGATTTCTACCACTTCTGGATTTAGTAAAGATATTATAGTGGTGACGAGACTTATTCTTGGGATGTTTCATTAATTCCAGAAAACAGCTTTTTGCTACACGGTAGTCACGGGGAAAATGAGCATACGGAAAAAAAGTGCGAATTACTATATTTAATCCGTAATTAATAACATTCGTCAGTGTGCTGTGTGTGGTGTGGGAATGTGATAAATAGAAGACCTTTGCAAAGAATAAATCAAATTTTGATTGCAAGTAGGACAAAAAACAAACAAACAAAAAAAAACATTATTTTTGTATTTCAGTACGGTTTGAGTTAACCTCAGGATACTCTACAAATAATTAGTAGAAACATATCTCTGCGTAATTATTCAGATTTAGATGCATGCTTATCAAGCACTAAGCTCGGTGTGTACTGTACTACAGTTCACATAATGTTGATAATAGCATTGTGTTAGTGTTGCCAAATTAAACATTTTTGTCTGTTTTGTGGCAAATGCGCACAATCATGTACTTGAAAAACTGCTCATGCGCAAATTAGCCCAAGAACGGGATAGGAAAGCTAAGACGACACTTTTGAAACTTATTTCACCCGTACCTCTACGCTTCAAATACAGTAAATTAATAATTAAAACCAGGACTTCCAAAGTGATCAGCTACTCTAGATTATTTGATATTGTTTAAAGGGAAGTCCATGAGAAAAAGGAATGAGTGTAATTAGTTTATGTGATGAAGGTAATTTTGTATATATACATCATCATCATAGGTATTCTGCCTTTATTGGCAGGTCACTTGCTGCAGCTGAGAAGCTTCCATGCTCCACGGTCCTCCGCTAACCTTTTCGTCTTCGCGTATGATCTTTCTGTTTTAATATCATCCATTAATTGTAGTCTCTTTCGGCCCCTCCCTCTCTTTCCCGCCACCATACCCTCTAGGACGTCCCTCATAATACAATCTCTTCTTAGGCAATGTCCCAACCAGTTTCTCTTCCTCTTCCTAATAATATCTAAAAGTGTTCTTTTCTCACCCACCATTTCTAACACTCTCTCATTCGTTTTCCGCTCCACCCAACTAATTCTTTCCATTCTTCTCCACACCCACATTTCGAAGGCTTCCAGTCGATTTTCGTCACCTTTACGTAATGTCCACGTTTCCGCCCCATACAGTACAACACTCCACACGAAGCATTTTATGAGTCTTTTTCTCAACTCTTTGTCCAAGGTCCCACAAAACAGACTTTTCTTTCTTTTAAAGGCTTCTTTCGCCATTCCTATCCCTGCTTTTATAAACACTGCAATAAAAGTAGTAAGGTAGAAATAAATATAACATACAACTACGATCGAAGTATAAGCACATTGCACGTCGAACGACACGATTACAGTAGTGTTGCACAATACACATTGTCAAAACTCTCCGTAATATTAGCCGGTACTTTTCAGACATTTCGCTTTAACGCTACCTACTAAGAGATGTTTCAGATGTGATAAGTGTAACGAAAAGAAGACGATATTAGTTTCTGGAAGTGTTCTTATAGATGAATTTTTTCGGTATTGTGCAAAACGAATACGGCAGAGAAAGTAAAAGTGCTACTTGAATTCTAATATGAGAAGTGACTATGGTTTCTAAGGATATCTTCGTTTACTCGTATACTTACCGTTGCTTCGCGCCTGTTCCGAATGGACGCATATCATCACGGGCCCATCAGCTCATCCCTACCCTATCCGGAAGTATGCAATTCTTGTCTTGTAGTCACACCCTAGTACAGGTTAGTGTTTGTGTGTTTTTCGCAATAATAGTTTTTATAGCATATTATGTACTGATATACTGGCAAACTAGTTGGCAAGCATGAAATGAAGTTCAATTATTTATGCATGCGCTAAGATAATAACACTCAAGAATATATTAGGGTGTAATTTTAAGGAAGGAGATAAAATAAAATGTTTTTAAAAAGTATGCTACAAATCGTAACACTACACACTGTGTTACTTAAGTAATGATTAAACAACAATGATACTCTATGTTATTCATAAAACTGCAAAATAAGCAAATGACAATTAGGTAATTTAGTGCCAGTTTGGTACACCTTGTCTCAAAAAGGTTGAACGCATTTTTTATTGCTGTTTCGAGGCAAAAATTTTCTAAGAACAACTTCGGGTATCTTAGGATAAAAGCAAACCCGGTTCGAACTTCCAAGCCAACCTCTGCAATCGGGAAAAAGTTTACAGATATGTTTTTCTTCTTTTAATTATAATAAGACTTGTTACCAATTGTAGAAAAAAAGCAACATTGATTGAAATACTTAATGATACAATATTTCGAAACTTTGTATTAATGTTAGCACATGCTTGTTTGTCATTTAGCTCTCCATACGTAATGGAACATTTAGATACGTAAACGAATTTTTCCATATGTAAAAGAAAGCTGAAAGTTAAGTCATAGAACGTAAGTCTCGCTTGAGTACTAAAATTAAAGTCAAAATAGAACAAAAATAGTTTTTGCAGTGGATATGAATGTCATAAGTATCTAGAGAGCCGGTATACATCGCTAGAAGCATCTTCCGAAGAGTGCTTCTGTTAGCTCAGCGGTAAGCCGCCAAAAATGTATTGGGGTCCTGTAGAAGTTAGGGGGTTAATCCAACCATATTATAGTTCATCACCATATTATGTTTTATTTGCAAGCCTACCTTGAAAAGTTTAGGGGGCAGTAGAAAGTTAGGGGGCAGCCTCCTGGGGATACTGGCCTATCTGAAGGGGAGAAGAACATAAATAAACTTATGTTTGTATACTTAGAACACTATTTAGTGTGAGGTTATTGAAAAGTAAAAGCTGAAGTTTTAAAGTAACAACATACGTAACACATAATGAATTTCTGTCAACATTCCTCTTGTTAAGGCTCGAAAAATCCTGGACGCCAGTTACTCAAGCCGATTGGAAATAGGAGACTGACTCATAAATAAGTTAAATCAAAAATAAAATTATGAAGGCCCATTTATGAAATTGTATTATTATGGTGCCTAGGTTTGAGAACCGGCGCCTAGGTCAGAAGAAAAATTCTCGAGCACTTATCTTGTTTATGATGGGCTTTCGGCAGCCTAACTATCTGTCTGCATCTATTCGCTACAACTTCCTTCAGCTTCAGACCACTGCGGTGACCACAAAAGCATTTCTCTTGTAGAAATTTATGAAAGTAAAGTGCTATATAATACGATTCTTGTAGGGGTGGGGTGGGGTGACCGATTGCTAATGTGCAGAGTAAATAGTAGAAAAATGGAAGGATGTAATCGAATATGAATATGTTTCAAGGGATTAAGAGCTTTTTGGTGCATAAAGTGCTTATTTGTAGCCGTAACATAATAGCATGGAAATTAACGACAAAGCTTCAAAATAAAGGAAAGCTATATGATAGCCTATATATTCTCAATCTGCGCATGAACTGGTATAGTGCTTAGGCCCTAATGTTTTCGGGTTAATACAATAGTAAAGTAATTCTCCTTAAATGGCAATAAACAAGTTACTGTTTTGAACGAACAGAAAATACACTTTGTTTAGGTGAGCCAGAGTAAGTAACGCTTTAGGTGAGTGGTTAACATTGTGATTTGCCAATTTCCGATCCCGGGTTCGATTCCCGCCCGCTCCCATTAGAGTGTTTCATTTACAAGGCTGAGCTCCAGTTGGATGTTGCTAAATGAAACAATCTCCAGTGGAGAAATTCAGAGATGATATAATCTTGAGAATAAAGGAAGAAAAATGGATGGAGAAAACGAGTTGCAAAGTTAATTCTGTTAATGGTTCTATATTTGATATTATCCGTTAATTTCGTGCATTTTTAAATTGTTGTCTATTGACACTATATTCTCCCTCTTTCTCTTTGTATCTCAATGTGTAAATTTTCCCCCCAAAATTATACAAATCAGGAACATTTAGTTATATTTGCAACATGACGGGAATTATGTTAATACGGATAAGTTCTCCAACTCGTTTGAGTGTTATTGAATTTTGCACTTTAATATTTACAAATAAACTACTGCATACCAATATTTAGCATTTTTCAAAACTCCTTTAACGAATAATGAAACCGGACAATTTCTTCTTTCCAAATATTATTACATATCAATCAGTGGCGCCGAAACCTAGGAGCTCAGGCCCTGTTAGACCCCCAAAATTTTCATTGGGGTTGGGTTTTTCCATCCATATTTTTAATTAATTTGCAGTTAGGACCACTGTTAGGAGTTTCAAAACTCAACGCGAAGCATTAAATTAGTTAAAAATATAACCTACCATATATACCGCATAATCTATCCGTATATTATTTGACGCCAGGATATGTATAGTTATTTGAACTAAGTAAAGTTGTTTATATAATCTTTCATTTGAGTTGATTACAGTATAAGATTATTTAAGTCCCCTCACTGTTATCTACTCATCGGCGCCTTTGGTATCCCTATATTTTTAAGTGGTTGTGTGTATCATACAAACAAGAATTATTGTGAGTACAAGCATCCAAGTATTGTGACTCCCTTTTGTCATTTCGTCATTTCGCTCCACTTCTGCACAAAAGCACTCTTTACGATTTGTGATTTTAACAGCTGGGGGCAACTTCATGCTGCTGTGCTAGCTACTACCAGGCGTAATTAATCTTGGAGCAGGCGTTAGTTGGGTTGCCTATCTCGCGGACTTTGTACATCAAGAATTTCTGTGGCCCACTGTACACTTTGTCTCAAAAAGGTTGAACGCATTCTTTATTGCTGTTTCGAGGCAAAAATTTTCTAAGTCTAACGTCAGGTATCTTATGAAAAAGGTAAACCAGGTTCGAACCTCCAAACCAACCTCTGCAATCGGGAAAAAGTTTACATATGTGTTTTTCATCCTTTAAATATAATAAGAGTTGTTACCAATTGTAGAATAAAAGCAACATTGATTGAAATACTTAGTTATACAATATTTCGAAACTTTGTGTTAATGTCAGAACATGCTTGTTTGTCATTTAGCTCTCCATACGTAATGGAACATTTAGCTACGTAAACGAATTTTCCCATATGTAAAAGAACGCTGAAAGTTAAGACAGAATATAAATCTCGCCCGAGTACTAAAATAAAAGTCAAAGTAGAACAAAAACAGCGCTTGCAGTGGATATGAATGTCATAATTATCTAGAGAGCCGGTATACATCGCTAGAAGCATCTTCCGAAGAGTGCTTGTGTTAGCTCAGCGGTAAACCGTTGGATTTCAAATCGTAAGGTTATGAGTTCGATTTCCATCTGTCAATGTTTCTTTTTAAGTTATATTTTCCGCAATGCATGAAAAATTATATAAAATAATTACATTAAAATACATCAGTTGTATATATATATATATATATATATATATATATATATATATATACATATATATATATATATATATATATATATATATATATATATATATATATATATATATATATATATATATATATAAAACAAATCATTGCAGAACATAGTAATTATTATGGTTAAAATATAACATCTGAGATAGATGTTCACAGTACGTCGGTATTGTATATGAGAATGTTAAATACAAATTAAGAAAATTGTTTAAAAGTAATAAATAAATTATGTAGTGTATTTATTTGCAGCTATTTGTCATATAGAGGTTACTTCTCGACACTCATATTACAGCATGAACGCACTAACTTACGATACATATATATATATATATATATATATATATATATATATATATATATATATATATATATATATATATATACCTGCTGCATCTGAATACTCTCCAAATTTACAGAGAAATCGGGAACCTTGCATGAGAATATTAATTAGTTTCTTACATCAGGGTGCAAACAATGCCAACAATATAGTAAATTAGTACACTTCAACTTTATCCTAAGATATTCAAGTATATTCAAATAATTGGTAATAAATATATAAATAAATGAATAGTTTGCTTTTTAAATAAACCTTAAATTCTGTTACTTTCGTTATTCTTTGTGTTATTAGCAATGTCGTGCATATTTGAAAAACATGCATCGTATCTTTCGCCAAGCCGTTGCCCTAGTGAGTGGAGCAGACCTTTTCCACTGTACCGACCGGTGGCATATTTGCGGATCCAAACGTTTCAGATATCCTCTAATCTGGTTGGCCGATACAGATACGACATCACGAGTCATGGCCTACATATAGCACAAAGTAAAGACCAGATGCTGTCGGTCGTAGCCGAGTGAACTAGCGCAAAATGCTAGAAAAGAAATTTTTTTTTGGCGTGGGTTCAAACCCTGTCTAAGGAAAGTTTTCTTTATTATTTCTAAGAATTTTTATAACACCTCTTTCGTTAAAATAAGATTAAAAATAATATTCAAATAGTGATTTAACGATTATTTTTTTAATAATTTTATTTCATTAAAATAAGTTTGCCATTTTACTATACAGATCCATAGCAAAAGTAGTAGTAGTAATAATAATAGTATTAGTATTAGTATTAGTATTAGCATTAATACCATTATTATTATTATTATTATTATTATTATTATTATTATTATTATTATTAGTAGTAGTAGTAGTAGTAGTAGTAGTAGTAGTAGTAGTAGTAGTAGTAGTAACGGGTTAGAAGCCCCGCAGTGGTTGGTTGGGTTCTGTTCTCGACATCAAATTGGCAAGAATACTGAAACGCTTGGGATCGGCAAAAATGCCGACTAGTGACTTACAAACATGGTGGTTTTTGTTTTAAGCGCACGAGTAGCAAACCGGAATTCAATCCCAACTTTCGACTAGTTAGAATCGTCGCATGAGCGAAAGGAAGTTTTCCCCGTAATCAGCTAGCTCTGAAGTTGTTTTTAGAGCAATAAAACAAATCAGTTGTGGACTCAAGAGGGTGTTCACTAAATTATCAACATTACAGATTTTTTTAAAAACAAAATGCAGAACTCCTTTATTTTGAATCTAATACGGCGCGTCTATTATACTCATACCAAATTTCAATAGGTTAAGCGGGTTTGCACATCCAGACTCATAACTATGAAAACATTTATGATTACTCCAACCCCAATCATTTCACAGATTCAACCTGTTGTATATAAGTTATTAGGACGTAAAGTCGAATGTAATTTATAAGAAAAAGACTTTTATACATTGCAAGACCTGTAAAGTCCAAATATCCACCATAAACTCATAGTCGTATCGACATAACCAAAAGCGAGCGTGTAGCAGAAAACCACTTTATACAAAAGTCAAAAGAGACACTATGAAGGCATGTGAAATGGTCGAGCGGTTTGACTGAATAATCTGCCAATTAGAAGTTTGTGTTCAAACCCTGTAAGTAGAATTCGTCTTTTTTTAAGTGTGTTCCTATTTTAATCAGAGGACTGAGAACATTTCATTGAATAAGTCTTTGGCAACTACTTTTGTTTAAAATTCGATTATAATCACGTATTCCCTCGTCTTATGTCTACAATATCTGTGCACAATTTCATTCACTTCGGTCCACCTCTTGCCTTTCGGACGTCAACATTCAAAATTTTGGGTGTGAGCTTTTTCCTCCTAAAACCGTTTTTCCGCAGAAAATAAAAAACATGTATTCGTTTATGTGTAGTATCTACCTGCTAAATTTTATCAAAATCATAGTGTTACACTTGGGAAGTATTACATGTTAGACATGTAAAGTTTAAACCAGGCCGCAGTCCGCAGTGGCTCAATGCTAGAGCGTTCACTTCTGGTGCATTCGATCTCAGCTCGCGCCAAGTGAACTTTGTGGTTGACAAACACCGTGTACGTGGATTTTCTCGGGGTTCTCTCAGTTTTTTCATTCCACTCTTTGATTTTTTTCTCATCATCACCGTCTCTTTTAAGCTAGCTGACATATCCGTGGGACGTAATATTCAAAGATTTCATTTCATAGTAGAGTTTAACGTCCCTTTCAGCAGCGAGGCTATATGAGACCGAATCTACTTATTAAAGAGGAATCCGAACCACATGAGCTCCCGCCGGGAATGGAAGACCAACTGAGTAAGTATCAAGTAGTGACTATTTTCATGAATACATGTATCATATAGAAATCTCTTCAAGTCTGATACTAAATTATTATTATTATTATTATTATTATTATTATTATTATTATTATTATTATTATTATTATTATTATTATTATTATTATTTTACGTATTACTTGACTAGCAAACTGTAGTTGCAGTATTGTAGAAGGAATATTGCCTAACTGATAATGCTTATGAGAATTGTTAGATTTCTACAGGGGGTGGATCTACTCTTCCCACCCTGGGAAAGCAGTAATTACGTAAATTTTCCTTCCACTCTACAAATAAAGCACTGTCTAGCATATAGCACTGGAAAAGTATTACATTTTAAACAGGAAAGTAAAACTTTACATATTGTTTTTTTTCTGTAAAGCAGACAATTGTTTAGCTTCAGTGGATGAACGTTATAAAAGTAATGGAACGAATTAATTTCTTTATACGACAAATAGCTCTCATTTCTAAAGAGAGCAGAAACATAGCAAGCAAACATAAATCGAAGCCTCTGCTGAGCTAATACTCACAGAACAGTGTGTTAACATTTTGATTTTGTCTTATGCCTAGAGGCATTTACAAGGTTACTACAATATTGTCTGTGGAACAAAGTTGTGCAGTGCTCACTTTAAGTCAAACAACATATATCGAAATAAGGAGTGAATGAGCTGTTTGTACTTTTTTTATGAGCTGTTGGAGCAACCAGCTGCATACTGATAGGAATAGAAGCTATTGTTAGAAGTACTTCTATTGTCAGAGATTTAAATGTTTCAGCAAAGAAAAATATGCTTGGTAGCAATTGAATCCCAACTATGAACAATTATGACCGCAGCGAGATTCGTACACGAAGTCCATGACTTCGTTAGTACTCCATGACTTCACCGTCTGAGCAGCGACTATGTGCTAGCTTCTGCTGGTATATCAATGCATTTCGGGCAGAACTTAGGAACATGAACATTGAAGTGAAATAATTAGAATGATGGGATTGACAGTATCTACTCGTCGGCGCCTCTGGTGTCCGTATATTTTTTCTGGTATTGCGCTGTTTACTGTGAGTACAAGTATCCAAAGACTCTCTTTTGTCATTTAGTCAGCTACCGTTTCTCCTCACTCCTGCACGAAAACACACTTTACGATTTGTTCTTTTAACAGTAGGGGGCAACTTCATGCTGCTGTTCTAGCTACTCTACCAGACGTAATTAATCTTGGAGCAGGCGTTAGTTGGGTTGCTTATCTCGCGGACTTTGTACATTAAGAATTTCTATGTCCCACTGTACAATACGAAGCAAAAAACCTGCAACATGAAAGTTTAAGTTCATTGTGAAACTACGCCAACAACATAGGCAACCAACCTAACGTCTTTGTGGCACTGATCACGCCAGGATAACCTTCGGCTTCGTCCCCCTGCACACTTCGTTTGGAGCAAGAAATGCATAGACCACGTGACTACAAATCACAAATTTCTCACAAGATGGAGTAATAGATTGAGGTTCTTCTCATTTCTCTTCTCATTTTACATCCTCAGTTTTAAAGAGAGAGAAAGAGAAAAAGGTCAACGTGATAAAAACTAAATAAAGAGGAATATGCGAAATATAAAGGAAAAGAAAACGTGCGCATATATGACAAATGACACATGCACTTCAAAGGAGACCACCTCAAATTTTGTTATGAACCATATATAATAACTGTGAGAATCAGCAAACCACAAAGACATAATTACACACAGTAAGTGTTATATAACACATATTTATTTAAATAAATAAAAATGCTCGCAGAAAGCTGAAAATGTCTTTAAAATCTCAACCATAACTGAAACAAGAGATTACTTCTCTATTGTTTTTCTTCGTAGCATCCATCTACATGGAGAAATGAGAAAGAGAGAACATCTTAAGAGATTCGCACGTATACAATTTCGGAAACTGTTAAATGGAAAAATTACAGTCTTTGGATGGGATTCGAACCCAGAACCATAGTATTAGAAATCCCACACTCTACCGATGTAGCTAGTCTGACAGTAACACCCTATTCCTCCATCATTACCTATGAAAGATGGAATGGAGTCTGCAGAAAACTATGTCTAACATGTCCACGACAGACCGCCTATAACCTATGTCTAATTGGTACTTTAAAAAGCTAGTTCTACACGTGCATAGAAAAGTAAAATCAAAAGAGTAGTTAGTACACATCACTTTCTCTGTCTCACTCTATCTCTGACTATAGAAATCGAGGAAGAAGAAAAAAGTATAGAGGTGAAAACATAGGAAGAACAAGCAAAAATATAAGTTGCAGGAAACTGAATATCAAGGGGAGAGAGAGAGAGACATAGAGACAGAGAGAAAAATAGAGGAACGGAGCAAATGATTTAATATACATCGGAAAAGAAGGTTCACAACTGTGCTATACATTTAATGTATTGAATACTCTGCAGGCCCGTCTCCACGGGGGGGCTAGGGAGGCCGGGGCCCCCCTAAACTTTGGCCGGCCCCAATAAAGGTTTCACGATAGGCTTGCAAATGAACTATAATATGGTGATGAAGTATAATATGATTGGGTCGGGCTCCCCCTAACTTCGCCCCCCCCCTATATTTTTGGGCTGGCTACGGGCCTGATACTCTATTTCTTTTAAACTGCTTGCTAGATGACAAATATTAATTTGTAAAAACGTAGCAAATGCCCGCGTTGTCTGTTTTCTTACTGTTTCAGTAATAGTGGAAAACGTGGTTTATGCAACATAATAAATTACTAATTTTCCCACAACAATCATGTAGATGTTGTTGATGATTTTGAGTTTAACGTCCGTTCAGCAGCGAGACTATATGAGACGTGGACCTACTTATTAACGTGGAATCCAAACCATATGAGCTGCTGCCGGGAATCGAAGCAACCATGTACTGTTGGTAAGAAATTTCTAAGCAAAAGAAAAAACTGATCAGCAAAATACATAAAACGATAGTCCTGCAAACTATTACTTAAAGAGAATTTATTGTAAAATCAATACATCCCTGTGGCGGTATATAGTCGTAAAGTGATTAGAAAACTTAATATTAAACTGTCGATCACATTGTTTTACTTATTTGAATTCAATGTCGTATAGATTCGGTTTTAGCTCTAGATTTCAGCGTTCTCACTTCGATTCTTAACTTGTTGGAAATATGCATTAATCGAAATTATAAAAGTATACGAAATTTAACTAGCTAAAAGAAGAGAATAACATAAAAATCCGGATTAGAGTATTACAATAAACATGTGTATTTTGTTTAGGGTTTGCAAGTCATAGGTTATAGGAATTACAGAAAAAACGTTCGTTGTGAAAGCACAAGAAAGAAAGCAGAGAATAGACACAAACCTCAGGTGGGTTTGAACACGGAGGTAGTAGACTACTCTACTAAACCGCTCGGCTATATCTTAATTCTCTAGTACGTTTTGAAAAATATTGTCTAGAGTATTTGCACTTTACTTGTTTCTGTTTTGTTGTTTGTCATATAATGTATACGAGTGGCGAATAATAGAATAGAACTGTTTTAGACGAGTATGAACACATTTCTCAGACAAGTTGTAATCTTATATGTATCTAAATTGCACAAATAAATCAGATTAAATCTGTAAAGTGCTTCGGGGGTTTTGATGGAAGTTAACTGTTGCATAGTTACGAGCTTTTGTTTATGTCCACCACTCGATGGAAGTTATGTTCTTGAAAGATAGTAACTGCTACTATATTCTAATGTATTGGATTTAAAAAAAAAATATATTTTGTTACTAACAGTGAGTGAGTATTTTTGCGTGCAACAACAGTTGATTACAGGCACATCTACTTCATCTGCGCATGTTTTTCATAATACGACGTCATGTATAGCAATATTGTGCATTATCGTATATTCAAAGACGTTTTTAGCACTTTTACTTTTGTGTAAGAATGGCGCAATATGATCATTCTGTACGTGAGAGTGTTATCGCTCTTATTGAACATGCGGGATTGAGTATTCCTGAAGCAGGCGCTCGATTAGGCGGGCATCGTGCAACAGCGTTCAGATGGTGGAAAAAAATATGAGGAAACTGGAAGTCTAACTCGAAAATCTGGAAGTGGTCGGCCACGAGTGTCCTCACCGACACAAGACCAACGATTAGTTGATCAATGCTGTCGACAGCCTTTCATGTGTGCCAGACAACTGCAACAGTCTACCGCCTTTCCAGGTGATGTAACTACAGTCCAACGGCGACTTCGGGCCGCAGGCTTAAGGTCCTTCCGGGCTGCTGTTAAGGAGAGATTGACAGAAGATCACAAAGTCGATAGACTGGCGTTTGCAGAGGTAAATAATACTTGTCACTGGGGCACTGTTGTCTTTACAGATGAGAAAATATTTTCCACTGGAAACTTTGGGCCAACACGTGTGTATCGCCCATCTGGAAGACGGTTTGATCCACAATATATGGCCCGTTCAGCGCGAATGGGTCATGTGACGATTCACTGTTGGGGATGGATATGCGAGACTGCAGGTTGAGGTGGTATCCATCGAATTATAGGCCGACTTAATGGTAAAAAAAATGTTGATCTTCTCCACTTTATGCTCCCTGAAATAAAAGCACATGTTGGCGACGACGTACTCTAATCCGGATTTTTATGTTATTCTCTTCTTTTAGCTAGTTAAATTTCGTATACTTTTATAATTTCGATTAATGCATATTTCCAACAAGTTAAGAATCGAAGTGAGAACGCTGAAATCTAGAGCTAAAACCGAATCTATACGACATTGAATTCAAATAAGTAAAACAATGTGATCGACAGTTTAATATTAAGTTTTCTAATCACTTTACGACTATATACCGCCACAGGGATGTATTGATTTTACAATAAATTCTCTTTAAGTAATAGTTTGCAGGACTATCGTTTTATGTATTTTGCTGATCAGTTTTTTCTTTTGCTTAGAAATTTCTTACCAACAGTACATGGTTGCTTCGATTCCCGGCAGCAGCTCATATGGTTCGGATTCCACGTTAATAAGTAGGTCCACGTCTCATATAGTCTCGCTGCTGAACGGACGTTAAACTCAAAATCATCAACAACATCTACATGATTGTTGTGGGAAAATTAGTAATTTATTATGTTGCATAAACCACGTTTTCCACTATTACTGAAACAGTAAGAAAACAAGACAACGCGGGCATTTGCTACGTTTTTACAAATTAATATTTGTCATCTAGCAAGCAATTTAGAAGAAACAGAGTATCAGGCCCGTAGCCAGCCCAAAAATATAGGGGGGCGGCCGAAGTTAGGGGGAGCTCGACC
Source organism: Thermobia domestica (assembly GCF_964235325.1). NCBI lineage: Eukaryota > Metazoa > Arthropoda > Insecta > Zygentoma > Lepismatidae > Thermobia > Thermobia domestica. The sequence continues at coordinate 107,088,478 of NC_137459.1, read as the reverse complement.
CAATCATATTATATTTCATCACCATATTATAGTTCATTTGCAAGCCTATCGTGAAACTTTTATTGGGGCCGGCCAAAGTTTAGGGGGGCCCCGGCCTCCCTAGCCCCCCCGTGGAGACGGGCCTGCAGAGTATTCAATACATTAAATGTATAGCACAGTTTTGAACCTTCTTTTCCGATGTATATTAAATCATTTGCTCCGTTCCTCTATTTTTCTCTCTGTCTCTATGTCTCTCTCTCTCTCTCCCCTTGATATTCAGTTTCCTGCAACTTATATTTTTGCTTGTTCTTCCTATGTTCTCACCTCTATACTTTTTTCTTCTTCCTCGATTTCTATAGTCAGAGATAGAGTGAGACAGACAAAGTGATGTGTACTAACTACTCATTTGATTTTACTTTTCTATGCACGTGTAGACATAGGTCTGTCGTGGACATGTTAGACATAGTTTTCTGCAGACTCCATTCCATCTTTCATAGGTAATGATGGAGGAATAGGGTGTTACTGTCAGACTAGCTACATCGGTAGAGTGTGGGATTTCTAATACTATGGTTCTGGGTTCGAATCCCATCCAAAGACTGTAATTTTTTCCATTTAACAGTTTCCGAAATTGTATACGTGCGAATCTCTTAAGATGTTCTCTCTTTCTCATTTCTCCATGTAGATGGATGCTACGAAGAAAAACAATAGAGAAGTAATCTCTTGTTTCAGTTATGGTTGAGATTTTAAAGACATTTTCAGCTTTCTGCGAGCATTTTTATTTATTTAAATAAATATGTGTTATATAACACTTACTGTGTGTAATTATGTCTTTGTGGTTTGCTGATTCTCACAGTTATTATATATGGTTCATAACAAAATTTGAGGTGGTCTCCTTTGAAGTGCATGTGTCATTTGTCATATATGCGCACGTTTTCTTTTCCTTTATATTTCGCATATTCCTCTTTATTTAGTTTTTATCACGTTGACCTTTTTCTCTTTCTCTCTCTTTAAAACTGAGGATGTAAAATGAGAAGAGAAATGAGAAGAACCTCAATCTATTACTCCATCTTGTGAGAAATTTGTGATTTGTAGTCACGTGGTCTATGCATTTCTTGCTCCAAACGAAGTGTGCAGGGGGACGAAGCCGAAGGTTATCCTGGCGTGATCAGTGCCACAAAGACGTTAGGTTGGTTGCCTATGTTGTTGGCGTAGTTTCACAATGAACTTAAACTTTCATGTTGCAGGTTTTTTGCTTCGTATTGTACATTTAAATATAAAAATAAGATGCTATTTTTTCAGTAAAGATATGCCACAATAGTGCTGCCTGTTCTCTTAATGCATTAGCTCATCATGTATGCAAATTACAACCTATATATAAGTTAACGTTAAGTTATCTAAATAACAACATTAAATCCATTTACTTTTCTCATTTTAATACTGTTTTAACTGCACCGACAAACATTTCTCCGCTTCAAAGTTCGGAATGTAAATTATTCTGTTAGTACATAAACTATGTTTAAATTTTATATTGAAAATATTACTTTATCTTTGCTGACTGAGAAAAAGTACTTTATTTACCGAAGATAGTAATGAATTAGAAAACTGAAGATAATCATACGGATTATCTGGAATTCACTCCAACAACATTAAATTCTACAAGTTAATTGATAGTTGAGCGTGTTAAATCATGTTTTATTCTATGCATATTTTATAAATTTGAATGTAAGCTTTTATCTGTTTCAAATCCCGCTGTACTCTATTTTTAACCTTTTTACTTCCATGATCTACTTGCATAATTAATGTATTCGTTTCAAATATCTGTGTCACCTAATTTTGCCTTTTTAAAGTAATATTAATATTTAATTGTATATTTTGAGATCTAACAGAGATACTGAATTCAGGTGAACTGTATAGGAAACGTCTATCCAACAAATCAAAATTGATTTGTTACGAGATTTGAATATGATAAATAATTTAATCTGAGACATTTGTTTCTTTAGTCTTTATTTGTGATTTACATTTATTTTGAATCAATTAAATTACAGTGATTTAGTTAGAACGTAGGCACTTTAGTAGGAACAATTTGGATTAATATGGGATTTGCTCCTCTATTAGCAAGTAAGTTGTGCTTTTCCTTTTTATCGACGCTAATAGATGGAGCTAGTATCAACGTCTGTGTGTATCGTCCTTAACTGCCATCTGGATGGAGTCAATGTAACTATTTGGAGGATTGGAAGATAAACTTTTTGGTTCTTTATCTACGACGCGATGCGACGTTGCCATATAGTGGAATTCGAATCTTCAGGCTAGAACCAGAAAGAAACACGCCTTTAATTACTGCCTGAACTCCTAAGGGACTTCGAGATATGGGCGTGCTATTTTAAAAATAATAACTAACATCCATTTTCTTCCCGCTTTTTCCTTTCCTTCGAAGGGAAACATCAAAAATCACTGAAACACACCTTTGATTATTTTAAATTAAAAGTCGAAACACCAATTTTCATGTCTCTAACCTGAAGCGATTTCGAGATATCGCCATCTTTTTTTAACAATTGTAACTCCCAGCTCTGTTTTTCTCCTTCCTGCCTTTTCCATACCTTGTAGGGGAAATATATATATATATATATATATATATATATATATATATATATATATATATATATATATATATATATATATATATATATATATATTTGGTCTAGGAATTAATTCGTGCGGTTTTTAATAAAAATTGAAGCTTTATTTCAAAAACAAAGTAAATGAATACGTTAACAAAAATATTGTCCATCGCTAGCCACTACTTTCTCCCATCTTTCAGGCAATTTACGGATTCCGTGTCGAAAGAATTCCTCATCTTTTGACGCAATCTAATCAAAGATCCATTTTTCGATATTTTCTGAAGAAGTGAACCGCTGTCCAATCAAATCGTTATTCATGCAATCGATCAAGTAGTAATCAGACGGAGCAGTGTCTGGTGAATATCGCGGGTGGAGTAACACTTTCCATCCGACATTTTCCAAATAGGTTTTGACCGGTTTTGCGACATGTGGTCGAGCGTTATCATCTTGATAAATAAGTTTATTATGCCTGTTATTCCATTCTGGTCGTTTTCAGGCCAGAGCTTGCTTCAAACGCATTAATTGTTGTCGATAGCGGTGTCCATTAATAGTTTCACCAAGTTTCAGAAGTTCATAGTACACCACACGTTTCAAATCCCACCATATATACAGCATAACCTTTGCACAATGAATATCTCGTTTCGGTTGTGAAGGACCTGGTTCACCTTGCTTCACCCAGGCCTTTTTTCGTTTAGGATTCTCGTAATGGATCCACTTCTCATCACCAGTTACAATTCGATGCAAAAATCCCTTCCTTTTCTGTCTTTAAAGCAGCAATTCGCAAACGGTTTTTCTTCTTTCAACGTCTTTCTTTTCAATTCATGTGAAACCCAATAAGACATCTTTTGAATCATTCCTATGGCTTTGAGACGTTTGGAAACTGTTGTTTGCTCAACTCCAAATGCTTCTGCAAGTTCGTCCTGCGTTTGACACGAATCCTGATCAAGGAATGCTCTCAATTCTTCATCTTCAAATTCTTTTGGCTGTCCAAATTGCTTTTGGTCTTCCAAGCTGAAATCACCACCTTTAAACCGTGCAAACCACTTCTGACACGTTCGCTCAGCTAGATCATGGTCACCAAACACTTCCACTAAAATATGATGACTTGCGGTAGCACTTTTCTTCATGTTAAAGCAATGAAGAATAACTCCCCGCAAAAACACTTTATCAGGCACAAAATGCGCCATTTTCAGTTGAAGAAAAAATGTTTTTTTTTTCCGCTTCAAGCAACTGACATATACTAAGCAAGATGCTCAATGACAGTAGTTTTCAACGCATGTTTGGATCAACGAAACTATGGGACAATAAGCTAGTTACGCCATCTTTTGTAAAACCGCACGAATTAATTCCTAGACCAAATATATATATATATATAAAAGCTGAAACACGTCTTACAAATCGTAAAGACATTGGTACAATGGTACAATATATTTAATTTTTGGTGCTTAAGCAGGAATAGTAGAGAAAATCTCTTAGCCTTCTCATTTTATTATTTTAAATGAAAAGTATAAATGCCAAACTTCATGTCTCTAGTCTTAACAGTTTTCTAGATATGGGCATCTTATTTTTAACAATTGTAACCCTACCCTTTTTTCCCTTCTAGGGGTAACATGAAGAAATGACGTAAGATGTCTCTAATTATTTTAAATGAGATGTCCAAATCCCGAATTTCATGACTTGAACCTTAAGAGATTCTGAGATATGGACATCTTATTGTAATAATTGTAGTTCTCATCCCCTTTTCCCTTCTCGTCCCCATTTTCTTTTCTTTTAGATTATATATCAAAACTCGCTTAAAGGCATGTTTAAATATTTAAAATGGAATTTCAATATACCAAATTTAATGTCTTTCACATTTTGAGATCCCGAGATATGGCCATTTTAAGATAATAATTGCCAATCCTCCTTCCCCCACTTCCTGTCGAATTTCCATAAATCCTTCCTTAGTAGGATCTTACATTGTAAATCCTATGCCCTGTCCAAATTTCAAGTTTATAGTTTAAGTAGTTTGGCCTAGGTGTTGATCAGTCTATCAGTCACTCAGAACTACTTCTTTTATATATAGAGATATATGTAAGGTTTAAATTCTAAAACTTCTCCTATTTTTGAAATTGGTTAAAAAGAAGAGAAAAGTGCACATGTTAGCTTAACATAATCTCCCTTATGCCACAAACATACGTAAAAAAAAAGATGAAACAAAAATTTGCTTTCTATGCTGATGTTATCTACTAGAGTTAAATGAAACTTCTCATCTCTCCCTCTTCTTCCCAAACGAAGGTGTGCAACTGAAGTGAACTGGTGAAAGAATATTTGCTACCATCGAATTTTCAGATGCTGTAAGAGCAAAAGGCTCAAATAACTTTGCAAGTCAATTCTTAGTTAATGAGGCGTCTACAGCATTTGGACTTAGGAATTTCCTACATAGAGATCTTAAATTTTCCTGTTCTGTGTGTAAATAATGCTTTAAAAGTAGACAGAATTTCTACAAGCTGGTTGGGATGATTCAGAGCGTCTGTTTTGGCAACTTTCCAGAAACTGTTATGAACCTTTTATACCTTCACATTTTGGTATTGAGGAGGAAGTTTCTCAGTTCCAGAAAAAAAAAAAAAGAAACCTTAAGGGAGAAGTAAGACGAAGATCTCTGGCTAACGTCACTATCAGCACTGCAGAGGTCGATTAGGTTCGAGTCCTGCTTCATTCAGCCTCCTAGATTATTGTTTAGCATGCTTTTTTTAGTCCTTATTATGCAGATATCTAGGTTACACATTCAAAATAGTTGTCACCCACTTTTCTGCTGTGATAGCATAACTATCAAGATTAACACAGCTTGAAAGGAACATAGAGGAAAAATCTGAAGCAAAATCTTAAAAGAGACAAATTACTTTACTATCGTGAGCTTATATTAAGATACTTAATAATTCTAAAACAAGAATATTCAACTAATTCTTTGAATGGCAGTCAAAAAGTTCGAACAAAAAGTACATTGATCATTTGATCAGATTCTTGATTAAAAAAAGAAAAACAAGTTTTGTTTCAACTTTTCACAAAGACTGCTAAAGCAGCAACCGATACAACTAATGAGGTTTTAAATGAGTAAAATATAAACTAACTAATTATCTGATACAATGGGCATTTGCTTTTTGACCAAAGGTTGTAATTTAAAGACATCGCCGTATAGAGCTGGTTTCCAATATATCACATACCAAAATTCTCAAAAATATTTTTTCGTTAGAGAGATACAACGCTTCAAACAATGCAAACATCAGCTGTCTACTTCATGGCAACAAAAATAGGAGTTTTGGCGTGACCTCACAGTTCAGTATCGCTCTGTGACTGGAATCTTCAGGGAATCTTTTCATATTGCAGTTTCTTAGTGTAAACTACAAATCAATTTAGTGGCATAGTGAAAGCAAAAGTGGCAAAATAAGTAATACAGTTACCGTATGTAAACGTAACGTGTTAATAAGATCTATCCTCTTAGTTTAAAATACGTTAAAAGTCATTTGAAATGTTCTATCATTACAAATATTTTAGATACTTGTACACTTATGCAAGACTACTTTATTATTGTATTACACCAAAACATTAGGAGACTCAGAAACTACATAAGTTCAAATTAAGTCATGTGCAGGTTGAGAATATCTAGGCTACCATATTAAAGCTTTTGTTTATTTTGAAGGTATATCTCCATGCTATTGTACACCCAGCCACAAAAGTATCTCCCCCTTTTAAGTGCTTTAGTTCTATTACTTGCGGTCCAGGTCATTTGCAGTTGTGAGAACGCCTAGATAGATGCAACCCAACATACACGTAACTTTTCTCGACACTGAAAGGAGTTGGTAGCACCGAGTCAAGTCTGTATGGAAGTAAAATTGTGAGTAGATGACGCACGAAACATTTCTCCATTCTGAGATCAATCTCTCAGGTTCAGAGCATGTTGTTCAATGAACATCATATGTTAATCTCAATATTGTTGTGCATGTAATGTATTTTTTCATTATACACTGTATATTGAAAGAAATAAAAACACTGATCACATATGAATCAGAAAATGATTGAAAGTAGCTGAAAATATCAAATCTAGAACAAATACTGGAAATAATTTTGTAAATGATTGCCTCCATTGAAAGTCCTTCCCCAATTCTCCCCATTCCAACATTTTTTTCTTTCTAGCAAGAGAAGATCTTGCTTGTCACACTGAGTATGCATTCAAACTGAAATTGAAACAGGAACACCTGAAAAAGTTTCAGCCCGGCCGGGATTCGAGCCCGGGTCTACCGAACAGAAGTGCAATCACTCACTTACCGCGCCACTTAACCTTCCCCCAAAACTAATAACTAGTTAAAATAGTTTCATGGAAAAATATAAACATAACACTCAAATATAACAAAAACAAACAAATAAAAACAAAATATGAATAAAAATACAAATAAGAAGCTATAAGCAACTTGTGTGAGTGTCTTAGTGACTCACTCGAGATTTCCATGTTTAACTCAAAAACAAGTTATATAGACGTTCCTCAATGAGGAAAATATAACGAAATGTTCAAGTTGAGCCTACTTCGCCGGCAGAACCGCAACTTGTGGTGGAGCAACCGCCCCCCAGAGAAGCTCCCCGCCGTTCGAGGGGGCCCATTTTGAGGCAAAATTTTCTTACTCCATATACGATAGGAACATGAAATTAGAAATGAAGCATCAAATAGGGTCGCTACATTACATAAAAAACAGCACACAAAAGGCAAATATAACAAAAATGAGTCGTGGACTCATTTGAGTAATATTTATTCGTACTGCTTTGAGATTTGTCAATATTGTCCGCTTCATGATTTTGTCATGTATGAAATGGGCCCAGGGAGTAACTAACGCAACCTCAGACCTTGCCGTGCGGGAGCGCCCACAGGCTCCGGGTGGCCTATAAAGATTAAGAGAAAGTTGGAGAGAGGGTGGCGACGATTTAGAAAATCAACTTTTTCTAGGGTCCAAAATAAGCTTATTAATGCTTGCCCCCCAGAAAAGAATCTAAGTTACGGCGCTGGTCATCGGTTGCAGGGATGGTCCCAATTTACATTACATTTCGTCTTTACCACAACTTCTAATTTCCAAAGAAGAAAAGACGACAGAAATTATTTTCACATTCTTTGAATTGTATCAACACGTGTAGAAATATACCGTTCAATCTTTATGTTCCATAACTACTAGTTTATTTTCTTTTATTCATATGAGGATTTTGAGACAAATTGAACCGGTGGCCCTAGCCGAGTGATCCCGGGCTTCTGATCATGAGGCGCAATCCACTAGGGGTTCGAATTCCTGAAGAGCAAGCTCGGAATTTTAATTGTCCTCAGTATTTCTGTGCTCATGTTCCTGTAGTGTTTGGAATACGTCGAAAGAACATGAGGTGCCAGTGGCGAACAATACTCCGGTTGGGGCGATTTGTTTTAAAAAAAATGTGAAAGCAGGAATCTCCCATTGCAAGTCCTTGGGTTCAAGTCCCGTCATGGTAATTAGTAATTCTTTTTATTGAGAAGATAATGTTTATATAATTGGTTTTGTAATTATGTTATTTCTTTATTATTATTATTATTATTATTATTATTATTATTATTATTATTATTATTATTATTATTATTATTATTACCATGGAAAGAAAAAGTAACATAGTCGAAGGTATTCATAGGAACAGAAAAGATATAGAGTATGTCAGATGTTTCTTAGGTTTACACATGAACGCAATAATATTACGTTTGTGAATTTACAGATAGAATTATCATTTTATGACAAAAAGAAATGGAATATAAATATTTGTTATCTGATAACAGTAATGTATTTTGTTTCGGCCTCCTTCTAAGTAGAAAGGTGAAGTGACATCTTAAATAGATTATTCTCGTGACTAGCGATCCCTGTTGTAAGTTCTATCACTATTTGCAATTTGTGCACAGATAGGAACAATTCCTTGGAACTCATTTTTGACCAATACTACAGCAGTAAAGATGTGTTTAGCCCTTATGTATTCATCAATTCTTGTCCAAACACGTTACTTGCCAGACTGTCGCGAAGGTTAAACGGATGACGTAATTTTGTGTTGTTGGCATTTCACCTGTATAGGAAGTTCTTTCAACTCTTAGACCCAGAGAAATTGAATATTTTTCATGTTAGTATACATCAGAAGTATCAGTTTTGTAGATTATATAGAACTACTGAAATGCCACAGCCGGATTCGAACTTGCTTCCACAACATTGTGAAACTAACGCTTAAGCCAGTACTCTAAGACAACACTGTTCTGGCAGATGGAAAATGGAGTTGCAGTGAATACAGTAACTACACACTTTTACTATTCCAGTGTAATAATGCTGAAACTTTCTGATTTCAGTCATGATAAAATAGTAAAGTATTATACAGAAAGAATAGTCCAGAGAAGTCAACTTTAAATTGACAACTCATATGTACGAAATCGCTGTCCTATGCTCTCGCCTCGGGCACTGACTTTTCACGGCACGACATTGGACAGATACTTATATTGATTGGAATCTGGTGTTTCAGGGCACTGGATTATCTTTTTTAAGTTAATTAATTTAACGAACATTTCTCAGTACCTTGTTTCCTATTTTGATGCGATTTACTCACTTTTACAGATTTCCCACTAATTCTTTAAGAGCAGGAAGAAAAACACAGAAACATGGAGGACAGTAAAAATCACAAACACTATTCGCGCGTTCTTCCCTTGAATGAAGTAAAACAGTGAAATATGGTGAACATGCAATTTTTGGTCTTCCATTTTCTATGTGGTATCAAATCCAGAGTTGGGTTAGTGGGTCAATTTGGTCGAGTTTTCTTAGTGGGTCAATAGCATGTGACAAATTGCGATCCATCACCCACTCTGACCCACTGCGACGCACCACCAAAGTGACCCACCACTCACTATGACGCACTCTGACCCACCGACCCCCTCTGCTCACTGTATTGTAGACAGCATCTTTTGACGCGACAAAACGCCAATGAACCACAAAATTACTTCCCAAAATATGTTAAATCGCCTATATGTGTGATCTGATTACATTAAGGTGAGTCTAAAAACCACAAAAAATTACCCCGGAGGAGGTTCGAACCACCAACCTTATGGTTACTGGGAGGGTGTTTTTTCGACTTCGCCACGGAGGCAATGAAGGAGACGTCACTTCTAAAGGGATAAATCGTTGAGATCTTTTTAATTTGGTCAATGAGAGTGCTCTTTTCACCATATATATGAGACACGAACTGTTTGGGATAAGGTAAAATGCGTTCGCCATGTAATTTTATAGCAAAATAACGCGTGTCTATTTAATTTATTTCATAGTTCTCCCATACTCACTTTCTAATGATCGACGACAGTTGCCATCTAAATTCATACAATAATCGCACTCAAGATTTTTCACTTCATGATGTTAAGGCAGATGTTACTTTGACCACTGGAGCTCACTTTAGGAACAATTCGAAAGGAAAAATAATATATAATAATAACTGCATGCACATTACTGGCGATAGTTGGCGTGTTGGTCCCTTCGCGATTCTCCGCGACGAATCGAAGGAGCGCGAACTAAAACGAAGTACTCGCTGCGACGCGGTGTTAACTTCAACAACCCCACGCGAGATTTTTGTTTCGACTTGACGAAACCCTGCCGACAGTGGGACATTAGCGGCAATCCTTCGGCTCGTCTCTATTTTGACGATCGACGTTTACCCGCAAGTGGGCCACTAGGTATTGGTGACGTTTACGGCATGGGGTAGGTCAATGTTTCATATAGCCTCGCTGCTGAAAGGGACGTTAAACTCAACATAAACTGAACTCAACGAAAAATACAGTGCTTCGCATCATATATCGATATATGCTTACCATGCGCTTTGTAATAATTGCTGTAGCTTGTTTATTATGTTGGTCTACGTACTTTGGTTTGGGACTTTCGAATTTCAGTTTTCATTCCACTGAAAAGTATCGATAATTCAACAAGGAAATAATTCAATTAAATCAATGATAATTTAATTGAAATTCATGGTAATTTTGCCCATGACAAACACTTTACCATTTCATATCGTAAAGGTCAGATGCATCATTATTGTAACAGAGCGGTGCTTGAGGGATTCACCGTAGAAATTCAAACTCCGATTGGTTAGAACTTGACAACTTGGTTTTATTACAACTATATACTCTTTAGTCGGTAGAACAGAGGACGTGGATCATCTATCTCAATTGATGACGATGTGTTTTGGTGGGTCAGTGTTTCATGGTGAGTGGTAGTTCGGAGTGGGTCATGGTGGGTAGTGGGTCAGTGTGGGCCAATGTGGGTGGTGGACCATGGGCAGAGGCGGTCGTGGAGTGTGGTGGGTCAAGTTTTCATTGACCCACGCCATCTCAGATCAAATTTGTAAAATCAAACCAAACAAAGAGCAATATTACTAAACAAAAAACGCTCAATATCGTAGCTATTCATGAGAAACTATTGCATGATCCGAATTACTGTAGTATATCCACAAACCATAATTTGTCATATTTTACCGAAATACGTCATGACTTTTCTGACAACCTGATACTTTAAATGTTGTTAATACGCAAAGTTCATTGACCTCATCACTTATTCACTTATTCTTTTATGATCATCGCGACCTGTAGGTTTCTGGATATAGAAAGGTAAAATGTAGTATCCAGGATTGGTGTAGCGTGCAAGTAAACCAATGAACAGGATAATATTTCCCTCCTCCAAACCCCCTAAGTGGAGTATGTTTATTATTCAACAAAAAGCCTTGAAATCCAATCAGAAAATTCATAAAATACGAAATATGTAGCCAAGTCTCCACTTTGCAATAATAATAATAATAATAATAATAATAATAATAATAATAATAATAATAATAATAATAATAATAATAATAATAATAATAATAATAATAATAATAATAATAAAGAAATAACATAATTACAAAATCAATTACGTAAACAATACCTTCCAATTAAGAAAAAAATGATTGCGACATAACTTGTTGGGGGTAGGTCCCCACCGTCCCGATTTTAAGACAAATTGTCTTACTCCATATACGATACGAAAGTGAAATTATAAGTGAAACTTCAAACAGGATCACTATGTTACATAAACAGAACAGCACGCTAAAGGTAAATAAAACAGTAATGAGTCGCGGGCACATTTCCGTAAAAAGATGTATACTATTAGGGGCACTAGAAATAATATATATACGTATATTATTGTCAAATTTGTCAATATTGTCTCTTACTTAATTTGTGGTGTATGGGACGGGCCCAAAAGCGTAACTAATGACCCCGCAGACCTTCCAAGAATTTCAGATATCCTTTGATCTTTTTGGCCGATACAGATATGACATCAAGACACATGACCTGCATGGTCCCGGCCTGGTGCCGGCACTCGTGGCTGAGTGTTCTAGGGCAACCTTCTAGTAATGAAAATTGTTTCTGACATGGGTTCAAACCTTGTCCAAGGATTTTTTAAATTTTCATAACAGTTTTGTCATTAAAATAAGCCTGCAGTTTTACTATACGGATCCATAGTAACAGTAATAAAATAATAATAATAATAATAATAATAATAATAATAATAATAATAATAATAATAATAATAATAATAATAATAATAATAATAATAGTTAGGTTCTTTTCCCTTGCTCAAATTTTTCTGACCAACTTGAAACAGCTGGCTAGGGTAGCGCGCGAATACTGAAACTCCTGTGATCGACGTAAATGCTGTCGGCTCCTCTTCTTTGGGAATTAGAAGTTACGATGAGAAAGAATAGTAATAATGCAAATCGGGAGCAGTTAAAAACGATGAGGTTCGACTTGAAGAACGTTTCGTGATATTTTCCGCATTGACAAAGGTCTATATAACTTGCTTTTGAGTTAAAGAAGGAAATCTCGAATAAGTCATTGTGACACTCATAAGTAACGTCTTCTCATACGAGCATTAATAGTTAATATAGTCTTACATGCAACGATTTTAATAGCTAAAAGTTTAGATAAAAAGTTTAAGTGACGCGGTAGGTAAGAGGTTTGAATCTCGTCTGGTTGAAACTTTTTCAAAAATTTCAATTTCAATTTCAATACATATTCAGTATGACAAGAAAGATCTTCTCTCCTCCAGAAAGAAAAAGATGTTGGAATGAGGAGAATTGGAGAAGGTCTCTTAATGAAGGCAATCATTTACTAACTTATTTCCAGCAGTTGTTCTAGATTTGATATTTTCAGCTACTTTCAATCATTTTCTGATTCATGCGTGGTCCGTATTTTTATTTCTCTAAACATACAGTATATAAAGAAATAATAAATTACGTATAAGCAATATTAAGATAAATATATGGTGTTCTTTGGAAAACACGATCCGAACCATAGAGATTTATCTTAGAATGGAGAACTGTTTCGTTAGTCGCTTACTTTACAATTTTACCTGGATAAACACCTGGATCAGGGCTACCAACTGCTGTCAGTGCCGAGAAATGTTACGTGTAAGTTGGGTTGCATCTGTCTAGGTGTTCTTAATACTGCAAATTACCTGGAACCCAAGTAATTTAATTAGAGCACTTAGGGGGAGATACTTCTGTGGCTGGGTGTACTACGGCTACAAATAAGCACTTTCTGTATGAAAAGCTCTTAATCGCTTTAAAATATCCTATCCTATTAGGTGCTTCCATTCTTTTTACAATTTACTGTGTATATTAGCAATTGATCAGCTCTACACCGTTGCTACTATTTTTATCTTAATGCTATAAGAATCGTATTATATGTGTAGCGCTTTACTTTCTTAATATATTTCTACAAGGGAAATACCTTTGTGGTTACCACGGTGGTTCGAATGTTAAGAAAGCTATAGCGAATAGAGGCAGACAGATGGTTAGGCTGGGGAAAAAGCATTATAGTAAACAAGGTAAGTGCTCAAAATAATCTTGTGACCTAGGCCCCAGCTCTCAGACCTAGACATGATGATAACACAGTTTTATAAATGGGATTACATAATTTTATTTTGGATTTAACTTATTTAGTTGCCAGACTCGTATTCTGAATCATCTTGACTACCATCTAGGATTTTTCGATCCTGAACAAGGGAAATATTGACAAAAAATCATTTTATATTACACACGCCATTACTTTCAATCTTCAACCTTTTACTTTCAATAACCTTACACGTCATATTGTTCTAATTATACAAACATAAGTTTGTTTATATTATTTTTCCCCTTCAGTTAGGCCCGTATCAACGGGCGGAAGCGGACTGGCCCCCTTAATTTTTTACTGACCCTGTAAACTTTTTAGGGTAGACTTGCAAATAAAGTATAATATGATGATGAACTTTAATATGGTTTGATTGGGACCCCTAACTTCTCGCGCTCCCACTACATTTTTGAACTGACTGTGGGCCTGCCCTCAGCTCTGAGGTGATTAATGTTTTGGTATGTGGTGGTACACTCCGCATCAAAAAAATTGCGACAGCCAACACCGTGGAGTTAAGCCACCCAATATACACCTTCTTATCCCATAATCGTGTCAGGTAAACAGTCCCCCTCTGTCCTCCTTTCTTCTGTCCTATACTGAAATTAGCTAACAACATCAGCGCAATTCTTATTTTAAACTACACACGTGTTAGTTTCGATAAAATGAAATAACAAAACCGAGACGAAACAAGATGTATAGAGAAACTGAAACACACACAATGGAAAATTTTGATGCAAATTGATTTCTATTACACGGTTTGGGTACAAAACCTCGCGGCCAGAACCTCGCGGACCAAAACCTCGCCTTCCAAAATCTCGCCGGGCCGAAACCTCGCCGCCCAAAACCTCGCGGGACAAAATTTCGCCTGGCCAAAACCCCGCCTGGCTAAAACCTCGCCGCCCTAAACGTCGCGGGGCCAAAACCTCGCCTGGCCAAAACCTCGCGGGCCAAAACCTCGCCTTGCCAAAACCTCGCGCCCCAAAATATCGCTATACCCAAAATCTCCCCTGACCAAAATGTAAATGTTCCAACAGATGATAAGGATGACGGTATAAAAGACGCTATTTCAGAAGAAGTATCATGGGTGTTTGACCAAGTCCCGCGATACCATATGAAAATTCTATTTCTGTATTAGAGGATTTCAATGTGAAGGTAGGGCGACAGGATGTTTTTAAACTGGTTATAGAGAAAGAAAGTCTGCATAAAGAAAGTAATGACAACTAATGGGGTAAGTTTCGTGAACTTTGGAACATCCAAAATCTTAAAATTTTAACAAAAATCTAATAATATTTATGAAAGTATAAAATAATATATGAGTTTTTACGACGTCCCTTGATTATGTCCTGTAGGTTAAAGGAGACGTAGATGACCAGGATGAAGGAAATGATCGAATAAAGAAAGTGGGAGGAAACGGGAATAACCCGAGAAAGCTCATGCACACGATGTTTCGTATCTTCTTCTTATTATTATTATTTGTAATGTGGAATTGCATATTAAGAAACTCATTGGGTGAATTTTAAAGAAAAGTTTCATTCGCGACGAGGTTTTGGCCACGCGATGTTTTGGGTTGCGAGGTTTTGGCCCGGCGAGATTTTGTCCCGCGAGGTTTTGGGCGGCGAGGTTTTGGCCACGCGAGGTTTTGGCCCGGCGAGATTTTGTCCCGCGAGGTTTTCGCCGGCGAGATTTTGGGCGGCGATGTTTCGGCCGCGAGATTTTGTCCGTATCCCCTATTACACAGAGATTCAGAAATGAGGCAGAGAAAGAGAGACAGAGAGAAGAGGAGAGAAGAAGAAAATGGAGAACAGATAAAACTGTGGAATTCAAACATAGTAAAGAAAGAACCTAACATTATAAAGTTCTGTTTCCAGAAATCCAACAATAATATAGAAATAACGTTTGTTTTTACATATTTTTTCAGAACTATTCGAGTATATAGAGGATGCTTTAACATTCATTATGTTACTTTCATAATGGATAACATACTCAGTTTCAAGTAGAACTGTAAAACTCCGAGACACATCTAGGATAATGTCAAAAGTATAACACGCATGCTTTGTTTCCGCGTGGTTCGATTGCAAATTCGGTAGTGTTCATTGGACGTACTGATCCAAAATACATTCTAATAAACCCAGTAGATTGCGTTGGTCATGTCCACAATTTCAGACTACTAATGCGAACTGAAAAAAAAACGAAACGAAAAGAAAAGAAAAGAAAAGAGAAAGAAAGAAAGAGAAAATAGAAGAGTTCTATTTTACTGTTAAATTTCTATCAGAAATACCATATATTAAAAGTCCAAACTGTATCGTAATGAAAAGTTACAAATGTTGGAAGAGAAAAGTTATATATGTTTCTCATAGATGTAACATGTTTCAAATTTCAACGTGAAAAAAAAAAACATTGAATTATCGGATGGGAACAAATTTTGTGTCGAACTAGTGTAAATAAAATTTTGTTTTCAAATAGCCAAAGAGGTTACCATTTTCTAGTCTTTTCCGAAGATTTATCTGTTCTGAATATCTAGCATTAATTTAATCTCTTCCGGATATAACGTGATTTGCACAGATAGAATGAACACACTAAGAGCTCAAACGGATCCCGGATGATGTTGGTTAGGTTACAGACCACCACTGGGTCGAGGATTCAAATCCGTAGTGACCCGGTAATTCGACTGAGACTAGGCAACCCAGAGGATTAGAAAGGGATTTTACTCATTCTCTTGCGGTTAAATAGTATTTCTGCCAGAGATGACCAGGACTGGAGATGTTACCCCCAGAGCACGAAAAACACGACGCCGGAGTTAACAGTTAATTACATTCTCCAGACCAGATATATCGGGCTCTTGCTCCGTTTTAACTTTGGAATATGAAGTGTCTGTGAGGAAGAGAGGGAGAAGTGAAAGACTAAAAGATAGGATGGGGAAACATCAAGGAAGAGAGAGGGGGACGAATATAAATATGAAACATACTTAACATTGCAGTGTATGATGTAGAACGCACACACTTTTTACTCGAACTGTTACCAGTGATGCCTTGTAAGTTCTCCAACAGAAGATAAATCTCTGCAGCCGTTATTTTATGCGAAACAATTACCCTACCTGATGGGGAATCGAACCAAGATTTTCCATTTGGAAGTCTGGCACGTTACCACTACACCACCGATTGCTATAGCCTATCTTTGTTTAACAAATGGTGCAGAGGTTCTTTCTGAGAACGATAACAATAAAAGTGTATACTGCAGATCAATGATGTCTTTGGAATATCCTGATAATTCCCTTGCCCTTTCTCAACCAGCATTCGTAAATCGTCTCTATCATGATACAGGTGTTTGCTTCTACATTCTTACGTATTGCTTATTCAGTATGATAAGTCGATTCTTCGCAATCACTTTATAAAGGAATTAACTCTGGCGCATAACTTCCCCACGACGGATTGCATATAAGAATTTAGCACTCTACTATTAAATAACTGTGCTTTTTATATTGTTGATTTTTTACTTAAGAATGAATAAAATTCGCTTCGTAAGATCGGTTGGTGACCGAAACATGGAAATATTAATTAGTTTATTACCTCAGGCTGCAAACAATGTCAATAATATTCAAACTAGTACACTACAACTTTGTCCTAAGATAATCAAGTATATTCAAATAATTGGTAATAAATAAATATACAAATAGCTTTCTTTTTAAAGAAGCATTAAATTCTGTTACTTTTCTTATTCTTTGCATTATTAGCAACGTCGTACACATTTGAGAAACATGTAAAGTATATTTTGCTAAGCCGTTTTCGTAGTGAGTGGGGCAGACATTTTCCCCTGTACCGACCTGTGAAGTACTAACATGGTGGTCGTTGTTTTAAGCGCGCGAGTAGCAGACCGGAATTCAATCGCAAATTTCGACTCGTTAGAATAATCGCATGAGCATAAGGAAGTGTTTTCCATAATCAGCTAAGCCAGAAGTTTTTTTAGAGCAATAAAAAAATCAGTGGAAATGTTCATTGATTTTCATAATTGAAACATTCCACCGAAGAACGGTGTATGACATATTTTGGAATGTGGTGTGTTATCAGTGTAATCAAGCGCTGTAGAGAATATGACTGACATAACTGAAGGGCTTGTCTATTGCTTAAGTGATAGTACTAGTATGTTGGCAAACTAGTCACTAATCGGAACAATGCTGAAGTCCAGGAATATACTACATGATTTATCTGGTTTTGCCTAATTCACTGAAATGTACCATACAGCGTGAAACACTTCAAATAAATTTCTTTTGTTACACATGAAAATGGTATAATGTTCGAAGTATCTACAACCATGTTTGTAATGAATGTTCCACTGACTAAAGTACCTTTACTAAGAATTACGCTTGTGGGGTAATTTATGTGATTTCAGACACCGCTTCAGTTCCTGCGCTCACAGAAAAGGAAATTAGGCTTTTAACAACAAATCATTGCTATAATATTCTTTGGTGGAAACAGACTTAGATAGATCTTTCTTTCCGGGGGTATCAGGTTATTTCCTCAAGTACGCTTTCCTCAATCGTTAAAATGTGAGATATTTCCCAAATGCCTTATTTTGCTATTGATTGTGAACTGGGGGTAAAACATTTTGACTAACAGGAAGAATGGGTGGCATGCAATTTTCATTTGTGTTAAAATAAGTGCAGTATTGCCACTAGTTAGGCAAAAGTTTACTATGAATTAATAAAAACGAAGGTCTTTCATGAATCGTTTGTGTGAAAGAAGCTCTAATTATTCCTCAGATATGAACATACGCTTTCAATTTAGAATTCAATCATAGAAGTTGTCACGTCCTCTGTATCCCATTTCCCGCTTACAAGAGCAAAAATCTGTATCTGAGCCATTCAAGATAAAATTTGGACTTCTATAAATACTTAAAAGACTTGTAAGAATAATTAACTAAAGTGATATTGTATTAAAAATAAATTTCCTTTTTATATGCTTGATTGCTTCAGTAAATCATATTAATTTCTTTAAGATATGTGTTATGTCATGTAAGATTTTGCTAGAGGAGGGCAAGATTCTTCACTAATATAAGAATATCACGTTTATTATTCGTATATTACTATGCAATTCATTAAAATATGTGTGTTTTTGAAACTAAATTGACCCCTGCTTCTCCAAATAGCGCCCATTCATAATTCGAATGGGCTGTATTGAAGAAAATTATAGTGAATTCTTCACTGCTGAAAACAAAACAATATGGTAACTTGAGATCTTGACAAATCTGAGACACAATGCAATTTTTAAAATTATTTATCGTTGATTTGACTAAAGTCAAATTTAAGTTAGGTAAATGCATTATAAAAGGACTTTTGGTGTTGTTGACAGAAATAAATAACTAAAAACCTAGAATTACTACCGTAAGTATAGTGCGAAGTGTATTAACATTTTCGCTCGTGGGCTTATATGTAAAATTCCAGCTTCTTGTCAGTTTAGTGCATTTTTAAAAGATTCGTATCAGGTTGTGAGAAAAAGGTAGACATAAGAAATTAGCAAATACATCTTCAAACATTCCATTTTAAAGTGAATATGACATTTATTGGTATTGTTTGGTGGAATTTACTACAATATTACTGAGCTAGACTCGGGCTTCATTAATAAGTTACCTCAAGTCCAACTCAGGCTTGGGATTGAAAGTATCAACGTGGTTCATTTGAAGGCTATTACAAAATATTTTTTGAACTAAGGTATATTTTATGCCTCTTCCCGAAATGATGTAGTATTCTTCTGTCACTCAAAAATCTTGTCATCTTCTTATTACTGGTAAGAAATAATAAATAAATAGATAAAACTTTTGTACAACTTATATTTTCTCTCTTAAAATTGAAATTGTTATCAAGATACATGACGCCCCCGCCAAGTGAACTTTGTGGTGGACAAACACCGTGCTCGTGGGTTTTCTCGGGGTTCTCCCGTTTCCTCCCACTTTCTTCATTCCACCATTTCACTCATCTCTCATCATCACCGTCTCCTTTAGCCTAACCGGCATAACCGTGGGACGTAAAACTCAAAGATTTCATTTCATTTTTTTATCAAGATACATGACTTAAGCCAGATATAAATAAACTCACGCCTGAAATCTGATCTTTCCACCTATGCTTCAAGAAAAATGTACAAGTAAATACTACATCATATCCTCACAGAAGCGCACTCACTTTTGATGTGCTTTCCAGTGAGTTAGTTTTAAATTTCTTTAAAGTTTTGAAAGAAAATTCATTGATTTCGAATCTAATTTGAAAACTTTTAAGATTTATATTTTTGTCTTGAAATACATTGGATTATTTCAAGTAACTATTAGTGGCTTAGTGGCAGAAGTGCCGCCTACATAACTGGAAGGGTTTAAGGCATAACAGAGGCAAGACAGTACTCGCAGCACAAATTTACCTTTTCTCTAAATGAGATATCCTCAAATCTTGTCTCAGGGCAACAATTGTAATAAACAGGTCATTTCTGGTTAAAACTGTTTAATACTGGTACGTGCATGTTATACTTTGTGCTAAACAAACATCATGCGGATGATTTCTCTTGAGGATCGGTTTCCCCATTCCAGTGTTGGATAAGTTACTTGTAAGAATGTAACGCGTTACAAGTTACCTTACTTTCCCTTAAAATGTAACGCTTTACTAACGCGTTACTTGCCCTCCAAAAGTAACTTACCCTACTTTAAAAGTGACGCGTTACTAAGGCGTTACTTTTAGGTCCGAAAATTCTAATATGTGAAAAAATCTTACTACTTCAATTTTTCGTACTACTATTACTACCACTATTATTATTATTATTATTATTATTATTATTATTATTATTATTATTATTATTATTATTATTATTATTATTATTATTATTATTATTATTATTATTATTGCCCGTTCTGAATCGCTTTATATAGATGAAAGAACAAATTCTTACTTGACAGCTATAGCCATGAACATTTTCATATAATGTAACACTGAATAAAATGCCATACTGCGTTACTCATAGGGATGGGTACGAGCGGCTGAAAAATTTCCTTCAACTCGACTCAAATTCTGGTCGAGTTTCTAGTCGTGCCGAGTTAAATCGAACGAAATCCTGTGTAGTTTCAAATAATCTTTTCAAGTATCCTACATAGACAATATAATTATTATCAGTGATACTACTACTACTACAGCTTATTATTATTATTATTATTATTATTATTATTATTATTATTATTATTATTATTATTATTATTATTAATAACACTGTGTATAAACATGAAAGATAGAGGGTTTGTATCTGAATACTAGAAAACTAGTTGATACCAATCTAGGTAGTCGTGAAGTCTAGGAGTCAGGACATTGTTCACAAGCTTCTGAATTTGGGTTGGTTGTCTAGGTTGTTAAGTATTTGGGCTCGAGCTAAACATTGTTAAAAGTTATATGTTCAAAACTGCTCGGCCCGGGTTTAGAATTGTCAACGACTCGAGCAGCTCGGCTCGCAGCTCATTCACTATCGAGCCGAACCGTAAGTAACCCGAGCCAACAGCTCACCCAACCGAGCCGACGAGAGCCCTTGGCTCAGTTGAGCCGAACCGAGCAGGTGGCTCATCCCAATCAAGTCAGCTCGAGCCGAGGTTCACCCCGAGCGAGCCTGCTCGAGCCATCGGCTCAGTTGAACCGAGTCGAACTTAGCTTGTCATAAAAATCTCTTGTGGTCTTTCTATCGAGACGAGATGCGAACAGTTTCCTCTCTCTTGAGAAACACTGAAAGTATTCAATCTTAGTTCTTTCATTTCTCATGGCTTTCGCTTTCCATCAGGCTATGATCTCAAAACGAGTTAAAACGAGGTGAACGAGTGAGCCATTTATCAAACAAGACTCGACTCGAAACACGACGTCGAAAACAGTGAATCGTCTCGGAACTCGACTCGAGAATATTACCTTTGACTTGACTCGAAACTCCACTTGAATTCGAGTCGAGTCGAGTTTTAGCTTCACTCTTGCTCATCCCTATGCGTTAAAAAATGGTTGCTTATTATTATTCTGCTAAACTAATTTTATAATAATGACAATGTTGTTATGTAAAATTAAAAATGCAGAATATAGAGAAGCATTACACTACATATAATTGAGGACACATGAACTGGGAGTGAATCAAAACTTTCCAGTAACTCTAAAATCGATACATGCTTTTTAAAGCTTGGGGGCGTGGTGGCTCAGTGGTAGAGCGTTCACTTCCGGTGCTTGGGGTCCTGGTTCGATCTCAGCTCGCGTCGTGTGGACCTTGTGGTGGACAAACACCGTGCTCGTGGGTTTTCTCGGGGTTCTCCCGTTTCCTCCCACTTTCTTCATTCCACCATTTCATTCATTTGTCATTATCACCGTCTCCTTTAGCGTAACCGGCATAACCGTGGGACGTAAAACTCAAAGATTTCATTTCATTTCATTTTTTAAAGCTAGTTGATCCAAACTCTATAATCAACGGTACTCTAGGAAATGCAAACTGATCTGAAAGAACTTCAATATTACATAAATTAGCAAACTATTTTCTGGTAAAGAAGTAGCCTCTCATTAGAACAGTTTATTCATATGAACCTCTTACTGTATATCGTTTATTATGGCACCCTAGTTGTTGATAAAGATTTCCCGTCGGGGAACTTCAGACTCCTGTTACGTTACTTCCCAAGACTGTCCCATTCCACTATCATTGTCATTCCTCACTCTCTTCCATAGAATTCAAACATAATTGAAGAGTTAAATTTCACTGTCAATAAACGAATTTAATTCAAGAAGCAATCAAGAAATGCAGATAACGAAAACATATTGAAAGATTTTGTAAAACGTGTTGGTATATTTGTATGTAGTCATTTATCAAAAGAAACTTGTACAGTCAGAAACAATATTAAGTATAGGTTGGAGCTATCATTTCTTATCCTGTAACCTGTACTTAATACTCTTTCTAACTCTACATCTGGCTTCCTTTTCTGAAATTTCTTTCCTTACCCTTCACGATATTGTAAAATTACCCAGTTACGTAGAAGGTGTAGCAAACGGGAATATTTTTTTCCCCACATCCAATTTTATTATAAAACTTTCTCATATAAAACAGTATAATACAGTTTCACTAAGATAAACACAAAATCCTGTACGTAATTGTGGGTAAGTAGTTGCAACAAGGCCCAGGCAGCCAAGGGAAAGATTCCCACAAAGCTCCAGGCAAGCTAAGTGAGATGGGCTAGGATTCTCAGTGTTCCGAAGCAATAAATCAGGAGTTAGAGTTCCGCAAATATCCACAATAAGATAAGCAGTAAGGAGCACCACGAAGCTTCACAGCAAGCTGGGTGGTATGCGGTTAGGAATTTCTCAGAGCTCTACAGCAAGCTAAGAGAAGGGTTGAGATCCCAACAGAACTTCACAGCTAGCTAAGAGGCTTGCATTAAGTTAGGGTTCTCTCAGAGCTTCACAGCAAGCTAGAAGAGTAGGAATGACTAGACGAGACGAATGTTGATTGTGGTGATTCTTGGAATTTTATACCTCCACCTGGATAACTATGGTGCTGGTGTTCTTCTTCCATCACACGACCAGTGGTGTCGATGATTTCTGTCGTCTCTGCTTCGTGTAGCAACTTGTAGTAAAACGTATATGGTGTTGTTCACAAATAAAAACAGATATTGATGTTTGTAAATAGAATCATGGACGGGATATTACAATATTCATGAAAACTTAAAAAAAAAGCGAATGATATGCACCTTTGTTTATTGCGATTCCTTTAAAGAATTGGGGTACAAAGTTTCGAAAGCGAATGTCTGAGTGTTTTGGACATGAGCGTACGTCGGTATTTCTGGAATAATAAAAATACAGTAAATGAAGCGAATAACATTAAGAACGCTCTGGTCGTTATGGCTGGCAAAGCTTTAGAGAAAATGTTGATTGAAAAAGATACCTTCTTCTTTCATTTTTAAAAATAAATCCTAATTTTAACTTGAACTAGGAAACCACGCTGAAAAGTAAAAATAACAATAAAAAATACACAAATTGTTTGGTATTTTAATATTCAGATACAGGGGTGTAGCCAGCAGTTTTATGTAGGAGGGGCCCGACGTTTTTTAGGGGGGGGGCAGCTACACTGTATATACAACAAGTGATACCTGTGTGTGTGTTATTCGTTTCATTATTGTTTTCTCTTCTCACACGCAATGTATGGATGTTTGAATTATAACACGCTTAGTGACACATGACATGCGATTGCGACATTGGGATGGCATTGCTCGTTCGTTCATCCACATGTTAAAGCGACGTTCACCTGAACGATTTGTTTATAAGTGGCAGGTGTTTAACGATGACGGATCTGTTGGTAACGATTCTCGGTCTAACAGCAAAATGTCTTTCTTTTTCACCCCAAACAGTTAATTTACTTTCGCCGATTATAGCGCCATATTATGCATCGACGGAAAAGTGTTGATGAAACCTTACACAGTTTGGGCCGTAGAATCCAAATCTGCAATCAAAAATGGGGGTTTCCATTTGAAATTTCAAAGTTGACCCCACCCCAGCCCCCAGGGGTGGGTCGGGAGGGTCGAGTTTGGTTTCATCAGATAGTTGTTTCAGTATTACTATTTTTTAATATTACTAAACACGTGTTTTTTTTTGGTTTTTCGATTCGAAGTTAAGTTCTCGAGTTATTCCACCGTGTCCATACTTTTGATTCACTCTGTATATATATCATGTCTTGATCGCCGTTGTTGGGTAAAAGTTTACTTCTTAGATCTTGTAGTATTTTAGACGAATGCACCTTAAACGTTATTTTCTCGACACACTGCAACGCTTGTTTAAAAATCTATATATTAAAATGCTAGGTTTATATGTAAATGCAGAAAAAAAAACTATATACATGGAAGTGCATCGGGACCGTAATACGGCAAATTATGAGTGCATTAAAATAGTAAATAATACTTTTGATAAAGTGAACACTTTCAAATGTCTAGGATCAATATTAACAAACGGAAATCATATTCACGAATAAATTAAATGTTGACTAAAGCAGGGAATTCGTGTTATCATTCAGTTCAAAATCCCTTGTCTCGCGAATTCTGTCGAGGAATTTGAAGCTTAAAATATATAAAACGATAATCATGCCTGTTCTATATGGTTGCAAAACATGGTCGCTTACTCTGAGAGAAGAACATAGACTGGAAGTATTTGAGAACAAGATTCTGAGAGGAATATTCGGACCCAAGAGGAAAGGGAATGGGGAATGATGGAAACTTCATAACGAGGAACTACATAATTTATACGGTTTACCGAATATTGTTGAGGTCACTAAGTCTAGGAGGTTTAGGTGGGCAGGTCATGTATCTAGGATGGAAGAAGGTAGAAACGTTTTCAAACTCTTGACTGGAAGACCAATCGGAAAACGACCATTAGGAAGGCCTAGGCGCAGATGGGAGGACAATATTAAGATGAATTTCACAGAGATAGGAATACAAAGTAGAAATTGGAACCAGTTGGCTAAGGATAGAAGTCAGTGGAGAGCTTTTGTGAACGCGGCATTGAACCTCCGGGTTCCATAGGCCATAGAGTTAGTTAGTTAGTTAGGTTTGTATGTTTGTCTCCAATCCTTTCGACAAGGAGATCTCAAAAACCACAAGCGCTAGAATCATGACGTTTTACTGGTCGATTCCAAATCTTCTGTGGATTGTCCAGTTATAATTGAATATTAAAAGAAAAAACGTGGCTGTTATTTTTATTACTTTTTAGGGGGTACACTGGAAGTGTTGAAAATTTAAAAATGTAAAGCATCATAGCCAACGTGTTAGACATTCCAAGGCAACATAGTTATATACAGGAGTTGTATTTCTCTCAGGCGTTTGTTTCATGGCCAAAATATAGTGAAAAGCAAAGGATAACCATTTCTCCAGCTTAAGATGAATCTTTATTGTTTGGAGTGTTTTGCCCAATGAACACCATATATCACTGACGTTATAATTAATTGTATATGTAATGTGTCTGCTTATTAGATACTGGATGCAAGAAAAAAGAAAACACTGATCTTACATGAATTATAAACCACAACCGGAAGTGGGCTCAATCTTGCAAACGGTGCGAGATGTTGGAAAAATAATCGAAAAAAAAATCTGCTCTTTATCATACCCTTTGGGCATTTTATTAAGACGTAATTAACTTGTGTTTGTAGAGAGACATGTACAGATGTCGTGAGGAATAACAAGGAGATTCATGCTCATATGTGAACGATGCGCTGTGTCGAGAGCGCAGGTTCAGCTAGTCTATATTAAAATGCTAGGTTTATATGTTTGTTTCCAATTCTTTTGACAATGAGATCTCGAAACCACAACTGCTAGAAACGTGCCGTTTTCGCTGGTTGATTCCAAATTTTGTGTAGATTGTCCAGTTCTAATTGAATATTTAAAAACGTGATTGTTATTTCTTTGTTAGTTTTTTTAATGGTACACTACAAGTGTTGAAATTTTTGAAAGTAAAGCTTCATATCCTATAAATTATACATTCCAACACAACATAGTTGTATATCTCTCAGGTGTTTGTTTAATGGCCAAATTATAATGATAAACCAAGGATAACCGTTTCTCCAGTCTAAGATGAATCTTTATTTGCAGTGTTTTCCGCAATGAACACCATATATCGCTGACAATATAATTAATTCTGTGTGTAATGTATTTACTTGTAAGATACTGCAAGCGAGAAGAAAGAAAACACTGATCATACATGAATTAGAAACTCCTACGGGAGGTAGGCTCAGTCTTGCAAACGACGCCATATATTGAAAAAATAATCGAAAAATCTCCCCTTTATGGCACCCATTGCCGATTTTTATCAAAACATTTCTTTACTTGTGTCTCTAAAGTGACATGTACAAATGTTGTGAGGAATGACAAGAGATTCATGCTCATGTGTGAATTATGCGTTGTGCAGAGAGCGCAGGTTCAGCTACTTTATAATAAATAAGTATTTCTAATATAAAATGCCTCGAAAGTGGTCACGAGATATGCAATAAAAACATGATTTATGAAGTGGCCTTCTCCGTTGGTGAGTAATTAACGTCCTGGCTTTATAACCGAAAGGTTCTTGGGTAGAAACCCGACTCTGAAAACTTTGATGTTTTAAATTCTTCATTCGCTTTATGTTAAGATCTTTGTTTTACTGCAAAATCATATGATGCTTTAAAGAATAATTCTCCACCTTCATTCAACAACTGCGGGTGTGATGCTCACAGGTTTTACTGAGAATCTATGATTATTGATTGTGCTTCATAATTTTTCTCAGAATATGGATGCTGATCGATTATTTGTTTCTCCAGTTCTAGGCTTGCATACGTGAATGTATCCCTATTTGTCCCCACATTTAAATCTCTCTCCCTCTTTTCTCTCTCTCTCCCTCTTTTCTCTCTCTCTCCCTCAAGGTCGTCAGTCACGAATTCACATGACCTGAGATCAAATGTCCGACTCTTGAAACCAGATATAAGCTTCCCCCAATGGCCATCGTGTCTCCCTATAGACTTATTTTAGTACTTTGCAGGCATTTTGGCACTTCAAATAGAAAACAGACATAAAAATCAGTAAAACAGTCGCTTTTGTTCTGGAAGTTTAGAGCTTTAAGATGCTTCCCACAGTGGGCAATCAACCACAGAAAAAAAATGCATGATATTCTGGCAACAATTGAGCGAGATCGACATATAAACAGCCATGACATCGGCAATGACGTAACATCCGTACCAGTGTTAAATGATACAGGTAAAATTGAGTTCGTAAGTTTTCTTACATATTGGTTGTATGCAACCCACCTAACTTCGATGCATTTCTGGTTGCAGTATATCTTATAGTTTAGGATAGGTTATTCTCAGACGTTACAAGAAGTATTTGATTTTTAGAAATTAGTTAATTAATGATTATTTTTTAAAAACTTTTATATGTTTAAACCTTCCTAGGGGATATATTATTCGATTAGTGAAAAAAACACAGTGAAATATGTCCAACGGTTCTCCTGATTATTGCTTAGGGTCATGCATACAAACATATAGGTGAAACTGAAAATTG
This sequence comes from Thermobia domestica, assembly GCF_964235325.1. Classification (NCBI taxonomy): domain Eukaryota; kingdom Metazoa; phylum Arthropoda; class Insecta; order Zygentoma; family Lepismatidae; genus Thermobia; species Thermobia domestica. The sequence continues at coordinate 107,060,854 of NC_137459.1, read as the reverse complement.
AAATGAAATATTTGAGTATTACGTCCCACGGCTAGGCAAAAAGAGACGGCAGGTCAATCTGAGAACATTGGTACACATGGTGGGACGTCCGCTGGGGAGGCCCATATTTAACAGTACACAGTAAACGGTGTGCCCTGACTCACACACACTTTGTCCACTGTTGAAGTATGTTAAAGTCTGCTATTAATTGTGCCACAGTTTTCACACTGTCCTGTTGTACTAACCACGGCAATCTACCATGTCCAACATTTTTAATGTGGTGTGACTGCCGCAAATCCTGTGGTTTGGTGGTGGTTTCACAATCATTTTCACATATTTGGAAGTTATTAACCGCGGTAGGTCGCGAACACCAAACAAGCCGCTCTATTTCCGATAAGCTCGTTCTCATCCATCTTATCATCATAATCTGGCCCCAATCAAAAACTGAAATATCGCCGAACTTCATTCTATGCACAATTATTACACTAACTGATCGAGTGAGATTTCTGTTACAATATGGCGAACGATTCTGCTGTGCCCCGTGACCTTTACGGGAGCCTAACGACTTCTCTATCAAAAAGTAGCGTATGGTTATAATGTTTTGACTAGTCAGTGTGTATTTAATTCCAATCACACGTGGTTTTCTTGATATATACATGTATACTCATACAATTTCTGAACTGTTATAAATCATGTCTTATGTAATAGTGGCAAGTGATAACATGAAAATTAAGAAAAAAGAATTATTACAGAAAGTTGTATCATTAAATGAGAAAACTAAGAAAAGGTGTTTTCATAAGTAGAAAACTTATTGACTACATGTAGAGGTAATTTGTAACTTCACGAAAACTTTTCGACTTCACAGGATATAACATCACATCAAGTTCCAGAGAGGAAAAAAGTGCCATTTTTTCCTGCGAAAGTCGTACCTTCTGCCGAGGTTTCAAAATGTTGTTGAAATGGAGTTATAAATCAAGCGTTTGGAGAAGAACGCCGAAGAAAAACTGATGACTTTTTCCCTATCTCTCTCTAGTAGTTTTTGTTCATTCCTGGAATTTTCAGGAAGCTTCGCTCATGCTTTCATTATAACTGATCATGATGGTGAATTAAAAAATACGACTATAAAGATGTAGCAGATTTTAAACATAGATTTGAACAGTTTCACATTCCTATTTTTGCGAGATATATCTTATAGAAGTCAGTATTACATTGACTTTTCTTTAAAAAAATTAAATAAGACAGCAAGTTACACAATACTGTTGTTTTCTGTATCTGTCAAGGCTATGAGAGAAAACTGATTTTTTATTGCGTGTTTTTGTGTACCTTTAAGAACTGAATGCTATATTTTCAGATTACCTAGTCGTCGATATTCTAAGGTTACTCGCAAAGGTTATCTGACTAAGGGACTCTTGTGAACCTGGCCCCTCCCCCCTGATACAAACGATTTCAGTATATCATTAGAAACTTGTCCATTGATACCGGTTTACACCGCAATTATTTTGGTTTGTACTGCATTATACAGCGAAATAAAATGAAAACAAAGTGGGAAGGCTAGATTCACGCAGGCTCTACTACGTCGTGTAAATGATTTAATTGGCTCATTTGAAAGAGTTTTGTTTGTACTGGCATGCGTGTGTAGAATACAATTTTTGGTTTGTTCCTTGGTAGATTATGTTAAAGTAAGAGAACAAAGTAGGGGACCAATTCAAGCAGGGCCTAAAATCAGATGTTAAAATACTCGACACAGATAATTTTTGTATATCATATGAACGTACTTGCTCTGTACAAAATCTTGATTCGTATTAATTGTGAGAAACTGGAAAAACAAATTTAAGGAGCTGTGTGAACCTGGCCCTCCACCATGTTATACAAACGATATAAGATTTTTTAATAAGTTTGTTTGTTGGTAAGTACAATTTGTTAATAAATTTCTGTGTGTAACAGCACTAACATTTTGCTCGTAGCAGTAACCAGTAATTACGTAAACGATTGGGAAATTCTTGTTCTCTTGAAATTTACTTCGAAAATGTAGCGACTCTAGCTTGATGTCAAGCGGGAACTACCACTTTAATTAGTTAACTTTCCACACGTAGCACTAGTAAAGTTCTGGTCGTAGCACTAATCAGCACTAATGTCTGATACCCTTTTAGTTCTTGTCAAATTTATTTTGTAAAAAGTAGTGATTCTAGTTTGACGTGAAGCCAAAATTTTCACATTGATTTGGTAATGACTTTCCGTATGCAAGAGCACTAACGTTGTGCTTATAGATCTAAACAGCAGTAACACAGCATGAACCATTAGCACAATTTTTGTTTCCTTGGAAGTCATCTATAGACTTGATAAGCGCCAAATCTATCGCTCGTTTAACTCGTTTAAAAATATTTCTATGGGTCATTGGATAAGCAAAGAATGAAACATTCTGCATATTTTCCACCTCCAATATCCACAACTTTAAATATAGATTCTCCTGCAAACTGTTATACACCAAGCGAGAATGTAAAAATATAGTGAAAACTAAACACAAAGTTATTAACTTCTTTAAATTTGAGCTGAAAATTTATCTAATTCAATGATAAATAAATTTAAAACCTTTATATGTGGGGGGGGGGGAGAGGGAAGGATCACCAAACCTTTGAATTTTTTTCTTCATTTCTCATAATCTAGTATGGTTCCAACAAACCTAATTGCGGGACAATTGGGTACATGCCAAGTGTTTTTGTGTGATATAGAAGAAGTATGTGTACACCCAACCACAAAAGTATCTCCCCCCCCCTAAGTGCTCGAATTCCATTACTTGGGGTCCAGGTAATTTGCAGTTGTGAGAACGCCTATACAGATGCAACCCAACTTACACGTAACTTTCCTCCGAACTGCTAGCAGTTAGTAGCCCTGATCCAGGTGTTTATCCAGGTAAAATTGTAAAGTGGGTGACTAACGAAACAGTTCTCCATTCTAAGATGAATCTCTATGGTTCGGATCGTGTTTTGCAAAGAACACCATATATTTATCTTAATATTGCTGTGTATATAATGTTTTGTTTCTTTATATACTGTATGTTTAGAGAAATAAAAATACTGACCACGCATGAATCAGAAAATGCTTGAAGGTAGCTCAAAATATCAAATCTAGAACAACTGATGGAAATAAGTTAGTAAATGATTGCCTTAATTAAGAGACCTTCTCCAATTCTCCTCATTCCAACATCATTTTCTTTCTGGAAAAGAGAAAATCTTGCTTGTGACATTGAGTACGTATTGAAATTGAAACATTTGAAAAAGTTTCATCCAGACCGGGATCTGAACCCGGGTACGCCGAATAGAAACTCAATGCGCTAACCACTTACCTACAGAGTCACTTCATCCTCTATCGAAACTATTAGCTAGTTGAAAACATTGCATGTAAGAGTATACACAAAATTCTCGTACTAATACTCGTACGAGAATACGTTCCTTGTGAGCGTCACAACAGCTTACTCGAGGTTTCCTTTTAAAACTCATAAAAAGGTGATATATATACCTTCGTCAATGAGGAAAATATCAAGTTGAAACGTTCTTCAAGTTGAGGCTACCTCATCGCCTTTAACTGGTCCCGATTTACATTAATGCAATTCTTCCTCACCGATACTTCTAATTTCTAAAGAAGTAAAGCCGACAGACATTATTTTCGCATTCTTTGAATTGCATCAACACTTGTACAAATAGTGTGTGCTATGTTTGTCTAACACAACAACTAGTTTATGAGGAATTTATGGCAAAGTGTGAAACCAGCCAGAATTGCCATTTCAGTGACCCGGGTTCGAATCCCGCTATGACATTTATTTTGTCTTTATTGGAAGAAGGCACTGTTTACGTAATTGATATTATTATTATTATTATTATTATTATTATTATTATTATTATTATTATTATTATTATTATTATGCGTATAATTACGTGAATGTCGATTTCAACAGTCGAAGAATATTAGAAAGTGAATGTGGGAGAACTATGAAATAAAATAAATAGATGCGCGTAATTTTATTATAAAATTAAATGGCATACTCATTTTATCTTATCCCAAACGATTATCATCGAATATACGAGGAGCACTCTGTTGATCAAATTAAAAGGACTCAACCATTTATCCCTCTATAAGGAGACATTGCTTATGTGAGTGTCACAACAACTTACTCGAGATTTCTTTCTTTAAACCAAGAAAAAAAACTTATATAGACATTCCTCAAGGAGGAACACATCTCGAAACTTTCTTCCAGTTAAGGCTACGTCATAGTTTTCAGCGATGGTCCCGATTTACATTACAATTCTTTAGGTATGGGCACGAGTCGAGCTAAAACTCGACTCGAATCAAAACTCGAAGCAAATTCGAGTCGAGTTTTGTGTCGAGTCAAAGGTATTTTTCTCGAGTCGAGTTCCAAGTCGAGTCACTGTTCTAAGGTCGAGTTTCAGTCCAGTCGAGTTTGATAAATGGCTCGCTCGTTTAGCTCGTTTTAACTCGATTTGAAATCATTACCTGATTAGACTGGAAAGCGAAAGCTATGAGAAATGTAAGCAGTAATGTTGAATACTTTTAGTGTTGCTCATGAGATGGGACATTGCTCGCATCTCGTCTGGTCTCGATTAACAGGACGACAATGGATTTTTATAACTAGGCAGGCTCAAATGTCGTAAGCACAAACGTAAGTTTGTAGTGCATTTCTTACCACCAAGGCTAAGACCTGCACGGTCGAAGACTTGAATCGAAGCAGCCCAACGCGGGTACTGATGTTAACCGACTCAGGTCAGTTCAACTGAGCGAACAGCCCGGGCTGACTCGGTTGAGATGAGGCACCTTCTCTGCCCAGCACGGGGCTGTTTGGTTGGGGTAAGCCATCAGCTCGGTTTGGTTCGGCTCGAGCCGGCTGGGGTGGGTGAGCTACTGGCTCGGCTCGATAGGGAATGAGCTGTGAGCCGATCCGTTCGTGCTCTTGAGAACCCTAAACCCGGGTCAAGCAGTTTTGAAGAACTTTAACCGGGGTCCTATTTTATAAAGATTTTTAGATTGATCTCGGATGCTTGCTTCTCCGGAACTCAAAAGCAGAACCTCGTGAACGATGTCCTTGCCTCCTAGACTTCCATAAGTAGTAGTAGTAGTAGTGGTAGTAGTAGCATCATTGATAATAATTATATTGTTTATGTAAGATACTTGAAGAAAGCACTTGAAACTACACACAGCATTTGGCTTGATTTTCCTCGTTTTACGTCGACTCGACTCGAAACTCGAGTCAAATTCGAGTCGAGTTGGAGAAAAGTTTTCGAGTCGAGTTCTCGAGTCTAGCTCAATGATATCTGTTTCGAGTCAAGTCGAGCCGATTTTGAGTGAAAACGCGCTGGAACTCGCCCGTGCACATACGTACAATTCTTCTTTACCTTCTAGTTTCCAAAGAAGAAAAGACTACAGATTTTTTATCACATTCTTTGAATTACATCAACATGTGTAGAAATAGTGTGTGCTATGATTATCTAACATAACTACTAGTTTATTTTCTTATCTTTGTCTGAGGAATTGATGGCAAAGTGTGTGATAAGATGTTGAGTGTTTTGTGTATTAATATTGCTCTTTGTTAGGATTGGTTTTACAAATTTGACAACACATAGAAGATGGAAGACCAAAAATTGCATGTTCTCCATATTTTATTGTTTTACTTCAGGCAAGGGAAGAACACGCGAATAGTGTTTGTGCTTTGTGCTATCTTCAATGTTTCTGTGTTTTATTCCCAGTTCTTAAAGAGTTACTGGAAAAACTGTAAAAGTGAGTAAAGAGACATTCCATGTCAAATCAACAAGTCATCTGACTTCACCATCTCAGATTTTTGTAGAAAAATGATGCACTGTTTTATTGCAGTGGGAGATGAAAAACTCCCAAATATTACCTCTCTCCTCCTGAAAGTGTCCCCATACAGAGTGTTCAAAAATGTCAAAAAAGGGCATTTTTCAGTTACAGTGATTACTTAAAAAATCATAAAATACTTAATATGTGCACTAGAGACGTGGAACAAACACCATTAAAAAGCCTAAAGATTGCTCTACAAGTTGTATTGTATTGAAGAGACCGGTGAAATGAAAAGTAGCAATTGAAAAATTCAAATGAAAGTGTGAATTTTGAATTTCGCATAGAAACCTCATTCCATAAAAGTCGCCAACACCTAGTGGCCCACTTGCCGGTAAATGTTGGTCGTCGGTATAGCGACGCGTCGATGGGCTGCTGCTAGTGTGCTACTGGTGGCAGGATTTCGTCGAGTCGAAAGAGATATCTAGAGTCGGGGTGTTGAAGTTACCACCGCATAGCGAAGTTACTACCTTCATGATGTTCATTGGACAACACGCTCAGAACTAGAGAGATTGATTTCAGAATGGAGAAATATTTCGTTAGTCATCCACTTTACAATTTTATCTCGATAAACACCTGGATCAGGGCTACTAAAAGCTGTCAGTGCCGAGAAAAGTTACATGCAAGGTGGGTTGCATCTGTCTAGGCATTCTCACAACTGCAAATGACCTGGACCCCAGCTAATGAAATTAGAGCACTTAGAGGGGGGGGGGAGATACTTTTGTGGTTGAGTATACTGGTGTTTTAATACCTGTTTTCGGGGCTATTTGAACTGGATTTCCACTTTGTTCTCTCAATTTCGCACAAATGAAGCGGTACAAATGAAACACATTACAACACAATTCGGTACAAACTAAAGTTTACTTCAATGAGCAGAATGAATCTATTATAATACATTGTAGAGGTTTCCCAACGTTGGTCTCCACTTTGTTTTCCTAATTTATCATACCATGGTGCAGTACAATTCACATTCTACTTTGAATTTTTCAATTGTAACTTTTTATTTTACAAGTTTCTTCAATACAATACAACTTGTAGACCAATCTTTAAGGTTTCCAATGGTGTTGGTTCCAATTTCTCTAGTGCACATAATAAGCGTTTTATGACATTTTTTAATAATCACTGTACCTGAAAAATACCCTTCTTGACATTTTTGGACACCCTGCACGGGGACACTTTGATGAGAGAGGTAATATTTGGGATTTTTCATCTCCCACTGTAATAAAACAGTGCATCATTTTTCTACAAAAATCTGAGATGGTGAAGTCTGATGACTTGTTGATTTGACATAGAATGTCCCTTTACTCACTTTTACAGTTTTTCCAGTAACTCTTTAAGAACAAGGACAAAAGCACATTGAGGACAGTAAAAAGCACAAACACTATTAGAGCGTTCTTCCCTTGCCTGAAGTAAAACAATAAAAAAAATGAAGAACATGCAATTTTTGGTCTTCCATCTTCTACGTGTTGTCAAATTTGTAAAACCAATCCTAACAAAGAGCAATATTAATACACAAAAACGCTCAACATCTTAGCTATTCATGACATAACTACTGCATGATCCGAATAACTTCAGTATATCCACAAATCATCATTTGTCATATTTTACCGAAATACGTCATGACTTTTCCGACAACCTGATACTTCAAATATTGTTAATACGCCACTTATTCATTTACTCTCTTATAATCATCAAAACATTTAGGGTACTTCCCGTTGATATAGTAAGGTGAAATGTAATATCCAGGCTTGGTGTAGCATGCAAGTAAACAAATAAAAGGCAACAGCATGATGTTTCCCTCCGCCAAGTACCCTTCAATGGAGTGTGCTGATTATTCAACAAAAAGACGTGAAATCTAATCAGAAAATTCATAAAATATAAAATATGTAGGCAAATCTCGACTTTACAATAATAATAATAATAATAATAATAATAATAATAATAATAATAATAATAATAATAATAATAATAATAGAGGAACAAGAGAGTTATAATATCAATTACGCAAACAATACCTTCCAATAAGGAAAAAGTAATAAATCCCACGATGAGATTCGAACCCGTGTCAATGTAATGGCAGTTCTTTACTATCACACATTTTGCCATCAATTTCTCAGACAAAGGTAAGAAAATATACTAGTAGTTATGTTAGATAATCATAGCACATACGTGTTGATAATTCAAAGAATGTGAAAACAATTTTTGTAGTCTCTTCTTCCTTGAGAACTAGAAAGTAAAGAAGAATTGTACGGGTGGGCACGAGCGAGTTCGAGAGCATTTTCACTCAAAATCGACTCGACTTGACTCCAAACAGACATCTTTGAGCTCGACTTAAAAAATTTCCTCCAACTCGACTCGAGTTTGACTCGAGTTTCGATCAGATTCCAGTAAAAACGAGAAAATGCGTGCTAAATGCTGCGTGTACTTTCAAGTACTTTCCTCAATATCCTACATAAACAATATAGTTATTATCAATGATGCTACTACTACTACTACTACTTCTAATTATTATTATTATTATTATTATTATTATTATTATTATTATTATTATTATTATTATTATTATTATTATTATTATTATTATTATTATAACACCATGTATAAACATGACAGATATATATATCTGAATACTAAACATTACTTGACTGCTGAGCTCGGTAGTCGTGGAGTCAAGGAGGCAAGGACATTGTTCACGAGGTTCTGGATTTGAGTTCCGGAGAAGCAAGCATCCGGGCTCTAACCAAAATCGTTACAAATTAGATGGCGCCGGCCAAACTTGTTCAAAACTGCTTGACCCGGGTTTAGCGTTCTCAACGGCTCGAAAGGATCAGCTCATAGCTCATTCCCTATCGAGCCGAGCCAGTAGCTCACCCACCCAAGCCGGCTCGAGCCGAACCAAACCGAGCTGATGGCTTACCTCAACCAAGCTGGCTCGAGCCATTGGCTCACCTGAGCCGAATAGGTGCTTCATCTCAACCGAGTTAGCTCGTGCTGTTCGCTCAGTTGAACCGAGCTGAGTCGGTTAACATCACTACCCGGGTTGGGCTGCTTCGGCTCAAATCTTCGATCGTGCACGTCTTAGCCTTGGTGGTAAGAAATACAGTATATACTTATGTTAGTCCTTACGACATTTCAGGTTGTCTCGTTATAAAAATTCATTGTCGTCTTGTTAATCGAGACGAGACGAGATACGAGCAATGTCCCATCTCATGAGCAACACTAAAAGTATTCAACATTACTGCTTACATTTCCCATAGCTTTCGATTTCCAGTCTAATCAGGTAATGATTTCAAAACGAGTTAAAACGAGCTAAACGAGCGAGCCATTTATCAAACTCGACTGGACTGAAACTCAACCTCAGAACAGTGACTCAACTTGGAACTCGACTGGAGAAAATTACTTTGGACTCGACTCGAAACTCGACTCGAATTCGCTTCGAGTTTTGATTTGAGTGGAAATGTAAATCGGGGCTAAACTATGACGTAGCCTTAACTTGAAGAACGTTTCGAGATATGTTCCTCCTTGAGGAACGTCTATATAAGTTTTTTTTTCTTGGTTTAAAGAAAGAAATTTCGAGTAAGTTATTGTGACACTCACATAAGCAACGTCTCCTTATAGAGGGATAAATCGCTTTGTCCTTTCAATTTGACCAACAGAGTGCTCCTTTAACCGTGTATATTCGACGATAACCGTTTGGGATAAGATAAAATGCGCACGCCATATAATTTTATAATAAAACTACGCGCATCTATTTACTTTATTTCATAGTTCTCCCATATTCACTTTCTAATATTCGGTGACATTTGTCATCGACACTCATACAATTATACGCATATTATTATTATTATTATTATTATTATTATTATTATTATTATTATTATTATTATTATTATTATTATTATTATTATTATTATTATTATTATTAATAATAATAATAATAAAAATATCAATTACGTAAACAATACATTCCAATAAAGAAAAAAAATATCACGTCGGGTTTCAAACTTGGGTCACTGAAATGGCAGTTCTCTGTTTTCATACTTTGCCATGAATTCCTCATGCAAAAATAGGAAAATAAACTAGTAGTTATGGTAGATAAACATAGCACACACTATTTCTACATGTGTTGATGCAATTCAAAGAATGCGAGAATAATATCTACCGGCTTTTCTTGTTTAGAATTAGAAGTTACGGTGAGGAAAAATTGCAGTAATGTAAATCGGGACCAGTTAAAGGCGATGAGATATCTCATCTTGAAGAAAGTTTCGTGATATTTTTCTCATTGACGAAGATCTATATCACTAGTTTTTGAGTTAAAGAAGGAAACCTCGAGTGAGTCATTGTGACACTCATAAAGAACGTCTCATACGGGTATTTTGTGTATAGTTTTACATGCAATGCCTTTAACTAGTGAACAGTTTGGGCGGAAGATGAAGTGACATGGTAAGTAAGTAGTTAGTGCATTGAACTTCTACTCGGCGGACCCTCTTTCAAATCCCGGCCAATTTCTAACTTTTTCAAGTGTTTCAACTTAAATTTCAATACATAGTGTCACAAGCAAGATCTCTCCTCCAGAAGAAAAAGATGTTGGAATGAGGAGAAATGGAGAAGGTCACTCAATGAAGGCAATCATTTACTAACTTATTTCCAGCAGTTGTTCTAGATTTGATATTTTGAGCTACATTCAAGTATTTTCTGATTCATGCGTGGTCAGTACTTTTATTTATCTAAACATACAGTATATAAAGAAATAATACATTACATACACAGCAATATTAAGATAAATATATGGTGTTCTTTGGAAAACACAATCCGAACCATAGAGACTCATCTTAGAATTGAGAACTGTTTCGTTAGTCACCTACTTTACAATTTTACTTGGATAAACACCTGAAACATGGCTACCAACTGGTGTCAGTGGCGAGAAAAGTTACGTGTAAGTTGGGTTGCATCTGTATAGGCGTTATCACAACTGCAATTTAGCTGGACCCCAAGTAATGGAATTAGAGCACTTAGGGGGGCAGATACTTTTGTGGTTGGGTGTACGCATTTTTCGCGCAAAAGTGTGGAACACATTTCTCAGAAAGTAGCACTACTTACTCATGATTTTAGCCAACGACTCTATGTGCAAATTTGCGAATTTTCCATTCGTTAAAAATCGAAACGCTTTTCCTCCCCTTCCCCATCTGGCCTTGTGCGAACACTCGTGCCGCGGTATCTCTTCTGGATTCAGTCGTTTGCAAAACACTTCCCACATTAGTCATGATGTTTTGTCAGAGAATTTTAAAATCAGGTTTTGCCTTTTAAGACGTGATTTTTCCTTATGTCTGAAGAAATAGGTAACTATTTATCTATTACCTATACATATTTTTGTTTTTATAGTGATCGGGTTCTGGAGCAACTCACATACTTCTTATTTTCTTTCTTAGACCGAGGTAACTCAGTGATAGAGCACTCACTTGTAGTGTGTAGAGTCCTTAGTTAGATGCCGGTTCCTGCAAGGTGTGCTTTATGGTGGACGAACATTGTGTGCGTGAGTTTTCTCGCGGATCTTTCGTTTTATCCCACTTTCTTCATCCTATTAACTTGTTCATTATCATCATCACCGTCTCCCTTAGTTTAGAAGTATAATCGTGAAACGCTAAAAATAATAAAACAAATGCTTCTTCTTCTTGTTTCTCCACTTCTTCACAAAATTCAATGAATTGCTATTCAAATTTCTTCCCTCTGACATACTTCATACTTTCGTTAACCGATTTGTTCACAACATCAGGAAAACTTTCCACGTTTCGTCAACTTTTGCTTTCGTGTTATTATTGTATTTATTTTCGTCATTGTATCATGAGTTTCACTTGCGTCCTCGGAGATTGACGTCCCTGATTGTGGACACAGTGTCCAACATTTTATAAAAAAAAATATATTTTTTTTTATTGAAATTAAATTTTTATCTCTTGATTTGTAACGTAAGATGTTTTCTGTTACGAACAAAAGCCTTGTGTTTGTGTGTGTGTGTGTGTACTAAGTACTCGTTTCTCGTCAACTAGATTGTAGGGAGATTGTTTCGATTTAATTTGTTCTTTATATCCCTGGAAATTCAGCCTCACGTATGTAATAAAAATCTCTCATTGAAAATGCTGCTTTAACGCTAGCGAATATTTGCTTCCAGCAGATGGTAAGCTGATTTTCCCATACATTTCTCATACGGAGAACTTTTATAGAAGTAATTAGAAGGGGTTCGCTAACTTCCATTAACAGAGGTGACTGAGGGCACGAGTATTTCATCCTTCTCGGTTTGAGGGAAGGCTCTTTGTGTATTCCTCGGGGAACAGTGATCTAGATCCTAAGACGGAAAGGAAGAGAAGCCATTGAGAGAAAGTTCTTTTGAAAAATTTCTTCTCTCGGGTTTTTTCCTCTCTCCTTGTCTAATAACAAAGTAAGTCTCGTCCTCCTGCTACAAGGCGCTGTTTAATTTTGTCTGTTTTAACATTTAACTGAAGAAGTAGACTACGTTTCTACATTATTAATCACCCCTAATTAAATTCCTCTAATTTAGAGCTTAACTGTGCCCGTAACTCAAAATAACTTTAATATCAGGTAATTCCTTCTTGAGATGAACAGTGTCTGGCTGGCCGCAGAATGTTACTTCTCTTCCACTTTCTTTTCTGCTTAGATATGAAGTTTACTTTGTTATTGAAAGTACAGCTACTTAACCATTCAAGCACAAGAAAATTGCTCAAAGCTTCTTTAATGTGTAAATATATTTATATAAACACATTGTATTAGATTTTACTTGTAATTAAATTGATAGCATTTACCCATATTAGTAGAGTATGAAGTACTTGTAACAAATACCATAATAAGGTAATGAAAGACTGAACATAATACTCGGATTTCAGTTGAAACCTTTTGGAAACTTTCGGTTGATTAATAAAGTTCCATTAGAGTTAATCAGTACCCTTATAGACACTTTCTGTTCAAGGCTTCATGAGAACATGCAAATGGAAACTTCGTGTCAAATTCTTCTCCACAAACTACCTGAAAGTTTACTTGCATACTTGACTTAGATATTTCATTCGGAACTGAGGAGAGGTCATCATAAAGACACTAATCAGTAAGGTTTGACAAACTTGCAGATGTTTAAAATCCATCTTAATTTAAATCTACTCTGGAAGTAGACAAGAAAAGTTTGATTGCTATAAAGACGGACAAAAGATTCGTTTTGCTGGCCTTACAAGCAGTTATGTACGGTATAGAACTTCCACCAATTATGCTTTATCATATTATAGTTATAGTGTTTGTTATTTGGAAGTTCACATAATGAAGTAAATTGTATGAGAAAATGTATTAGTTAATGATTGAAACATACCAGCAGAAAATTTTACAATCGTATGTTCGATTTTCTATAACGTCTACAATGTTCACAATAGGGTAAACCACCATGAAATTTAAACTGAAGGAAACATGTTTGTATTTTTTCTAAAATATTTGTCCACATAAATTCTTTGCTCAAGTACAAAAGAAAGCCATTACCACTCCTTATTTTCTGTTAAGTGGTTAAAAATAAATGAAAAGAGAAATACATTTTACCAAGATTATTCTCCAAAAGTGGTGTTCGTACTCGTAGGAAAGCAGAAGATTAAACAAGATCCAAAGACATGTTACAACTTTAACCCACAAATCCCCAGTGTATCACAGGTGTTACATCGATTTCCCGTTGACTTTATAAAGTTAGTTTCAAACGTTTTACACAAATACCCATTGCACTTTACAAGACTCGCATAAACCTTTGTAGCAAGCTTTGTTTCGCTCCTTTTCTTCAGGTTTTAGCAATTTTATTCACCTTTCCTTGTCAGTAGCTGGAAGTGGCTCTTGGAGTCCTCGAGCGCTTTTCAGCTTCCGGATATATTTTATTTATTCTTATGATAAGTAATTTTTTTAAATTCCTAATAATTTATTTCTCCTGCATCTAAAAGGGTCAGCAATTACTCTTTTTGCTCATGTACTAAATTAAGGGTATAAACTACGTTTGTTTCTCGCTGAGTTACAGGTGTCACATTGGGTTTCCAATTCATTCGAAAACATTTTTTCGACATTTCTGTCATCTAAGGCCTTCACTTAGTGAACCATGAAAGTTTTGTTCAAAAATTCTTACTTGAACAATGTTTGGGTTTTTGTGGGTTAAACCAATAACTTTAAATACAAGATTCAAATAAAGCACATTTTTAGTCACACTCATTTTTCATCTTTCTTTACATAAACAATAATTAACTAACTTATTAACTCTTTGGCCTATGGAACCTGAAAGTTCGATGCCGCATTAACAAAAGCTTTCCATTGACTTCTGTCCTTAGTCAACTACATCAAGTTTCTATTTTGTATTTCTATTTATGCAAGATTTGTCTTAATACTATCCTTCCATTTGCGCTTAGGTTTTCCTAGTTGTCTTTACCGATTGTGTTTCCAGTTAAAATTTTGAAAGTGTTCCTACTTCTTTCCATTCTGGCTACATGACCTGCCCACCTGAACCTGCTAGAATCAATGATCCTATCAATGTTAGGAAAACGGTATAAGTTTTAGAGTTCTGTTTCGTCCTTCTTAAAATATGTAATTATTTAACCAACTCAAAATAAGTTATTTGTTCCTCTTGATTAATTTAGTAACTGTTTCTTTTGTTGGAAAGAATGAAGTTATTGTTTACAAGTAAAGAGGAAACGAATTCCAAGGTAGTATAGAGTGTCCCAAAATGTGAGCCTATATTTTACATTAACTACTTTTACTTCTCTTAATTCTTATAAAAATTCAGAGGAACCGTTTATGAAAATGTATAACTTTCATCAGTAAAATTCAATTTATTTAGCTATTTAAAATCAGTTATACATAACCACTACCATGAAACAATTTTCAATATAATCAATTTTATCATTTCAAAAATGTGAATTAGCAGGAGACCTGCCATTCTGTTTAGATGTAAGTTTTTTTCTCTGATAGAATAGATATTACTAACAACAATAAAGATAAGCTTATAATAGGAGTATCTTGGTCATCCTGTCCCTTCTGAAGACAGTGATCGAGACTATCACTACGAGCAGCCCAGCGTACAGTAAACACGAATCTGCCGTAAATCTTGCTCGAAAGATCCCCTTCAATACCTTTTTTGAAAATTTATATAGGCCCTTCCTTTCACTTTTACATACATGATTTCTAGGACAGAACTTGTTTTTTTTCTGTTTATAGTTTTCCTTTCTTTTCTTAACTTAAAACCATTTTGAAAATAGAAATTGTCCTGTTATTTTCAACTAAACATTTCAGATACAGGATCACAAATGGCAAACATTTCCTACATTTTGAAAGTTGTACCTAAATATAAAAATCTTTTTTTTTTCTAATTTTACATAAACTACACAATATCATTACATTTCCCACCTTCGGGAAAAAATAAAACTTTACCAAGTACTAACATGTATTTATTAGTTGAAGAATTCGTTCTTTTGTGTTTCTTTGCAAAAACTATCCGGGCTAGACTTAATATAAAATATGCAACACTGAAGATTATTGTATACAGATAATAGTTAACCACTGGAATAAGTGTCCGTGGTACATAAATTGCGCTATTATGTTAATTTATATAAAACAATAAATAAATAAATAAATAAAATACAATCTGAACCAAAAGGCATTGAAACTGTCCTGTTTTTTTTAAATAAACATTTCAGATACAGGATCACAAATGGTAAACATGTCCTACATTTTGAAAGTTGTACCTAAATAAAAAATATATTTTTTACATAAACCACACAATATCATTACACTTCATTATTTTGAAGATTCCGCCATGTAACGATTTCTGTCCCTTTTGGTCCAAGTATTGCCTCAGGACTTTATTTTTAAATAATTGCAGTCTGTGTTAAAGTAAGCGACCATGTCTCTCAATCATACAGCTCAAGACATACGTTTTATATACGTATATTTAAGCTTTAAATTCTTCGATAGCATTTGAGAAGAAAATGAGGCTAGACTGGATAATAACATGAATTCAATGGTTTCAGTCACCATTTAATTTCCTTTGTGGATATGGTTTTGGTCTGCTAATTTCGATCCTAGATGTTCGAAAGTGCATATTTTATCGAAAGTATTATTTGATATTTTAACATACATATAATTTGCAGTGTTACTATCATGGCGAATTTCCATGTATTTAGCTTTTTCTGCATTTTTCCGAAAGCCATACCCCTGAAGACATTTAACAAAATCTCTACACTTCTTTCTATTATCCTCATATCATTACCTATCAGACTGATATCACAAACGTCAGTCATAACCTGGTGAGTTGCCCTGGTTGAAATATTTAATTTTCTCTATATAGCATATTCCAAAACAGAAATGAATAATAATGACGACAACTCATCTCCTTGTTTCAGTCCATTCTCGACGTGAAAGCTTGTGAATATATTTTCCTACTCGGACTTTACTGTGAGTTTCATTTGAGCACATCTTTATTAATCTAACTAGATTATCTGGTATACCCAATTCGGTAAGAATATTGCACAATGTTTCTCTCCTAACTGAGTCGTAGGCCTTACTGGAATAAAAAGAAATATTAATGATCTGGGGTATCGTATTCCCATTTATTTTCGACTATTTGGCAAATGCTAAACATTTGGCCGATAGTTGATCGATTTCTCCTAAATCCGCACTGATAATTGTATTTTTGCATATATTTTCTTAAATATTTCTATTTGGTAATCTATTCTTCCTTATCTTGATATTGACATGTGTTTCTCTCCTCAGCATTTTCATATCCAGTTTAATTTCTTTCCCCGCGGGAGCTTATGTAGTTTGAATCCCACATTAAGCTGCAGATCCACGTCTCTCGGAAACTAAAGTAAAATTCAATTAAATCCTGATCAATTCTAAAAGCAATTATAGATAAATCATTTTCAATGTTTCTCTAGTTTTGATGCCAATCATTGTTAAAAACGAAATTTCATTTCCATCTGAATTTAGCGGGCCACACATGGTAACACCTCTTGAGCTGGTGATATCTATTTTGGTCGTAGCTAGGTTACTTTGGAGACATATACTTTATGATTAAAAATGAGGTGATGTGGTAGTGAAGTGGAGGTAAGAGTGCACAAGGAGATAAAAAAAAGTCAATTGCGTAAATTTATTCTCAGTAACATGTACAGTTTGTCTAGTAAACTTCCTAAGCAACAGTATCAGATGTAGTTTCACACCATTATCCGTTTCGAATTTTAAACAATTTTCACATCCAATTTTCAACTTCTTACGAATTTCCCCCGCCCATACCTGCACTCCAACGATGCTAATGATTGCAACCAAGATTTGTAGTACTCTTGTTTCTTCCGTATGGCGTATTTTTTGCTTGCTTTTTTCTTCAATCATTGCTTGAAATAATGCTTCTATTGTAATACTGTGACTGGCAACTTATTTTTTCAATTACCAATTTGGCGACTACTAGTGTAGAGCCAAAACTGCTGATACAATTTGAACAAAAAATCCAATGCTTAAAATACGCCATAAGAGGTAATGATTGTAATCTAGTTGGTCGTTAGAAAGTATAAGTGTATGAAAAAAAAACAAACATCTTATTGTTCGACTCACAGAGAATTGAAGCCAAATTCTTTGATATGCCGACTGTCGGAGAAAACTATTATTTTTTGCGATAGTACTTCATGTCATTCGGTGGGAACTAAATAATTTAAAATGCAGCTATTTTCTACACGTTTACACAAAACACATCCTTCTAAAGTGCCTCCAGAATAGTTTTCTGTGTCTGGAAAAAAAACTCCTAAGGTTATTCGAAGTTTATGGAGTAGCAACAGGCGTGCAGCAACGGGGAAACGTGAGTGTCTACATGGGACTTTCCTACTCCTCTAATATTTGAATGTTTACAGGGTATGAGGAAATCCTGCGAATCAAATACCCGTCCCAGGTGCGTCAATTTTACAGGCCTAAATCTGTAAACTGCAATATGCGGTTAATAATAATAATAATAATAATAAAGAGTCGCCGTCCACAACCACACACTTTTGTCATCGCTCATGCTACGATTGGATTTTGTAGTTAAAAGAAGTCTGGAGTTTACCATAGGAAGAAGTTTTTAACTGCATCTTGTACCGTATAATACTCAGGGAAGGTTTTCACTCATAAGAAGTGACCGAGATACCAGAAGAGGCATTAACCAGTGGGAGAGATACAAGGGAATACGATGGGAGAGTAAGTGTTTCATACTACAACTCGCGGAGAACCTGCACCTTTGAGCGACAACTGTTTTGCTATATGAGAACATCATATCTGTTGACCATTCCTGTATAGTTGAAGACAAGTTTGCGGTGTATTTTCTGGAGCTCAGCACAATAACGATCTCGAATGATAGTTTCATCTCGTTTGAGAAAGACATGATGATCACTTCCATCATAGATTATTATACCAGAGTTAAGATCCTGTTTCTAGAAAGGTGGTTTAGGGAACCGTCCTGGAAGTAGACCACTATCCAATCATTGTCTTGATAGTTGTTTACGATTATATCAAATTCATTCATTCATTTTCTTGATCTGAAGTGATAGTCCGATGTAGGAAACTTTCCCGGTTGTTTATTACACTCAGTAAATTACACACCTCAAGATGGCAGTCCTTGTTCGTCGGTGCCAACTCATGCACCATACGTAAATCCAACGTTTTGACCTTTCCGATTCTACACAGCCGTCGAGCGACAGTCGTGTGGTGTGTGCTCAGCTTACCTGCAGTTGTACGAATACTTTTCTAATGGTCTACTTTTCTGAAAAGCTCGTCAGAATATAATGTCGATTGGTGCTCACGCGGCTCATTTTGCAGTGCTGTGTCACAGCAAACCAACAGTGAACGGTACGTGTATTTGTAATTCCTGGCCTAAATGGACTATTAATGTTTTCTTGTAGCTTGTGTACAGAACGGCTAACAACTTCTAATTGTATATTCTTCGTGGTGCAGTCTTATACGACCATGCTTCACAACGCACCATCTCCTGGTAGTTTTGGTTTTAATGTCTATTTTCTGGACATGTACAGAGTTTGTGACAGGCAGGTGGCCTTAGTTCATTACTGTGCTGTGGTGCTGAGTCGAAGCGGACATTTCGTTCACATCTACCTAATGATAGAAAACGAAACATATTTATAGTAAATACATAAATAAACAAAAAATAAACATCAGCAATATGCGGTATGTCTTGTAGACCGCAAGAATAAAGTTTGATGATAACTTTTCAACATCACTCAGGCGTTCAATGTTACATCGGCGGAAGGCGACCTAAGCTATACTTACATTTGAAATGGGATATTGCAAAATGTTTAACACAACTTATGTAACACAGTCATTGTTTGAAATTGACACAGCCATTCTTTTATTGTGTAGAATTTATATTTCCACAATAAAAGATCCAACAATGGTATGTGTTATGTTTGACAACATTACTTGCTTAAGAGCTCTTCATCATCAAACATTAAGTTATTATTAATAATAATTAAGTTATTCACTAAGATTCAGGAAAACTAGGGTACTGGAATGAAATTCCTTAACCATTTGCGGTCCCTTGTCGAGAGAGATTCGACTTTTAGTTTTGTTCATTTCTGTCCGATTTCAATTCATCCCCGACTTGCTTTTTGTGCTGAACCTGGAACCTATTCATAGTATATAAGAAACTGAATACTAAATTCTCTTATTTAGCAAATTAATTCAGATCTGTTCAGGCAAACTTAGAAATATTAAAGGGGACCGCATAGGCTTAATTGAGGAAAATTTGCACTATTAATCCGCAAGAAAAAAATCCGCGATTGGTATTCGAGAAATTGAATACGAAATCGATAAAAGTTTATAAGTAGTTTGATTGTTGTATTATATTGAGTGCAAGTTCCTGTTAACTTGTACTTTTGAAAACACTTAGCTATTTGGGAAACAAAATTTTTGGGGAAATCTTTGGAGCAAAAATAACGTACAAACGTGCGACTAGCAAAAATGCATAATGGTAAGTCACTGCATGCAATGCATATATATATGCGTCACTGAATATACCAAGGTACTGAAGACAATAGAAACAATGTAACAAAGTGTCTTAAATTTTGAAGGACATGTTGCTAGAATGATAAATTAACAAGATACGATAAAATGTTATTAGTGAATCCTCGAAAAGGAGAAACTTTTGGAAGCGAAACATTTGGACAAGACTTAGTATTAACTTGGTCCACAAACCAATATCAGAATTTGAATCTGACAAAGTTGGCGGGAACAGAGATAAATCTTGATAGTATAGGCCGTTCCCCACCATACTATATCACTCCAATTAGCTGAGCACCTGTCTTGGCCTTTGGTTAGAGAAGAAGACGGTGGGAAAATAATACATGTATAAAGCAAGTTCCTACGTGATGGGTATTGACTAATCTGATTTGCTTTGCATAGAATAGGATCCAGTAGTAGATTTTTGTTTCTGTGGCAATGAACCAACAGATTTCTTAAGGTATGTGGTAGTCATATGTCTAACTTTAATTAGAAGTTTTACTTTCTTTTAATTGGAATTTTTTAATTGTTAATATTCTTTCTGGCTTAAGTGTGTGTGTGTGTGTAGTAAATGACCATTTATAAGCATTGCAACACATTGTATATAGTGTGTAAATGTTTTGTGACAGGTATAGGGAACCATATAACGGAAAACTTCTTTATTGTTTTGGATAGAAGTAAAAATATATATTTTATTGAACTATTATATAAATTTATTGTAACTGAAGAACGGTATAGCGTGAAGATGGTATTTTCTTAACGATCGAAGAGAAATAACACAGCGCTTTGGGTAGTTTCTTGAACAGTTGCTCCTAATTTCCCCTCTTCCATACACAAGGAAAGTGGCAGGTAGCTTTGATATAGGAGCCCAGGGGGAATCTAATTTTCCCTGTAGGGACATTACAGGTTCACCATTAAGACGCGACTAGTAGTCACACAGATGGAGTTTGGGAAGGTTGCTACCCTTGTGGATTCCTCATTCGGCAGCCATGTCTTCAGACTGTCAAGGAAACGGTGTTGCAAAGACAGGCTGTTCAAGCCACTTAACAGTTTTCTATCCACCCATTGTCTTTCCTGCCTTTAGCGTAGATTTTTCTTTGCATTAAGGAACTTCATCTCTTCAGGACTTCAATGCCAATTCTGAAGACGAAAGTAATCTATTTTGATACCCTTCCACAGGAATTATCTACACAGACACGTGATATCAAACTACAGGTGTATAATCATTTCAAACTACACTGGCTTGAAAAATTTTATGAAACAAATTTTAAAGTCCGCTTTTAATAAAAATGTGAAATCTTTCACTATATTAAAGGTGACATGTTTTAACTTTTAATATGTGAATAACTCCGTATACTTATGTATTGCATGGATGTCTATAAATAAACGTGCTATCAATGCTCAGAAAAGGAAAACAATTTGAGGCATCGATTCCTAAATGACACGAGTAATTAAAAATGCTTTTAAATTTACAAACTTTTCTATCGTCAGATTACTGTTAGATGCTCACTCTCAATGCACAAAGATTAGACCAGTTATTTCCAACTAAATGCTTCTGTGACGTCACAGTTTGCATGTCGTCTCTTCAGTTTGAAAGGAGGGGGCAAGTTAGGTAATCTGACGTTGATAGAAGACAGTGCTAACAGGCAAACAAGAACATTGATAGCGTAGTCGATGATCTTGCAGGCAAGCTACTCACCCTACGCGTAAACTACCAAAACTTAATCACATACATCATTTCCTTCCTTTCTTATGTCGTGGCATTTCTCTCCACTGCTCTTGTATTGATAAATTGCAGTCGTACGTCATATATCGGGTAATTTAAAAGAATTGGCTTTGACCAGTGGTTCCCAACCTAATTCCTATCACGACCCCATTTCATCACATCCTCTTGCCAGCGCCCCCTTTATAATTTCTGGTTTGTAATAAGCTTGCGTGGGATTCTTAATATACCAATTGCGGAGATCTCACGATATCCATCTATTTCTATAATAGTAGAATCCATTTCTTGTATATAGTGGTTACAGTAACTTCCCTAAAACCAAATGGATTAAAACCAAATTTGGTCAGTACATTCATATTATAAATATCGAATCCGATTCGCCATACTGTGAAATTTCCCCTTGTCAGTCTGAAAGCTCAGATAACGTGCTAATTAATTATGTAACAGGGAATGTCAGAACTGACAAGTTGTGCCAAGGATTTTGTAAACATTGAATTTGGTAGAGCATATAGTACAGGATCTGACCTGGGTTGCACACAAATAAAATCGAGCATATACAAAAGAAACAGATTGTGATGCCAAAGGGGTTGAAGAGGATGAGAAGGGAATAACTTTTAGGATTGGTTAATCTACTAGCACTTACTTGAAAATCTCGTTGTTTCCTCCTCGACAATTCTTTCAGTGGGTTGATGTCCGTCCATCCTTTCTCTCTGGTCTATTGGGCGTACTAGTAGTCGTGAATTAAGGGTCAGTGAAACCCGGACAGGAAAACTAGCGTTGCGATGATAGTAAAATCAATCGAAATCGAAATTGCTCTTCAGCGAGCTATCCATTGTAGTCAACAGCTAAGACACAGTGCTCTCTAGGCTAGAGCAAGGTGAAACTTCTCGTCAGATCGTAATTGTAGCTCGCGTTCTTACATGTTGACTCGTCTCTCATTCAAGCCGGACTACTTCTTCCAAAAGTCTCTCCATGGTCTTATTCGATGTCCCTTCTGGGTTAATATCCTGGTTCGTTGACTATTTCTTTAGCCTCGATGAAAAGTGCATGCTCATAGATTAACCAAAGGTGAGGTGATGATAGGAATGCTGACAGGGAAACAATCTGTCGTTTTTATTGATTAAGAAATTACATATGTAGAAAGAATTAACAGACAGCAAGAAAACTACCTAGTAGGAAAAGTAAATGAACTTAGAAAAAAAAAGAGACAAATGATTCAACTTTAAACAAACGATTATGCTTTTTTACTGAAATAATTTTTAAAATAAAATGTCCCAAAGTCCGAAATAAAATATTTGGTCTAGGAATTAATTCGTGCGGTTGGTACGCACACATTGAAGCTGTAGTACAAACACAAAATACATAAATACCTTAAGAAAAATATTGTCCATCGCTAGACACCACTTTCGCCCATCTGTCAGGCAATGTACGGATTCCGTGGCGAAAGAAGTCTTCATCCTTGGAAGCGATCCAGTCAGAGACCCATGTTTCGATATCTTCTGAAGAAGTAAACCGCTGTCCAATCAAATCGTTGTTCATACAATCGAACAAGTAGTAGTTCGAAGGAGCAACGTCTGGTGAATACGGCGGGTGGGGTAAAACTTCCCATCCGACATTTTCTAAATAGGTTATGACCGGTTTTGCGACATGTGGGCGAGCGTTATCATGTTGAACAATAAGTTTATCATGTCTGTTCTCCCATTCTGGTCGTGTTCTGGCCAGAGCTTGCTTCAAACGCATTAATTGTCGTCGATAACGTTCTCCATTCATAGTTTCACCCGGTTGCAGCAGCTCATAGTACACCACACCTTTCATATCCCACCATATGCACAGCATAACCTTTGCACAGTGAATATCTCGTTTTGGTTGTGATGGACCTGGTTCACCTGGTTTCACCCAGGCCTTTTTTCGTTTAGGGTTCTCGTAATGGATCCACTTCTCATCACCCGTAATAATTCGATGCAGAAACCCCTTTCTGCTCTGTCGTTGAAGCAGCAATTCGCAAATGGTTTTTCGTCTTTCAACGTCTCTGTCTTTCAATTCATGTGGAACCCAATGTGACATCTTTTGAATCATTCCCATGGCTTTCAAGCGTTTGGAGACTGTTGTTTGATCAACGCCTAATGCTGCTGCAAGTTGTTCCTGCGTTTGAAACGAATCCTGCTCGAGCAATGCTGTCAATTCTTCGCCTTGAAATTTTTTTGGCTGTCCAGCTCGCTCTTGGTCTGCCAAGCCGAAATCACCACTTCTAAACCGTGCAAACCACTTCTGACACGTTCGCTCAGCTAGAGCATGGTCACCATACACTTCCACCAAAATACGATGACTTTCAGTCGCACTTTTCTGCATGTTAAAGTAATGCAGCAGGACACCCCGCAAAAACACTTTATCAGGCACAAATTGCGCCATGTTCACTTAACTACAAACTGGTGTTGTTGACGCTTTAATCCACTGCCCTATACTACGAACGATACGCGATGACAGGGGTTTGCAACACATGTTTGGATACACGGAACTGTGGGACGCTCCGTTCGTTGCGCCATCTCTTGTCCACCCGCACGAATTAATTTCTAGACCAAATATTTCATTATGTGTCCAAATACACATACCTCCACAATACTGTTTCAAAATGGAGGCCGTTTGAAAATTTTAAAATTTCATAACTCGTTTAATTTTGGGTCATATGATAAAAAAAACTGTTGAGAATGTTTGGTAGACCTATTTTTTGCTGTTCTTAACAGTATGTATAAAAATAAAAATACGCCTATCCGAAAAAAAATTCAAAATAATATTTAAAAATATTTTCCGGTATTAGGTTCTAATTATATTTATCTCTTCTGCTTATCTTCGCGACTCCCCAGGTTGAGAATCTCTGGTTTATACGTTACCATTTTTTTTAGATGATTGAGGTTTAAGTTTCCAGAGAAACATAAAATGAACGCTTAGTTCAGTTTAAAGCATTAGTGTTTCTTAATTATACTTCAGAGTTAATGTAAATGGTTATCGGATGTGCAAGTAGCGCACGTGATACATGAACAAAATTTGTTTATATTTTAAAGGTAAAGCTATGAGAGTTTTACACATAATGTAGAAGAGCTCAATATGATCGTCTTTGGTGGCTACTGTGTAGATTATAATCAGGATAGTCCAGTGGTAGCTGAACAATTTTCATTAAATTTCAGCACACCTAACACCTTTTATTTTTCGTTTGTTGGCATCTCAAGTAAATAAAAGTTACACAAGTAATGCCAACCCATTCTTCAACTATGACTGGAGTTGTCAATGAAGAAAGCTGAAGCACACGATTAACCGATCAAATTGTTTGAAACAATTCCTAGATAGCCCAACATGGCTGCTATGTCTTTACGTATGGCTTCCATTTACTCTGGTGTTATCAAGCAAGATCTATCTTCTAGCGACCGAACACAGAACTACTAAATATCAACTAAAGCGAGAGAAAACTTCATGAAATATTAGTATTACTCTATTTGGCTATACGTGTTACATACCTCATATCCATCCATTCCGTCTAGTCTAATGGAAAGCGAGCACTTTAAGTACACTGAGTTCCGGGCTCGATTCCTGGTGGGAGTGCTTTGAAGGCATTTCGGCGGTCGGATTCCACCTTAATCTGTAGGTTTTCATAAAGCCTCAGTGCTGAAAATGAACGATAAATTTTAACAAATAAACTAATATATGATACGCTCCATAGTAATCAAATTACCTCGAATAGTACGTTTGAGTCAATACGATAAAAAATATGATCATTTGCCATCCGACACACGGTAACAGAACTACGAAGGGTTTTACGAAAGAACTAATCATTATGCCACTTATAAAAAGTGATCACACTTGCGTAAATTCTAGTTGTTTTTATATACTAACTAGCAGCGTTCACCCCGCTTCGCTGCGGTCACCCCGGAACGCAATAAACTTTGTTACTTAGATAATTTTTACTTTTTCGCTTTCAAGTGATATGATAAAAACCATAGAAGATTGCAGTAAATGTTAACATTATATCGCCTGTCATTTATGTTAACCCGCCCCGCTTCGCTGCGGTCACCCCGGAACGCAATAAACTTTGTTACTTAGATAATTTTTACTTTTTCGCTTTCAAGTGATATGATAAAAACCATAGTAGATTGCACTAATGTTAACATTATATCGCCTGTCATTTATGTTAACCCGCCGAGTGACACGGTCATGCGGGTTGCATATAAATACGTTTATTTTTACCTATGATGAACTAACAAAGGATTTGTACGTTATGGACACTTGAATGGTCAATTATCTCAAGACACTGGTAATTGAAAATTAAAGTGATATGATAAAAACCATCTAGGGTCCAAATCCTAATAACCCCCCAAAAATGAAAGAAATTGGTTCAGCCGTATTAGCGTGATGAGGGAACAAAGGATTTGTACGTTCTCTTTTATATATAAGATTTGAACATGTTAAACTCAATTAAACTATTTTTAAACACATATGTTTTTAAGGCCATGAGGAAAGACATCGAAATAAGGGTCTTTCATGTTTGAACATAGTTCCATTGGGTTCAGTGTTTTCAAATTAGTATAAAAAACTGAAATAGGAAATATATATCAAAACATGGGATTTCTACTATTCGCATATGAGAGGCTTACACATGAAGTTGTATAGGAAGTCACGCCCTGCCACCAGGTAAACATTGGTCTACATCGGTTGATGGCATTTTGTTTTCAAAATTATAAATCAAAATTTGACGGCCGATACCTAGGAAACTAAAAGATTCTACAACATGCTATTTCACACTCATAAAGTAGATAACGTTTTACCAGCATACGAAGTTTGATCTTGCGAAGTTTGAGTTCTGCTGACACTTTTTTCTTTTTCAAAATATGGCTTAAAAATTGGATCGCCTGTAACCAGGGAACAGTAAGCCTGCACAGTATAATAGTATTCTACACATTTATACAACATATCAAGGTCTACCACTACGCCAAATTTTGTTTTGATGAAATTAGTCCGGTGTATGTTTTTTTGTTTTCGAAAATAACGATCAAAATTTGACCGTCAATAACCCGAAAACTAAAAGCCAAACACCATAACATTTCACTCTCTTATACAATTGTACAAATTCTACCACTACGCCAAGCTTGATTTCTATCGGTCGAGTTTGTTTGAAATTCATACAATATATATTATCCTCGATCTTTTAGTGGAAAATCAAGGAATGCTCCATGAATTAAAGTAAGATGTGATATTTCTTCCAATCTATGCGGTTATACATGCCACGTACTTCACACCCTGCATACAAAGCAACATTATTATCTTAACAATCACTTTTACTAACCCTGTGTTTACTATAGGAAGAAGAACAACATAAGCTTGTACGGCCACCAGCAAAAGTATCTCCCCTTAAGTGCTCTAATTCCATTACTTGTGGACCAGATAATTTGCAGTTTGTAAAACACCTGGACAGATGCAACCCAAATTACACGAAACTTTCTCGGCACTGACAGCAATTGGTAGCCCTGATCCACGTTTTTGTGCATGTAATATTGTAAGGTATGTGACTAACGAAACAGTTCTCCATTCTAAGATGAGTCTCTATACTTCGAATTGTGTTGTCCAATGAAAACATTAGATTAATCTCAATATTATTGTGTATGTAATGTATTATTTCACTATATACTGGATGTTCAGAGAAATAAAAATACTGAGCACGCATAAATCAGAAAATGCTTGAAAGTAGCTGAAAATATCAAATCTAGAACAACTGCTGGAAACAAGTTTGTAAATCATTTCCTCCACTGACAAACCTTCTCCAATTCTTCTCATTCCAACACCTTTCTCTTTCTGGAGAGAAGAAGATCTTGCTTGTGGAGTTTTTGGCGACTTTTCGCATCGTTCCCGAGATACCAGCTAATTTCCTGTTTGAAGCACACAGTTTCGTCGCGAGAAACTTAACGTTCTCTCTTCGCGACACTATGTCCTGCAAATGATGCCCCATCTCGAAAGCAACATATGTTTGTATTTAAACAGTTCTGTCTCGTCTTGAAACTTCACACGAACATACTGCATCGTCTCGAGATCATCTCATCTCAACAGCTGCCGTATAAAGATTCCCCTTTCCTCCACGTATGTAATAAGGAATACAGGGTGGCCCAAAAGTAGGTATACAGTACCGTACTTATCAGCTCATTGCTTTTTATATAATTTCTTATTGTTATCCATCACTTAGACTTATTTTCTTTATTATTTGTTCTTAACCTTTATTTTACGGCTGTCAGTACACTGCCAGAATAGTAAATCCGTTCTTTCCCGCGTGGCACTGTACTGACACAGGCGAAATGTTTACTTTGACCCGCGAGCACACATATTTTTTTTTTAACTGATGTGCCTTATTGTATGAAGAGATAGTCCATAGTGAAAGGAACCAAAAACGTTGGTTCTCAACCGGTGTGCTCGCGGGTCAAAGTAGACCTTTCGCCTGTGTCAGTACAGTGCCACGCGGGAAAGAACGGGTTTACTATTCTGGCAGTGTACTGACAAGCCGTAAAATAAAGGTTAATGTCCTTTTACTTATACCTTGAGCTCGGAACATCCGAAACAAATAAACCCGTAAACTAGAATGCTATACTTGATCAATGCTGGGTTGTATACATACTTTTGGACCACCCTGTATACTCTGTTCGAGCAATAGAATCAAAAACTACTTTGCTATAAAAAGCAATTATGATGAGAAAAATACAAGATAAAAAAGGTGTCGCCGGGAATCGAACCCGGAGCTCCCAAATAGCTAGCAGGGGTGTTATCTCTCAGCCAAGCTTCTACTTTGAATAATGACTGTTCTATTACCCTTCAGATAGTAAATAACAAGGCAGATCAAGTCAGTTAAACAGCATGGCAACTTTGCATTCAAGGTGGTTACTTTTCCAATGATTCTTCACTTAAACTACCTTTAATCGTTAATTATATAGCAAAACTTGACTGTGCTACAGTGAGCACAAGTTACAATTTTTGCTGTTACAAATTTTGAACCGCCATATTGAATCGAAGATGACGACTTTTCCAACATGTCGGATTTTCCCCTTACTTGCTTTGTAATCTACACATTTGAACGCAATTTTGTGATTCCATCATACCTGCAAGTAGGCAAGAATTATAGCCTTAAGCCTTTCAATAGACAGTCTTACATGAAAAGCTACTTTTTAAACTTTTAGCACGGTCTAGCACTTTACGCATCAGAATAAACTTGAGTACGAAATTTTGAGTTCCAAGCAACAGCCGTTTCAAATTTTATCTTTTTCTATTTGAGCCACCAAACGAAAACAAATGTTAATGCTCTTTTTCTTAACATAAACTTCGTTTCTTTCTTGGGCGCCTGAGAAAATATGACGTTTCTGTGATATGTGCAACTACCATGAAAACCAGTTTTTCGAAACGACGAAAAATTTCGACACTTCATTTAAATAAAAAACGGCGTCTTTGTCACGATATCGGAATTTTCTCGTAACTCACACGACATGTTGAACATTTGTTCGAAATTTGGTGTTTGTATGTTTTCAGGAAGTATGCGAGCAATTAAGCGTGATTGAGACTTTAGAGATATATGTTTCACTGGACTATTCTTTCTATACATAATTTTGCTATTTTATCAGGACTGGAATCAGAGTGTTTTGTAATTATTACAACGATGGATTGGGAAAAGTGTGCAATTTGCTGAATTCTCTGGACACCGAGTTTTTTGACATCTTGGAGTAGTGGCTTAAGCGTCAGTTTCCTAGTGTTAGAGTCGCCAGTTCGATTCCCGCTGAGGTAATAAGCAAAACTTTTATTATTTGCTATATAGATATTTCTGATGTATACTAACATGAGAAATGTTCCAATTCTCAGGTTCTTAGAGTTGAGACGACTTTCTTCATAGGCGAAAAACCAACACAAAATTACGTCATTAGTATCAACCTTGATTCGTACTGTCTGGGTACGTAACTTGTTTAGCCAACAATTGTAGATACACAATGTTTATCCGTACTGTTAGTATGGGCCACAAGTGTGACAGTAAAAAACAAACGTTGTTTCCCAGCAATTGTGAAATTGTCCCTAACTGCACAAATTGCAAATAGTGATAGAACTTACAACTCTTGTCATACCTCACCTTTCTAACTTGAAGTAGGGCGAAACAAAATTCATTACTGTTATCAGCTTACAAGTATTTATACTCTATTTCTTGTTGCCATAATATGATAATTCTATCTGTAAATTCATAAACTTAATAATATTATTGCATTCATTGCAAACCTAAGAAATCTGACAGATATCTTTTCTGTTGCCATCAATAGCTTCGACTATTTGACTTTCTCGAAAATTATAAGTTGAGGTGATGAAAAATTGTAATGTATATCCGGACCATCGTTGGAAACGATGATGTAGCCTCAATTTAAAGAACGTTTCGTAATATTTTCCTCGTTGAGGAAGATCTGTATAACTTGTTTTTGACTTAAAGAAGGAAATCTCTAGTAAGTCATTGCGACACTAATATAAGCAACATCTCCTTATATAATCATTAGTATCTTCTGTGTAGTCTTCCATAAAACGATTTAACTAGCTAATAGTTTGGGTAGACGATCAAGTGACGCGGTAGATAAGTGGTTGACATATTGAACTTCTAATGTGCAGACCCGGGTTCAAATCCCCATCAGATCCAAACTTTTTCAAATATTTCAATTTCAATGCATATTCATTGTGACAAGCAAGATCTACTCTCCAGAAAGAAGATGTTGGAATGGGGAGAATTGGCAAAGTTCTGTCAATGAAGACAATCATTTACTAACTTATTTCCAGCAGTTGTTCTAGATTTGACATTTCCATCTACTTTCATTCATGCGTGGTCAATATTTTTATTTCTTTTAACATACAGTATATAATGAAATAATACATTCTCACCAATATTGGAATTAATATATGGTGTTCATTAAACAAAACATTCTGAACCATAGGGATTCATCTCAGAATGGAGAAAAGTTTCCTGCGCCATCTACTCACAGTTTTACTTGCACAAATACCTGACTCAGTGCTACCAACTGCTGTCAGTGCCGAGAAGAGTTACGTCTAAGTTGGGTTGCATCTGTCAAGGCGTTTTACAAACTGCAAATTATCTGGACCCCAAGTAATGGAATTATAGTATTCACTGGAAATTAGAGTATTCACTGAATGTTTTCCGCGGGATAGTACATATTGCCCCTTACTATGAGAATGAGATCGGTACACATTCCTTACTACCACCTCGCGTTTTAATTTTTTTTTAAATTTATAAGCTCAATCCCTAACCAAATCTACAACTGCATGATCTTTGCCTTTGCAGTTAACACATACACTACAGAAATGTAATAAAATAATTATAACTTAATAATAAAAAGAAAAAAAAAACAACATTCTTTCTGAGCGTGAAGCCTACGGTTATCACCATATATTTATAGAGTAGATGGCTTGTGTAAGTTTTTCCGTAGTTCATTGGATCCGTACAGAATTCCCATTCTCGCGACTCGCGTTCGAATCTTCGTCCTAATACTTTTCTATTTTTTCATTGATCCGGTAGGACTTCAATAAAAAGAAACAAATAATTACAGTTTAAGAAGTGATTCTATATTCTGCAAGTATTTATTTATATGTTTATTGTCAAGCGAACAAGATGAATTTTATAAGCGTAAAACTATTCTAGAGTTAAATATTAATAAAAACTATGAATAAGGTTACAGCTCAAAAATAAATTGAATTCTCTTCAATTGTGGTTTATAATTAGCTATGGCTAAGGAAATGGATTTCAGTTGTTTTATGTGCGATCAACACATTGGCTTCCATCATCTTAAAATTCTGGAACTAAAAATTAAATAATTTTACTTTTCGTTTAGATATAAAATACTCACCTTTAGTTCTTAACAAAACAAAGGTCATAGAGCAAAATATCACTATGGCATTACATTTCGTTATATAAAGAAATGAAAAAAATACTTTCATACTTGAAAATGTCGAAGATAATATGACAAATATTATGAACAATTCTATAATAGAATTAAGCAATGGCTTACAATAAGATAAACTGCAATGAAATGCAAGGTATTTGAAGTTAGCAAAAATATTTGCCCTTATATGCTGAAATACAAGTTTATTGAATAGATAGGGAGGCTTCACCTTGAAATATACCACGAATTTGATTCTCGATAGAATCTGAAATATGTTAAAAACTTTAAGCCTTGAATATGTTAAGAAAACAAGTTTGACGTCCCATGGCTATAATATTGTCGTTACAAACTGAATAAAGTAGCGATAAGTACAGAGAGCAGCTCACTGAAACAGCTCCTGTTTACCTGCTTTATATAAATTAACGTATCTAACGCCGGATTTTACGTCAAAAAGATTTTTTCTTTACATATATATTTCAGGGAGAACATGTAACATCAACATTTCATTAGCAAATGTAGCAAGTGATCAAATTGAATAATGCCAAAAATAGCCTACTTTGCCTGCTAGAACCTATTTTTGATGGACGGTACTACATCATTTTTTTAAGTGTTTGAATACTTCGGAAGGCTTTACGGAATGCTTGTTATTATACATATATGTTTGTTCTGTTCGGTACGGAAGAAAAGTTTATTATGAAGAAAATGGTCTGCAGAGTTCTTTCTAGAATGTCTGTTATTAGTTGTAGTAGTCGATTTGATTTTAGCGTCCCATTCGCCAGCGAGGCTAAATGAGACATGGACTTACAGCTTAACGTGGGATCCAGCAACGATGAGCTCACGCCGAGAATCGAACTTCGTTTTTAGAAAAAAAGTATCTGATCACAGTCAGTTCTTATTCGTTGGCGTTGGAACAGACTCTGTTATTATACTGGTAATGGGACGCATTGATGAAACTGGTTAAGAATTTTGTGATCTGATAGCAGTCACACTCGTGTCCCGGTATGACCGGAACAGAAATGGGGATGACAAAAAGTTGTCATACACAGAGAGAATTTGATGATACTCTTGGTAAAACTTACGTGCTTTCTGATGGTCTAATGGCTAACGCGTGAGGTTTTGGTTCTTGTAGTCTTGTGTTCTATTCCCGTTAAGGGTCAATTAAAACTTTAGCTAGAATTTATTTTCATGAATCATCCGTCTCCTTTAGCCTAAAGGACTTAAACGTTGAGAAAAGTATACGGGAAAAAATACTATACATGCAAAAGTCTTGTGCTAGTGTTTTGTAAGCTATTGACAAATTAATAGAAAGACAGGAAAGAAACTCTCATGAGAACTGAAACTGAACAATGTTTTATCATTCATGCATAATTTGCTACTTGCGTGACACATTAAATTCAATGTAATATAAATATTACTCACAAAATTCGCTACCTGACTGTTGATAACATGGAAAATGGTAGATATTGTTAAACATTAAACATAATACCTCATTTTTATATGAATAAATAACTTAATAAATAAATAACAAGACAGTAACAATACTACTAATCTATATCTACATTGCGTATAAATGAATAATACGTTGTCTATCATTAAGAAAAAATGCTGAGCCGTTTGAAATGAATTTTATTAACATTGTTAACACCTATCTTAGACGGGGTTGTTGTCATGCCATTTTTATTAAATTGCGTATCCTAACAGAGAGGAGGGGGTTAAAAATTTATGCCAAAAATAAAATATCTTACGTTTGTGAGATGGAACTTCATAATAACAAACGAGTGTGCACGTGTCCGACCGCGTTTAGAAATTTCGGTATTACGTGGAGAATAGGGGCAAATTTGTATCTTTTCTGCTCAATATTTAAGAATGATAACATCGAGGTTGTGTCTTGTCATATTTTATTTAGCATTTGGTCCAGTCGGGTTTCTGTAATTCATTAACCTATAAATCATAAGAGGAAGAGATGGACATAAAAATCTTATTTTAAAATACGTGAGCCATTTTCCGTTGTCCTTAAAAATTCGCATTTGAGGGGAAAAGGGGACATGTTCTAAATACATGATCAATATGTAAAACTGACATCGTGATTGTTTGTCCGATCATCACGGAAATCGAATGAACCGTTTGAAATGAATATTTGAATACATTTAGTACTTGCCCTAACAGCACAATTTCGTAGCAGTCATATGCCTATCATGTTCCCTCTGGTACATGGGAATGTGTCCAGTATGTGCCTTATGTAGCTCTAAGAGATAAATCACATGGATGGCAAATCATAGTCACAGTCTATGTTCGCCAATAGGTATATGCCTGACATGTAGCTGGGGAACGTGCCTAGTATGTTCTAGATATCTTCCGCATGCCGTAATCGTCAATGAACCACAAAATTACTCCCCCAAAATATGTTAAATCGCCTATATGCGTAATGTGTTTACGTTAAGATGAATCTAAAAACACTTTAAACAAGTAAAAAAAAAAATGTACCACAGGGTACAACCTTTGGAACATTAGCCACATGCTCTACCGACTTGGCCACGGATGCGATGAAGCGAGGGAGGGAGTGTCGCTTGGAGAGGGATACATTGTTGCGATCTTTTGAATTTGGCTACTCAGAGTGCTTCTTTAACCGCGTATATTCGACGACAACAGTTTGGGATCAGATAAAATCTGCTCGCCATGTAATGTTATAACAACATGACGAGTGTCTATTTACTTTATTTCATGGTTCTTCCATATTCACTTTCAACTGATCGGCGACAGTTGCCATCTAATAAAGTTAATGCGTTTGTTGCTTCTAGTACATAATCGCTTAGAGAAAGAAGCAACTAATGCATCAAATGTGGGAGATAAATTTAGAACACTTAAATGGCGCATGCCTAGCACATTTTGTGTGGTTAGGGTATCTGAAATAGTACGTACCTAAAGGTCGTACCTAGAACATGACAGATATATGTCCCAACTGACGGCATAAAAACAAATGACTGTTATAGTTCAAATTGAGCCAGATATATAAATACTTTATTTATGGTACATAGTTGCAAATATCAATGAGATGTAATAAGTATCTAAAACTGTATGTAGCTGAAATACATACTTAGCACATGAATATCATATATGCCAAGTGTCGGGTACCTTAAAAGTAGCTGGGACACCTAAATGGCACATGCCTAGCACATCCTGTGCTATTAGGGTGGAAGAAAATGGTTAGCTGACGACCCCAGGAAACTTGACAAAACTTCGATACAATTTAGAGGATGGTCAACTTTGATTAAATATAACATTTCAGGGGGAAGGGAACACGAGGAAAGAAGTAATAGCGGATTTAAGTTTAGCATTGGAAATCTTTGAAAAGCAGAATGTGATGCTCGCAACCGAAACAAAACGTAAATTTTTATAAGGATTGAAGACATGATTGACATCCCAACGGATCGACTATTTCTTACACATGTCTGAAGTGTTTAGTTGCGCTCTCTTCCCTAACAGCACAATTACATAGCAGGCATATGCTTATCATGTTCCCTCTGGTACATGGGAATGTGTCCAGTATGTGCCTTATGTACCTCTGAGAGAGAAATCACATGAATGGCATGTCATACTCACAGACTATGTCCACCCATAGGCACATCCCTGACATGTACCTGGGGAGCGTGCCTAGTATGTTCTTGGTATGTTCCCCATGCCGTAATCGTCAATGAACCACAAAATTGCTCCCCCAAAATATGTTAAACCGCCTATATGCGTAATGTGTTTTCATTAAGGTGAGTCTAAAAAACACATTAAACGAGTAAAAAAAGTGTACTCCGGTGTGGGCGCGAAGCACCAACCTTTGGTTACTAGCCGTGTGCTCTTCCGACTTTTTAAAATTACTTTTTATTGCTATCAATTGACGTTACATATTTTGTCAAAATACAAAAATAACATATTGGTACACACTGTGTACATTGGTACAAAGTCAATATAGAGTAGGAAAAATTAACAAAAATATACATGTCAATTATAGAGGGCATCCATACAATAAGTAGTTTAGGTAATGTGCAAAGATTTTTTCTTTCTTGGTGGTGGGAATTTACCATATCCTGAACACAGGAGATCCTTGTATGTGTGATGTGCTTGAGGTAACCTAGGAGACGTTCCACGGTATTAGCAGTTAGCCAAACAACAAAAATTTGCTCCTCTGTAGAAAAAAAAAATCGAAAATAAGGAATCAAGATCATTTGAACAGTAATGCAATCCAAGCTTATTTTACACAAATACTGAACCATTTCACGATAAGTTTTCCAAACTAAGATCAATTCATTGCAGGTAGTGAGACGATGTTCCAAAGTATCAACTTTCCCACAAATATGACAGTGGTTGCCATCTGTAATTTGACAATGCTGCCGTTTAGCCTTAGTATCTATTATGTTATTGACACATCTGTACCATAACGAACGAGCTGAGGTGGACACAAAATTATATGAAATATTCCTCCAAATACGTTGCTAATTTGCAGATGGAAATTTGGAAATTATATGATGACGTTGGCTGGGTTGTTCTTGTAGAAACAATTTATAGATAATTTTAAAATTTGAGGTAAGTTTTGTAGGCTACTAGACAAATAAAATAATTACATATGGCATCTTTAAAATACCAAAAGTCGGTAGGAATCATAGATAAGTTCACTGGTAGTAATCCACCATTAGTATCTACGAGAGACGAAATTCGCTTAGTGCTGAGGTGATCTCCAATACCTTGAATGTTTTGGAATCCCTTGTGGGAAAATAAGGCTTTCGTTTTGCTGGCAACATGTAGCAAATTCAGTCCCCCGGCACTATATGGTAGACATGGAATTGGATAGCGTACTTGAAAAATCATACCTGTCCACACAAACCAGTTATCAATGGTGGTGAACTTCTGAATGTAAGGTGTAGGCATAGGCAGAATTTGATAGATGTACCACAACTTGGAAAAGGCATATGCATTCACAAAGTAGACCCTAGATATCAACGAGAGGTTAGGAGATCTTTGTTGATGTAAAACAGATCTTATTTTCAGAAAAACGTCGTCAATTTTGTTTGCTGTACTCTCATGCAAGTTACAGGAAAAATAAATGTCAAGTACTTTCATATTCTTCCCTACTTGAGGAAAATTCGTAAATGCATTTGTAGAAGCATTTGAACCTAATGGCATGAGGTTCGTTTTCAGTCTATTAAGAAGTACTCCTGACTGTCCAGAGTACTCTTGAATGCAATCGTCAACTATAGCTAAATCCTGTGGATCACGAAGGAAAACATGTACATCATCAGCAAAACTATACACCTTGACAGGAACATTACAAATAATAATGCCTTGGATACGTTCGGCAATTCTGTATAGCAAAGGACAGATAGAAATTACAAAAAGAGTCATGCTTAATGAACATCCTTGCCTGACGCTGCGTTTGAGTTGAAAAGGTGTAATGAAGAACCCCTTGATTATTAATTTTGATTGCGCGTCATCATACAGGACGCGAATCCAACGAACAAATAAGTCTCCAACGCTCACATTCTTCAATAATGACCACAAATAATTGTGATCTACTGGATCAAAGACTTGGTTAAAATCTAAGACAAGCAAGGCATGACTACTGGTGTGAGTCTGAAAATTTGTGATAATATCACGAATAGTTTGAAGTACGTGGTATATTTTCTTCACACCTACTCTTGCATATTGAAATGGTCCACAGGGAATATCAATATAGAGTCTAAGTCTGTTGTTCAAACAACGGGAAAGTAACTTCTAATCACAATTAAGGAGAGTGATAGGGCGATAACGACTAACACTTGTGGGATGTGCTTGCTTAAGTATAAATATTGTAACACATGGGCTACGGTACGGTCGCTGTGGGTAATTACTGAAATACTAATTAACGATACAGGTCAGTATTTCACCAATGAGAGGGAAAAACTTGATATACCATTCTGAAGATATTCCATCGAGTCCTGGAGATTTACCGTTGGGAGCTGCAAGGACAGCATGCCGTACCTCTTCAATACTAAAAGGTCGAACAAGAGATTGCTGTGCTGCATCATCTAGAAGAGCAGAGAGTGGTGCAGAAAATTACTCAGACGTTGGAGTAATGTTAGTGATACCATAAAGTTTGGAGTAGTGCAACCAAAACACATGTTTAATAGAAGCAGCATCCTGATGAATATGTATTCGATGGATCCATTTGCCTTGGCCTCGTTTGATTTTTTTGAGGACGTGATGTAATGATGGCTCTTGATCAGCATCTATTATTGGAACTTTGCTTCTGACCTTGATACTAGCTACACGGCGGCGATGCAAATTGAGGAGCAAGGCTTGATAACGCTTAACCTGAGAGAACATAGTGAAGTCAGAAGCAGCAGCACAGCGAGCTTCGCGCAAACACCTGGTATAAAAGTAAAGCAGATTACGAAGATCTCTGGACTTTTCAGATGAGTACCAACGACAGGAACTTTGAAATCGTGGATTGAAATAAGCATGCCACCAATCACTAACAGTGGGAAAGTATTGACGTTGTCTAAGCCAGTAATGCCACTTGAATTGAAACTCAGCACAAAATTGATCGTCTTCCATTAACGATGTGTTGAATTGCCAATAACTGCGACCTCGTTCAACAGTTAGATCAGGAAAGGTCAAAGATACAATATAAGCTGAACGATCAGATAATGAGGTGGGGGCAATTTCAACTTGCTCAATGCATGGCACCAAATACGGGAGATACATATATGCGGTCAAGGCGTGATGCACTCTGGTGTGATAGTAAGTGCTTGCGGCTTCAGACAAATCCATGTGTCTCGTAAATGAAGTACATTCACTAATTCCTGGAGAGCATGGCAGTATTTAAATCCCGGCATTTGATCTTCAGGCCTTAGAACGCAACTGTAATATCCTGCCAATATTAACCTGTCAACATTGGGTCTAAACGACAGAGCAATGTCCTGGGAAAAGAAAGTATTTCGCCTGGTTCGAGCTTGTGAACGACTCGGAGAATAAAGATTGACAAGATTGATATAGCCTAGGTTAACACGCATTGTTCCAGCAGATGGATGGAACACGGGAGAAGAGAAACTTGTTGAATCGCGAAAAACAATCGCTGTATCTGTGCCACTATTGTCAAAATTATATTCTACAGTATAGTCTGGACCAAGATTCAGTTCAAAAAGACCAACTTACTTTTACTACCTTAGCTGCATAACTATTGGGATCATTGGGAACTCGAAGGGGGCAATTCGAATGTATATGTGCCCCATTGCAACTGAGACATGTTCGGATCTGATTGGGGTACATAACACAAAACTTGTCCTTGGATTACAACAAACGATGGAAAAGGTCGTTTCACTTCCATTCGTATTAATTTACGCCCGGTTCGTATAGGGTAAACATGATCAGCGGAATAGAGTTCATCTGAAATTTTAGAAATAGTCCCCAAAAACTTCTTTAATTTCAACATCCTCAAGTTCCATTGGCGTACAAAACAACTTAACTGTTACAATTTGAACATCAGCCCATAAAACTGGTACTGGATGTTTCCCATCTGTATCAGTATAGTACACAGTTCCGCCAGAAATACTCAAAACTGTTTCACAAAGCTCTTCGGTACGAAGTTTCACATATAAAAATTTGCGATAAACATCCATTTCGATACTTAACACATCATCAACAGAAAACTTGAAGTTATCACTGAGCCGCTGATGAAAACTCAAGGTACTTGGTCGCTGCGAAGCACCACCAAATCAATCATATTTAAGGGTATTTACCCCTTTTAAGGACATGGTTCATTCAACTAATTCACTCGCAAAAATAACAGAGAAGAATAAACTAAAAAAAAAAAAAAAACAGCAAACCTGACTGCTAAGGAAAGCAGCGTTCAAGGTAAACACCTCAGAGCTTGTTGCAGAGAGCGAAGACACTTCTACTCATTTCAACAAACAAACACAGTATTGTTGAAGAGGGATAAATCGTTCAGGTCATTTGAACTTGGCTAATCAGAGTGCTCCTTTAACCGCGTATATTCGACGACAGCAGTTTGGGATCAGAATAAATCTGCTCGCCATGTAATTTTATAACAACATGACGAGTGTCTATTTACTTTATTTCATGGTTCTTCCATATTCGCTTTCAAATGATCGGCGACAGTTGCCATCTAATAAAGTTGATGCGTTTGTTGTTTCTAGTACACAATCGCTTAGAACATGACAGATATATTACCCAAGTGACGACATAAAAACGCTGTATTTGAGGTACATAGTTGCCAATATCAATTAAGTGTAACAAAGACCTAAAACTGTATGTAGCTGAAGTACATACTTAGCACAAGAATATGTGTGCCAAGTGTCGGGTACTTTAAAACTAGCTGGGACACCTAAATGGGACATGCATAGCACATCTTGTGCTGTTAGGGTATTGATGTTGACTGATTGCGGCTACATTAGCATTTGTTTCTTATAGGGTTTCATTACTAAACTTCATTTCAATCCCCATAACTTCTTCTCGTGTGTATTTCCATCTGACATTTTCATTCAGGCATAGTTGATCATTCTCTAAATAGTGTCCAAGTTCGCCAGCGGACGCTATGTGACCATTTCTTACAAGGTGAAAGTAGAATTTGGTAAATCAACTTTGTTTCCATCCTTCGCGAGGTAGTAGCGCACATTCACAGTATTAATATTACAAACTGGGAGAGCACAATACTCAGAAATAGTCTAGAGAAAGCGTCATAAGGATTTCAACTCGTGCATATAAGATACAACTCCTAAAGTTATCAAGTGAGAGTTACAAGACAGGCGTGACAGAGTTAGAAGCATCTACTACCCCCTTCTAAAGGGTCCCAGGTTGGATTCCCGCTTGAGTCAATTTTTGTTTTTTGCTTTAACCAATCAAGTAGCCATAAAATATTATTTCACCATATGCTTGCAATGCATAAAATTACAGAAATGTTCAACCCAGTTGTCAAATCTTTCAATGTTCCATGTTACGTAGCAATAAAACGTAACCTATTCCGCGTTGTATATTTTAAATCACGAGTTATATTAAGGTTAACACAGTCATCGTGTAAAAACTGTTCTACACGCTTCGTGTCTCAATCTGTGGACAGTGTGAGAATACAAGTGAGATGAGGGAGAAATTCGCTTTGTTGATACTGGATGTATGCTATAACCAGCTGAGTCATTTGAGACTAAGCTTGAGGGGGCAACAGCATCACCGACATACGTCTTTTAGGTTTTGTATTAGTATATTACCCTAACAGCACAGGATGTGCTAGGTACTGCCATTTAGGTATCCCAGCTACTTTTTAGGTATCCGACACTTAGCACATATGACATTCATGTGCTAACTATATACTTCAGTCACCTGCAGTTCTATTTACTTGTCACAGCTAATTGATATTTGCAACTAAATACCGCAAATATACTATTTATATACCTGGCTCAGTTTGAACTATAACAGTCATTTGTTTTAATGTCGTCATTTCGGACATATATCTGTCCTGTTCTAGGTACGTCCTTTAGATACATATTGTTTCAGATACTCTAACGGCACAAGATGTGGTAGACATGCTATATTTAGGTGTTCTAAATTCATCTCCCACATTTGATGCTTTTGTTACTTCTTTTTCTAAGCGATTATGTACTAGAAGCAACAAACGCATCAACTTTATTAGATGGCAACTGTCGCCGATCAGTTGAAAGCGAATATGAAAGAACCATGAAATAAAGTAAATAGACACTCGTCAGTTTGTTATAAAATTACATGGCCAGTAGATTTTATCTGATCCCAAACGGCTATCGTCGAATATACCTAGGTACGCGGTTAAAGAAGCACTCTGATTAGCCAGATTCAAAAGACCTCAACAATTTATCCCTCTACAAGCGAAATTGTCTTCATCGCTTTCGTTGCCAAGTCGGTAGAGCACGCGGCTAGTAATTCAAAGGTTTGTTGTTCGCGCCCGCCATGGAGTAGATTTTTTTACTTGTTTAAAGTGTTTTTAAACTTTCTTAATGTAAGCACATTACGCTTATAGGCGATTTAACATATCTTGGGTAATTAATTTTGAGGTTCATTGACGCTTACGGCATGGGGAACATACCAAGAACATACTAGGCACGCTCCCCAGGTACATGTCAGGTATGTGCCTATGGGCGGACATAGTCTGTGAGTATGACTTGTCATTCATGTGATTTCTCTCTCAGAGGTACATAAGGCACATACTGGACACATTCCCATGTACAAGGGGGAACATTATAGGCATATGCCTGCTATGTGTTTGTGCTGTTAAGGTAGTAGACAATCGATTGAAGCATATTTATTCCTCAAACTCTTGAGGGACAATTGACCCTCCTGCTTTTCCTAAATGACCCCTCTTACTACAACTGTCATAGTTTGCCATGCTATTTTCGTCTGAAGCACAATCCATCCCGGCTTCCAAAAGTCCGGACAATTCGCACACTGTTCATAGATATAGACACGAAGCGTCTAGAACATTTTTCACACAACAACTGTGCTAACCATAATATATCCCGTGGCATCTATATACAACGCGG
Source organism: Thermobia domestica (assembly GCF_964235325.1). NCBI lineage: Eukaryota > Metazoa > Arthropoda > Insecta > Zygentoma > Lepismatidae > Thermobia > Thermobia domestica. The sequence goes on along the minus strand of NC_137459.1, from coordinate 107,018,747 downwards.
AATAGGTTACATTTTATTGCTCCTTAATATGAAATATTCAAAGTTTTTACAACTGATTTGAACATTTCTATTGTTCTATGTATTATAAACATATGATGAATTAATATATTACTTGCAGTTACAAATGGCTACTTTATTGATTAAAGCAAAAAAAGGAACAGAAAGTTTTTGACCATATCGGATAATCAATATGTTTCTTTTTATAGGAAATTCACTGATATGAAGTCACTGATATCAGAACACTTAAAATGTAACTTAACACACTTATATCAGAACACTTAACACTCCAGTTTTATAACAACATTCAATTCAGAATTGTTTTTTTAGCTTTGAAAAATTTTAGTAGAAGTGGTCCATTTTCGTACACTAAATAATTTATGTGCGAAAATGGGTTAGCCCATTGGCGTGATTGTAATTTTTGAACTCAAGTGTGTACAACATTGCATAAAAAATATCAGGTAGTGTAAAAATAATGAGCATTTAGGCACGAGATGGCGGTAATGAATCAAATCTCAGGATATGAGTTGCAGCAGCTCAGGCCTAAAGCCATTTGACAATCGACAGTCAAAGTTAGTACATATGCAAAACGTGTTGGAATTCCTATAATCAGATGTAAGGTATCGCGCCTTGAAGATCTGCAAACTTACCGCAAAACTAAGCTACATTTTGCAATTTCATTCCAATTAAGATCCAAATGCTGCGCAAGCCCATTAAGAAAGTATGCTGTTTTATCAAAAACAAACAAAGAAAATATGGTTCATTCGTTTTCGGTCCGGAAATTTCGATGGCTTAAATCATACTGGGAGTAAGGGAAAAATCACTGAAAAAGTGCACGATATTTTGCAAAAGTCGAACAAGGCTAGTTTTCATGAAGTCATGACATCGGCAATGCCCTTAACATTCATTCGTAGTCTTAAGCCACTTGAAGAAGCTTGACGTTTGAGTTCCACATGATCTGATACAAAAACATTCAAATGATCGAATTTATATATACGAATCTATACTGAAACGTAGCAAATTCGAGACATTTCCTAAGCGGTTACTCATGAGTGATGAAAAGTAGATAACCTACAATAATGTGGGAAAAAGGCCATGGTCAAAGTGAGGAGATCCTTCACAGTCCATGGTAAGGCCCTCGCTATCGTCCAGGAAGATTATGCTGTGCGATTGGTAGTAATTTAACGTCATCGTGCATCATGAGCTGGTCCTGCCTGGCAGAAAGAATCATTCGGAATAGCATTGTAGATAATTAGCATGAGTGCGCAACAATTCAGATGAAACGGCCGTAACTGGTCAACAGAAAGGGTGTTGTATACCAAGGTGACAATGCCAGACCACATACATCTTTAACGAACCGTCGGAAGTTCCGAGAACTTTGCTGGGAGTTTTAATACATTCAGTTTATAAATCGGTGCATCACCGTCAAATTATCATTTTTTCGGTCTCCATGAAGCTCTCTGAATTGTGTTTACGTTAGTATGCAACGAAGATTTAAAAAAAAGTGTAAGATTTTATTAAGCCAGAGGCAACATACATTCTATAGCAATGTCATTATGGGTTGCCAGAACAATGGTACAAGGTCACAAAATAAAATAGCGTATATGTGGCTTGATAATGTTATTTTTAAATGACAATAAATGTCTTCTCAATTTTTCCCTTTAATGCTTAATATTTTGTAGGTAACCTGAGATTACCAGATCCTAACCTACATATAGTCGTTATTATTGTTTCTTTCCATATGACGCACTGTACCATATTTGTCACTGTGTTAAGTTGATTACTAATTAGCTAATTAGCTGGTACTTAATGTTATTTTCCAAGACGGTTTTTATATAAGAGGGGACTTGAAAGTACAATACGCAAAAATACTTGAAGTTTAATTCAAGTTAAGCAGCTTCCTGTCGCGGAATTCGATATTATACATGGTTATTACAATTTTAACGTATATATTTCTTCATTAATTTCTACAAAAGGTTTGATTTTGACATTTGAAGGGTGTGAGAACATGGTAACCACAATTTTGAAATTGCTGAGTTTTGCAGCACCCGATAGAGAGCGCGGCATAACGCTTCGTTTAGCCTTGTCCGTTTAATCCTTCATGTATAGTCATATGTGAAAAATCAGCTTTCCGACTTTGAAAATGAATTGTGCACCAAGAAACCTCTAATTTCTTAAAATAGTAAAATTGTGGGTTACCATATTCTTCTCTCACACCCTTCATTTCAAAATGTATAACAAGAAAGAAATAAACGATTCTATTTATTAAGAAAACATTGTGAAATGATTTTATGTTACACTTCAGAGGATTATAGTTGACTAATCAGAGCTTAGCGTCCCTTTCAGCAATGGGAGCATTTGAGACGTTGGCCCACACATAAACGTGGAATTCAAAGAATATGAGTTCCTATCGAGAATCGAACCCTAGTTCGTCACGCTTGAAATGAAATCTTCCAGTTTAACATCCCACGATTATGCCCTTTAGGCTAAGGGGACGATGATTAAGGCAAGTGAGTGCTGATAAAAGAATTGCTGGAATGATAATGTGGGAGGAAACGGGAATACCCGGAGAAAACCAACGAACATGAGATTGTACACCACAAACGTACCTGGCCGGGGATCGAACCAGGGATCTCATACACCAAAGATAAGCGCTCTACCACTTTAGCCACCATGCTTCCTAGCGGGTGACAAGATAATGATAGAATAGTGAAAAGAGTGTGCAGCCACCCCTTGTCAGTCTGAAAGCTCAGATAACGAGCTAATAGATAGTGTAATTGAGAATGTTTGAACTGACAAGTTGTGCCCAGGATTTTATAAACATTGAATTTGGTACAGCGTAAAGTACAGGATCTGACCTGGGTTGCATATAAATAAAATCAAACATATACAAAAGAAACAGATTTTGATGTCGAAGAGGTTGAAAAGGGTGATAAGGGAGTAACTTTAAGGACTGGTTAATCTACTTGCACTTACTTATAAGTCTCGGTGTTTCCTTCTCGTTGATTCTCAAAGTAGATTGTTGTCCGTCCATCCTTCTCTCTGGTCAACTGGTCGTCCAAGTAGTTGTGAGTTAAGGGTTCACGAAACCCGGACAGGAAAACTAACGTTGCGAATACAGTAAATCTAATCAAAATCGAAATTGCTCTTTAACGGATTATCTATCGCAACTGATAGCTACAACGTTAGCTAAGGCAAAGTGCCCTTTAAGTTAGAGCAAGGTAAACTTCTCGTAAACTCCGAATTGTGGCTAGTGCTCCTACATGTTGACTAGTCTCTCATACGATCCGGACTGCCTCTTCCAAAAGTCTCTCGATCGCTTTGTTTAGCGTCCCTTCCGGGTTCATATCCTGTATCATTGAGTGTTTCTTATGTCTTGACTAAAAATGCATACTCATAGATTAACCAAAGATAAGGTGATGATAGGAATGCAGATGGGGAAGCAATATGTTGTTTTTATTAATTAAGAAATTACAAGTGTAAGAAAGAAATGACAGACAGCAAGAAAACGACCTAGCAGGAAAAGCAAATGAACTTAGAAAAAAAGATCGAAAAGTGATTCAACATTAAATGAACGATTATGCTTTTCACTGTATTGAATTTTAAATGAAATGTTCCTAAGTTCGAAATAAAATGTTTCATTATGTGTTCAAATACACATATCTTCACAAAAGTTAATACATTTCTTTCAGCTATATGACATTTTACATTGGCAGTTCACATAACATTGTTTCCTCATCGAATTTGAGAAGAAAGAAGTTGATAAAGGGTTATTCAAACAATTTTTTCACTTCCGGGCAGGTTAGGAGAAAGAAAAAAATGACCTACTTTAGGGTTTGAGCACATGCACACATGATTACGAAGCAATTCACCCAAAGCGCTCAAATATTTTGTACGCTACTTCAAATATGTTTTATATAATGTAGTTTTCTGTTCCAAACTAGGGTTTGTTTACAGTTAGATACGACTGAGTTTGCGGCGAACAATTGGAAATTACATAAGTTATAATGTTGAATTTGCACAAGTCACATTTTCGTTCACTTGATGAAAAGCAGACTGAATTTGTGAAATGGTAGGCATTCCAACGATTGTAAATAATAATACAGCAATAATATAATTACAATACCAAGTACCTAAGCCATAAGCTTTGATAAATAACATGAATTAACTCAACCAATAATTATCCCTTCATAGGACCTTAGCGGCTCGTCTAGAGTTACATGTAAGGATTTTAGCTAGCTCACAGTCTTTCTGTGAAGTGAAGGAACTATTTAGCGTAGGTGAGTGGTTAACCCTTTGGATTTGCAAGCAGAAGAGCCGGGGTCGAATCCCATCATACCTGAACTCTTTATCATACTTCAGTTTTGATTTTAATCCATACTTAGTGTGATACGCAAGATCGTCTATTGTAGATTAGGAAAAATGTGCTATAAGGACGAGAATCACATGAAACTGGAGTATAACCGTGAATGGATATAAATATTTACAAACTTACTTCTTTCAATTATTCCAGCTTTGGAATTTTCAGTTGATTGTAACCATTTTCTAACACATGCATGATCATTGTTTCCTTCCTTTCTTCTCATGTGCAGTATGTAGTGAACAGAAAGAGTAATAATATCTTTGATATATATATCCCTCGTTCGGCAACATGCTACAATCAATAGAGATTGATCCCAGAATGGAGCTTTCTGTTTTGTTCATCAATTGTACAGAAAAAAAACCTGTTTCAGTGCTCCATAGGCTCACCAACTGCTTGAAAAGTTACCTAAAGTTTCGTTGTATCTGTGCAGACGTTTGTGATATCAGCAAAAGCACCGGATCCATCCGAAAGTAGTTATCTTAATATTCGATGCTTAGTGGCTATGTATACCGGAAGAAAATAAAAATCTGTGATTTTTAAGTAAATTTGGAAACAACGCCTTATTCAGCCGAACCAAACAGGACGCACATAATACTAAAATCATACATCGTAACTACCTGACCCTCTAGGTACACTCATGTCCAAAATGATTGTCGCATATCTCTAACTGTCTTCTTGTAAGGATATAATTTGATAATAATTTTGCAGGGTACTTTTAATACTGATACTATGTGTATAATCGGAAAATGTATGCAAAGTGGCCCAAAAGTAGGTATACAGTCCCGTACTGATCAGGTCACTGTATTTTATATCATTTATTGTTGTTACTGTCCATATCCTTTATTACTTCTTCTTAACGTCTTTTTAAGGAAATAAATCCATAAACTAGAATGTTCTACTTAATCAATGCAGGGGTGTATACCTACTTTTGGACTACACTGTAGTTGCGGTAAATGTTAGAATGAGTAAAACAAAATGTCAAAATGAGTAAATGGACAATAAAGTTTTATTTTCGTTTTATTGTTCTTATTTAAGGTTCTTTTAACATGAAATTTGCCACATACATGTCTTTGCCGATTATACATAACATTGTAAAAAATACCGGACGAATTCTTTATCAAATTATATTCCTACGACAACATATTTATAGATACGCGACAATAATTTTGGACATCAGTGTACTTTATCTTCGGTTCAAATAGTTTTTTCGCTGGCTGTACCTTAAGGAAGAAGTAATTTTTGTATTTGTGAAAAATTAAAACTCCTATAAATATATTTCTTTCTACTCCAACCGATCAAAATCAATAATAATAGTAATAGTTGAAAGCACGAGGATACCAAGTTCAATTACCAAAGCTGTGAGAAAGTTGACAAAAAATATACGATACATTTAAGTACATATAAAAGTTAACATTATTTTTTAAAATATTATTAGCGTTATTTGCAGTAATTAAACATGAATATTTTAAGACCTGGAAGGAGCTTTATTGGGAGATCTTAAAGGCGAACTATGTCCTAAATGACAAAAAGTGGACTTTATTTCCTTGTGCAGTGCCAATTGTTGATTCCGTACTGGCTAATAAAACAATTCTTCAACAGCATTTCTTGCCATCCATCTATCTTGGAAGTAAAATTATGTGTTCTGGAACTACCTATATCTTGAGAGTTGATCTTGCATATAGTATATAGTATAGGGAATATATACATCCACCAACTGCACCAGATTTAAAACCCGATCATGACTCGGAGTCCACCGATTTCAATGGCCCCTGTCTTTCTTGTTTTATACGGACATAAAATCTCAAAATATAAGCTCAATAGTTTCTCTCTATATGTTGAATTAACTGAGAACGCAACCGAAAGAGACTGTGAAATGTGCTGGATGAGAAGGAATTTTTCAGATGGATCATACATACCAGACATAGAATGATTTACGGAGCGCATGGATACTGAAAATGGAGAAAATATGAAGATTATATATAAGGTATATATATATAAGGTGTTTCATATACACCAAGCTCTCTGATAAAATGATCTTGCTACATCTCATAACATTGCTATAGTACTTAGGTTGCTTTTCCAATTGGCCATTTTACGACATAGAAACACACTTTTATAATCAGAGAAACAACAGATAGAAGAGGTAGAGCAAAGAAGGAGAGTATACGCCATACAAAAATGGAATGGTCTTCACAGTCTACGAGTAGTCATGGATAAACGAATATCTTATCTGTAAAAATATCAACTAAGCTATTGATGTTCTTGTTTGCCCATCACTACTGTCTTTGTGAAAGCTACGTTTCCCTTCTGCTCCTTGTTTTCTTCGTACAATTTACTGAGAATGGGAGTAAGAAACTTTAACGTGAGAGAAGATCCAATTGAAAATTATGGTACACAATATATATATATATATATATATATATATATATATATATATATATATATATATATATATATATATATACAGATGATGATCAGAAAAATGGAAACACCTGTAGTTGGCAACACGACAGATGTATTGGTTGGCAGTGGTGTAGTGGCGCCCGAAGCGCCGGACCGCTGGTGGTGGTGTGTTAGGTCCGTCTCCACACTACGCCAGGCGCAGTGAAACAGCAGTGTGCAGTGGCTGCAGCAGACGGAGGTAGTGTAAAATGGGAGATCTCTCAGATTTTCAAAGAGGGCAAATTGTTGGTGCGCGGTTATGTGGAGTGAGTGTGACGGGAGTTGCTACTGTGTTAGGTGTGTCGCGTGGGACAGTGTCAAAGGTGATGACGGCCTACACAACACACGGGAAAACCACATCGGGGAAGCGGAAAAGTGGGCGGAAGAAAATCATGACTGACAGGTCACGCCGGGTATTAAAGCGCATTGTCACGCAGAACCGTCGTGTCACTGTGAAGCAAGTGACGGAGGAACTCAATCAGCACCTCCCCCACCCTGTTTCGACAATTACAGTCCTCCGCGATTTACATGACATGAACTAACGGGGTCGTGTTGCACGGGCCAAACCGTTCATCAGGGACCATAACGCTTTCGCACGCCGCAAATGGTGCCGCGACCATGCAACTTGGACCGTTGAGGACTGGACACGTGTGGTATGGTCGGATGAGTCATCCTTCACCCTATTCCCAACCACGAGCCGTGTTTATGTGTGGAGAACACCCAAAGAAGCTTATGATCTGCAGTGTCTCCGCCCAACTGTGAAACATGGCGGCGGCTCGGTGATTCTGTGGGCCGCCATATCATGGTTTTCATTGGGTCCTGTGGTTACACTTAGCGGATGAATCACTACCAACGATTATGTCGCAATTTTAGGAGACCACTTGCATCCTATGGTCCGGGTGTTGTTGCCGGACAATGACGCCATCTTCCAGGATGATAATGCACCCATTCACACAGCTGTCGTTGTTGCAGCGTGGTTTGAGGAACATCGGGATGAAGTTCAACACCTACCCTGGCCCGACCAATCCCCAGATCTCAACATAATTGAACATCTGTGGTCCGTCTTGGAAACACGACTCCGGCGGCGATTTCCACCTCCATCTTCTCTCACAGAACTGGCCGATGCCCTGCACGAGGAATGGTATAAAATTCCATTTGTTATCATTCACGACCTCTATGCCTCCATCCCACGTCGCATCAAGGCTGTTCTGAAGGCGAAAGGTGGCCCAACACCATATTAATCTGGTAAGTTGCAATTTAGTTCAGGTGTTTCCATTTCTCTGATCACCATCTGTATATGAAACGAAACAAATATATATGATGATGATGAAACTAAAAACAAACTAAACCTAAAATTTGAAATAAAAAAAATTCAAATGTTGTGTTTAAATATTTTCTGAGCAAATACCTTTGTAACTTTAATGTTCTTCCATTTACTTGATGATCTAGAAGAAAAAAATGTTTCAATTAGCACAAAGGGGCTGCTAACTACTTTTCGACCTAAAATGCATCTTCATGGATTTTCTCTGAAATTCGTCAATTGTTCCTCTTGTTACAGCTTTCAAAAACGAAGCTTTACGTTTCAAGTTAAAAGAGAATCTTCTTGCATCTAATTACTCTCGAACTACTGTACGAATGAAGTTGTTAACACACACAACTGTTTCATTTGTTTTAATAACATGTTTCAATTACCAACAAGAATGAACTCTAATATAAAGGAATAATGAAACTGAGAAACAACGCAGGAGCGTAATGAAATATGGTGGTGAACACAATGCTAAATAATGAAAGCGTCCGGTGAGTAGAATAATAACGCACAACTTGATGAAAATGGCGAAAAAGATTTTGAAAAAAAATAAAAGAAATAAAACACAAAGGAAAATAAAATAACCATATAGACATGAAAGTAAAACAATGAATTCAATACAATAGTATGCCACACTTAGTTTTATCTTGTAATGTTAAAAAACAAACAAATTATAGGAAATTTTACGTGAAATAATATAAAATAAAATTCAATGTAAAAGTTTAAGATCCTTAGCTTCCATTGTATGCAATGTAACCAAACTCATGTAAATGATAATTGACACTGAAATTAGAATAAATTTATAATCAACGAAAGTTAGGCTACAAGACAATTTTAATTTAAGATTGACCTAAACTTGATTCTTACACATTCAATGGAATGTTTAAAGAAACAACAAATAATCTTAGGTTTATAAAAAATGTCCCTGTGTATGATACTATCATTGTGTCAGCTTTATGACTGTGTAAAAGGATGCCTGGTAAAAGTGAACATTATTTTCATTTCAAGTTTGCACCTATAATGTAAATCTGTGCATACATAGCAGGCTAAAAAAAAGGAGAGCTTTGAGCGTATTTGCCGAATATTCTCCTCAAGAGGAAAGTGGCTTTAATTATAATCTGAAAGCACCAGAGTTCATAATCTGAACGTCTTGATTATCTCTGAGCGGCCTTTGCTCATCTTAAACTATTTAAAAGGGGTCACCGATTTCTTCCACGATTTGTGATCGTATTTATTCCTAAGGTATAATGATACTTTATACATACTTAATTCGGGTCTATAACATCTTTTTGCTCATGTGCTGGTGACTACTCTTTTCCACTAAAGCAACCTCCAGGTAGTCAGACATGTTTTCATATCGACAAACGATTATGAAAATTAAACGGGCTACATCCAGCATGATTGACCGAACGGCGGCTACTCTCTACACAATTCATGAATTTTAATCATTAACGCAAAGATTGTCTTCTTGATAGCCATACAGAATAGGGTTTTAACATCACTTACGAAAAAATGGATGATAAGAAAGTTGAACTCATTAGCGACTCAGAACTGATCCAGATTAAGCCCCTGGTCACCCATCTGTGTGTCAGAATGAGGAGAGTATTGTCCAGATCAGTGCAATCCAAATATTGGTTGACTGTCCGAAAAATGCGAGGAGTTAAATATTTCCATCGGATCATATCTCCAAATCTTACACATAGACTTAATGTTTCGGTGTGTATCGGTGTAATTCGTACCAAGGATTCTGACTCCGATTACTCATATAACTATCAACAAGGAACTGAGGAAACAGCCCCCAACGAACTAAAATTCCCTGCCAGTATTATTATGAAGGGTGAATCACCAACTTATGAGTGAACCACGAATCCAAAGTAATTTCATCCCAATGGAAAAATACTGGATCCCCAAGACTCTAAAATGCTGGACAAGTGTGATTCATTGTGTAAGTGCTACTGATTTATTTTTACATATTAAGTATCGTGCATAATGAATGTATTCCACGTGTCCAAATTGACAATAAGAATGTCTACACAGCTATGTTGCAAAGGTTACGTGATTGAGTCCATCGTAAACGACAGCACAAGCGAGTATCTGCATAGTGGCATTTGCACCATAAGAATGCTTCGTGTCACACTTTGAGAATGGTGTCCGACTCTTTGGACTAAAACAACATATCGTTGTGCAACATTCCCCTACTTGCCGGATCTGATTTTATGTGACTTTTCCCTTGAAATACATCTTAATAAGGAAACAGTTTGACACTAAGAAGGACATCCAGAACAACAGGCTCACTCCATGACGAGCGTTCCAAGACTGCTTCCAGCGATAGCGACAATCTTGGAGTAGATGTATAATGCAACAGGAAAATAGATTGAAAGGACAAACACTACCGGGTAGTAAGTCATCCCTATGATTTTTCGGAGCACTAGCCTTCTTCTTCTATGCCTTTTTATCCCAGTTAGATGGAGTCGGCTTTTCTCATCCCTGTCTTCCACCTGTTTCTATCGCTTGCCATATCTGTTGTGACATCACACTGCATTCTATAGTTCTTTACACAATCTCCGGTCTCGGGCTCATTTCCCATTCAGTTCTATATCATCCAATCGGCAAACCACGTATTCCAAAGTTCTTCTTGTCACGTGCCCAAACCATCTCAATCTACCTTCTTACAGTTTTTCTTCTACTGGTCTTACCATTACTCCTCAAGATTACTTCATTTTTTATTTTCGTTCTTCCGCGTCATTCCACATATCCACCGCAGTCTTCACCTCCACAACATGCAACTTCTGTTCCTCTCTTTTCTTTGTCGTCCAGCATTCCGTTCTGTATAATATGGCATGTCTCACTACTGTTTTGTAAACCTTTCCTTTAAGGAGTATTGATACTCTACAGTCATGCATTTCTCTACCGCTTCTCTCCATTTTGTCCAACCGATGCTATTCTACTGTTTACATCTTCTCTTCCTGTATTTTCAGCAATATTGATCCTAAGTACTTGAATTTATTCGTCATTATTTCCTCTTCTATGTCCAGCCGCTTTCTTATGTTCTCGATTACAATTTTCAGGGAAGGACAAGGTAAATATTCTGTCTTGGTTTTACTAATTTTAAGCTGCTTGCTCTCGAACGTTCCTCTCCAGGCATCTAGTTTCTCTTGCAGTGATGCCTTGGCCTCATTCACCAACACGATGCCATCCACAAATAACAAATTCCAAGGTGCTAACTCTTGGATATCCTTGAAAGTTTTTCCATCACATTTGCAAAAGATATAGGAGTAGGTATAGATCCCTGATGAAGTCCCACTTTAACTGTTCTCTTGTTCCACACTCGCTCTTCACTCCTGTTCTACATTCAGTATATATATATATATATATATATATATATATATATATATATATATATATATATCTTGTATTCTACAGATGTAAGTGTTCGGAACTCACTTCTTCTTCGGTGCACACCAAATAAGATCCCATGGCACTCTATCGAACGCTTTCTCTAGGTTGCTGAAACCATAATTGTAATGGTCTCTCTCTTATTCTCTGTACTTTTCCATTAGCATCATAAACGCAATCATTTTGTCCGTTGTCGATCGTCCTTGCGTGAAACTACCTTGTAATGCTATGTATATATTAAGTGGTTATGCATGGGCGAAGCTACAGTGCACATACACTTCCACAGTCAGAACTACACTAATGAATTCAAATGGGAAATCTGCAAGAGCGTTCTAATTCAGTGGCGCGTTTAGAGGGTAGTGAGAACAGTAAAAATTAAACTTTTATGGCTTAAAATTCAGGGAAGAATACTTACTTATATATACTTATTAATTCTTATATACAGGCATTAGTGCTTTAGGTAAGTTTTCTTCCCTTATTTTTAAAGGGTTAAAGATTGATTTTACGATCAGACTTCTCTCAGGAAACGTCACTGTTAATATTACGCCAAATAATGTGCAATGACGTTGAATCAATCTTGAATATTCAGTTTCTTTTAAAAAAATGTACTTAATTAATCAGTAAGGCTTAAATACATAGGTTACGAATAAAGGAAAAAGATGAACGATACCTCCACTCTTGTTTAATGCAATCCTATAAGGGAAAAACAATATGTGCCTTCTATAAGAGAAACGTGTCGAAGTCTTAAAGTTATTTATGGTCAATTGATTGACTGATTAAAATTTAACCACGTGTCTTTTCAAAACCAAAGCTATAAGAGGCGGGACCTATTGCTTAATATAGCATCCGCGGTTGTGTATCCAGGTTAAGTGCCCCCACGGAATCAAACACTGGATCACGAGTACTGAAAGTTCACATGTTAGCAATTTGGTTATGAAACAGTATTTGTGTTTGAAGTTATTTTTGATCATTATATCACATTAGATTATTTTTATTACTACACATTTTCATGGTTTAAAAGTGTGTTCTTCGTAGTGATAATTAGAGGTTGACAATACAAGATAAATCAGAAACTGTTGTTTTGAGAAAAATACCGTTGAATTTTTCAGCTATTTTATAAATATTTTGAATCCAATTTATACTTGTTACTTTTGCTGCGAACAGTCCAGGGTTAGATTCCCAGTGTAGAAATTCAGTTGCAAAATGTAAAAGCTTTTCCTGGGGAAGAAACCTGACTGTGATTTTCCCAGGGATTTCCCCATTCACACCCCGAAAATGCCTGGATGGTACTTAACATGAAGGCCGCAGGCTTATTCTTCCTTCCTCACTTCCTCGGGTTAATTAATCGTCCAGGACGTTAACTTCTCATGCATGAGGGTTAAAATGGCCATAGACGTCGAAAACTTGAAAGTATAATTCCTAATCCTAATCTACTTGTTCCCTTAAGAAGAGAAAATTAATTACTATAGCTACAAAAGATTTTCTTTCGAAAAATGACATTTTGACTTCAAATATAAGATAATATCAGATTACGCAATAGATTAAATATATTTTCCTTTATGTAGCTTATTCCACAATTTCATAAAACAGCACTTTCATCACCTCAAACATTCAATAATTTACGAAAAAAAAAAGTTCCATATTGAGTAATGCGACCAACACAAAACATAATCTTCAATATAGTAAAATCTCGAATCATTGGTAAAATTTTATGATTTTTTTTAATGTATCTTCTACTTCTATCTTCTATGATGCTATCTTTTCCCTCAAAAACATTAAGGCTTTAATACTTAATATGTTCAGTTTTATATAACTGGTTGTATTTTGTGCAGTAATAGGATTGAAATATAACGAATTATTCACTGTGAAACGGTTTTGTCGTCAGTCCATTCTAAAAGTACAGATTTGTGAGTGGATGTGCCTTTTATTTTCTCTGAAACGCACACGATCTATTTCGGTGAATTTTATTTCCCATTAATACTTGTAATTCAATTTGAGTGTTTCAACAGTAACCATTGAGAGTAAAATGAATAGCTTTTGTTTGTAGCTTTACAAAATAAATGTAAAAAAGAAAAAAACTGTGTTTTACTGTCTTTTTGAAAGTTACATTGATTTGTGATTAGTTAATTCATTTTAGCTAAAGGTGCTTTCTTTTAGTTACGTTTCGTTTGAGTTAACTTAATCAACTCCCATCCTAAAAATCTAATCGAAGCTTCAACGAGTGCATATTGTTTGATTTGCAAAAATACGCTGTTAGTTGAAACATTACGATATATATATATATATATATATATATATATATATATATATATATATATATATATATATATATATGAAGTAGGCGTTTTGCATTAGCAAATTGCAACAGAAGGGTGGGAATTCTCTATCAGAGAATAAAGTAGTTCTCCATGGGTATTAGCAACCTACGCTGGATTTTAATTATAAGTATTTCATGTCCATCTAATGGTGACTCTTTGATGCGAAACACGAGTATTTCCCACACCATTATTAGACGTTATCCGATAGATAGAAAGATCGAATTATGATATGAGTGTTATTACAATTATGAATACACATTGAGGGATAAATTCTACTGTCTTTTTACAGATATGTGCTAGCTATCTTCAAGTGTTTCCTGGTTTCTCTTCAGTAGGAACATTGTAAAGCAAACAAACAGTGTTGGCCGTTCTTGTCTACTATAATACTTTTATTATTATTTAAAAAAAAAAACTTATAAATACAGTATCTATATTTTCAACTTGATGTTTCAAAATATGAAATGTATATTTCTCTAAAGCACAATATGAGTACTACAGGCTGATGTGACGATCCTATCAGTGGTGAGAATATCTTAACGATATTTTCACTATACTTTTACAGACCATAAGACGATATTACCACTTCAGTTCTATTGGTTTCGAAAAGATCATCTACAAATTGGGGTCATCTACAACTCCTTCTGGAAAACACCTTGGTAAAATTTTCTTTTATGCCGGTGTAAGGAATTTCTCTACTTTTTCTTGCCTTCGAAACTAATTAATAGCTTTAAGAGATTGGAATGATGGTATTCATTACTATTTGATATTTTAGACCAAGTCGAAGATTTGTTGTTCTGAAAGCTTCAGCTATCATATATTTTGGCAACATTGTAATTCTTGCAACCCACATACATAATTGGGGTGGTAGATAAACTATTTTTGTATATTCAGGGTGGGCCAAAAGTCAGGTGACAGTATTGATACAAGAAAGCCTTTTGGGTTGGGAGTCTACATTGTCCATAGACATGGGCGGCAATTAGGGGAAGCAAAGGGAGGCAGTTGCCCCCTAATTTTTTGAAGTATTAGTGTATATAGTTTCATTTGAAAATGTAAAGTTTTTGTATGTTTTACTGGTTCATAGAAGAAAATGGTGCCATATAATACCTGTATTTGCCGTTGCTTGAGTACGTATTGGTTGTCTTCCCGTGGACAGATGCTACAGGAAACTAACTGAGAGAACGTTTCGAAAAGAAAATCACAAGTAATTCTTTAATTGCACAAAAATTGACAGTTCCTAAAATATATTTTCTTTCCATAACGGGAAGAAAGAAAGTTGTGTCGCTTTTTGTGGAAGTCTGTGTTCCATTGGTCCACATACCGTGAGTTGAATGCAAATGAAGATAAGGCGAAGGTCAGTTTTTGTGTGGGTAAATCAAACATACTACCTGGTTGTGGCAGTTCAGTTACACCGTGAACTTGCTTAAGGACAGAGTGAACATGAGACCTTCACAGAGCGTCATAAGTGCGTGTATGCTGTACGAGTTCAAACTGGGGTCAAGCGCCGCTGCAGCGGGGCGGAAGATATGCCAGGACTTTGGTGAGGGTGTCGTGACTATGTGGACAGTGCAGCGATGGTTTAACAAGTTTAAGGACGGTGAAGAAACACTCGAAGACGCACCACGTGCCGGAATACCAACACAAGTACAAAATGAAGATCTTCAGGCAGAAATTGAGGCGAACAGTAGCCAGACATGTGATGAACTGGGAATACAATTCAGTGAAAGTGGAGAAACCGTTCGGTAGCTCCTCCATCAACTTGGGTAACACTAAAAGTTGGGCCGATGGGTCCTACATGATTTAATTCCGGGCCAGAAGGCAACGCGAGCATAGACACCTGTGTTTCTTTGCTGTCTCGTCTGAGGAAGGAGCCATTTCTAGACAAAGTGTTGACATGTGATAAAAAGTGGGTCCTGTACGATGCTCCACGTTGCTGTCGTCATTGGTTAGCATCGAATGGGCCGGTCCCAAAACAGGCGAAATCAGCCCTGTACCTGAAGAAGGTAATCTTGTGTGTTTGGTAGACTGCTCGCGGCATCGTGCATTGGGAATTGCTACCAGCTGGTCAGAGCATCAATGCAACGGTGTACTGTCAGCAGTTGAGAATTCAAGAAAAAAAATCAAAACTCTAGAGCTAGCACTTCTGAATCTCAAAGTTGTCCTGTTACAGGACAGCGCTAAATCCCGGATGATCCGGGACACCATTCTACGCCTTGGATAGGAAACACTATTGCTTCCACCATACCATACATTGGACCGTCCGATTATCAGCTGTTCCATTCCTTGGACAATCACCTTAGAGTACGCCAGTTCAAATCCCTAGTAGAGGTGCAAGATGCACTTGATACCTTCTTCGCTTCACGGCCCACCAAATTCTACCGCAATGGAAAGCATGATCTTCCAGATCATTGGTAGAAGGTCATCGATTTTGATGGGGACTATATTTAATCTTCCAGATGCGTTTTAGATGACATATCGCTGTTTCGAAGGTAGTTGGTGAAAATGTGATAGAATTTTCTTGGTTACATTTATAACATTACGGAATACGAGTGAAGTGGTGTTTAGGGGTGTACGAGTGTATGTACAATTAAATTTAGCGGATTCAACATAATTCTAGCTTTTAGGATTAGTTTCTGTAACTGAAGTCTGGAGTGAGTCTAAGTATTGTGTTTTGATGTGTTCCAAGAAAGTGAAAAACACTTAATGCAACGAACATGTTGCGGGAAGCTGCAAGTATTTCTTTAAATGTCGTAGCATATGCTTGTATTTACTCTCTTTCATTTTCTAAGAGAAATAATATACATTAGTAGCATGTGGGAATTAAAAATTAAGTTGTTCATCTGTTCATCAATTCCCAGTTTCAATATATCTCCTATAAAACAAACCTCATTATTAATTGCTATGATTAATATTATTCCTTCTATTTATTTGTTTTGCAAATTTGTTATTATATAGTCCGATCACACAGTTTTCCAGACAAATTTTTAAGATGTTCATGTGCAATGAATCAAATCTCTTCTTGTGGGGGCGCCGTGGCTCAGTGGTAGAGCGTTCACCTCCGGTGCTTGGGGTCCCTGGTTCGATCACACATTGTACTTTATCTCTCGGTAACTACAAGCCGGATCTCAATCAAATTTAGTGGGTAAAAAGCGCATGCTCTAGCATGAAAAAGGTACATTCAGTGGCCCAGATTGGCCAGAGATTTGATTCGGTTCGCCTTGTATGAGGTACTTTATTTATCGGTAACTCTTGGCCAGATTTCAAACAAATTTGGTAGGCACGTGTAAAGAAAGACTATGGTCTATGAAAAATGCTATTTGATGGCTGGGCTTGGCCAGGAAGAGAATCGTTTCAGTTTTGATCGCCTTGTATGCGGTAATCTATTCTCGGTGAAAGTTGGCTGAATTTAAACCAAATTCGGTAGACGAATTGCCCATGATACAGGGAGTAATAAATCCTATGTTTGGTGGCCAGACTCGTCCAGAGACAAGCTCGGGTCGCCTTGTATTTGATACTCCATTTCTTGGTAACCACTATCCGGATCTCAACGAAACTTTGTGGGCAAGTAGTCAATCGTTCACAAAATAAATTTCGCTATATTTGGTAGTATAGCTCGGTCAAAGACAAACTTGGATCGGCTCTGCACGACTTGTGTGTCTACCTTATTTCTCGATAACTTCTATTCGGATCTGAACGAATTTTGGTAGGCGAACAGCCAATCATCTGAGAAATAAAGATCGATATGTATGGGAGGCGGGATCGGCCGGAGACAGGCTCGACTTGATTCTGGTCGCCTTATATGTGATACATTATTTCTCGGTAACTAAAAGCGGGATCTAAACGAAATTAAGTGGGCACATAACCCATGGTCTAGGGAATAAAAATGTTATATTTGGTGACCAGACTCGGACACAGATACAGGATCGACTCGCCTTGTATGTGGTACTTTATTTCTCTGTAGCTATTGCGAATCTGAACGAAATGTAGTGGGTAAATAGCCAATCGTTGACTAATAAAGCTCGCTATATATTTATTTGGTGGCTGAGATCAGCTAGGAATATGCTCGGCTCGAGCCAGGGACAGCAGAAGCTATGGTCCACAGCTTTGCACGCTGAAAGTTTCTGAGTTCTATTCACTTCGACCTGTGTATATATACCTAGGTATATATTTATTCTTGTTCTAACAAACCGCAGCTTGAGCTAATCTCATTATAATGCGCGAACAATGCTGACGAATATCCGTTAATTTTCAGACCGAATACAAACGGATGGAGAAGTTTTATTATTTTACTCTGAGCTTTCTTTTTAATTGCCTGGGTCCAATTTCATTTTAATTAATCCAGACAAAAGGAAGTTTTTTTTAGCTGTTATATGTAGTACTTCTCCACTTAAAATAAGCAAGTCTGAAAATGGTTTGTAACGGTAAATACGTTTATTATCAGTTTAACTTTATTATGCATTCTATTTGCTGATTTCTCTCTGGTAATGATAACAAAGCGTTGTGACCATCCGATTCTAATTAAATTCCAATATGAAACAATCACGTTAATAAATTGGCTCAATAACTGTTGTCCAAAGGGATGTGGTAGAGATTTTTTAGAGGTTAATTATGGAAATATTCACGTTCATGTTTAATAAAATATGCTTTCATTCTAAATGCAACAGCTTTTGTAAATACGTGTTCGCAGAAGGAAGCTTCTCTCAGCGGTCATTTTGGGTAAGGTGAACTAGTTAAGAGTAATATCAAAATTCGCATTTAACGAGTTGTGTATGCTTACAGCATTTTTAATAGCATTGTTCACGAGACTAGATTTTGGTCTGTTTCGTTAGTAGTAGAAAATGGATCGATCTGGAACAGTTTTAGCCAACTCACAAGCCACTGAGAAAATGACCACCATGCACCGTGAGCCCACGGTCTTTTACGACCTCCATTTTAGGGGTGAATTTGTTCCCTTTTATGACCACTTTTTAGGGGGTGTATTCGTTCTCTTTTACGAGCACATTTTAGGGGGTGAACTCATTCCCTTTTATGAGCATATTTTCCAACCCCTATGAACAAACAGCAGAACATCAGACTACGTAACATAACGAACATACAGAAGAGCAAATTGAACTCGTTCTCTTTTATGAGCACATTTTAAGGGGTGACCTCGTTCTCTTTTACGACCTCCATTTTAGAGGGTGTACTCGTTCCCTTTTATGAGCACTTTTTCAACCCTTATTTTAACATAGGAGATAACACATAAGATTACGAACACATAGAAGAGAAGATAACACATAACACTACGTAACACACAGCAGAACAGATAACACATAAGAGTACGTAACATAACAAGGGTGTATTCATTCTCTTTTATGAACATATTTTTCAACCCCTATTTTAACATAGGAGATAACACATAAGATTACGAACACATAGAAGAGAAGATAACACATAACACTACGTAACACACAGCACAACAGATAATACATAAGAGTACGTAACATAACAAGGGTGTATTCGTTCTCTTTTATGAGCATATTTTCCAACCCCTATTTCAACATGACAGAGACTACGAAACATGGCGGACATAGCACAGGGGGTGTATTCATTTTCTCCACCTCTAATTGAACATAGCAGAAATTACACTGAGAGTACGTAACACACAACATCCTCCATTTTAAGGGTGGACTCGTTCTCTTGTATAATTACTTTTCCAACCCCTATTTTAAGACAATGAATACCTATGTAACATAGCGATTGGATACGCTCTTTGAACCGATTTGGATGAAACTAGGCATATGGGGGTTTTCGACCATGCTGAGTACGAATATCATACCATTTTAGGGGTGAATTCGTTCTCTTTTACGAGCACATTTAAAGGGGTGAACTCATTCCCTTTTATGAGCATATTTTCCAACCCCTATGAACAAACAGCAGAACATCAGACTACGTAACATAACGAACATACAGAAGAGCAAATTGAATTCGTTAGCACATTTTAAGGGGTGTACTCGTTCCCTTTTCCAACCCCTATTTTAACATAGCAGATAGCACAGCTAATAAAAGAGCATGGCTTATTTTAACATAGCAAGCCTCCATTTTTAGGGGTGAACTCGTTCTCTTTTCCAACCCTTATTTTAACATAACAAGCAAAGATTACAATCGAACACCCACGGTCTACAGATAATCATTTTAGAGGGTGTATTCATTCATTCTCTTTGATGACCATTTTTTCCACCCCTAATGAAATTACATAGGAGAGCAGATAATACATAAGATTCGTTCTCTTTTACGACCTCCATTTTAGAGGGTGAACTCGTTCCCTTTTATGATTACTTTTTCAACCCTTATTTGACCATTTTAACATAGCAGAAATGACATAAGCATGTCCTCAAACTACTGACCATCGTGAACAAAGGTCAAACTCGAAAACGAAACAACATATCGAGGTGCTGTTTCCACATTTAGCAATTGGTCATCAAAAAAGTACTGACCATCAAGGTCAAATGTCAAAACTCGAAAACGGAGCCACATACTCAGGTGCTGTTTCCACATTGAGTAATAGGTCATCAGGTACCACAAGTTCCAAAATAGTGGCCATCGAGGTCAAAGGTCAACATACTTAAAACCTAATTACTCGAAAATGGATCCACATATTGAGGTGGTGTTTCCACATTGAGTAATAGATCATCAGGTACCACAAGTTCCAAAATAGTGGTCATCGAGGTCAAAGGTCAAAATACTTAAAACCTAATAACTCAGAAACGGATCCACATATTGAGGTGCTGTTTCCAAATCTGGTAATTGGTCATCAGGTACTACAAGTTTCAAAATAATGATCATCGAGGTCAAAGGTTAACATACTTAAAACCTAATAACACGAAAACTGAGCCACATATTGAGATGCTGTTTCCACATTTAGTAATCGACCACCAACTACTACAAGTTCCAAAAATAATGAATGCCCAATGAACCAACGAACGCGAATAACTCTTAAACAGAGCAACGTTTTGAGGTGCTCTTTCCAAATCTAGGAATACGTCATCAACTACTACATGTTCTGAAAACACTGACCATGGAGGTTAAAGGTCAAATATTTAAGCTTTAATAACTTTAAACAATACCTGTGTGACCTATTCAGTTTTGTACCAAGCAGAGAGAAGTGAAGAATGAAAAAATATGACTGGCTTACTTCGAGAAAGAAAGCAACGATATACATTTTAACTAGCTGCGTATTTTAAATCATTTTGTACTATTTAAATAAACAATCGGATAAATTTAACCGGCTCAGAAGTTCAATACTATTTTGTACTCTTGAGTGAGCTTTCCAAGGACCATTTTTTAAACTAACTCAGAATTTCATTTCATTTTGTAATACTCAAATTTGGATGAAGTGTTTAGTTTTGTACAAACCAGAAAAATTTGATTGGATTATTTCCTTAGGTACCAACTGGAAAAAGTGAAGGGCCATTATTCAAATAAACGAAGGAATAGAGTATTTAGTTTTTGTACGAACTAGAAAAAAAGAAGTGAAGTATGAATAAAATTTAGGTGGACTATTTTCTTTTGTACCAACTGGAAAAGAGAAGAAGAGCTACTTTAACTAGCTCATTATGTACTGTTTAAGGAAACGAAAATTGACTATTTAACTAGCTCAGAATTTATGTAAGAATAATTTCGATGTTCTACTTTTTATACCAACGAGAAAAAATGAACTAGCTGAATATACGAAATAATAAATTTAAGTGACCTATTCAATTTTGTACTACTCAAATAAACAATGGAGTATTTAGTTTTGCACCATTTTGGAGTATTCAAATAAACAAAGGAATTATAACTTGTGTCAACTCTAAAATTAATTAAACGAAGTAATGCATTTGAAAAACCGAAGTTGAGTATTTTATACCATTTTGTATTATTTCAACAAACAAAGGAATAAGCAAAACGAAGGCACAAATATGAGTGAGCTATTTAATTTTGTAGCTGAGTATTTTAACGAAAGAACAAAATTGTACTAACCAGAAAAAACCGAAGAAGGCCCATTTTAACTAACTGAGAATTTCTGTACCTTTTTGTACTATTTAAACAAACGATGGAGCAAATTTGAGTGGCCTGTTTTTTGTACTAACCAGAAAAATCGAAGAAGGTACCTTTATACTAGCTCAATGAACGAAAGAACAAATTTCGATGTTCTACTTTTTATACCAACGACAAAAAAATGAACTAGCTGAATATACGAAAGAATAAATTTAAGTGACCTATTCAATTTTGTACCAATGAGAAATTTCATTTTTAACTGGTTCAGAATTTTACTACTCAAATAAACAATGGAATATTGTACCATTTTGGAGTTTTCAAATAAACAAAGGACTTTTATTTTGTGTCAACTTCAACAAACAAAAGGAAAAGCAAAAAAGGATCATTTTAACTAGTCTAATAAACGAAGGCATAAATATGAGTGAGCTATTTAATTTTGTAGCAACCAGAGGATCATTTTATACCATTTTGTACTACTCAAATAAACGAAAGAATAAAATTGTAGTAACCAGAAAAAGCGAAGAAGGCCCATTTTAACTAACTGAGAATTTCTGTACCTTTTTGTACTATTTAAACAAACGATGGAATAAATTTGAGTGGCCTGTTTTCTGTACTAACCAGAAAAAGCGAAGAAGGTCCAATTTAGCTAACAGTGTACTATTTAAACAAACGAAGGTCTCTTGAGTGAGATTTCCAATTTTGTAGCAAGAAGGACTATTTTCTAACTAACTCAGAATTTCATTTCATTTTGTAATACTCAAATTTGGATGGAGTATTTAGTTTTGTTCGAACCAGAAAAATTTGATTGGATTATTTCCTTATGTACCAACTGGAAAAAGTGAAGGGTCATTAATCAAATAAACGAAGGAATAAATTTGGGTAGAATATTTAGTTTTGTACCTAGCAAAATAAGAAAAAGAATTGAAGAACGAATAAAATTTGGATGGACTATTTTCTTATGTACCAACAAAAAAATGGAGCACCAGCGACAAAAAAGAAACCGAAGGAGGAATAAATTTGGGTGACCTAATCAGTTTTGTACTAAGCAGAAAAAAGCGAAGAATGTAAAATTTAAATAGCTCAGTATTTTTGTACTACTAAAATAAACGAAGGAATAAATTTAGGTGTTCTACAGAAGAAAACGGGGAAGGGCCATTTTATTTAATTTTGTAGTACTCAAAATATACAAAGATATAAATTTGTGTGACCCATTCAGTTTTGTACTAAGCAGAAAATTTGTTGGCTTTTTTAGAAAGACCATTTTATCTTTTTGTGCTCTACAAATAAACAGAGGAAAAGCAAAGAGAGACCATTTTTAACTAGCTTAGAATTTATGTGCCTTTTGTAAAGAAGAAACAAATTTGAAGGAGGTTCATTTTAACTAATCCTGTTGCGAGTAGATCAATATGGCATTATTGCGACTTTCATTTTCGATTACATACGGATTAAGCCACTACGGCAAAAAAATACTACTCTCTCCTTATGCTTATTTGGAGCAGACTTAAGAGGACCAAGCATTAGAAACCCGCTAGTAGGGCGTCGATTCAGTAATCCATATTGGAGTATACCTTTTATACAACAAAACAAGCTTCTTAGCCCCACTCCAGAAATTAGAAAACAAATTCTTTCTTCTACGGTCTTCGGCATGCATTTTAGACCAAGGGCAGCAAGATTAATATTAAATAACACTTCTGCTGGATAGAAATTCGATTCTCTCGATCTTCTGCTTTATCCGGCAGCTTTACTTGGAAATTATCCACATCTAGTAAAAGAAAACGAATAGATAATTTTGAGACAGTTCCATATGGGTAAATACTGTAGTAGTAGAAACGATAGTTTTTTTTTTTAATTAAGTAGAGATAAAGAGAGAGTGTGAAAAAATGGATAATTAAATTTTAAATCATTATTATTATCATTTTAGAGGTCAAAGGGAAGAATAAATGAATTTGAGTGACATATGTACGAACAAGATATGCCATTTTATTATATTATCGTGTGCTGTTTAAACAAATGTATGGAAATGCACTACTCAAATAAACGAAGAAATTTAGTTTTGTACCGGGGAAGAAAGCAGTAAAGAATAAATAAAATTTGAATGGAATATTTTCTTTTGTACCAGCTGCGAAAAGTGAAGGAATTTAGTTTTGTACCATTGTATCAATTTAAGTATTTTGTACTATTTAGTACCACCGAGAAGGTGTAGAATATTTAGTTTTGCACTAAGGCTTCTTTACTTTTGTATTAACAACTAAAAACTTTAACACATACTTGGTTGTGTGAGTTACTGTTTTTTCATTTCCCTGTGGTACAACGTAATGGTCTACTATTAGATATTTTCGGTTACATAATGGTATACAGCCATGTTTTGTTGAGCATAATTCACACTATAACGATGTGGTAGAGAATTATTTGATGGATAGATATTATCGCTTCTTTCGCTATGGGGGAACGCAGGACACTTTGGATGAGTTATTAAAGTTTTGGAATCATGTGTGCGAGTTCAGGCCAAGTATCCAGATTGCAGATTTACTTGGTTGCTTTACACGATGTGGTAAAACTGGCCTTTTTGCGGTATCTCCTGATACCTATCTGTTGGACCTCGCGGTATTTGGAAACTTGGTGAAAAAGAATAACAAATGGTATTTCTCACAATAAAGCTATACATACAGAATAATCCATTATGGCAAAAAAATACTACTTTCTCCTTATGCTTAGTTGGAGTAGCCTTCGATAACAAGAATTTCCAATTAATAGTGGTATTGTACTGCACTTATAATAGTCTGTAATAGTGCAGTTTATTTTTCGAATGAGAATAGGTTTTAAAGGTGTATTGTAGTCTACCAGCAATAATGATCTCTAAGAGAGTTATTAGGAAAAGATAACAATTACACCGCCATTCTGCGAACACATTTATACGATCCAATTTCTCAGATTTAAGGCTAAATTAAATGGGCAAGAGATGTACAGTATTTGGGAGATATAATTAAGCAGTACTAGGATGTGCCAATAGAAAAACATGCCTATTAACACTATTTGTAATAACGATGATTCCGTGGGTGTAGATTGTCTTAGATAGAATACAGGTAATTCTTCCATTAAAATTTACAACTATCTAATTGATTTTCTTCATTGTTCGGACAAGCGTTTACAGGGTATTGCGAGATGGGAAGCAATTATCTTTAACCACTATACTGATGAGTGGATCCAATTTTACACATCAAAGAATATTTACAGATGCTTATTGGAGTTGCCGGATAAAGCAGAAGATCGAGAGAATCGAATTTCTATCCAGCAGAAGTGTTATTTAATATTAATCTTGCTGCCCTTGGTTTAAAATGCATGCCGAAGACCGTAGAAGAAAGAATTTGTTTTCTAATTTCTGGAGTGGGGCTAAGAAGCTTGTTTTGTTGTATAAAAGGTATACTCCAATATGGATTACTGAATCGACGCCCTACTAGCGGGTTTCTAATGCTTGGTCCTCTTAAGTCTGCTCCAAATAAGCATAAGGAGAGAGTAGTATTTTTTTGCCGTAGTGGCTTAATCCGTATGTATTCGAAAATGAAAGTCGCAATAATGCCATATTGATCTACTCGCAACAGGATTAGTTAAAATAAACCTCCTTCAAATTTGTTTTTTCTTTACAAAAGGCACATAAATTCTAAGCTAGTTAAAAATGGTCTCTCTTTGCTTTTCCTCTGTTTATTTGTAGAGCACAAAAAGATAAAATGGTCTTTCTAAAAAAGCCAACAAATTTTCTGCTTAGTACAAAACTGAATGGGTCACACAAATTTATATCTTTGTATATTTTGAGTACTACAAAATTAAATAAAATGGCCCTTCCCCGTTTTCTTCTGTAGAACACCTAAATTTATTCCTTCGTTTATTTTAGTAGTACAAAAATACTGAGCTATTTAAATTTTACATTCTTCGCTTTTTTCTGCTTAGTACAAAACTGATTAGGTCACCCAAATTTATTCCTCCTTCGGTTTCTTTTTTGTCGCTGGTGCTCCATTTTTTTGTTGGTACATAAGAAAATAGTCCATCCAAATTTTATTCGTTCTTCAATTCTTTTTCTTATTTTGATAGGTACAAAACTAAATATTCTACCCAAATTTATTCCTTCGTTTATTTGATTAATGACCCTTCACTTTTTCCAGTTGGTACATAAGGAAATAATCCAATCAAATTTTTCTGGTTCGAACAAAACTAAATACTCCATCCAAATTTGAGTATTACAAAATGAAATGAAATTCTGAGTTAGTTAGAAAATAGTCCTTCTTGCTACAAAATTGGAAATCTCACTCAAGAGACCTTCGTTTGTTTAAATAGTACACTGTTAGCTAAATTGGACCTTCTTCGCTTTTTCTGGTTAGTACAGAAAACAGGCCACTCAAATTTATTCCATCGTTTGTTTAAATAGTACAAAAAGGTACAGAAATTCTCAGTTAGTTAAAATGGGCCTTCTTCGCTTTTTCTGGTTACTACAATTTTATTCTTTCGTTTATTTGAGTAGTACAAAATGGTATAAAATGATCCTCTGGATGCTACAAAATTAAATAGCTCACTCATATTTATGCCTTCGTTTATTAGACTAGTTAAAATGATCCTTTTTTGCTTTTCCTTTTGTTTGTTGAAGTTGACACAAAATAAAAGTCCTTTGTTTATTTGAAAACTCCAAAATGGTACAATATTCCATTGTTTATTTGAGTAGTAAAATTCTGAACCAGTTAAAAATGAAATTTCTCATTGGTACAAAATTGAATAGGTCACTTAAATTTATTCTTTCGTATATTCAGCTAGTTCATTTTTTTGTCGTTGGTATAAAAAGTAAAACATCGAAATTTGTTCTTTCGTTCATTGAGCTAGTATAAAGGTACCTTCTTCGATTTTTCTGGTTAGTACAAAAAACAGGCCACTCAAATTTGCTCCATCGTTTGTTTAAATAGTACAAAAAGGTACAGAAATTCTCAGTTAGTTAAAATGGGCCTTCTTCGGTTTTTTCTGGTTAGTACAATTTTGTTCTTTCGTTAAAATACTCAGCTACAAAATTAAATAGCTCACTCATATTTATGCCTTCGTTTTGCTTATTCCTTTGTTTGTTGAAATAATACAAAATGGTATAAAATACTCAACTTCGGTTTTTCAAATGCATTACTTCGTTTAATTAATTTTAGAGTTGACACAAGTTATAATTCCTTTGTTTATTTGAATACTCCAAAATGGTGCAAAACTAAATACTCCATTGTTTATTTGAGTAGTACAAAATTGAATAGGTCACTTAAATTTATTATTTCGTATATTCAGCTAGTTCATTTTTTCTCGTTGGTATAAAAAGTAGAACATCGAAATTATTCTTACATAAATTCTGAGCTAGTTAAATAGTCAATTTTCGTTTCCTTAAACAGTACATAATGAGCTAGTTAAAGTAGCTCTTCTTCTCTTTTCCAGTTGGTACAAAAGAAAATAGTCCACCTAAATTTTATTCATACTTCACTTCTTTTTTTCTAGTTCGTACAAAAACTAAATACTCTATTCCTTCGTTTATTTGAATAATGGCCCTTCACTTTTTCCAGTTGGTACCTAAGGAAATAATCCAATCAAATTTTTCTGGTTTGTACAAAACTAAACACTTCATCCAAATTTGAATATTACAAAATGAAATGAAATTCTGAGTTAGTTTAAAAAATGGTCCTTGGAAAGCTCACTCAAGAGTACAAAATAGTATTGAACTTCTGAGCCGGTTAAATTTATCCGATTGTTTATTTAAATAGTACAAAATGATTTAAAATACGCAGCTAGTTAAAATGTATATCGTTGGTTTCTTTCTCGAAGTAAGCCAGTCATATTTTTTCATTCTTCACTTCTCTCTGCTTGGTACAAAACTGAATAGGTCACACAGGCTTTGTTTAAAGTTATTAAAGCTTAAATATTTGACCTTTAACCTCCATGGTCAGTGTTTTCAGAACATGTAGTAGTTGATGACGTATTCCTAGATTTGGAAAGAGCACCTCAAAACGTTGCTCTGTTTAAGAGTTATTCGCGTTCGTTGGTTCATTGGGCATTCATTATTTTTGGAACTTGTAGTAGTTGGTGGTCGATTACTAAATGTGGAAACAGCATCTCAGTATGTGGCTCAGTTTTCGTGTTATTAGGTTTTAAGTATGTTAACCTTTGACCTCGATGATCATTATTTTGAAACTTGTAGTAGTTGATGACCAGTTACTAGATTTGGAAACAGCACCTCAATATGTGGATCCGTTTCTGAGTTATTAGGTTTTAAGTATTTTGACCTTTGACCTCGATGGTCACTATTTTGGAACTTGCACTAGTTGATGACCTATTACTAGATTTGGAAACAGCACCTCAATACGTTGCTTCGTTTTCGAGTTATTGGGTTTTAAGTATTTTGACCTTTGACCTCGATGACCACTATTTTGGAACTTGTGGTACCTGATGATCTATTACTCAATGTGGAAACACCACCTCAATATGTGGATCCATTTTCGAGTAATTAGGTTTTAAGTATGTTGACCTTTGACCTCGATGGCCACTATTTTGGAACTTGTGGTACCTGATGACCTATTACTCAATGTGGAAACAGCACCTGAGTATGTGGCTCCGTTTTCGAGTTTTGACATTTGACCTTGATGGTCAGTACTTTTTTGATGACCAATTGCTAAATGTGGAAACAGCACCTCGATATGTTGTTTCGTTTTCGAGTTTGACCTTTGTTCACGATGGTCAGTAGTTTGAGGACATGCTTATGTCATTTCTGCTATGTTAAAATGGTCAAATAAGGGTTGAAAAAGTAATCATAAAAGGGAACGAGTTCACCCTCTAAAATGGAGGTCGTAAAAGAGAACGAATCTTATGTATTATCTGCTCTCCTATGTAATTTCATTAGGGGTGGAAAAAATGGTCATCAAAGAGAATGAATGAATACACCCTCTAAAATGATTATCTGTAGACCGTGGGTGTTCGATTGTAATCTTTGCTTGTTATGTTAAAATAAGGGTTGGAAAAGAGAACGAGTTCACCCCTAAAAATGGAGGCTTGCTATGTTAAAATAAGCCATGCTCTTTTATTAGCTGTGCTATCTGCTATGTTAAAATAGGGGTTGGAAAAGGGAACGAGTACACCCCTTAAAATGTGCTAACGAGTTCAATTTGCTCTTCTGTATGTTCGTTATGTTACGTAGTCTGATGTTCTGCTGTTTGTTCATAGGGGTTGGAAAATATGCTCATAAAAGGGAATGAGTTCACCCCTTTAAATGTGCTCGTAAAAGAGAACGAATTCACCCCTAAAATGGTATGATATTCGTACTCAGCATGGTCGAAAAGCCCCATATGCCTAGTTTCATCCAAATCGGTTCAAAGAGCGTATCCAATCGCTATGTTACATAGGTATTCATTGTCTTAAAATAGGGGTTGGAAAAGTAATTATACAAGAGAACGAGTCCACCCTTAAAATGGAGGATGTTGTGTGTTACGTACTCTCAGTGTAATTTCTGCTATGTTCAATTAGAGGTGGAGAAAATGAATACACCCCCTGTGCTATGTCCGCCATGTTTCGTAGTCTCTGTCATGTTGAAATAGGGGTTGGAAAATATGCTCATAAAAGAGAACGAATACACCCTTGTTATGTTACGTACTCTTATGTATTATCTGTTGTGATGTGTGTTACGTAGTGTTATGTGTTATCTTCTCTTCTATGTGTTCGTAATCTTATGTGTTATCTCCTATGTTAAAATAGGGGTTGAAAAATATGTTCATAAAAGAGAATGAATACACCCTTGTTATGTTACGTACTCTTATGTGTTATCTGTTCTGCTGTGTGTTACGTAGTGTTATGTGTTATCTTCTCTTCTATGTGTTCGTAATCTTATGTGTTATCTCCTATGTTAAAATAAGGGTTGAAAAAGTGCTCATAAAAGGGAACGAGTACACCCTCTAAAATGGAGGTCGTAAAAGAGAACGAGGTCACCCCTTAAAATGTGCTCATAAAAGAGAACGAGTTCAATTTGCTCTTCTGTATGTTCGTTATGTTACGTAGTCTGATGTTCTGCTGTTTGTTCATAGGGGTTGGAAAATATGCTCATAAAAGGGAATGAGTTCACCCCCTAAAATGTGCTCGTAAAAGAGAACGAATACACCCCCTAAAAAGTGGTCATAAAAGGGAACAAATTCACCCCTAAAATGGAGGTCGTAAAAGACCGTGGGCTCACGGTGCATGGTGGTCATTTTCTCAGTGGCTTGTGAGTTGGCTAAAACTGTTCCAGATCGATCCATTTTCTACTACTTTCGTTTGGAAAAGATGTAGTAAAAGTGCTTTCTCGTCTCGAAAAGCATATATCTTTTTGCAAAAGATCTGTGTTGTCTCGTATTTCATCACAGAAAAGTTGTCTCGGACAACTTGGGGTCGTCACTAATTATAAGTGATCATTAACTTGATTCTTCGTATTCCTTATGCGAAAGT
This sequence comes from Thermobia domestica, assembly GCF_964235325.1. Lineage (NCBI taxonomy): Eukaryota > Metazoa > Arthropoda > Insecta > Zygentoma > Lepismatidae > Thermobia > Thermobia domestica. The sequence goes on along the minus strand of NC_137459.1, from coordinate 106,988,434 downwards.
AGTACGTAGAAAGCACATAAAGTGACTTGATAATTGATTTCATAGTCCTGTCTATTGATTCCTTGCTTTTTATGAAATAATCAATTACCTCAAGTATGAGTGTTAAGAACTTGATGGCACCTGAATCGAAAGAAGTTCTTGAGTGGTTGAAACAAATAAAATTCACCTGTACCACTAATACCAATACCATTATTCTGAAATTATTTATATGTGATGAACGGCTTGGTTTACAAAATGATGTTCTACATAGAAATATAACTTAAATTGGAAATACATTTCAAGAGAGAGTCATTTCATTCCTATGTAGGGATTGCATGGAGACGAGACAGTACGTAGTCTCAGTTGACGAATAGTTGTCTCAATTTTGGTCTCGTGTCGGTAGTCTCGCAATAAATTGTTTAAAATAAAAAAAAGAAAATCATCTTTCGCCCTGTCCTTTGCTTGCTTATTTTTTTCTCATTTCATTCTTGACTGGACAATTATTGTAGACTGCCTGCAATATTATTGTAGACTGTAGTAAGTGACTAACGCTCGAGCATAGCTGATTTAATCCTCAGTGGGTGTATCAAGCCTCGAACAATACTCAAATAATAATCCACATTCTACTTTAATTAATAGCTTCAGTATTGTATATGCAATTAAACTATAATCAATCAAGTTTCATAGGCTACTATTGTTTCTTCCCATCCTGTTGAATTAGTGTTGTTCAATTTTAATACCGGGTAACGGAGTACGTACCAGCAAGAATGTACTCAATCGAATCGAAATCCAGATTTCACGGTTTCGATTTTTTTTATCCGCTACATTCTTCTCTGGCTTCTGTGTTCTCCACATAATATCATACTCACTATCTGAATATATATTTTAAATTACTACTACAATACATTTTGCTTTAAATGGATTAAATGTTTCATTACCTTTGACATTTTCAAGTTTAATTGGTACCTTATAACGTGGGTCTCCTGGAGATTTATGGTGAGCTTACTGTCCATAATATATTAGCTACATCACTTATCTTTGCTCCAACACGAATGGTCTCAGGTTGGGTCTTCAATCAAATTTGATTTAAACTACGAAGTGAAGTGTAGATCCTACTTGAAGTACATTCTCTTAGATATGTAAAAGATTAAATCCCTCGAATCACTCACTGGTTTACTCACGAACAGATCTACGAAACTTAGGCGTATAATATTTAAATTTTGTATAAATGTTCTTCCGTTCTAGACTGTATGTAGGACAAGCTGTTTTGGAATGAGGACCGTAAGGATGGATAAGGAAGCTTGAATAATTGTTGTCATTTGCCACATCTTCGAAACTATTAGGCATAGAAGCTTCAAAATTTTTGGAAGTGTTCTTGTATTTTAAGCAATAGATAAGAAAAGCCTTTTTGAGATGAGGCCTCTAAACGTGGATAAGGGGATGGAATAATTACTTATTGTTCGTCAAATCTCCGAAACTAATAGACGCAGAATCTTGAAATTGTGTACAATTGTTTTTGCATTTCTAGCTGTAGGGAACCTCTGTGTTTCTTTGAAATGACGCATCTAAAGGGGAATAAGGGGTCTCGAATGACTTTTCGCCGTTTGCCAAATCTCCCAAACCGTCATGAATACAATCTTGTAATTTTATATGAATGTTCTCCTTGCACTTTAAACTTAGATAAGACAGTATTTTCCGAAGAACGGTATTCTGAATATCTTTTCCCGTTCGCCACAGCTCCGAAACTATTAGGTACAGAATCTTGAAATTTTGAATAAATATTCTCCTTACACTGTAGACTGCAGATATAAATACATTATTATTTTTAAATGCTGCCTCTAAAGTGAAATAAAGTTGCCTGAATGATATTTTTGCAATTTTAAGCCTCTAAAACTATTAGACGGAAAGTCTTGAAGTTTTGTACGAACGTTCTCTTTGCAATTTAAGTTGCAGGTAAATTGGGATTTTTCTTTTAGAAATTAGACTCCTAAGGGAGATACGAGGGCTTGGATATGTAAGGTAGTAAGGTTGTTGGTGACGCAAGCATGAGAACGTTAATTAATATTTTTTTCAGAATGCAAACAAATGCCCTCTTACTTAAAGATACGAAATCACTTTCACATCTAGTTTTTGAGCCTTGAAAAGAAGTGTCAAATTTAGATAAGTATATATGTTCATTCTGCTCAGAACAGTAACACTAATTACGTGTATAAGTGCCTTAGTAAGTTTAATGCATTGATTTCACTAACACTTTGTTACATAATTTTCCAAATTAGCACAATGTAACTTTGTTCTTTCATACTCAAGTATATTTAAATCATTGGTAATAAAAATAGATAAGTAGATCACTTTTTAACAAGTCTTAAATTCTGTTATTTTTTAAAAATACTCTTTGTTTTATTAGCAACTTCGTACACACTTGAAAACACACATCGTATCTTCCTCTAAGCCATTCCCCTAGTAAGTGGTGCAAACAGCTTACCTTGAACCGACATCTGACGTACATCCACCAGCAAAAGTATCTCTCCCTAAGTGCTCAAATTCCATTACTTGGGGTCCAGATAATTTGCAGTTGTGAGATAGCCAGGACAGATGCAACTCAACTTAGATGTAACTTTTCTCGGCATTGACAGCAGTTGTTAGCATTGAGTCATGTCTTTATGCAAGGAAAGTTGTGAGAAGATGACGCACGAAACATTTATCCACTCTGAGATGAATCTTTATGGTTCAGACCGTGTTTTCCAATGAACACATATTAATTTCAATATTGCTGTGAATGTAACATATTATTTAATTATATACTGCATGTTCAAAGAAGTAAAAATACTGACCACGCTCGAATCAGAAAATGCTTGAAAGTAGGTGAAAATATCAAATTTAGAACAACTGCTGGAAATAACTTTGTAAATGATTGCCTCCCTTGACAAACCTTCTCCAAGTCTCCTCATATCTACATCTTTTTCTTTCTGTAGAGGAGAAGATTTTGCTTGTCATACTGAGTATGATTTGAAATTCATATTGAAATATTTGAAAAAGTTTTAACCGGGCCCGGGTCCAAGGAATAGAAGCTGAAGGCGCTAACCACTCATCTATCGCGTCACTTCATCTTCAGCTTAAACTACTAGCTAGCTGAAATCGTTGCATGTAAGTCTATACACAAGGTACTAATGATCGTATAAGTAGACGTTCTTTATGTGAGTGTCACAATGACTTACTCGACGCTTCCTTCCTCAACTGAAAAACAAGTTATACAGACCTTCGTGAATGGGAAAATAACACGAAACGTTCTTCAAGTTGAAGCTATTTCATGGTTTTTAACGATGGTTGCGATTTACATTACCCCTTGGATGCATGACATGAATTGTATCATAATTTTCATAATATGGGTCTTTTTTTTACCCATACTAATTGCAATTGTATAGGCTTATTTTGTATTTTTAAGACATTTTATTCATATTTGCTCAATGATTCAATGCTTCTTGGTTGAGTTCTTTATTTATAATGCATTTTATTTTTTTTTATTTCAAGGCGTATTATTATATATTACAACATGAAAATGCATTGTTTTGACTATACACTAACAAGTATTGTATCAAGTTACAGAGAGAAAATAAATATTGTTGACCAATAGTAAGGAATAGTATCATTATTATATAGTAATACTAATCTATAATACTACTCTAAACTAAAGTATACCACGGATAAGAAAATACCCATGATATGTATACTACGTATATAACTATATATAATAACATGTAAAATATATATGCAAACCAAAAAACATTATTTTTATTTAGTAAACAAACCAATAGATGTCACGGAGAGAAACTACTGAGCCACAAATATTACAGGCAAAAAAGTATACATAAATTACTGCTGGGTCATTTTTGACCCATGTTCTGCGTTCTAGGGTTACTGTTATTCTCACTCACCTTAGCTTCCAGTTTTCAAAAAAGAAAAGACGGCAGACGTTATTTTTGAATTCTTTGAATTGTAACAACACGTGTAGAAATAGAAAGTTCTAGTTGTATCTTCCCTTACTACTAGTTTATTTTCTTATCTTTGTATGATGAATTGTTAGAAAAGTATTAAAACATAAAACTCGTATGGCAGAGACCCGGGCTCGAATCCCGTCGTGGCAATTATTTTTCTTTACTGGAAGGTATTGTTTACATAATTGGTTTTGTAATTCTGTTATTCCGTTATTATTATTATTATTATTATTATTATTATTATTATTATTATTTGAAAGTCGAGACTTCGCTACATATTTTATATTTTGTGAAGTTTTTGATTATTAAATGTGAAGTCTTTTCGTTGGTATGAAACATATCTGAAATGGTGAATTGCTTTAAATGTTAATATTTCTAGCAGTAGTAGCAGTAGAAGAAGTACTCCTAGTAGAATCTTATAAGCAATTGCTGGGAAACGTTTGTGTTTGATCATTCGTGTGTTTGACCCATACTAACTATATCCCTTACGTATTCATCAATTGTTCGATAAACACGTTACGTTCCAAGATCCATACCGCTGACGTCACATTTGTAGTTCACTTTTCTATTGCGCATGCACTGAAGAAAGTCGTCTCTTCACTAAAACCAAGGTAAATTGTATATTTTCCATTTTATCTTACATTTGAAATATTAATATTAGAAATTGTAAAAAAATCCTTTAATTACCGAACGAGAATCGAACCCACGATCACTGGAATGTGAAACTAACGCTTGTCCCACTACTCTAAGACATTGCTCTTAATTAATGGGTGAAAAGTTGGTGTGAGATGTCTTCAGTAAATTCCACATATTTAAATTTTCAATACTGACAAACTCTTGTTTCGGTCATAATAAAACAGAAAGTTCTATGTAGAAACAATAGTCAAGAGCATTCAAATCTAAATTGTCAAAGTAAATTGTTGAAAACGAGTGTAGAAGTAGTATTAGCGGACGTTGTTGCAGCATTTAGATATGAGGAAGTTTAACGTCCTACTTGAGCATCAAGTCTAAATTGTTATGTGAAACTGCAGTACAAATATATCTCTTCGGGCATTTCTTTATAATTATGTTCTTTCACGAGCCATAATATGCATTGCAGGTGGTCGAGTTCAACATTTTATTTACTCGGTATTGGGGAGATCAAAATCTAACCGTTGGCACACGAAGACGTGATGTGTGGCCCGCGTACTCAAATGTACTTTTATACATATTTTCTGTTTAGTAGGCTACGTAATTTTGTATTGAAGTTTTCTATGAAAGACTTATATCTTAGGAAATTTGGAAAGAGACCTAGCTACTCTTCAGGACCTCGTAATCAGGTGTCGAATAACTTCATACAGCTGTATTCAATATACCTAATAAATATGACGTTTTGGCAGTTCTGCCTATTGGGATTCATTCTTTTTAAAATAGGCCATTAACATTCGCCTTCCAAAATGAATCATGTTGTTATTGGTACACTTATTGCCAGGTGTTCTATAAAAGAAATTATAAGTGCCCATATGGTAGTGGCCGTAACCCAGGGGGTCCTCTCATATAAATCTATTTACAAAGAATTAGTTTTACTTCAGCGATAGTATGCGAAAATAATAATAATAATAATAATAATAATAATAATAATAATAATAATAATAATAATAATAATAATAATAATAATAATAATAATAGATATTATTATTATTGACTCAAGAAGCCCAGGCGGAAATTCCCTTCTTTCTGCTTCGGGCCAGTCCGCCCTGTCGCAGCGAGGACTTCATTTTGGCCGCACTCCGTCGATTCGTCGCGAAGAATCCAGAAGGACCAACACAAACTATCGCCAGTCATTTGCATGCGGTCATCATTATAATTTTTCCAGACGAATTGTTTCTAATGTGAGTTCCGGGGGTCAAGAGTAACCACTGTCTCTATATTGTGAAGTGAAAAATCTTGAAATGAGTACATATCATTTTATGAAATTAGATGGCGACTGTCGCCGATCATTCGAAAGTGAATATGGGAGAACTATGAAATAAATTAAATAAGTGCGTGTAATTTTATTATAAAATTACATGGCGGACCATTTTATCTGATCCCAAACGGTTATCGTCGAATATACAAAGTTAAAGGAGCACTCAGATTGGACAAATTAAAAAGACCTCAAGGATTTATCCCTCTAAATGCGATTTCTTTTTCATCGCCTTCTTGGCGAAGTCGGAAGAACACGTGTTTAGTAATCAGAAGGTTGGTAGTTCGCGCCCACTTTTTAATAGACTTTTATAGACTTACTTTAATGTAAACAAATCATATGGGCTATTTAACATACTTTAGGGTAATAATTTTGTGGTTCGTTTTCGTTTCTTCGCGTCTGTGTCGCCGATGGTATAATTTTGGAACGGAAGTATGGACACACTGAATCGCCTTCTTTTTTTGCCGAGATGTCGCTAGTTTCCCATTGATAGTCCACCGACGCTTTCGGCATGATATAGCTTGAGTTTCAGGTTTTTCACATCATAAATTTTCATTTTCTACCTTTCACGAAAACAAAATACCCGTAGAAACTAACGTAATAAACAGAAAAAGTATATAAAAAGTGCGTTTGAGTGTTCGGGCCACACATCAGGTCTTTGAGGGCCCACGGTTAAAGTTTTATTTCCCCAATATCGAGAAACCTGGATAAAACTTTAAACTAGAAAATGTGCAATGTATATTACTGGCTTGTGAAAGAATATGATTATAAAGAAATACCCGAAGAGACATATTTGAACTGTAGTTTCACATAATATTAGGCTCGATACTCAGGGCGTTAAAATTCCTCATATCTAAATGCTACAACAGCATCCCTTAATACTACTTTTATTACTCATTTTCAACAATTTACTTTGACAATTTAGATTTCAATTCTCTTGGCTGTTGTTTCTACATAACACTTTCTATTTTATTATGATGGAAACAAGAATTTTGCAACATTGATATAGTAAACATGTGCAATTTGCTCATGACACTTCACGCCCAGTTTTTCCCACTTATTTAAAAGCGATGTCTCAGAGTAGTGGGATAAACGTTGGTTCCACATATCGGCTTTCTTGGGTTCCATTCTCGTTGGGTATTTAAAGGAAATTTTTATCACTTGTATTGTTGACACTTCCAATGTAAAATAACATGGAAAATATTCAATTTCTGTCAATGTTAGTGTTGAGACGAGTTTTTGAGTGAACTCGCAATAGAACAGTGACCTACGAAACACATCTGCAAGATGACGTCAGTCGTATCAACTTTGATTCGTAGTGTATCGAATGTAATGTGTTTATCGAACAATTGATGAATACGTAACGCATATCGTTAGTATAGGTAAAAAATACGACTGATCTGGGATCTGATTATTTCCCAGAAATGGCTTATGTTTTTACTACTTCTTCTAATACTACTACTGCTAGAAATATGAATGTTTTAAGCAATTCACCATTTCAGATGCGTTCCATATCAACAAAATGACTTGAATAATAAAAAAAAAATCATATAATATTTGTGGCCAAGTCTCGACTTTCCATTAATAATAATAATAATAATAATAATAATAATAATAATAATAATAATAATAATAATAATAATAATAATAATAATAATAATAATAATAATAATAGGAGGAAGAAGCAGAAAGAAATAACATATTTACAATACCAATTAGGTAAACAATGCTTTCCAATAAAGAAAAATATTGCAGCGACGGGATTCGAGCCCGGGTCTCTGCCATACGAGTTTCATGCTTTGTTAATATATTTTTTTTTTTAAAAAGTAAACCCCACCTTGGTATTGTTCGCCAGTGGCACCACACGTCCTTTCGACTTATTCCAAACAATACATGGACACGAACACAGAAATATTCAGGACAGTCAAAATTCCGACATTGCTCTTCAGAGTGATTCGAAACCCCAATGGACTTCACCTCACAATCTGCCACAAATTCCTAATACAAAGATAAGAAAATAAACTAGCTGTTGTGGAAGATACAAATATAACTTTCAATTTCTACACGTGTTGATACAATTCAAAGAATGCAAAAATAATGTCTGCCGTCTTTTCTTCTTTGGAAATTAGAAGTTATAGTAATGAAAATCGGGACCATCGTTAAAAACGACGAGGTAGCCTCAAGTTGAAGACTCATTGACGAAGGTATATATAACTTGTTTTTGAGTTAAAGAAGGAACCTCGATTAAGTCATTGTGACACTCACATAAGGAACGTCTCCTTATACGATCATTAGTATCTTGTTTATAAACTTATATGCAGTGATTTTAAGTAGCTAATAGTTTAAGTGGAAGCTGAAATGACGCAGTAGGTAAGTGGTTAGCGCCTTGAGCTTCTATTCGGTGGAACCAGGTTCAAATCTCGGCCCGGTTCAAACTTTTCAAATGATTCAATATCAATTTCAAAGCATACTCTGTATGACAAGCAAGACCTTCTCCTCTCCAGAAAGAAAAAAGATGTTGGAATGAGGAGAATTGGAGAAGGTCTGTCAATGGAGACAATGAGTTACAAAGTTATTTCCAGCAGTTGTTGTACATATTTTCACCTAATTTCAAGCATTTTTTTTATTCAAGCGTGGTCAGTGTTTTTATTTCTTTGAACATCTAGTATATAATGAAATTATATGCTACATACACAAAAATATTGAAATTAATATATGTTCATTGGAAAACACGATCCGAACCATAACGATTCATCTCAGAGTGGAGAAATGATTCGTGTTCCATCTACTCACAACTTTCCTTCCATAAAGACCTGACTCAATGCTACCATCTGCTGTCAGTGCCGAGACCCCAACAGCACAATTAAATAGCAGGCATATGTGTATCATGTTCTCTCAGTTACATTGGAATGTGCCCAGTATGTGCCTTTTGCACTTTGGGAGAGAAATCCCATGGATGGCAACTGACCGTAGACACATGCCTAACATGTACCTGGGATCTTACGTAGTATGTTCTACGTATGTTCTTCCCATACTGTAAGCGAAAATTACTACCCGAAATATGTTAAATCGCCTTTATGCGTAATTTGTTTGCATTAAGGTAAGTCTAAAAACATTTTAAAAAATGGAGAAAAAGTAGCTGGGGATGGGCGCGAATCACCAACCCGTTGATTGCTAGACGCGTGCTCTTCTCAATTTTTTTTAAAGTCAACTGACTCACCGAACGTGTCTCAGTAACTTACTTGAACTACTTATTACTTAATTTTACTTGCTTTACTCGTTTACTTGACTTTTTTGCAATCACCTAGAACGGCAGGGACACGAACACAGAAACATTGAGGACAGTTAAAATCACAAAGGCTATCCCATCGGAAATTGAATCCGGGACACCGTACACCAAAGTCGCATGTGCTAGCCACTAGACCAGCGAGGAGGGCACGACTTGGCCATGGAGGCGATGAAGAGTAATCGTCGCTTGTAGAGGGAGAAATCCTTGAGGTATTTTTAATTTGGCTAATCAGAGTGCTCTTGTATATTCGACGATATTCGTTTGGGATTAGATAAAATCCACTCGTCATGTAATTTTATAACAAAATGACGCGCGTCTCTTTACCTTGTTTTATGGTTCTTCCATATTCACTTTCAAATGATCGGCGACAGTTGGCATCTAAAAAATACAACCCTTTATCCCTAACTACGTAAATAATTAACTGTTCACATATGTATGAAATATTCATCTTATTTTTTATTCAGCATTTATGCGATTTCTTTCTTCTAAATTCATCTCCCAAATTTGATGCATTTGTTGCTTCTTTTTTCTAAGTGATTGTGCACTAGAAGGACAGAAAGTGGAGCAGAAAGCGAGAGAAATCGTTGTATGTTACTGAGCATGAGCAAATGCATACAGCTTACTGTCATTTGTGCGTCTCTGCAGATATCAATTATGCGTCATAAGTATCTGAAATAGTATGCACCTAAAAGAAGTATCTCGAACATGAAAGATATATGCCCCAAGTGACAACATAAAGCAATTGACTATCACAGTGCGAAACTGAGCCAGGTATATAAATGCTACATTTGTGGAACATAGTTGCAAATATCAATTAGGTGTAACAAGCATCTAAAACTTTAGGTAGCTGAAGTACATACTTAGCACACGAATACCATATGTACCAAGTGTCGGATACCTAAAAAGTAGCTGGGACATCTAAATAGCACATGCCTAGCACATCTTGGGCTGTTAGGGGAAAAGTTACGTGTAAGTTGGGTTACATCTGCCCAGGCGTTTCAGAAACTGCAAATTATCTGGACCCCAAGTAATCGAAATAGAGCACTTGGGGGGATACTTTTGCTGGTGGCTGTACAAACATGCCGTACATTGTTTTGAGTGCACGAGTAACAAACTGAAATTATTTAATCGCAAATTTCGACTAGTTAGACTAAACGCATAAGTGAAATGAGGTGTTTTCCGTAATAAGCTAGTTTTAGAGCATTTTATTGCGAAAACAATCCTGGAATGCCCATTGTTGACGAGTAGACGACCGCAAGGAACTTCCATTGTAGAAACGTTAAAAAAAAACAAAAGAAACACAATTTTAATTTTCTCTTTGCATACACTGTGAAACTTCTAGCTTTTGATTAGAAAAGTCAAATAAACTATAATTTATGTTAATATTTAATACAACTTCTATCACAACTACAAGTATTAGAATGAGCTTTCTTTGAAAGGAAAGAGATGAGGTAAGTAATATATTGGCAGACATAAGTTGGAAAGCAATGTTTTGACCCAGAATACGTGAGGTATACAGACACTGACGGAAGATCGTTTATAGTAAACACTTCTTCGTCATAATAGAGTTCTGGTCCTGAAGTGATTTTTCGGAAACCATGTCAAGTGTAAAACAGCTGCCGAAGACAGGCAAGGAACACTAACAAAAAGCTAGGATGCCTCAGTGAGCACCAACGATCCACGGAGAAACAATGGAACGGGATTTGATATTTTATGATCAGGGAAGGGATTTTATTTGTCTAAGAAAGGTAGAAAAGATGCCAAATAAATCAATTGTTCTACGTACTTGATATATGGCAACAAAAAGTAAGTGATTTGCGTTTTTTTTTTTTAAAGATGAAATTCTAGCTTCATGAGAGCTACTTTCCGCCTATCTTATGAAGATAAAAATTGATGTGTTCAATGTGACACATCTCGACAACTGGATAGTTGAAACACTGGATTTTTTTCATACTGGTATTTATATCTTGTGTTCTGGAAGCCAGCAATAATACTTATTTACTTTTCTGTGTAATACAGAGATATTCATATAACACTAGTTGAACAAATATTAGTAGAAGATTATTGACTAAAAATTAATCGAATGACTGACAAGTCTTTTGTTATCATAATATCAGTTTTAAATTACAAAGCCTAACACGGAAAATGTGATCGATTGTAAAGTAACAATGATTGGTATTAAAAAACAATCAATAATCATATAATGAATCATTGCTTATGTTAAGACCAACGTTGTTTCTTACGTTAATCTGAATAATGATTTAAGAACAATTACAACGTTGTAATTTGTCAATTACTTACTATAATTTTTATCTAAAATACAGAAAAAATTAACAGTATAATATTACCACTTGCATTTAAGTTTATCGTTCCATTCATAAGCAAGACTATATGAAACGTGGATCTACAGCTTAGCGTGAGATCTGAACTACATCAGGTCTTGGCTGGAATCGAACACAGATCTCCTACTTTAAAAGTGCATAGGCACTCTATGTAGCCATGAGGGAGCTCTTTTACCGCTTATTGTTGTTCAAGGCATATCCTCAAAGTTTAGGGCTTAGATGAAGAAGTTGATACATGTTAACATCAATAAATTCGATAATGTTTACGTGGAGCAGTGATCATCAATCTTTTTCTTTTAGCGGACCACTGTCACAATCCGTAACTGACTGGCACACCACATAGGTGCGGTAAGATCCATAAAGTTCAGTGCAGTATAACATAATTCCAATACATTTCAATACACATACATTTACTGCCCGTTTTCCAGATTGAGCATAAATACGGAAGAAGTTTATAAGTTTTGCAGAATGTTGCATATTTTGATAATCTATCATATCATTTATTATCATTTATTAAATTCAAATATAATTTGTAAATGTATTCGTAACCGTTTAAGAGAACATCAAATTCTGAATTAGTCTTAATTTTGTTATAATATTTACGTAAGAAGTAATAAAGAGTAAGTATAACTTTTCATGTCACTACTCTGTTAAAATTAAAAATTACCTTTCAAGACACACACGCAACGCAAACAAAAACTGTCATTTGCAATGTCAGTGGGAACACTGTAACTTCATTTTCTTCACCAGTACGTCAATATTTGCTTTGAAATTGGATGATATTTTTAAGTGATGATGCCACAGATAGTTTTCAAGATTTGTGTCGGTCAGGCGATTCTTATATTTCACTTTCTTCATTTTGGAAAAGACCTGCTCACATACATATATACTTTTAAGTTGTACAGAATACTGATTCCATAAACGAGCTGATGGTTGTATAGAACAAGGGGTTCTGCTTTTTCACATATTTAGAGTTTTTTTTTTTAATCAGGTCTACATTTCAACCGCAAATCAATAAGTTTTATTTATGTGTTGTCTGAAGCATTTTCGATATCTACAATGAAAGGACTGGAGAATATTTGAAACACGCTGGTATGTGACCGGATATCTAGAAATCTTGTGGAAAATTCAGACCTTAATGTTAGTGTAAAGGGACAAGTCTTGCCGATAGATGTCACTACAATCTTCGTATCTCTCCCATGTATTTCTTACCTTTCACGAAAATTCCCATTTTTTTTTTTTTTTTACCAAATTTCAACCTAGAGAGTTCAAATTTTTAGAGAAGGAACTTCATAACCTATCAAAGGGAACAATCCGTGCCGATTTTTTATTTAGAAATTTCTTTATTGTTGAAACAGTTTCATTGTTAAAGATTTAGATACCCATTTCAACAATCAAGAAATTTCAACAGTGAACAAAATTCTAAATAAAAAATCGGCACGGATTGTTGCCTTCGATAGATTATGAAGTCCCTTTTCTAAAAATTGGAAATCTCTAAGTTAAATTTGTAAGAGAAATCGTGAATTTTCATGAAAGGTAAAAAGTATATGGGAGAGATACGAAGACTGTAGTGCCATCTATAGGCAAAACTTGTCCTTTAAACCAACCTTAAACTTAGAACAGATTCAGCATACTTCTTATTTTCTGGCGCTGTCTGGGACACCACTTGAAAATGTGTGAGACTACCATTTCTAAGCTGATTCTCCCACAAACTTGGTATGAATTCAAGAGCTTTTACATGATTATAGAAATGAATTACCATATTGCTTTTCCCCTGGAGTTTGATATCCAAATGATTGAGGTGTATTTTAATGTCCGTGAGATAAGCAAAATCACCTATTCGCTTTAGATATTCGAACTGTTCGATTCCGTCACCTTTACTAGCCATTAATTCACTTATCTCATCCTTAAGGTCAAAAACTCTTTTAAACATTTTATTTACAATATATCAACGAATTTCTGTAAAGTAGAGAACGTTGACGTGTGCTTCTTAGATATAACTAAGAAGAGTTTGAAACAGCTTGTGGTTAAGTTCACGGAATTTTATGAAGTTCACAATTTTAACAGAGTATTTCATAATATCTTTGAAACTCATAACTTCCGCACACAACTTTCTCTGCTGCAGAATCTGATAAGATAGATTTGTTTGTTTTCAATGGAGTCACCTTCGTAATTATCTCTTGCATATGTGAATTCTGACCTAGTTTCTTCTTCAATCTGCAAATTTGTCCAGACGAAATTGAACACGGGTTTCTGCAAATTAGCACGCGTGTATCGTTTTGTAATATCTCTAAATTGTATTCCTTCACAGAAGACAACAATTCATTACAAGTTAAACACAAAAACTTATCTATCACCTTCACAGAAATACGTGAAAGTTCTAAGAAAATATTTAAATTTGTCTGTAATCGACATTCACCACTGTGCAGTGTGACCACATTTTATCAGTTTCTTTCAGCGGTTTGCGTTTTTTTCTAAATCATTAATTCATTGTTTCATTTCTTGTTTCAGCGAGCCACGGGTTGAAGATCACTGACACAGAGTGTAATTTCACACACACACACACACACACACACACACACACACACACACACACACACACACAAAAAAACAGATTTAACTCTAACAGCTGTCTGGTATACAGTGTCAGTGTCCTACAATCTTTTCAAATTACACATTTCTTCACAAAAATGTTTATAAGGTATAACCAGTTAGGGATTTTAGAGTGAATTAAAAAATGTAGGCTTACATAAAAATGCATGCTAAACATGGGTGCATATTTCGAACATAGTATCCGTGATACAACTTATTGATTTATACTGACCTGAATCCCATAAAACAGCATCTGCTTTTAAGCTTATACACCATGCACCTCACTTCCAACACCACTCCATTTCGGTACGGCGTTGATTAAAACTTATTCTTACATAAAATACTACATATATACAAATTTATCTGCATACTACTTCAGATGCGTAAGCTATTTTTCCCCCAAACCGTCCTCTTTAAAAGTACAATTTCGCATTTTACGCTATGAATCACCTCTATACAGATATATGAATTAAACACACATAATCTTTTTTATTTATTGAAAATACTTAATCTCTAAATATTGTTGTTGAAATTTGAATTAAAAACGAACGTTTTCACTTATGAATTAAATAGTAATTATAATTATGTATATATAGGGACGCTATGACAGAAGTTTATATATGCCATAGAATACCAGACTGCCAACATGGTAACTTATAATGGAATAGTAAACGGTGTTTCTCTTTTCTGCAGTTCTCATATCTTATGTAACACTTATTTCCAGCCGATGCTCTGTGAAGCCACCCACTTCTTAGTAAACCATACGCAGAGAACAAGCAAACAGGAAACCGGGTGTTGCTAAAAACGTTGGTGACAAGCAAACAAGAGCATCGACAATACATTCCCATTGTTTCTCAGCCATACTACTCTTGGATACATATTTACCCGTGCACTGCCGACAATTACTTATTCCATTCTTCTAGTTTCTTCCCTTCCCTCCTTCCCTAATTGTGTTTATTTGTGCTTATTTCAGATTGTAAAACCGCCTTTCTGTGGTATACATAGGCCAGCTAGAAGTGAATAATATGTAGTGTAAACACAGCAAAAAATCATGGCGCTATACAAGTCAATTTTAGCATATGCCACTGGACCCAGCAGGCGTTGAAGCACCTTAGCGTATTATTGCAACACCAAGGGTGTTGGGTTAAGACAAGCCCAATGATACCGGTTTGACAAAGAGCTGATGTTGAGTAGTGTGAAAAATAACACGATCGTAGTGTTAAAGTACCTGGTGAATGAATGAAGGAACAATAGGTCTAGCGACACAATGTTCTTTCAATGTATATCCTCTGTTACTAATAAAACCTAGTTTGCATGGTAAATGTAAGTTATTAAAATACTAATATTCACTGGCGTCTCTGGCATGTCAAATTTGGGGGGACATCAAAGGAAGTAATTTAAAAGCTAGTACCTTAGTGGAATTTTGATTATGTCACGTCATTTTTTTTTACTTATTTATTAAACAGATGTCCATGATAGACTGAACAAAATTAAATTATCTCGCAGCTATTCAATAGAATATTGAACAATAAAATTATATATATATTCAACACGAAAAAGCAAATTCACACATAAAATGACATAAGAAATACAAAATCATCTTAATTTACTTTAGTTACCTATTCTTTAATGGTGATTGGACCAAAGATCGTCGTGCGACGGCCACTACTAGCAATAAACTGTCTGCTAACTCGTCTAGGTTGAGAAGGTCCAGTAAATAATGATGTGGGGACAGATGATGACATGATTCAATCTCTCTTGTGTCATTGTGCTTCTAGTCTTCGAATGGAGCTAAAGATCCATTCAACTTTACATGAAGAAACTGGCAGCACAATCAAAATATAGCCTACAATAAGTTTTCAGCGTTTTAAAACATAGCTCGAACTTCTGGTTCCATTTCTCGTAATACTTTGCAAGCATGACTGACACAAGACACACCAGTCTTCTGCAGAAACATGTTCATCTCAAGAGAAAATGACGCTACATCTATTTCCGGATAATTTTCAAGTATGTCAACCACAATTGATAACAGTGTATCTTCTAGTTGCCGAAGACGCAGGAAATCCGACTGAGTAAATCTTGATTCTAGGCCTTTCACAGCTGCATTAATGATGCCATAATATTTTTTCCCTATAATACGCATTGACCGGCATACGCATCTACTGGCCCTGTGTACTTCCTTGGTACTCCCTTCATTCTTTACAATGAAAAGGGGTTCAAATTATATTTTTCTACTTTCTCATTAGCTACTTGCATTATTTTGTCAAAACATTCTTCGTTGTGTAGGTTCTGAATATTTCCTGAAACAATTTCAACACCTTTAATCAAGCCTGTTACAGTTTGTTTCCGACTTTGGGATGACTTATTCAGAAGTTCCAGCATGCTAATTATTGTCTGTCCAAGTAATAGGCTCAACAGCGTTATGCCAGTTTCGAAATGAACTAGACCTGGAGCTCTTATAAGCTGTTTGTTGGTTTCAGAAATATCATGCAGAGTTTCTAGTATCTTACTTATCTAGAACATCATACTTATCTAGCAATTCTCGAATCTGGTCACCTCTGTATAACCACCTTGTAGGACAAAGTGGTTTTATTCTAATGACACTGCCTATTGGACCTTCAGATTAGATTCAAGTACAGCATCAACATGTCCTCGTGCTATAACTGATTGAGAAAACAAGATACCTAACTCATGAGCTAATTGCATTTCATTCATGCATTTCCAAATATTACCCTGAAGGACTATTACATGACTAATAAAGGAGGATAAAAATATTAGGCCTATATTGGCATTATGTTATAACCCAATGATTCTTAACCTTCTTTTAGTCACGGTCCCCTTTGAGACTATGATTGGAAACCTCCTTCCAAGAAATATTGACTTAAATACTGTATAAGTTTTCGTATACTTTATTTTTCAGAAACATCAAACATACATAATAAATTACTACTCTGTCATCTAATACTAATAAGATTCAACCAACACTGTAACCTAATGCAACTTGTGTATTATCTTAGATTCAATTTGTTACCTTTCATCTTATCTTCACTGACTCCCTGAGACATATAAAGAAGTCCGTCATAATAACTTCTCAGTCTGAATATTATATTCCAAATAAATATTATTATTTATATGTTTTTCTGTCTTTAGTAAATAAATTAAATTAGAATAAAATATTGAACATTTCGTACTTTAAAATATTGGGGGGACGCGTCCCCCTCGTCCCCCCGCCAGAGACGCCCGTGCTAATTTTGACAACTAGATCATTAGTCAGAGATCAGACAAAACTTTTACCTGCTCAGAACTATGACTTGGCATAAGTATCGCAGCAGCTTCAAAATTATGTGTACTAGATACATACAGCTATACTGTAATTTTAGAGCATTTTTACAGTGTGTCTCAAAAGTCCCCTGACATAGTAACTATGTTAATATCAGAGTTACAATAAAACGTAAGAGAGGAAACTGTCTCCAAATATAGCCTAATGTTTTCAATCTAAAGAGAATATTTTTTTCTTTTTAAATCGTACCAGCCGTTTGGACTATACACCCTTTATGCACCCAATGTTAAATGAAAATACAACGTTGCAATTTACCTAGGGCTGGCGGAGGGATCGAAGGAACAGGAGGTGGACAAATTTTGTAAGAATATGTTGAATGGGATCATGTTTGAAATGGGGGTTGGCCATCGACACGTTAGCATAACAGACAGTTACTTCATTCACTTATGTTTTGGACCCATTAAATGGCAACTTTGCATTTTCATTTAACATTGGGCCCACAAAGAGTGTACAGCCCAAACGGCTCGTCCGATTAAAAAAAAAAAAATCGTTCACTTTAGATTGAAAATTTTATATTTGGAGACGTATTCCCTCTTACATTTTGTTTTAGCTCTGATAATAACAGAGTTACCCTATGTCAGGGGACTTTTGAGACACTATACACATATATAACGGGTTTTGTAATATTTTTCTTAAAAAAATGAACTAAATTTAAAAGACACTAAAAAGGAAAAATAATAATAAATCTGCTTGAAAGCAGATGATAATAATATTAAAGCGCTTGAAAACAAAATAATATTTTACTATTATGTATATAGAAAAGTATTGAAGTCGTAGCAAGTGGAACAAATTATTGCCTAATTTAAAATTATTTCGATGGCAATTGTACGTCATTAATATGTTTGGCTTGGCTTCAAATTTATTTTTATAGATAAGAGTGATATACTATCTTCTGCTTTCAAGCGCATTAATATTATTATAGTCTACTGTCTTAGCGCTTATATTATTTTATACCTCTTTAGTTTGCTTTTTAAAGTCTTTTCATTTTTGATTTTTAGTGCATTTTGAAGCCAGTTGTTTTTCTTTTAAAAAGTTATTTTCTGCTTTTTAGTGCGTTTTTGAATTCAGCTACGTTTCTTCAAACAAGTAACACTTCCCAAGTGTAACACTCCGATTTTGATAAAATTTGGCAAACAGATACTACACATGAAATAAGCGAATACGTGGTTTTTATTTTCTGCGAAAAAACAATTTAAGGGGGCAAAAGCACCCACCCAGAAATTTGGAATTTGACGCCCGAAGGTCAAAAACAAGTGAACCGAAGTGAACGAAAATGTGCACAGATACTGTAGACGTAAAATGAGGTAGTACGTGTTTCGTATTTTCCTGGAGAAAACAGTTGGATGGGACACGGACCCCTTCAAACCTTTGATCACGAAATATCAAAAGTGCTAATAACAGTGTGTAAAGAACATGAAGAATTGCAACGAAATTTTGTATATGGACAATACGCAAAAAAAATAAAGGAATACGGGTGTTCTGTTTTCTACAGAAAAACGGTTTTAAGGGCAAAAGCCCCCCTATTCAAAATTTTGAAAATCGAGGCCCGGAAGGCCATAAAAAGTGAACCGAAGTGAACAAAATTGTGCACAGATATTGTAGACGTAAAATGAGGTAATACGGGTTTTGTATTCTCCTGGAAGAAATGGTTCGGTGGGACACGGGTCGTCTAAACCGTTGATTACGAAATATCAAAAGTGCAAATAAGTATGCATAAGAAGTTCCTAAAGGATATGGAAAATTGCAACGAAACTTCGTATAGGGCAACTTGCAAAACAATAAACGAAACGTGCTTTAATTTATGCGGAAAAACAGTGTTGGGGCCTAGGTCCCCTCCGAAAAAAAGTAAATATTACCGTAATAGAGCAGAAATGAGTGGACCGAAGCAAATGAAATTGTGTGCAGATATTGTACTATATGTAAAATAAGACCTTTCGTGTTTCTCAAGTGTCCCTATCCGATTTGCTTCAAATTTGACACATCAACAGTAAACAGGAAATAAATCGACACGTGTTTTTTTTCTGCGGAAAAAAACATTGTAAAGGTTAAAGGCGCCTCCTGAAATACTATGAAATACACTATACAGTTTGTGCTCACTGTTGATCTGCCAAATTTGTAGAAGTCGGATGGAGACACTTGTGAAACACGAAAGGCCTTATTCCGTTTACTTCGGTCCACTTGATTTTACCTTTCAGGCGTCAAAATTCAAAATTTTGTTTGGGGGCTTTTGCCCGCTAAAACCTTTTTTCCGCAGAAAATAGAAAAAAGTACCTATTCATTTATTTTATGTGTAGTTTCTACCTGCCAAATTTTATCAACATCGGAGTGTTATACCTGAGAAGTGTTACTTTTAAGTTTTTTTTATTTCTCCGCTTCTAGTAGTTTATTTAGATACCTAAACTAAAAGTAGGACAAAGCACCTATAAAATGAATCTCGCTACGAAATATGTATGAACAAATGATTTATAATTAATTATAAAATTACTCAAATATTTTTTTATATTATTATTATAGGAAACAACCTTCCTTCCTTTAGAATAGCTCATTGCAAAACTACAACTAAAAATCACGTAGTCCTAAAACGTGGTTAGTTTTTTTTTCTCATGAGAAGGTGCGTTAGTGTGACAAATCTTAAGGTATATCTTGTTGCAGCAGGTCCGGCCTAGCATCATTTTAAACCTGATGGTTTAGGCTAGTAGTTGTGCAAAGTGTTGTATTTCTTATAATGAGACGTAAGGTATTGTGCCGTGAAGATGAGTGACCTTTCCGCAAAACTGCGCTACATCTTATAATTATATTTCGGTAGAGATGCAAATTGTCTAAAGCAGCCATCGACTCTGCTCTGACGTAATATACTCTTACCATTCAGAGATAAATTGGTCTGGACTCATTTACTTACAAACTATTGAAAGAAATGAGTGTTCTTCAATGATTAAATTCCTTACTTTTTCATAACTCATACTTACTATTCATATACTCTGTAATTCTCAGTTCTATTGATGTATGTTATATGTATTTTGGTTATGTATATTTTAGCTAATTTATATGCTTGTTTTTAATTTTTGTCTTGCTAATTCATTTTTCCATGTTTTCTGTTTGAAGTGCGTAAATATCCGGAGCCTACTAACAACAAACCTATAGGGAATCACGATTGCCCATTGGTCGAATGCTTGCATCTGGTAGCAAAAGTCGGAGATTTGATCCCACACCACGTGAGTTCGTGGCGGACTACATTGAGAGGAAGGGAGAGAAATATATATGCGTCTTAAAGTTTTCGACTCGACGCATATATCATACTATGCGCAAAGTTATCAAGTAACGGCGAGGCAGAGTCAGTAGCGTCTGTGCCTCACATACAAAGGGTCTCCACTTCGATTCCCACAGAAGTCGACATTTTTTTCTTCAACCAATAAGGTAGCAATTGTATATGGTCACTAACCATATATTTGAACGTAAGATTTAACCAACCAGAGCTGGCATTGGTTACAGAAGAGATTAGCGTCATACAATCAATTTTAACTTAATTATGTAGAACAGACTCCATAGAATTAGCGTTATTAAATGACGAAGATGTACTAGAGAAAAAAGAAGAAACAGCATGCTTGGCCATTTTGGAACACAGTGCTGATAGAGTAAAAGGCAGAAGGAAAGCCAGACAAGAGATCATAGAAAAGTAAAAATCAGCTCATCAAGGAAGAGAAAAGTTTTCTGTTCCTTGTTGCCCACCATCTATAAAAAGTGCTGAATTATTCAACTCTAAAAACTATTATTCTTTCGGTTGTTGCAGATATTTAAGCAACGCTACGAATGCTTTACCTCACATTTGCGTTGTTAGAATAGTGAGGGTCCTAAGGTACTGTTTATTGAGCGCAAATTTGTTTTTTTTATATAACATAGGGTACCTTACTTGTGTGGAAGGCACACAGCTATAAACATTATTTTTTAGTGTAATTTCATTAGTCCAAAGCTCCTTATATAGTGCATTATTTACGTGACAGTGCAGATTTCTTTAGGCAATACAGATTTCTTTAGCAATGCTACTTTAAAGTGGCCCTATCTCTGAGTGACACAAAAATATACAACCTCTACCACCACAACTAAATAGACCACTGAAACTTATTCTTTCGTTTGTTTGAATCCCCCAAAAAGGTATAAAATGCTGAGCTAGTTAAAATGGGCCTTTTTCGCTTTTCTCGTGGTTGGTACAAAACTAAATAGGCCACCCAATTTTATTACTTCGTTTATTTGATTAGTACAAAATGGTACTTCCTTCCTTTTTCTGCTTGCTACAAAACTGAATAGGTCACACAAATTTATTCCTTCGTTTATTTGAGTACTACAAAATGATATAAAGTTCGGAGTTAGTTAAAATGACCCTTCTTCGCTTTTTCTGGTTAGTACAAACTTATTCTTTCGTTTATTTGAATAGCACAAAAAGGTATAAAATGCTGAGTTAGTTAAAATGGCATTTTTCGTTGGTACAAGATTGAATAGGTCACTCAAATTTATTCCTTCATTTATTTGAGTAGCACAAAATGGTACAGAAATATTGAGCTAGTTAGAATGGACCTTCTTCGCTTTTTTTTTCGTGGTTGGTACAATACTAAATGGGCCACCAAATTTATTCCTTCGTTTATTTGAGTAGTACAAAATGTACAAACATACTGGGCTATTTAAAATGGACCTTCTTCACTTTTTTATCGTTAATACAAAACGATAGGAGTGTTTAATTCTTTTTCTGCATGGTACAAAATTGAATAGACCACTCAAATTTAACCCTTTGCTTATTTGAACAGCACAAAAAGGTACAGAATGCTGAGCTAGTTAAAATGGTCCTTCTTAGCTTTTTTCTAATCAGTACAAATTTATTCCTTTGTTTATTTAAATATTACAAAATGATATAAAATACTCAGCTAGTTAAAGTGGTACTTCTTCGTTTTTTTTGTTTAGTGAAATTTATTCCTTCGTTTATTTGTGTAGTACAAAGGGTATAAAATACTGAGCTAGTTAAAGTGGTCCTTCTTGCTATTTCCCGTTGGTACAAAAGTAAATACGCAACTCAAATTTATTCCTTCGTTTATTTGTGTAGTACAAAAGGTATAAAATACTGAGCTACTTAAAATGATCCTTCTCTGCTTTTTCCCCGTTGGTACAAAAGTAAATAAGCCACTCAAATGTATTGCTTCATTGTTTCAGTAGCACATAAATTTATAAGATGCTGAGCTAGTTAAAATGGCAATTCTTCACTTTTTTCTTTTTAGTACAAAATTGAATAGGTCACACAAATTTATCCCTTCGTTTGTTTAAATAGTACAAAAAGGTATAAATTCTGAGTTACTTAAAATGGTCTTTCTTCATTTTTTTCTGGCTAGTACAAATTCATTCCTCTGTTTATTTGTACAGCACAAAATTATTAGTTAGTTAAATGGTATTTCCTTGCTTTTTCTCTTTGGTACAAAACTAAATAGGACACGCAAATTTATCCCTTTGTTTGTTTAAATATTACAAAAGGCATAAAAATCTAAGCCAGTCAATAACGGTCCTTCTTCGCTTTTTTCTTGTTAGTACAAAAGGAAATAGGACACTACAGTAGAAAAATGGCGGTTCTGCGCCACTGACCCTCTACCCACTTTCTCAGTCCCGCCTGAAGCAGACAACGAATTTCCCAGTGCCGCCTGACACACTATGCCGGGGGACATATGGGGGATACGAGAAATCGAGCATCATGAACCGTCAACCCACGTTCTTTTACGACCTCCATTTTAGGGGTGAATTTGTTCCCTTTTATGAGCACTTTTTAGGGGGTGTACTCGTTCTCTTTTACGAGCACTTTTTAAGGGGTGAACTCGTTCCCTTTTATGAGCATATTTTTCAACCCCTATGTTAATTATGAACACACAGAAGAGCAGATAACACATAAGACTACGTAACACACAGCAGAGC
This sequence comes from Thermobia domestica, assembly GCF_964235325.1. NCBI lineage: Eukaryota > Metazoa > Arthropoda > Insecta > Zygentoma > Lepismatidae > Thermobia > Thermobia domestica. The sequence continues at coordinate 106,965,012 of NC_137459.1, read as the reverse complement.
AGATAACACATAACATAACAAGGGTGTACTCGTTTCCAACCCCTATTTGAACATAGCAGAAATTACACTGAGCCTATGAACACACAGCAGAGCGGAGAATACATAGCACATGGCTCATTTTTCAACCCTTATTTTACCATAACAGAAATCACAGAGAGACTATGAAACATAGCGAAGTCCACCTCTATTTAAACATAGTCCATTTTAGGGGTGGACTTACTCTCTTTTATGAGCATATTTTCCAACCCTTATTTTAACATAGTAAAGAATACATAGCAGTTGGCCTATTTTTCCACCCTTATTTGAACATACTCCATTTTAGGGGTGTACTAGTTCTCTTTTATGAGAGCAGAAATTATATAACATTTCGTTCCCTTTTATGAGCCCATTTTAGGGGTGTATTCGTTCTCTTTTATTAGCTTATTTTTCCAACCCTATTTGAACATAGTCCGTTTTAGGGATAGACTCATTCTCTTTTATGAACATCGTTTCCAACCCCTACTCGAACACAGCAAAAACTAGAAAATAATGGGGATGTACTTGTTCCCTTTTTAACCTCTATTTCCCACAGAGGCTACGGACATAGCAGATTACATAGCAAAGAATTCTTTTTACCTGGGACCTATAGTTTATGTGGGATACGCCCTCTCTATGACAATTTTAACCGATTTGGATGAAACTTGGTATATAGGGGTTTTCGGACATGCTGATTACGAATATCATATTTATTTTTACCTGGGTCTTATGGTTTATGTGGGATACGCCCTTTGTATGACACTTAAAACCTAATCACTCGTAAACGAAGCAACATATTGAGGTGGTGTTTCCACATTTAGTAATCGGCCACCAACTACTGCAAGTTCCAAAATAATGACCATCGAGGTCAAAGGTCAAAACTCGAAAACGAAACAACCTATTGAGGTGCTGTTTTCAAATCTAGCAATAGGTCATCAGGTACTGCAAGTTCCAAAAATAATGACCATCGAGGTCAAAGGTCAAAATACTTAAAACCAAATAACTCGAAAATGGATCCACATACTGAGGTGCTGTTTCCACATTTAGCAATAGGTCATCAGGTACTACATGTCCCAAAATTAGTGGTCATCGAGGTCAAAGGTCAAAATACTTAAAACCTAATAACTCGAAAACGAAACAAAGTATTGAGGAGCTGTTTTCAAATCTAGTAATAGGTCATCAACTAGTACATGTTAAAAAAGTACTGATCATCGAGGTCAAAGGTCAAAATACTTAAAACCTAATAACTCGAAAACGAAACCACATATTGAGATGTTGTTTCCAAATCTAGTAACTGCTCATCAACTACTATAAGTTCAAAAATAATGACCATCAAGGTCAAAGGTCAACATACTTAAAACCTAATAATTTGACAACTGAGACACATATTGAAGTGCTGTTTCCGAATCTAGTAACTGGTCATCAACTACTACAAGTTCCAAAATAATGACCATCAAGGTCAAAGGTCAACATACTTAAAACCTAATAATTTGACAACTGAGACACATATTGAAGTGCTGTTTCCGAATCTAGTAACTGGTCATCAACTACTACAAGTTCCAAAATAATGATCATCGAGGTCAAAGGTCAACATACTTAAAACCTAATAACACGAAAACTGAGCCAAATATTGAGGTGCTGTTTCCACATTTAGTAATCGGTCACCAAAGACCACATGTCTCAAAAGTGTCAACCATCGAGGTCAAAGGTCAAACTCGAAAATGGATCGACATACTTAGGTGCTGTATCCACATTTAGTAATAGTTCATCAATCACTGCAAATTCCATCGAGAGCTTGTAAACGGAGCAACGGATAAATTTTGTACAAAGCATAAAATGTGAAGGAGGAATAAATTTGAGTGGCCTATTGAATTTTGTATGAACGAGAAATCTAATTTGTAACTAGCTCAGAATTTCTGTAACGAAAAAAATAATTTGGATGGACTAACGAAAGAAAGCAAATATATACCATTTTAACTAGCTGAGAATTATATGTCTTCTTGTACTAATTAAATAAACGAAGGAATATTGTACCAATGAGAAATGTCATTTGTTGTAATATTTAAACAAACGAAGGGGTGAATTTGAGTGACCTATTCTATTTTGCACCAACGAGAAATAACTGCGTATTTTAAATCATTTTGTACTATTTAAATAAACAATCGGATAAATTTAACCGGATCAGAAGTTCAATGCTATTTTTTACTCTTGAGTGAGCTTTCCAATTTTGTAGCAAGAAGGGCCGTTTTTTTAAAACTAACTCAGAATTTCATTTCATTTTGTAATACTCAAATTTGGATGGAGTGTTTAGTTTTGTACGAACCAGAAAAATTTGATTGGATTATTTCCTTATGTACCAACTGGAAAAAGTGAAGGGTCATTATTCAAATAAACGAAGGAATAGAGTATTTAGTTTTGTACCATCTAGAAAAAAAGAAGTGAAGTATGAATAAAATTTAGCTGGACTATTTTCTTTTGTACCAACTGGAAAAGAGAAGAAGAGCTGATTTAACTACCTCATTATGTACTGTTTAAAGAAACGAAAATAGACTATTATGTAACTTTTGAACTACTTAAGTGTTCTATTTTTGTATCAATCAGAAAAAAAACGAAGAAGAGCCATTTTAACAAGTTCATAATTTCGATGTTCTACTTTTTTATACCAACGAGAAAATATGAACTATCTGAATATTTAAATATACGAAAGAATAAATTTAAGTGACCTATTCAATTTTGTACCAATGAGAAATGGCTCAGAAAAAAAGGCGAAGAAGGACTATTTTATATAATTTTACTACTCAAATAAACAATGGAGTATTTAGTTTTGTACCACCGAGAAAAAAAAGAAATTGCACCATTTTGGAGTATTCAAATAAACAAAGGAATTATAATTTGTGTCAACTCTAAAATCAATTAAACGAAGTAATGCATTTGAGTGAGCTATTTAATTTGAAAAACCGAAGTTGAGTATTTTATACCATTTTGTATTATTTCAACAAACAAAGGAATAAGCAAAAAAGGATCATTTTATATCATTTTAAACTAGTCTAATAAACGAAGGCATAAATATGAGTGAACTATTTAATTTTGTAGCTGAGTATTTTCACGAAAGAACAAAATTGTACTAATCTGAAAAAGCGAAGAATTTCCGTACCTTTTTGTACTATTTAAACAAACGATTAGTTAAATTTGAGTGACCTGTTTTTTGTACAAACCAGAAAAATCGAAGAAGATACCTTTATACTAGCCCAATGAACGAAAGAACAAATTTGGGTGTTCTACGTTTTTTATACCAAACAAAGAAGAACCATTTTAACTTGCTGAGTATTTTATACCATTTTGTACTACTCAAATAAACGAAAGGAAAAGCGAAAAAAACCTTTTTAACTAGCGCAGAATTTCTGTAACGTAAAAATTAATTTGAATGGAGTAACAAGAAAGAAAGCAAAGATATGATATATTAAATATTTAAATTAACGAAGGGACACATTTAAGTGATCTATTCCATTTTGTACCAAGGAGAAATGCCATTTTTATCTAGCTTAGAATTTCTAGTGCATGTTGTATTATTTAAACAAAACGAAGGGCTAAATTTGAGAAAGCGAACATGAACTATTTTACTCAAATTTGGATGGAGTATTTAGCTTTGTATGAACCAGAAAAAAGTGAAGAAGGACCATTTTAACTAACTCAGATCTTTATACATTTTGTAGTACTTTTTGTACCAATCAGAAGAAAATCAAAGAATGGTCATTTTAACTAGCCAAACAGAAGAAAAGGAAAGAAATAACACTTTGTACTAACCAGAAAAGGAGAAGAAGGATCAGCATTCTATACTTTTTGTGCCATTTATTGAGGTGTCCTATTTCCTTTTGTACCAACGAGAACCATTTTTAACTGGCTTAGAATTTTATGCCTTTTTGTAAAGTTTGTATCAAACCGAAAAAAGCAAGGAAATACCATTTTAAATAGCTCAGCATGTTACAGCTTTTTGTGTTTTTGGTCTACCCAATTTCTTGACCATGTTGTACTATTTAAACAAACGAAGGAATAAATTTGTTTGACCTATTCACTTTTGTAACAATCAGAAAAAAGGAAAGAATAAATTTGAGTGGCTTAAGCAAAGAAGGTCAATTTATACATTTTTGTGCTATTAAATTTGAGTGACCTATTGAAGAATGAATAAATTTTGTTTGCAATTAAAAAAGCGGAGAAGGTCTACTTTCTGTACAAACCAGAGAAAAACAAAGAAAGACCATATTCTGCTACTCAAACAAACGAAGGAATAAATTTGTCTAACCTATTCACTTTTATAGCAAACAGAAAAAGAAGCTCCTTTTAGTTTTGTACCAACCACGAAGGTCCATTATTACAAGCTCGGTATTTTTATACCATTTTGTATTACTCTCATAAATTTGGGTGGTCTATTTCATTTTTGTAACAATCAGAAGAAAAGGTCAGAATTTTATACTTTTGTGGTGCTACATTTTGTATATTTTTGTGTCATCCAGAGAACAATTTAAATTTACTCTACCGACACTAAGTAAGGCTCATAAAATATTTAAACGTGAGATTTAACAAACCAGAATTGCGTCATAATTCAATTATAACTTAATCCATAGCAATTAGCGTTCTAAAGAAAAAAGAAGAAACAGCATGCTTGGCCAATTTGAATCACAGCAGAAGAAGAGATCATATCAAAGTAAAAATCAGCTCATCAAGGAAATGAAAAGTTTTCAAAGTTCCATGTTGCTGCAGATATTTAAGCAACGTTACGAATTTATATATTCAATATTTAAGCAAGCTACCTAACAGTTGTATTGCTAGTATAGTGAGGGTCCTAAGGTACTGTCTATTGCTCAAAGATTCAATTATTTTTTTAAACTTTCTTTCCTCGTCTAAGTCCAAAATGACAAATATATATTTTTGCATTTATGTATTTTATTATAATGGAATATAAGTTTATGGAGTATATTTGGAAAATAATAGAACATACATCATGATGTTATATTGCCTTGAAAACATATTATTAAACACGGAGAATGCATAGAATGCTTGTATTGTAGATATATAAAATTATTTATTTGATTTGTTTTTGCTGAAGAGCAGAAAAATGACTAGCACGGAGATTGTTTATCCAAAAACAAAAAAAGCTGTAACATGCTGAGCTATTTAAAATGGCATTTCCTTGCTTTTTTCGGTTTGATACAAACTTTACAAAAAGGGATACAATTCTAAGCCAGTTAAAAATGGTTCTCGTTGGTACAAAAGGAAATAGGACACCTCAATAAATGGCACAAAAAGTATAGAATGCTGATCCTTCTTCTCCTTTTCTGGTTAGTACAAAGTGTTAATTCTTTCCTTTTTTCTGTTTGACTAGTTAAAATGATCATTCTTTGATTTTCTTCTGATTGCACAGTGTAATACAGTCCCTGTCCATAAGACCCGTAGGAAAGTCATGTCTGACGGCTGTTCTCTTCAAATCCTGTTAGTACATGTCTAAACAAGTGTAAATCACGAGGGTAGACTTTTTGACTTATGGGCAGTTTTTTTCTACAGGGGCGTAATCCTAGGGGGACTGCGCCCCTTATGAGTTGTTGCCGACTTTTCTTAAAATGATTGTAGCTGCCATTGTGATTGTAGCAGAACAATGAATGAGGGTTGTTTTCTTTCTAAATAGTCCACAAAATAAACCTAGGTATAGATTTTTGGCGTAGCCGTACAAATAGAGGGGGTAAGAGGGGGACAAAGTCTAATTTTGGTTAATTTTTTAAAAGTCTGTTTTTATTTTCTTTCCATAATGTCCGAACGGTGATATTTCGAATGACAACGATTTTTTGGCCAAGACTTACAACAATCCTCTATACAAGGACGCAATTTTTGACAAAAATCTTCCAATAGTTATCTCCACAAAAAAAATGTAATATAGTCAGATGCGCGAAATTTTTCAGAATGTAAACTTCCGTGGTTTCGTGTTTGCTTCACTACACACGTTGCAATTCTAATAGAAGTAGAAAAGTATTAACATTTCAATGTATAAACAACACTGATAATGTTCTGTATGATATTCCTGCTCCAAAAAGTACATTACGTACAAGAATATTTCTATGTATTAAGTGGCTTTATTTGTGAAGCTTTTGCTAACTATGGACAACTTTGTTTTCATTTGGTGAAGTAATAATGGGTTTCAATATAAAATGTCTCGAATTTTACCTCTAAAATAGAAATTTTGTCGTATGTGAATTTTTCTAGGTTTTCTTTACAGCAGCTACTAGAAAGGATGGAGACAAACATACTGATTTAGTGTGCCTTACTGCCTGCTATCTCCACTGAAAAAATTCTGAACTAGTTATGGCATCAAGTGTGAAAAGTTCTTTACGTGGAGTGAAAAGTTCTTTACGTGGAGTAACAAAGCAACTAGTGGTGATTTTGACCTTACAAAATGTGTGATTTCCCAAAAGATAGACAAAGATCACAAGACTACAACTTTAGTAATTTGTAGAAATAATATAAAAATGCTGCTGAAATCAGGCAAGATGAAGTATTGCAGAGACTTCATTCAATGGATTCTGAAGTGGAATTTGTGTATCATTGCAATAATACCTGCTACAAGTCTTACACACTGAAGAAATCGATACTTAAATTACAGAGAGATAGTGACGCTACGATTCATGACTGTGAGGATGAAGAATAGGCAATTAAACAATCTACAAAAAAGCTACGTTCAGACACACTATCCCGTACAGAACCGTTATGTCAAAAAATCCAGTATGTAGTAACATGCGTAGTGTGTGTGGTCTCAATAAACACGCAGGTTTCAGGCAGAAGCACAGGATTTGTGAAAGTAACCGAGCTCTTGTCTTCCTCGAGGAAGCAGTGTTTTTTAAAGGCGATGTGTATACTGAACTTGTGATCTAGAAGATGAGTCGTCAGTTTTTAGAGCAGACTTATATTATCATAAAATATGCCTAGAAACATACCTTACTAAATTCAGAAGAAGTTCACAGGAAAACAAAAGCACTGAAAGAAAGTCACCTAAAGAAGAAATGAAAGAACTTTCACCTGTAATCAAAGAACTCCTGGAAGATGGCTGCGGTGTGACTTTGTCATAAATACGAGATTACTTAAACAGTAAAGGGACAGGAATCGTGAGAAGCAATAAAGAGGTCAAGCATTTTTTACTGAAGATTTTTGGAACTACGATTAAATTTTCTAAACCTACAAAAACCAATGTGTCTCTTACTGTCTATTCATCAAATTTGACTACCGAGAAACTAAGACAGATCGTCCGAAACCACAATGCTATAAGAGATGCCGGAAGATTAATAACAAACTCCTTCCAGTGTTTCACGTTTATGATAGAATCAATTACTTGAGGTGGGCATCCATGTATTTAGAGCAGATGCGAAGCTTGGAATTTCAACATCCACAAGTTTTTGAAAAATTCATGAAAGGATCTTTGTAGTCCAAAGGACCAGGAAAATTCAATGCGGTTGGCTTGAACATAGCACTGGAGATGCCGATAAATAGATCCCAAAAATCACAAGGAGGAATAATTGGCCAAACAAAAGAAAAGAGTACGTTGTTGAATGGCAGTTAATCTACCACGTGATTCTTGAAATAAGAAATGCTTTTCGGTCATTAATAGGCGTTGCAGTGGATGACTACGATCTTCAGATACATTACGAATTAGTAGGGAAACAGAGTGAGGAGATTGAAGCAAGCATCCAGATGATGTGCTCTTATATTGAGGATACCCAAAATCCTTGTGATACCACTGGAACGATGAAACTCCAAAATCTATCGACAAATGAACTTGTACCGCCACATAATGCAAAATCAATACTTTCGTTTGCTGCAAATGGGAATGCACTTTATCTTGAATTTAGGAATGAGAGGTTTGTTTCCAAATCAAAAGCTCTATCTACCCCAATACAGCAAGTGAAGTTGCCATCTTTCAATTCTGTTGGTTCACAGGATGCAAAAAATGATAGGTCTAATTCAGTTACAGATATCATCCATGCGCACAGACTTGTTAATATTTGTAAGGAGAGAAGCATGTTATTGAGTGACATTTTAAGTTATGACATTTTACCAGTTACAACATTGGTGGATAAAAACAGTGCAGCCATTAAACGGCAGAGATCGGATTTGCTGACTGCTTTGATAAGGAAATTATACGATTCCGAGTGCAGTTCTACTTTTGAAAAAATCTACCGACGTGTTTGATAGTGGATGTTATGAACCAAATCCACAGGATGCCTCTAAAGGAATTTAATATTTTCGGTGAACTTTCAGCTGCCCTCGTTAAAAGCATGAGTTCCATTCATCAAGAACAATCACGAACGGATTTTGTCTTTGATAGCTACGTAACAAACTCGATTAAGGACGGAGAAAGGGAACGAAGAGCTGCGGTTCAACCAATAACTGTATCTAATATTTCAGCTTCTACTCGATTACCGGTTCAAATGAACAAATTTTGGGCGTCCATTTGGGCGTATGCTTCAGAGCGCTTTGCGATATTATCTACAAGAACATTTACTTCCTTTGCAAGGAACTACTGTTCTGAGTAATGAAGTACGTGATGGAGGACCAATTCAGACTGTAACAATCAAATCTGGCAACTGCAATGAAGTTTTGGATGACAATTTAATGAGCCTATTGAAGAAGCAGATTTGAGAATAATTCCACATATATATCACACACTTAAAGAAGGCTACCAGCAAGTAATCGTAGCATCAACTGATACAGATGTACTTGTCATTCTTCTTTACTTCTTGAAGTTCTTTCAAACGAAAGGTCTTCAGGCTCTTTGGCTGCGAAAATCTTCAAACGAATACATACCAATTCACACGTTAGCACGAAAAATTGACACATTATATGACGTTATTCTATCATTTCCTCACAGGTTTGGACGTCACTAGTAAACTGGGGACCAAGTTTTCGGCCTTGAAAGCAAATCCTGAAAAGTACCTTCTATATTTTGGCAAGCAATTACCTGCAAATAAGGATACATCTCGACTAGCAGAAAACTATCTTGTACATGTGTTAAAGCCTGGGAGTCCCTCTGCAACGTTTGATCAGCTACGGCTCGAACTATTTTCATATCCAAAGACTACAAATCTGCTACCACTACCACTAACAAGCTTTTCATTAAAGTACACATCTTCAGCGTAGCTTTTTTTATGGTTAACACTTGCTCTTCTGTATTGAGTTAAAACGCGTCACTGTTACCAGAACAATAGGTTGGTCAGTGGATGACAACGGTACGATAATTCCAGACTCTCATTTAAACTTCCTCCCAGAAGATCTCTTGATTACTTATGGCTGCAAAATGAAATGTACAAAACGTTGTCGCAGTATCTCCAACTTTGTGTGTTGCATAGACTTCTGCAAGTGCTGTGAATTCTGTGAAAATTGAGAGAAAAATAACTTCTAACTAACGAATTTAAGAGAGGTGGGTGATTACGTAAACAAAAATATAACATTTTAAATACTGTATATATATATATATATATATATATATATATATATATATATATATATATATATATATATATATATATATATATATTTATAAGGAGGTAATTCTTCACCTGATCTATTTATGTAAATATTTTCCAATAATATAACAACATATTATATCATTCAAAAAGGAAAACATCCCTCTCGATTAATGTCTCCTTGATCCCAACAACATTATCAGTGCTGTTTATTCTAAGAATCGTGAATAATAATACAACGATGTGTTAATACTTTTCTACTTCTATTAGAATTGCAACGTGTGTTGTGAAGCAAACACGAAACCACGGAAGTTTACATTCTGAAAAATTTCGCGCATCTGACTATATTACATTTTTTTTGTGGAGATAACTATTGGAAGATTTTTGTCAAAAATTGCGTCCTTGTATAGAGGATTGTTGTAAGTCTTGGCCAAAAAATCGTTGTCATTCGAAATATCACCGTTCGGACATTATGGAAAGAAAATAAAAACAGACTTTTAAAAAATTAACCAAAATTAGACTTTGTCCCCCTCTTACCCCCTCTATTTGTACGGCTACGCCAAAAATCTATACCTAGGTTTATTTTGTGGACTATTTAGAAAGAAAACAACCCTCATTCATTGTTCTGCTACAATCACAATGGCAGCTACAATCATTTTAAGAAAAGTCGGCAACAACTCATAAGGGGCGCAGTCCCCCTAGGATTACGCCCCTGTAGAAAAAAACTGCCCATAAGTCAAAAAGTCTACCCTCGTGATTTACACTTGTTTAGACATGTACTAACAGGATTTGAAGAGAACAGCCGTCAGACATGACTTTCCTACGGGTCTTATGGACAGGGACTAGACTAAGTGGTTCAGGACGAGCAAAAAGCTGGGCAAAACCCAATTTTTGAAAACTGCGTTAGAAGGACATTGGTTTAGTGTGTGGGTTACTAAATATTCATAGTTTCCTATATACAAATAATGAACACGAGTAACATGTAACATGTGAGTTAGAAAGGGTGAAAGTTAACCATTGTGGACATATCTGTGAAATAGCTGCCAAATAGAGTATTTGTCATTCACGTTCATGGCTTGGTATCTGAGAATAAGTGGTTACAAGAAACATTTGTTGTATATGGCACCAATATACCTTTCGAGGACTGCAACTGTCCAAAGTGGCTATGCAGTATCTTCCATATGTACGTTTCCTTGAACAAAATATGTTAATGTGACAAAATCTAATATCCTTTAGCAAAAGGTCCACAAAACTACAGAGATTTATTATAGTGCCCAGCATTCCCCAGCAGAATTATTGAAATGGCCTGAAAGAATAATCCACGATGAATTGTTTTTCAGGAAGTTTGGGTGCGAATATGTGCGAATTCGTGAAATACGTATTCCTTTGTGATTGTGTGTGGTGCCAGGACACAAATTAATTATTCTTACTTTTTACGTGCAGGACATCTATAGTTCATAATGATGCTGAGACGCATCCAGGTCAATACCAAAATGAGAGAAATGTAAGGACGTTGTCAAAGGGAACAAACACGGCATGTCCAGACCTGGGTTTTGACGTAATTGGACCTTGGTGATCTCCCAGCCCACGTTAGTGAAGATATTCGACGAATTGTTTCCAGGTTTTGTAGCTAAGTGTACCAAAAACTGTATAAGAGTGGCAGAAATCATGACATCTTCCTAAAGACATACAGAATGGTTTGATGAAGAACTGACATTTAAATTCCGGAGACAGATGATACGTCAATCAAATCCTGGCGGTTGTCCATCGGAGGATTTCAGAGAATCTATTGACAGAAATAAACGAAGGAAAGCGGAAGATTTACATACAACTGCAAGTACGTCGGAACTGACTTTTGCTGCCAAAATGAGGCTTCGGGCATCAGAACAACAAGATGCAGAAAAAGTACTTCGTGTGGTGACAGAAACAATTTTGACTAGGGTTCGTAAGATGAGACAAGCGTTTATGAGCGCAAAGGACCAGAGCATTTTACCCAAAAAGTGCAAAGAAAAAGTGCTTGCATTGCTTCTCGATCGTAAGTTAACCAAAAGCCAATACAACTGTCTACGTCTTGGTGCCAAAACACGCAACGCAGACATTTATCTAAGTTATCACCAATTACTCGTGGCAAAGAAAGTTGTTACCCGTCAGATGAGAGTATTACTGTTACAGATATCAGTGCAGAAATTAAATGGCAGACTTTATTATAGAAAAAAGTTGAAGGAGTCCAGTGCATCGAACAGCAGACTCAAGATCATCTATCAACTGTGAATGTTAGTGGATTCCAATTTACTGTGCATCACGAGATCATTCTCACTATGTTAGATGGATAAGTGGTAATGCACTCCTGAATGCATCTCTTCAAAAGTGTTATATTTGCAAAACATATCCCAAAGAAATGAACGATTTAGAGAGAATTTCTATGAAAGACATAAACGCATCCACATTTCTCTTTGGATTGTCAGTGTTACATGCGTACATCGTCTTACATTGCATATAGACTCGATTTCAAGACATGGCAAGTTCGAAAGAAGCACAAGGAACTATTGAAATCACGAAAACGTGAGGTTTGGAAGCAGTTTAGAGAAAAAATAGGCCTTAATATGACAGACCGAAAACAGAAGACAGTGGAACAAGCAAGGATGGGAACACTGCTAGGAGATGGTTTGAGGACTCACACCGATCTTTGCAAATAATGGGGATTTCTGAACAATTGATTACACGTTTTTCGCTGATACTATCTGTAATCAATTCTGCACTTGATCCCAACGCTTTTGACAGTTATGCACTAAAGACAGACAAACTCTTTGTTCATCTTTACAGTTGGTTCTATGTGTCTACTAGTGTCCATAAAATTCTTGTTCATGGATCGGCCACAGAATGCCATTTTACCAATAGGTCAGCTTTCAGAAGATGCACAAGAGGAACGGAATAAAGACTTACGAACATTTCGGAAAGATCACTCACGCAAATTCTCTCGCACTATTACGAATCAGGATACGCTGAATATGCTCCTTATTACTTCTGATCCCTTTCTTTCGCGTATTAGGCACATGGCTACCGGGAAGAAAAGACGTCGCTTGTCACATGAAGGACGACTGCTGTTAAACATGTCGGAGTGTGGACCAGAAGGAGCCATCGCGGCGTCCAGCAAACAAAAGAATGAAGGCATTCCATTTTTATTCAGCGATATTGACAGTGAGAGTGATTATTGACGTACAAATGTGGTTGACAAAGTCAATTCTCGTTTTTCATTTATGTGTGTGAGTGTAATGAAGACTTGTATGTATGAGTGTAGTGCAGATTTTTATGTGTGAGTGTACTGACGTAATGCATACCAATACGCAGTACTTTATCAGTATTTACAAACATTTCCTACTAACTCTCTCCTGCAGATAAGCCTAGTGCAACAGAACGATGAACGTGTTCGTTAATTCTTAGTGCTACAAATATACAATTTTTACATATTTGAGGCATTAGAAGCATTTTGTACATTGTTATAAACGGTTATAGGTTTTGGCCAGGTTTTTGCTCGTTCTGAACCACTGTGGATTGGTACAAAAAGTAGTACAAAATGGTATAAAGATCTGAGCTAGTTAAAATGGTCCTTCTTCACTTTTTTTCTGGTTCATACAAAGCTAAATACTCCATCCAAATTTGAGTAAAATGGTTCATGTTCGCTTTCTTAAATTTAGCCCTTCGTTTTGTTTAAATAATACAACATACACTAGAAATTCTAAGCTAGATAAAAATGGCATTTCTCCTTGGTACAAAATAGAATAGATCACTTAAATGTATCCCTTCGTTAATTTAAATATTTAATATGGCATATCTTTGCTTTCTTTCTTGTTACTCCATTCAAATTAATTTTTACGTTACAGAAATTCTGCGCTAGTTAAAAAGGTTTTTTTCGCTTTTCCTTTCGTTTTTTTGAGTAGTACAAAATGGTATAAAATACTCAGCAAGTTAAAATGGTTCTTCTTTGTTTGGTATAAAAAACGTAGAACACCCAAATTTGTTCTTTCGTTCATTGGGCTAGTATAAAGGTATCTTCTTCGATTTTTCTGGTTTGTACAAAAAACAGGTCACTCAAATTTATCTAATCGTTTGTTTAAATAGTACAAAAAGGTACGGAAATTCTTCGCTTTTTCTGATTAGTACAATTTTGTTCTTTCGTGAAAATACTCAGCTACAAAATTAAATAGCTCACTCATATTTATGCCTTCGTTTATTAGACTAGTTTAAAATGATATAAAATGATCCTTTTTTGCTTATTCCTTTGTTTGTTGAAATAATACAAAATGGTATAAAATACTCAACTTCGGTTTTTCAAATTAAATAGCTCACTCAAATGCATTACTTCGTTTAATTGATTTTAGAGTTGACACAAATTATAATTCCTTTGTTTATTTGAATACTCCAAAATGGTGCAATTTCTCTTTTTTCTCGGTGGTACAAAACTAAATACTCCATTGTTTATTTGAGTAGTAAAATTATATAAAATAGTCCTTCTTCGCCTTTTTTTCTGAGCCATTTCTCATTGGTACAAAATTGAATAGGTCACTTAAATTTATTCTTTCGTATATTTAAATATTCAGCCAGTTCCTTTTTTTTGTCGTTGGTACAAAAAGGTAGAACATCGAAATTATGAACTTGTTAAAATGGCTCTTCTTCGTTTTTTTCTGATTGATACAAAAATAGAACATTCCAGTAGTTCAAAAGTTACATAATAGTCTATTTTCGTTTCTTTAAACAGTACATAATGAGGTAGTTAAATCAGCTCTTCTTCTCTTTTCCAGTTGGTACAAAAGAAAATAGTCCAGCTAAATTTTATTCATACTTCACTTCTTTTTTTCTAGATGGTACAAAACTAAATACTCTATTCCTTCGCTTATTTGAATAACGATACTTCACTTTTTCCAGTTGGTACATAAGGAAATAATCCAATCAAATTTTTCTGGTTCGTACAAAACTAAACACTCCATCCAAATTTGAGTATTACAAAATGAAATGAAATTCTGAGTTAGTTTTAAAAAAAACGGCAATTCTTGCTACAAAATTGGAAAGCTCACTCAAGAGTAAAAAATAGCATTGAACTTCTGATCCGGTTAAATTTATCCGATTGTTTATTTAAATAGTACAAAATGATTTAAAATACGCAGTTATTTCTCTTTGGTGCAAAATAGAATAGGTCACTCAAATTCACCCCTTCGTTTATTTAAATATTACAACTGACATTTCTCATTGGTACAATATTCCTTCGTTTATTTAATTAGTACAAGAAGACATATAATTCTCAGCTAGTTAAAATGGCACATATTTGCTTTCTTTCGTTAGTCCATCCAAATAATTTTTTCGTTACAGAAATTCTAAGCTAGTTACAAATTAGATTTCTCGTTCATACAAAATTCAATAGGCCACTCAAATTTATTCCTCCTTCCCTTTTTACACTTTGTACAAAATTTATCCGTTGCTCCGTTTACAAGCTCTCGATGGAACTTGCAGTGATTGATGAACTATTACTAAATGTGGAAACAGCACCTCAGTATATCGATCCATTTTCGAGTTTGACCTTTGACCTCGATGGTTGACACTTTTGAGACATGTGGTCTTTGGTGACCGATTACTAAATGTGGAAACAGCACCTCAATATTTGGCTCAGTTTTCGTGTTATTAGGTTTTAAGTATGTTGACCTTTGACCTCGATGATCATTATTTTGGAACTTGTAGTAGTTGATGACCAGTTACTAGATTCGGATACAGCACTTCAATATGTGTCTCAGTTGTCAAATTATTAGGTTTTAAGTATGTTGACCTTTGACCTTGATGGTCATTATTTTGGAACTTATAGTAGTTGATGAGCAGTTACTAGATTTGGAAACAACATTTCAATATGTGGTTTCGTTTTCGAGTCATTAGGTTTTAAGTATTTTGACCTTTGACCTCGATGATCAGTACTTCTTTAACATGTACTAGTTGATGACCTATTACTACATTTGAAAACAGCACCTCAATACGTTGTTTCGTTTTCGAGTTATTAGGTTTTAAGTATTTTGACCTTTGACCTCGATGACCACTAATTTTGGTACATGTAGTACTTGATGATCTATTGCTAAATGTGGAAACAGCACCTCAGTATGTGTATCCATTTTCGAGTTATTTGGTTTTAAGTATTTTGACCTTTGACCTCGATGGTCATTATTTTTGGAACTTGCAGTACCTGATGACCTATTGCTAGATTTGAAAACAGCACCTGAATAGGTTGTTTCGTTTTCGAGTTTTAACCTTTGACCTCGATGGTCATTATTTTGGAACTTGTAGTAGTTGGTGGCCGACTACTAAATGTGGAAACACCACCTCAATATGTTGCTTCGTTTACGAGTGATTAGGTTTTAAGTGTCATACAAAGGGCGTTACCCACATAAACTATAAGACCCAGGTAAAAATAAATATGATATTCGTAATCAGCATGTGCGAAAACCCCCATATACCAAGTTTCATCCAAATCGGTTAAAATTGTCATAGAGAGGGCGTATCCCACATAAACTATAGGTCCCAGGTAAAAAGAATTCTTTGCTATGTAATCTGCTATGTCCGTAGCCTCTGTGGGAAATAGAGGTTAAAAAGGGAACAAGTACATCCCCATTATTTTCTAGTTTTTGCTGTGTTCGAATAGGGGTTGGAAACGATGTTCATAAAAGAGAATGAGTCTATCCCTAAAATGGACTATGTTCAAATAGTTGTTGGAAAAATAAACTCATAAAAGAGAACGAATACACCCCTAAAATGGGCTCATAAAAGGGAACGAAATGTTATATAATTTCTGCTCTCATAAAAGAGAACTAGTACACCCCTAAAATGGAGTATGTTCAAATAAGGGTGGAAAAATAGGCCAACTGCTATGTATTCTTTACTATGTTAAAATAAGGGTTGGAAAATATGCTCATAAAAGAGAATAAGTCCACCCCTAAAATGGACTATGTTTAAATAGAGGTGGACTTCGCTATGTTTCATAGTCTCTCTGTGATTTCTGTTATGGTAAAATAAGGGTTGAAAAATGAGCCATGTGCTATGTATTCTCCGCTCTGCTGTGTGTTCATAGGCTCAGTGTAATTTCTGCTATGTTCAAATAGGGGTTGAAAAATATGCTCATAAAAGAGAATGAATACACCCCTGCTATGTTTCATAGTCTCTGCTATGGGGTTGAAAAGTGATTATAAAAGGGAACGAGTCCACCCTTTCTCTGCTATGATATGTGTTCATAGTCTCCATGTATTCTCTGCTATGATAAAATGTTCAAATAGGGGTTGAAAAAATTATCATAAAAGAGAACGAGTTCACCCCTAAAATGGAGGCCTGCTATGTTACGTAGTGTTATCTGCTCTTCTATGTGTTCGTAATCTTATGTGTTATCTCCTCTGCTGTGTGTTACGTACTCTTATGTGTTATCTGCTCTTCTATGTGTTCATAATCTCAGTGTAATTTCTGCAATGTTCAAATAGGGGTTGGAAACGAGTACACCCTTGTTATGTTATGTGTTATCTGCTCTGCTGTGTGTTACGTAGTCTTATGTGTTATCTGCTCTTCTGTGTGTTCATAATTAACATAGGGGTTGAAAAATATGCTCATAAAAGGGAACGAGTTCACCCTTAAAATGTGCTCATAAAAGAGAACGAGTACACCCTTGTTATGTTATGTGTTATCTGCTCTGCTGTGTGTTACGTAGTCTTATGTGTTATCTGCTCTGCTGTGTGATGTTCGTAGGGGTTGGAAATATGCTCATAAAAGGGAACGAGTTCACCCATTAAAAAGTGCTCGTAAAAGAGAACGAGTACACCCCCTAAAAAGTGCTCATATAAGGGAACAAATTCACCCCTAAAATGGAGGTCGTAAAAGAACGTGGGTTGACTTTTCACGATGCTCGATTTCTCGTATCCCCCATATGTCCCCCTGGCATAGTGTGTCAGGCGGCACTGGGAACTTCGTTGTCTGCTTCAGGCGGGACTGAGAAAGTGGGTAGAGGGTCAGTGGCGCAGAACCCCCATTTTTCTACTACTCCGAATTTATTTATTCATTTCTTTAAATGGCACAAAAGGGTAAACAAAAATGCTGAGCTAGTTAAAATGGAAATTCTTTGCTTCTCTTCTGACTGGTACAATAATAAAATAGACCACTCAAATCTATTCCTTCGATTATTTGAATAACACAAAAAGGTATAAAATACTGAGCTAGTTAAAATGATTCTTCTTCGCTATTTCTGGTTAGTACATATTTATTCTTTCGCTTATTTGAATGGTAGAAAAAGTTATAAAATACTGAGTTACTTAAAATAGTCCTTTTTCGCTTTCTCTGGTAAGTACAAATTTATTCCTTTGTTTATTTAAATAGTACAAAATGGTATGAAAATAGAACACCCGAATTTATCCTTTCGTTTGTTTAAATAGTACAAAAGGTATAATATTCTAAGCCAATTAAAAGTGGTCCTTCTTTGCTTTTTTTCTCGTTGGCACAAAAATAAATAAGTCACTCGAATTTATAACAAGGTGGATTGGCGTGAATTTTTAAACCAACCCTCGTATTATTCCAACATCAATTCTTGGAAATGAAATGCGACTAATCAACAGTTGGAAAAGAACAATGCTCAGGAATTTCTCACCCAAAAGGTACCTCACTTATCCAGACAGCTCTGCTTCCTCCCGTCAGCCCATATTTGGAGGAAAAATTTAGCTACCCTCGAGAGAAACGCCCACGCATAAGTCCTCATGACGATGACAGAGTTATACGTGACAATGTGAAGTCTATCAATAATCGCCGATTGTACAACTTATTCAAACAATCAGTGTTTTTAATGTGATTTCTATTAACCTGTAGACCATTCATTATATATTATTAACATTATAATAATGCAAAAACTCAATGCTCTCTACGAACTATATTTTAGTTTAGTCAGTGTATTCTCGCGCTGTGAACTGGCAACGATGGAACGCCGAAAGAGAAGTGTGTGTGTCTTGTTTGAGCCAACATGTGAGCTGAACGTACTGTTTCTGTCTTCACGAAAATTATTGAAGTATGTAAAGTCTTAGTGTTTAATTACCGAAACTAATCATTGCTTTTGATATACCAGTGAGTGGTGAAAGCGACATGGGAGAATGATGAAGTCCACAATTCGCAATGTCAAGGAAAGCATCGACTTCTTCACCAGTTGTAGTTGACTTCTTCGAACGAGGAAACTTATAGAAGATGACGCAAAACTCATCCTTCTAAAACAGTGGACTAGTGAATTGTATTCGGTATAGTCGCCGGAACCGTCGTGCGCGTTTACGGATCGTCGCGAAATCCTTCAAGGGCCAATTTCTTTTCGAGTGAAGTGTTAAAAGTATTATGAAAATCTTAGTATTGTTCTAAATCATATGTAGTGTAACCCACATAGTGTATAATAATACAAAGTTATTTACAATTCTTGTTATCATTTCTATAAGTGATGATAGTGCTAACCAAACGTGTTTAATATGTTATGCCCTTTTTCTTAGTGATTGAAATGTGTACCAATTAAAACGTACACGATGTGAAATGTTTGTCAGAAGGTAAGGTATCTATCAATAGAGAAGTTCAAACATTTACTTTCGTCTCCCACTACTCGTCTGGTGTTAATCACGTATGGCTGTCCTACCTTGCACTTTTTTACAGGTATTGACCAGCATGTCTTGGAGCTGACGCAACAGCGACGGTGGGTATACGGCTCATGCCTCTGATACATTTAACGCCCGAATCCTAGGACCGTGGGAGCAAGACTATTTGTCTACTTACCAGTTCCTTATTGGATCTATCAGTCTTTGACAAATGAATGATGTTAAGGAAGACTCTAAAAGAGATCCAAGGTTCGAATTCCAATATTATTATTATTAGTCGGTCTTCTCGCACTGGAACAAACGAGTATCGAACCCCATTCTCCTTATATCTGGCACTTCAAACACGGACATCCGGAACTCGAACCCAGAACCGGCACTCCCCTTATAAATTTATTACTTCGTTTGTTTGAGCTAGTTAAAATAATCCTTCTTCACCTTTTCTGGTTACTACAAATTTATTCTTTCTCTTATTTAAATGGTAGAAAAAGGTATAAAATACTGAGCTAGTTAAAATGGCTCTTCTTTGCTTTCTTTTCTGGTTTGTATAATAAGTAGAACACCCAAATTTATTCATTCTTCGCTTTTTTCAGCTTGGTACAAAAGGAAATAGGACACTCAAATTTATTCATTTTTCACTTTTTTTCTGGTAGGTATAAATTTAATTCTTCGTTTGTTTAAATTTACAAAAAGATACAAAATGCTGAGTAAGTTAAAATAGACCTTCTTCGCTTTTTCTGCTTAGTACTAAACTGAATAAGTCACGTAAATTTATTCGGCGCTCTGTTTACAAATCTTGAAACGCCACTTCAATATGTGGCTCGGTTTAAAAGTTATTCGCGTTTAAATAGTTGACCTTAGACCTCGATGGTCAGTTCTTTTGGGACATGTAGTGGTTGATGACCTGTTACTACATGTAGAAACATCACCTCAATATGTTGCTCCGTTTACAAGTTATTCGAGTTTAAATATTTTATCTTCCAGCTCCATGGTCAGTACTTTTGGGAGGTGTAGCAGTTGATGCCCATTGCGTCCATTTTGAAAACGGTGGCACTAATCGAAAATTGTTTCCTACAAAAATTGTTTCGTTTTTCAAGGACTACCGAATGAGGAATGATTCAATACATGTTCCTATTTGAAAATTTGAAGTTGACCCTTTCAAGGATAGCCCTGGGAGTCACCACAATAACACCATGTGATGTGCCCTATGACGTTTTCCTATCACAGTTTTTTGGTTTTATCTGTTTATTCTCAGCCGTTTCTGACTTATAAGCAATGGATGTTTTATCTAAAACACCCGATATATATAATGTGTGAGTGAACCCGCGCGCGCGCAAATTGTTATTCCATTAACAATTACTTCGCATACAACAATTGCAACGAAATTACGGACCATTAATTGCAAACAAAGCATGTTTTCAGTATCAGTATAAGCAAGCGGTCAAAATGACCGCTTCGTCTTTCTGGGGATATTGCGACATAGCGCCCCCTCTAATCATGTGACAGTCTCGAAATTTTTTACACAGTCTACTGTATAAATGATAAAAGGTAAAGGACTTTGAGATGTCTAAGTAAAATGGTTAGAGAAGAGCAATAGGAAAACATAAAAAAATAAATAAAAATAACCGTCAAATTGACCGTCCTGTCGTTCTATTGTTTAAATGTTAACTGATTTACCGATTGTGCCTCATTAACTTGCTTAAGTACTTAGAACTACATTTTTACTTGACCTTACTCGGTTTACCAGTAACCTATAACGACAGGGACACGAACACAGAAACATCGAGGACACTTAGAATTCCAAAGTTCTCCCACCGGGAATCGAACCCGGGACCTCGTACACTAAAGGCTCACGTGCTAGCCACTAGACCAGCGGGAATAGCGCTGAGTCGTTGTGCCCCCTGTCATTTACATCTGTGGTGCCAAATCTTCATATAATGAACTGTGTTCTTGCAAGGGAACATTCCGATTTGGTGAATTCAATCGCTGAAAGTGATTGCTGGCACTGGATTCAGCACCAAAAGCAATTGAGAAAAATATAGTGTTGTGGCAGACCATATACAGAGTGGGAGATAAATGAGGGCAAAGTGCGAAGATAGAACATAGAGAATGTCTAGAATTGTCATGTTAATTTTGAAACGAATAGAGAGATTGAGATCAAATGTTGGATATGAGAAAAGCATGTAGAGCTCCATTGAATAGGCGTAATGTGAATAATGGGAGACATCTGAAAAGCCGCCATGTTGGAATTAGCGCAAGAAGAATATACGGGAAAGGTATCATGTGGCATATGACTCTTGATGCACAATGTCTATTGAAATCAATAGTAGTCAAGATAAATTGAGACATCTGTAACAGGAGGCATTCCACGCCACGACAATGTAGCAACATTGTCGTAAAGGTGCCGTGAATGAGGAACAACCACAAATGAGAATGATGCTACTTTTCAGCCAACAAGCGTTCCGACCCACCCAATATTCGTTCATATGCTGGTAAAAGTGCCAATATGACCAAGGACAACCTGAAAGTAATCATGACTGACGTTTTCTGGCCTTCTGTAGAGCAGATAAAACTGCTGCTTTTCGCTGATTCATGGAGAACCAATAAAGATGAAGAATTGGCGTAGAAACCAGGCAATGTTAAACTTACCCGACTCCTTATCCCTGATGGATGCACGTCGTTCATTCAACCGTTGCATGTGTTCCTCTTCCTACTACTACTACTATTAATACTAATACTACTACTATCAATAATAATAATAATAAAATTGAAGCGAGCTTATCGAGTTTCAACCGTCCCAACTCAACCAACGTTTGGGTGCCTGTTCGTTCGTCTGCTCCATGGCAACTTCTCATAAAACACATTCCATTTTAATGAAACTAGTAAGTGCCTTCTTTTAGCTTTGCGAAGTAACTATTGCTTAGAAATTTTAATCTGCAAAATGTAAGAGATAAAATTAACCAAATTGTGCAAGTTTCCACTCGTGAATACAAAACAATTTTGCAATATCAACTACGTGAATCTTGTCCCATAAAGAAGCCGAAACCCCTACACTGAATAGCGCTCCGATATTTGATCGTGGTCCACTCGGACTGAAATTGTCATTTGGAACCTATACTTTAATATGAAGCTAAACATTTCTTTAAAATTGACGAAAAATTTGAAAGTTATAAAATATTTTTACCTTTCACCATAAGTAGGCCGTCGCCCCTATACTGCAGAGCCCCCCCGAGATTTGATCATTGTCTACTCGGACTGAAATTGTCATTTGGAACAAAAACTTTAATATGAAGCCACAAATTTCCTTAAAATAGACGAAAACTTTGAAAGTTTTAAGCATTTTAAGATTTTTGACTTTTCCCATACGGGGGTCATAGCATTTGCACCCGAAGAGTCCCTGTGATTTGATCATTGACCATTCGGACTGAAATTCTTATTTGGAACCAAAGTTTAATATGAAGCCATAAATTAAACTTTTACATCAATTTGAACTGACTTGATTCCGGTTCATCCCACTATTATGTTTAATTTAGTTAAGTTGTAATTTATGACAGCTTCACATCATCAAATGAATCTTTCACTCACCGCCCCCCAGGAGTCTGTGCTGGATCCACCACTGGAATCAATAGACACTTTTCCTATTCTTTTTGTCACCCTTGGTTGTGTAGAGGTTCCCTCGAACAAATAAAGAAGCGGTGACAATCAAGGGGCGCTATATATTAGGTATTTCTTTAGTTAGCTACCCCTAACCGTACAGGGCCATCTTCGGTAGAATAAAAAAATGCTACGTGATATTCCAATCAAGAAGGGAGAAAGGATGCTGTAAATATATTTCTTATTCATTTTGTCTGCACTGCTTATCAGAAATTACTTTCTGTTGGGAGGGTACTGAAACGAGAGGGGCAAGATAAAACGTCGTGCCCCCTCCTACATGGTTGCTCAAATTAATACTAAAGAAAGCATTTTAAACTAAGATGCCTAAGGTTACTACATTATGTAAGGGTGGCATATTCAGTATTATTATTATTATTATTATTATTATTATTATTATTATTATTATTATTATTATTATTATTATTATTATTATTATTATTATTATTATTATATGAATGTCTTTGGAGCACCGAAATTGTGTGAGATGAACTATGGTATGTAGAGGTTTAAGATGGGCGGTCATAGGGGAGGAAAAAACAAAATTTTTCTCTGTCTGACTCTCTAACGTAAAAATTATGTGCTGAAGGTAAGAAGCATCATCATTCTACAATAGATTGCTTTTACGTACAATATCAGCTACTTCAGTTCTTCTTTTTTGGGCTACTTACCTCATGTGGTAAATTCAAAACAAATTCAATTTAAGACAAATAGATTGTAAAACTTTTCCGTAATTAAACATCTAGGGAGAATTAAACATGTAATAGGGAAATCTGTTATCAAAATGTCCAAACAAGTAGGTAGAAGACTATTTAATGATAAACGTTGTGAAACTTTATTAAATTCTCCAAATTAGAATTAACATTTACTGCAAAACATTCGTTATGCACCAGTGAGCATGAAGTGAGCAGTGAGCACAGGGGAAATAATTACGAAACTGTTTGCAAACAAAATTAGGGACACTAATGTAAATACGACAACGACATTTTTTTTTGTACCGTCATGAGTTCTACACATACGTTACAATTTTATTCTTTCTCACATAAAAATAAATAAAATAACCATAGTAATAAAAATGACAATTGCACTTCTAGGGGAGTTCGAACCAACTACCTCTGTCATACAGACTCGTTGCTTTAAATAACTGAGCTATTTGTTTTCTTATGTGAAATGGACATGTTCTACGGTAAAGACGATTTTTCATTACGATCGTGCTACCAATTCGTCCTTTTCCATAGGTAATTTCCATTATTTGCTCTATCTATACGTTAATACTTGGCATAGATTCATATATTTGGAGTTTTCAGATAATGCACGCAATAAGACATATTAGAAATGCTTCACTAAAAGTTTCGTTTGTAGATTTAATCCACATTTCTCTCAATGACATAGCTGAGAACCAACTCTCAATGACAGTGAAAAGTCAAAAATATTAAAATGCTTAAAACTTTCAAAGTTTTCGTCTATTTTAAAGAAATTTTTGGCTTTATTTGAAAGTATTGGCTTCAAATAACAATTTCTGTCCGAGTGGGCAATAATCAAATCTTGGTGGGTTCTTCAGTGCAGGGATTTCGGCTTCTTTATGGAACAAGATTCACGTAGTTGATATTGCAAAATTGTTTTGTATACATGAGTGGAAACTTGCACCATTTGGTTAATTTTATTTCTTATATTTTGCAGATTGGAATTCCAAACAATAGTTACTTCGCAAAGCTAAAAGAAGGCACTTACTATTTTCATTAAAATGAAATGTGTTTTATGAGTTGTAGTCATGGAGCAGGTGAACGAACAGACACCCAAACGTTGGTTGAGTCGGACGGTTGAAACTCATTAAGCTCGCTTCAATTAATAATAATAATAATAATAATAATAATAATAATAATAATAATAATAATAATAATAATAATAATAATAATAATAATAATAATAATAAGTGATATTGGTTGTTTTTGTCTCGTACTAGTAGTATTTCCTGAGTAAGCTCCCCAAGTTTTTCGAGAGGAATTTTAGCGCTTCATTATCCAAAACTGCAACATGCTTTACTAAACGTTATACATTCGAAAGTCATACTGAATTGAGCTAACAAGGAGAAAGCATACTTTGGCAAATGGTCTTCGGGGTCGGCTTTCTCGAGGTAGTAATTCACATTTAAAGTATTAAAATTACAAACTGATAGAGTGAAATAGCCAGAAATAGTGGAGAAAAGGGGCCTCAATCTTTTCGACTCGCTGCATATATGATACGACGCGTGAAGTTACCAAATGACGGTATAGCAGAGTGAGGAGCATTTATGACTTATGTGAAAACTGTCCCGGATTCGATTCTCTCTCGGGTAAGCTTTTATTTTCGTTTTCTATTTAACCAATAAAGTAGCCAACCATTTGTAACTACTAGTAAAATATTATTTCTTCATATGTTTATAATGCATAAAGTAATAGAAAGGCTTAAATCAGTTGTAAAACCATTCAATGTTTCATGTTAACTAGCAACAAAATGTAAACTATTCCATAAAATATTGATATCAAGAGTTATATTATGGTTACCACTGTCGTTGTTTTAAAAAAAAATGTTCTTCACGTTTCGTATCTATATCTGTGGATAGTGTACAAATTGGCTGGATCTTTGCAAAAGGGGGTGGATTGTGCTTTAGACAACAATAGCATGAGAAACTATGACATTTACAGCCAGAGGCATCATTTATGGGTGAAAGTAGGGGGAAATTACCCAATCCCCAAGAGCTTGAGAAGTACAGATACTTTAATCGATTGTTTACTAATACTGCATACTAGTAAAAAAAAAAAAAAACGTGAAAATCTTATGTCGGTGGTGCTCTTGCCCCGCCCCCTTCCTCAAGGGAAGTCTGCAATGACGCTCCTGGTTATAGCATACATCCAGTTTACCAAATGGGATTTCCCTCTCATCCCCCTTGTAATTAGTACACTGTACACAGATATAGACAGAAAGCGTCAAGAACATTTTTTACACAACGACCGTGGTAACCATATTATGACTCGTGATGCCAATATATTTACGAAATAGTTTACATTTTGTTGCTGGTTAACATGAAACTGTTTTACAACTGATTTGAACATTTCTATTGTTTTATGCGTTATAAACACCGTTTCTCTGTCATCTGACTTCAAAATATGACAACGGGACAACTTCATTAACTTACAATCATTCACACAGTTCCAATTTACAGCACCAAGGTTCCAAGCTATGATTAGATATGCTTTCTACAAAATTGGATATTTACAAACAGCACTTGGTTCATTAATGACACCTACTGCTGCTACTACTGCTTCAATTTCAATACCGAAGATAACTGTGACGAGTTCGATTGTCCATCGTTATCGTTTTTCAAATGTGCACACTGTTTTCTCCATTTTTGTATCAATTACACAATCTGTCTTAAATTCCACAACAGTTGCAATTAAACAGAGGTCTCAAACTGTATTGGTCACTACTGATTTCAATAGGCTGCGTGCGTCAAGGGCCATATGTCACATGATCCCTTTCCCGTATATTATTCTTGCGCTAATTCCAGCATAGCAGCTTCACAGATGTCCCCCATGATTAATATTCAATTTATTCAAGTGGAACTCTTCATGCATTCCTCATATTCAACATTTGACCTTAATTCCTCAGCTCGTTTCATAATTATGATGACATTTCTAGACATTTTCTATGTTTTATCTTCGTACTTTGCCCTCACTTTTCTCCCACCCTATATATGCTCTGCCCCTAAACACCGTGTTTTTCTCTGTTTCTTCTGGTGCTGAATACAGTGCTAGCAATCATTTCCAACAATTGAATTCACCAGATCGGAATGTTCCCTTGCTAGTATGTATAATACTCAATAATTTAAATGATCCCTCTTTGCTGGTCCAGTGGCTAGAGCGTGTGCCTTTGATGCATGTGGTTCGAGACTCGGTAGTGTAACGTATGATCTTCCATCTTTACGTTATTATTCTTACCTAAGTCTGTTTTCTAAATTAATTTATTACATTGTAATTTTTATTTAAATGTTGGTAAACAAGTCAAGATGGAATCTATGAACTTTCGCTCCTTGGTGTTCTTGGAGTATATATCTATCTACGTAAGCTCCTATTGTATTGCCCTCTGGTGGGAATTTTCATGGTTTCTGGCCCTCGTCATCGATGACCAGGTTAGAAGCCATAAAATCTACTTGACCTACGGGAGCAATTTTTTCTTCTTCATTAGCAGTGCCTAGTAAGGGGGTTGTTTGTTAGTGCTATATTTTCGGTGAAAGTGATATACAGTAATTCATTATTCAATATGGTGCCACTAAAAATATTTAGTCAAAAGCATTATTAAGTGTGTTGGTTTGATAATTATAACTTTGTGTCCGCATTAGACGGATTTATCAACCATATGCCCTACGTGATCCAACAGGAAACGTAAGTATTGCATTTTTGTCTTCTATAATTTAACTAGTTGCTTTCATTAGTCGTATTTTGCTTGCTTATTTTTTTTAATTTAAATTTTGCTATACATTACGTACTTTCTTTGGTCTGTTGTATCACGAGGCATTTCGGGTTTGTAATCCGTGCTGGTGACCCATCGAAGTACGAAAGAATTTGACCAATGTAGAGTCTGTAAAGTGAATATAATGCTATTCTGGCGTGGTACCTTCGATTTAGAGCATTTCGATGTACTTAAAATTATAGTTGGATTGTTAATTTTTTGTATCGCTAATTTTGTTGGAGAATTTATTTCAAATAAACCTCACACATATTTCCAGTAAGTTTGAAATTATCATTTAAATCAAAATTATATTCAAACCTCATGTAAGTTATTTCAGAGTAATAACCCATTTTGTTGCTAAATTTATTAATATTTTATTAATATATTTTTATTGGACAGACTTGATTTATAATTGGTGTGGGGAAGACCTTTATTAATATTGCGTATCCCTCACCCGGATGTAGACCTATTTGTGTTATTTCATTTAACACTCAGCCTAACATTACAGTGGGAAAACACATAAATTAATTTCGAAATCATTCATTTTAATCGTCTGTCCCTTTTAGCCTAAAAGGAAAAACCATGGACTTTAAAAAACTATAAAAAGTAATTGAAATGAAGAATACAGCTCAAGGTATAATAAGTATGGTTGAACTCTATCTTTCTTTATAAGCATTACAATCAAGCAATTTACTAAATAATAACGGCAGCATTTTGACCTGAATGGTAAAATTTATTTTAAAAATATTGTTAGTAGTTTGTGTTAGCTTGTAAACGTTAAAGAAATGAAGAAACGACTTTATTTAGCAGTCGGCTGTGCCTTGACCTCAGATATAACGAAAGAGGAGCTGGAGGAACAAGAGGGGAAATATCTATCTGACTGGGGACACCGATGTAAAGTCTGAAGAAAGGATTAAGGAGCGAGTATTGATGGAATGTTGCCAGCTCTGGGTGCAGAAAATTTATCGACTGCGAGACAACACACTGGCCTTTACGGCAACAAATGCAAGCCTCCACCTTGAAATCCAAACGGAGGAGGAAGCCAATTTACACTTCTAACCTCGGCAGAGCCGTAAAACGAAACATTGGAGACATGGCTCTGGGCAGAACGGAGTTTACGAGCAAGTCGTGAATGAAACTTAGACCAAGAAAAAGCAATGTTTGTTCCAGAGTTTCCACTTTAGATATTTCGCTGCTGAAACATTTCCACTATATGTTTGCGTGGAAAAAACATTGTGGTTTAACTTTGAGCAGAACCAGGTCATGACTGGAAAAGATGATGATTAAAGTCTAGAGTTTAGTATGTGCAAAAATCCAACAAGATTCTTTTCGTTTGAATGCAAATAATGCCTGTGAATAAGAAATCCAGTATTAAAAATTTACTTCTGGAATTATTTATTTTTTTTTTCATTTAAATATTCATAGAATCGAAATCTCTTTAATGCTTTCAGTTGAACATAACAGAGTAATCATTTACTTTCCCGTGGAGTGGTGTTTTCAGTAGATCCACGTGGGGAAAATATTCCAGTCATAAATACATTTACCCATATCTATAAAAGAGTAAATTCACCCATAATTTGCTAATGCTCCGACAGATGCACTCAAGCTCAAGTCTCCACAACATTTCTAGAATAAAATGAAATTAGATTTCTTGTTTAGTGTCCCACGTCATACCTGTAGGATAAAAAAAAGACAGACGATTTAATGAAATAAAATTATTACTAAAGAATTACTGGAATAAGAATGTGGGAGGAGACGCGAGAACCTCTAGAAAAACCCACATACATGCTGTTGTCCACTACTAATTCAGATGATCTAGGATCGAACCTGTGACCCCTGGTTCCAGGGGTGAACGCTCTACTACTGAGCTATGGTGACACTTCTGAAACAGTTTTTTCCAAGATGTTGGAATTTTCTTAGATCACAAAAGATTAGCAAGTCATGGTCTTGCGACATAGTGCTCTAAGGTGGTAAAAATAGTTCTCTCTCTTTGAGTGTGATAAGTAAAAGGTCCAAATGGATGAATCGAGTTGCGGGATGAGCCATAGTGCGACTGATAGAGAATGTGAAAATATGTGTATGTGCAAAGTTATAGCGGCTGAGCGCCATAAGAAACGGAGGGGGAAGGGGTCAAATTTGGCGGAAGAAGGGCTATGCTATGTTATAGAAATACTTCAAATAAACTGTTGAATGGTAAAAATAGTAAAAGATATACAATGCAAACGGTGGTAGTTTCATATATTGGTAAAAGAAGAATGGGCAAAGTACATCACGAATTTCCGCCCCATCTTGAAATCCGCCATTTTGAAATTATGATATTGTTTGAAATAGAAAGGTAGTCATGTGATATATCAATTAGGGCCAGCATGTTCTACAAAAGTCAATCATGAATTTTAGTGATCATTATCTGTTCTTATTTGGAAGATTTAGAATCACCTTTATAGTTATTTACGAAACTCTAGGAAACCGATACTCTCATGTTGAACATTTCCCTGGGAGTTGGAACGGGCACAGGGGATCGGAGGAATGGTCATCACTCTCTCCGCATCTCGACTTCTACCTGTGGGGGCCACCTTCAGTCCATAGTATACTCCGTCCAGAATTGGAATTTACCACATTATGTGTAGTGGATTGAGGATACATGTGATTCTGTGCATCCAAAGATACTACTGGCTCTGCATGAGGAGTGGAAGAGGCGTGTGACGCACATCATTCTTGCAGAAGGTGGTCATTTCAAGCATGTGTTGTGATGGTAACCAAATGGATATACCAGGCCATAATTCATCAACGGTTAGCGATATGCCAAAATGAACAGCAGTATTGCATTCCTGATCAAAACACATGTGCCGCATGGGTATCATTCCATTTCAAAAAATCACAGATTTCAAAATGGCGGCGGAGGTTCGTAATCCACTCTGCCCACTCTTCTTTTACCAGCATGTGAAACTACCACCGTTTGGTTTCTCTATCTTTCACTATTTTTACGATTCACCAGTTTATTTGATGTGTTTCTATAACATAGCACAGCCCTTCTCGCACAAACTTTGATCCATTCCCCCTCTTTTTCTTATGAAGCTCAGCCGCTATAACTTTGCACATACATATTTACACATCCTCTATCAAGCTCACTATGTTTCATCACTCAACTCGATTCATGCATTTGGACCTTTTACTTGTAAGAAATCTTGTTTAGACGCAATTTTGAAAGCTCATTTCGTGAGAACTAATGATCTTTCCAAACTGTAAATCCATAGTTGAAAGAAAAAAAGAATGTCAGGGCTTAGACAAAATTCAAATCTGAAAAAAAAAAAAAAAACAAATCTTTGAATTTAATGTCCCAAGTTTTTGGCTAAGGGAGACGGATTAGTAAGGCAAGTGAATAATAATGGAAAAATTGGTGGAATGAGAATGTGGAAGAATACACGAATATCCAGCGAATAAACGCGCACAAGATGTTGTGCACACGATGTTGTCTTGGCGAGAGAATAAACCAGCGACCCACGCACCAGAAGTAAGCGCTCTACCACTGAGCCACCGTGCCCCCATTTTTGGAAAGGAAATAACAACTTTCCAAAATTATTACGAAACGGGGACAATTTTCCTTTTTTAGGGAGTAAGATAGCTATTTAAGTATATCCCAAATTTGAAATGAAATGAAATGAAATCTTTGAGTTGTACGTCCCATGGTTATGCCGGTTAGGCTAAAGGAGACGGTGATTATGAGAAATGAATGAAATGGTGGAATGAAGAAAGTGGGAGGAAACGGGAGAACCCCGAGAAAACCCACACACACGGTGTTTGTCCACCACAAAGTTCACTTGGTGGGAGCAGGGTTTGAACCCGGGACCCCATGCACCAGAGGCCCAAATTTGAGAAAAAAAATATTCAATGTCTAGTTTGAAAAGAACCCTTTCGGAAGGGAATTAAACAAAGAGATATTCCAACTATTTCTTTCAAATAGAGTGAAACTAACGCTTTAAAATGTAGGAAATGATTTAGCTAGATCTCAGTGTTGATCAGTCATTCATGGGGGATTTGAAACTTACGTCAACAAAGATACTAAAAACTAGAATTTTGTATATTTTTCAGATATTTTTCGTTAATCTTGTTTCTCGATTTCTAAACGAACACTGCTGCTCGTATTTCCAACAGTTACTCAACTTCTATGCAAAATTCTAAAACATTTAGAAGTAGTCTTGAATACTTGAATTTCAAATCATAAATGCTAATGTTATTCATATAATTATACGTTATCTAAAAAAAAAAAAAAAAAAAAAAAAAAAAACTCAGTTTGTAATATTCAAAACTCAGCCTGAATTGTTCACTGCGTATAAGTGCACAATTAATCAACATTTCTTATATTGTAATTAAAACAGTATATTCTTTGATGGAAATGTGCCAATTGGAATACTAAGGATATTAATAGAGAATGTTATAGGATAAATACTCATATCCATCTTGCCTGCATGTCCAACGTACTAACGAATTAGTTACCAAAGTTTCCTAGTACGTACTGTTCAGATTTTCAAAAGAGGCGATTTCATATTTTCTAACCTTGGAGCTACGATACGAGGAAAGAAATTATAGTGATGATAAATAAATAAATAAACAAATAATAAATTAGAAAAAAAAATCGAAATTACAACGGGTTTGCACGTTTCATGGGTTCCAATTGCCGATAAAATGTTTGTTTTATGTTTGTTCCTTCATTTATTTGTTCTAATTTTAAACTTAAGGTTTTCATAACATTCACTGTTTTTTTTTTTTTTTTTTTTTAAATTTGTTGCTACTTCCAAAATGAAGGGAAGTTTACTGAAGGGTGCAATGGCGGCACTAGAGTTCTACAACAGGGAAGTTACATCGACAATGGCAGTAAAACTGGCTTTGCATGCCCCCCCTCCCGAGTTGTAAAATCACCCCTTAGCTTTGAAATCTCCAGTGATGTTTTACTTTGAATGCCTTCTTTAAATTCTGATATTAGGCACAATATTGCAGAGAAAATTTGTCATCGTATAATCGTATTCGATATACAGGGTGTCTCAAAGTCCCCTAACATAGGGTAACCTTGTTATTATCCGAGTTACAACAAAATGTAAGAGGAAAAAAAAATCTCCAAATATCATGTTTTCAACCTAAAATGAAGGATTTTTTTTTTTTTTTTTAATCGGTTGATCCGTTTTGGCCCAATGTTAAATGTCAAGTTACTGTCTTTTACACTAAGATGTCGGTGGCCAGCCTCCATTTCAAACAGTAACTTCATTCACTCATGTTGTGGGTCCAGGTAAATGGCAACGTTGCATTTTCATTTAACATTGGGCGCGTAAAGAGTTTACAGCCTAAACGGCTCGTCCGGTTAAAAAAAAAAATCTCCTTGCACAGGAAATGAGCGCTCTACAACTGAACCACCGCACCCCTCTCTTAGTTGAAACTTTCAAAGTCATTCCTTTACATAGTTATTAACATATTTAAAATTGTAATTTAAAACGAAGTAATAGCGAAAAGTTAATTAGTTCCGTTTATTGTACAGGGTGGGCCATAAGTCCCTTACCACCCCTTGTAAAATCCGTGTTCGTGGAAAATAGTGAACAACAACCATGTAGTAACATAGTAGGCCGAGGGGGAATTCGGATTGTGATGATGACCAAGATGGCGGCCATCTTGAAAGCCGCCATCTTGAATTCCCGTCAAGATTTTAAAATATGAATATGGTCATGTGGTATATCGTTTTAGGCTAGAATTTAAAGATAAATACAATGGTGAAATTGGTTTGTTGATATCTTAATGTGTTCAAAAGTTACAGGCATTTCAAATTGCTAATTTTACCGTACTGTTTCTGTTGTTGCAGGTAAATAATTATGCCGCTAACGACAGCAGAGAGGAAGGAGTTGACCAGTGCATGGGGAGAAAGGAGTGCACGGGCTTTAGCAGCTGAATTCAATGCCAGGCACCCAGATCGACATCCTGTGTCCCATGTTAGTGTCGCCCAACTTTTCCAGAAGTTCATGGGTACTGGTTCCATAGCAGATAAACCCAGGTGTGGAAGACCCACGACCGAAACAGATGAAGCCACATCAGTAGCAGCGCTGGCATCATTTTCTACATCATCACACTGCAGTACCCGTCGTCTGTCCAAGGAATGTGGTGTCAGCCGTACATCCATCAGACGTATCTTACAGAAAAGCGAGTGGCATCCGTACAAATTGCATCATCTATCTGAAGATGACCCTGATCGTCGTGTGGAATCTTGCGACTGGGCCCTTGCACAGTTGCAAACGGATTCCACATTTCACACACAAATTTTATTTTCCGATGAGGCCAATTTATGTCACTGGGGACGTGAACAAGCAAAACTGTCACTATTGGTCCTCGACAAATCCTCAGTGGGTTGACCCTTGCAAAATGGTAGGTACAGGCAAATTAATGGTGTAGTGTGGTCTATGGGGGCACACAAGTAATTGATCCATTCATCATTCCTGGTACCTTTCACTGGTGAACGGTATTTGGATATGTTGCGGGATCTCAGTCTCTCTTTCATATTATCCGAGGACGGTACATTTCCACTCTTTTTCCAGCAGAATGGTGCCCTTCCGCATTAGGGATTACAGGTCCGTAGCTATCTGGATGAACAACTTCCTGGATGTTGGATTGGGCGCCGTGGTCCCATTGAATGGCCAGCACGATCACCAGATCTCGCCCTTGGATTTTTATCTGTGGGGTCATCTGAAGGCAAATATATACGCCCAAAAGATCCGGGATCTTGAACACCTGGGAGAACGCATATTTGCAGCCTGTGCCGATATTTCATCAGAAACTCTTTTGAGGGTCATGGACAATTGGGTTGAACAACTTATCTTGTGCATAACTCGGTATTTGGGCCATGTAGAGCACGTGCTCCGCGCATGCGTGACAGGTAAAGTTAGCAATTTGAAATGCCTGGAACTTTTGAACACATTAAGATATCAACAAACCAATTTTATCATTATGTTTGTCTTTAAATTCTAGCTTAAAATGATGTGCCGCATGACCATGTTCCTATTTAAAAATCTTGACGTGAATTCGAGATGGCGGCTTTCAAGATGGCCGCCATCTTGGTCACCATCACAATCCAACTTCCCCTCGGCCTACTATGTTACTACATGGTTGCTGTCCACTATTTTCCACGAACACGGATTTTAAAGGGGTGGTAAGGGACTTATGGCCCACCCTATATATTTATATATTTACTTCTAAAATAAAGACATGATAATATTTCCAAGACGCATTGATACAAGTATACAGTCAATTTCGATTCTTTCTAAAGTAAATGAGTAATCCTATTAACCATTCATTTTCAACGCGTGTGCAAGCGCACCTGAGAGGACTTTCGTTCAAGGTTTTGGATGAATAAGAAAAAAAAAGGTTGACAATTCAACACAATGGACAACACATCAAGCACATCCTCTAATCGGGAGAAATGTGTGGTATGTGACTGATCTTGTGAAAAACACAAATAACGTCGATTTGGTAAGTGATAGAGCATAAGGAAACACAGCATTGAATTTCTGAGAAAATTTCAGATGTGAACAAGGTATCACTACATATCGTCGCATGAGAACCAGAGGAACGTAACTCCAAAAATGCGGTTTTCGTTTTCTTTATGTTTAGACATAATTTTGAAAGCCCCACTTAGTGTAAATGGAACGGAACACCATCTATTCTCCTTGTTGATCATCTCTTGTAATGTAGCTCAGTTACCATCTTATTAAAAACACATCTTTCTAAGCAAATACTATTTTGTCCTCTCGCCTGTAAACCTACAAAAATGGAGATACGTTCCTCTGGTTCTCATGCGACGATATGGTTTCCATTTAAGAAAATGAAAGTAAATTAAAAATGGCGGATTTCAAGAGGGCGGCAATCGACGTCACACACCCTAAAAGTTCTTCCTTCACTTGCACTACTAACCTGCAAAGTTTCTTTTGCAATTTTTTTTTAAATCATGCCTTTTATTTGGATGATCCCACAGTTATGGACCACCCTGTATATATAAATTTATTGGGTTACGATCCAAATCTAGCGTATCAGTAGGTATTTTACTTATAATATTACTTGAAAGATTTCACACATTCGTAAGCTCATGACCAACATTAATAACGAAATCGACACGCAAAATGCATGTGCCTGTGACAAGATGACGCCTATGCTTTATATACACACGCTCCTAGATTCGGCTCCCTGTGGGGGGTCATTAGTAGGTTCATTGATTTGAAGTGTAGGGTTCTTTTTCAGCATCCAATTCGTAAAACCATCACCCTGTACTTCATCTACCAATACTACTTGCAAGGTACGTCTTGCGACCTTGCTGGTATGAGATTTAAATATTAGTGATAAAATTAAATATTGCTCAAATTTAATAAATTGTGTTTATTTATAAGGTAGATATCCAGGCCTGGAGTATATTAGTTTATAGGTATTCATATATTTTATCAATAGTGTAAGGTAATATTTATTCAATTTATGTTGTATATTTATGTATATATATAAGAGCAGTATTGCCCCATTACTTAAGAATTAATCATATTATTATTTACTGTTTAGCTAGAGCTAACGTCGTTTTTCCATGCTAACTTTTTTTTAAATTTTTTTTTAGAAGCTTGTGGAGGAGGCTAGCAGTGAAATCTATTGTATTCAGTCTCCCTTACTGGGAATTTTCCATTCGAGTATTTGGCGCTAAAAAACCTTCAAAAGAACTTTTGTTGCTATTTTTTTTAGCAGGCCAAAACATATAAAAAGGACTGCCTCCCCTATCTTGCTGCTGTGCGTTTTAGGGAGTCCTGAGTGTAGGATCTTGGCCAGCCAGTCCGCTGCACTGGAAGCGAATAGTGCAGTTTGGAGAGAGACCCCTCTAGATAGTCACTGTATGTAGACAGATTCGAGATTCTACTACAATACAGATGTCCGCTAAAGCAAATGGGCTTTGGCCGTGAGATAGGTTAAACAAATGATAGAGAGTTAGGAATAAGTTGTTATTTTAGATGTTTGATCCTACGCCTATAATAGAGGCTACTTGGGTCACTATTGATTGATTAGAATGAAAGTATTTAAGCTTCCTAAGGGTCTATGGCGGAGGTGAGTGACGCTCGTATAGACTCAAATAATTGGTTCCGTCCTAGTGGTACTAGTGGTTCCTAGTGGTGCTAGTGGTCCTAGTGGTTCCGTTCTACTTATATATATACTTAAACTAGATATATTCTTTTTGTGGACTTAACTTGGAGTCCCAGAGACAGGGTTAGGCCAGACAGTGATCTGTGAGTCAAGGTCCAGTCTTTAAAAAAGCAAGGAATACGGTACAGGAGTAACTGAATACTGTAACCCGTATTTTCCACAGGTCCCTACTAAGCTAGAGAGAAATTTGATAATTAATGAATTAGGATATCTAGAGTTTAGATCGAAATACTTCCTTTCTCCATTGGTTATTTGGGGCAGGGTAAGAGGGAAGCTTGATTGCATATAGGGCAGAGTGGCATCCTGAGTTAAAGTTATCACCCTACCTATTAGAGTATTTCTTTTGTAAATAAACTATCAATCTCCTATTTAATTTCTCGATCTTTCATTTAATATTCTTTGATATGAGCCAAAAAATCCTAGACGTAACGAGCAAGTACTTATGAAAGGACGTATATAGGAAGATATATAAATATTTATAGTGCTGATAGTTGTTATCACGAATTATACGGAATTAATATTCATTCTTAGAAGAAAAATAAGTTAAAGAGCAAAAAATATAATTAGGATTTTTTTATTCTTCCATACTACTACTACTACTACTACTACTACTACTACTACTACTACTACTACTAATAATAATAATAATAATAATAATAATAATAATAATAATAATAATAATAAATCTCTGCTGTTACAGCCCCAAACTATGCTCTACCAAACGAATTTTAGCTGAGTTATATGTGATGAGCACATAGACTCCCAACGCCATTTTTCTGGATTTCTAGACCAACAAAATTAAATTTTGTTGAGTTCTGAATAATCACCACATTGGTCCAAATACGATTGTTACTGAGCTTCTACGTTCTATCAGAATGGTTTTACTGTGATGATGTATGCAGGGGTAAAAATGGATCTGAAAAGGTAGGGGGACTGTAGGTAGCGGCATGACATCACGCCGTCCCCCTGCCTATCTTTGCTCATTGCAATTTTTAAGGTACTGGGGGACGCCGTACATATTTTTGGAAGTGAGGGAACGGCGTCTCTCCACGTTCCTCCTCACTTTTACCCTTGGATGTATGATCAGAAATTGACCCCAATGCTGTTATTAATAGATTTCTAAGGCTACCAGACAGCTTTCAGTTAAGTGTGTGGTCAACACGTCGATTCCAAAGCAATTTTTACAGTGATTTTCTAGGCCTACCTGATTGCTTTTAGTTAAGTGATGTATGGTCAGGAAATGGATCCCAACTCTAACATAAATGAGTTTCTAGGTCTACCACATGGCCTTGGAAATTAGAGAGGTCGTCCATTTTAAACTATCACCGACTGCTCACTGCACACTGACGTGCTGTCTGACTTACTTCCCCATCAGGATCCTGCCGCCTACAGTCCGACAATTTGTCCATGCCGACCAGATGCCGCAGTCGGATTGCCGGCAACGTACACCGGCGTCTTTCCGCGCGATTTTCTATCGCAACGAATAGTTGCTTTGCCGAGTAGTCGGTGTTCGGCGCCGGCAATCCGACTGTGGCATCTAGTCGGCTTGGACAAATTGTCGAACTGTAGGCGGCAGGATCCTGATAGGGATGATGATGCACTAATTAGTGGAATGAGAATGTGAGAGGAAGCAGGAGCACCCGGCGAAATTATACGGACACGGTGTTTTCCACTACAAACTTATTTGGTCGGCCATCAACCAGGGACCAAACGCACTAGACATAAACACTCTACTACTGAGCCAAGAGAAAGACAGTATTTTCCAATATAACTCAATGTTCTAAAATTTTGAATTATGTTCCTTTTGAATGACAATTTTATTACAATTATCCGTAGTAAGCGCACATAGATGATTGTCTACACATGAGATCGTAGATTAGCTTTGCTGTTCTGAAAATATATTTCTGTTTACATTGCAAATGTCGCATTTGTGTTTTGTTTTGCGTGTTCCTCCCTTCCTACCATGAATTGTGCATATTATACACAGAGTTAACCTTTTCAGTTAAATTTTAAGTTTAAAAGATTTCAGGCCATCATATTCCGGTTGATTAACTAATGGACAATAACCTAACTTTGTATAATATTCTTATTTGCTTTATGTGAATAAGGAAGACAGAAAATTTAGAAGAAAGTAAACCAAAGTTTTCAACGAGGATTGCATCCAAAAGTATCAAGATACGAAACTGGAAACCGTCCATCTCTTCAATCATACAAGACAAGAGTAGCTGTATTACTTCCTATCATTCGTTGACTAAATATATCTTCTCGTGTTAACAAAGTTTATAACCTCTGGAAGAAGCTGGTTCCTTGATAACGTAGTACGACAAATCCAATGTAAAGCATTAGAAAAAAATCGCAATCAAAACCAGGAACAGAGAGAAAGGAATGCAAGAGACACACACAGCTCATTGTATAGAGCCTAGCTGGAAGGCAAATACATGAAGTCGCAGCCAATACATCACCTATCTTGCAGTATAATCTAAATCTGGTACTTTTGAATGCATGAATTGTTGCTTATGAGTAAGGCCCGGATTTTTATGTAGTACAAAGTACCGAAATATGTACATAAATATGTAACAAAAATCAATGAAATATGTAAGAAATATGTTAAAAATATGAAAATATGTAAAAATATTTTTTCGTGTTTATTTTGTGTCTGTGCTATTTTCTTAGCTAATAAATATACTGTAACATATTTATGTAATTAAAGCTTAACAAGTGTAAATAACTTCCTGCAGATACGTACAAATTTTCAGGAGAAACAAATGAAAATATGTATCAAGAAAGTAAAAAATCACATTATTGAACATATAAACATAAAAAAATATTTATTTAAACAAAAGGTACTTACTTTTGGGACGAACAATGAACCAGTAAATAATTTTACGCAATGGAAAAACTTTGTCACTAACTTGTCACTGATACGTTCAAATTTTCACTAAGATCAAATAAAATTGTCTTGTGGAGAAATGAAAATCACATTATTGTATATCAAAATAGAAAAAAAATCTTCAAAACAAAAAGTGCTTACTTTCCAGACGGAAAATAAACCACTAAATATTTTATATAATGAACTTCGTATTCAAACACTTTATGTTACTAACTTGACACAAATACGTTCAAATTAAAAAAAAAGGATGAAATTGTCTAGTAGGGAAATGAAAATCACATAATTGAATATCGAAATAGAAAAAAAAAATATTATTAAAAATAACGAGCGCTTACTTTCGGAGCGCACCATGAACCACTCAGTATTTTATATGATGGTATTCAAAATATTCACTAACTTGCCACAGATACTTCAAGCTTTCACTAGTAACACATGAAATTGTCTCACAGAAAAATGAAAACCACATTATTGTATATGATGAAAAAAACCTTAGATAAAAAGCGCTTACTTTGCTGATGCACAATGAACCACTACATGTTTTTACAGGTGTTCAGGAGCATCCAATATCCTGCATGCAGTCCTCAATGTTGGGTATCCTGGATTACTCTTCAAAACTAACTAGAACTTCCGGGCAATTTTCGCACCTGTTTCTCCCTGCACAATGTTAAGTTTCTTCTCCACATCATCCATTGTTGTCATTGCTTCTTTCAAAGTAAGTCCTGAAGTTTCTAGTTTCTCGATAACGTTTGCAATCCACCCGAAATTACTTGCAATGTGTTGCTAGTGAACATTGAACAACAGGATTTTTGAACGCACTTTGAGAATCACGCACTGCTGCACTGGACTCTGCAGGAAATGTGGTGACAACTAACTTTACAGCATCAAAATTTTCATTGTAGAAGTTAACAGCCTGTATCCACGTGCCTCACCGTGTCAGTACAAGCTGCGGTGGTAGCGACACATTTGGTAGCATATTGTTGCAGCCACACGACCAGGGGCTTTCACAAAAACGTTCTTAGTAGAAGACACAAGCTCATTGACTTCAGGGAAGTTGATCCGCACTTCCTCTGCTACACGATGTAATCCATGGACCAAACAGCACATATGAATGAGGTTTGGGTACAACACTTTAAGCTCATCGGAAGCTGTTAACATGTACGCCGCAGCATCAGAACACATCAGAAGCACCTTTTCTGTAGGAACACTTTGTGGCCTCAACCCTCTCAGTCCAATATTTACGAAATGTGCAACTGTGGAATGGTTTGTTTTGTCCAAAACTTTTGAACTGATCAGAAATGGTCGTGATGGAGAATCATGGTCAAGCTTTCCTACCACCAGATTGGCAACGAAACGTCCTAATACGTCTGTAGTTTCATCCACCGCAAACCATATATGCGAATCACCAATTTCAGCTCGAATGTGTTTGATAGCATCTTCATAGCACACATCCAAATAATTCTTGCGAATAGTAAATTCGTCAGGAATGTCTCTTGCAAAATTTTTCCGAAAAGGACGCCAACTGTGGAGCTTGCAATTTGTATTACGGTATGTCTGCTGCTATGAACGCATTGGCAAGGTGTTTGTAAAATTCACTACTGTTTTCAGATGCTGGTTTTGTTTGGGTTAAAAGTTTTTCCTTTGCGGCACGCTGTAACACCTTGTTTTTCATATGAATAGCTGTTTTCATGTGCTGATCCAATTGCGACTTCATTGAACAGCCCACTTTCTTATCGCATACTTGACAAAAAACAATTTTACCGTCTGTGGTATAAGCGTCATCCATAGCTATCCACGATTTCAATTTTGACGCTAAATAGGAAGCCATCATTGAAAACAAGAAACTGACTCGGTCACAAGCGTGCACATTAATAAACCGGTCACGAAACTGAATCCTTTTCCCCTTTGTTTGAAGTAAGAAGTGGCGTAGTAGCCATCGAGTCATACAAAAGCGATTTTTTATTCGATTTAAGAAGCAAGTGATAAAGCCTAGCCGCTCCAATCACCTCCCTCTCACCGCCACCCCCACCCCCACCCGTAGAGGTTGCACTACAAGAAAAGGTGAGAAAGCCAACCAACTGTGTGCGTTTTAGTTTGTTTTGTCGGCTCACATCCGAGTGGCATCTCCTTGCAAAGGCGGTAAACACAAAAATTTTTATATTGTTTTCTTTCTATATACATATAAAAAACAGATCTTTTTCTTTTTTCAGGATTGGAAGCGATAACTGACGACGTTTCTTTGCATATTGTAGGGTGTACGATTTGTTTTAACCCAGCTTTCCTGCAATACAAATCGGTTGAACAAAGTGAGAGAGAAAATACAGATAATTAAATAAAGTACTTTTTGAATTATTGTTCCATATATAGGCCTATTTTTACTTGCGTATTATTTAAAGAAAATTAGCGAAAAGGAGCAAGGAAACTGAATTTATGTAAAAATATGTACAGTAGACGAAAAATATGTAACAGACTTCAAAATGTGTAAAAATATGTAACGTGATTTTGATTTATATGGATCCTTACTTCGTAATTTGCGAACATTTCATATTTTCACCAGCGTACATACAAAGGAAAAAAATATGTAAAAACATAAAAATCCGGGCCTTACTTATGAGATAGAAAATATCCATTTCTTCAAATGTATGTACCGACAAGCGTTTATAAGGCTGTTCTGTGAGGCAGGCGATCGCTAGAAAGAGCCAAACCTGAACGCGAACAAACGTGAACAGAGAATAACATCAAACATCGTGACTTACACAATGTTCCCAAATCTCTCAGACATCAATCAGGGTTACAAATGCCGTGTTAGATTTACAATTTTTCTTCGATAGTACTCATTCATGTACAGGAACAAATGCCCATATTTTTCTTTGTATTAATTGGCAAAGTACGTAACTTTGCGACCTCATTAGAGTGCCGCCCCTGAGGGGGTGAAAAAGAAAAGATATTTTCTTCAAAACAATTTTAACAGTATTGTTTATTTCACCCATCAATAGTTCATTAACAACCCTATATTGAAGTATAAGTCACTTCTCCGGTAAAAATTGAGAAAAGATAGTTTACTATTGAGGGTGAGCTCCTTTTGGGAGATGCTCTCAAGTACTGCTCCAGCGATTTTTCTCATCCGTATAAATACAAATTAGTGCAAATATATTTGCCCGAAAACTTCTTTTAGACGACTGGGTCGATTTTGATGATTTTTGGTACATAAGTTGATTCTGGCCTATGTTAGTTTCTGTCACATTATTTTGATTATGGTTTATCCTAAGGGAAAGAAGGGATTGAAAATTCATGTCCGAAAATACAGTATCTCACGAGCTCGAGAAGTTAGAAATATTTAAATTAGTGTATATAGTGCTCATTAAAGTAAAAGTTAAAAAAAAAGTAAAAAAAAGCTCATGTTTTGAGGAAAGTAAAAAAAAAAAAAGCTCATTCTGCGTAGAATAATCAAAGTTGACATCTGTTTATGAAATACGACATGATAGACCAACGAAACCGAAGGCCATTATGCATAGAAACATTAGGTGTACCCTATACGACAAAAATCCGTTGTTAGCACAATTTCACCATATGACTGACTGAAGCCCTTTTTGTTTGATCTAATTCATTTGTGCGCGTAATCCTCCTAGACCATTGGATCGATTTTGGTGATTTATCAGAATACGAGTTAAACCTCGACTAACTTAGCTTTTTATTGCATTTTTGCCATAATGAGTGAAATTGCCGACGAGTAGGGATGACATGTAAAAATAAGCGAAAATGAT
This sequence comes from Thermobia domestica, assembly GCF_964235325.1. Classification (NCBI taxonomy): domain Eukaryota; kingdom Metazoa; phylum Arthropoda; class Insecta; order Zygentoma; family Lepismatidae; genus Thermobia; species Thermobia domestica. Next base: position 106,921,874 of record NC_137459.1, on the reverse strand, counting down.
CGATATTAGTGTACGATTCTTAGTTTTCCGGGTTGCCGAGATGAATAGTGACACCGCCGATAACGTTTACGTCAAAATTAATAAACCTTCATCATTATGAGAAGTTTAAGAGTGAGGAAGGATGTGACAAAGGAGTTTTTACCATTACATTTTCATTGAAATGTGTATGCTAAGAGTATGCTATCCAAATATTTTCCATAAAACTATCCTTCCCGTATGAGAAACAGGTATTTCAACTGTATTACATCAATTAATACGTCACTAATAGTCTGACAGTATGGTATAACTCATTTCTTCTCAAAATGAAAATCCACAAGGGGATACTTTACTGTTGAAGGCGTTTTTCTCTTACAATTTTCTCAGAAACAATATAGGCGCTTTTGTTCACATTTTATCAATAACATTGTAATGCCGCGTAAATTACTTCTCATGAAAATATGCACAAAAGGATAATTCACTCGTCGGGATGAAGATTTTGTTTGTTCCTTTTTGAATATTTTCTCAAGTACAGCTTAAGTGATTTTATTGATATTTGGTTATAAAATATTTCATTACTAGTTGAAATGCTCGCTCTTCGTACCGTGAGAATAGGTTTATTGGAAAATATTTGAATTTCCTTTTTCCTTAGGGTGAAAGTGTAATGAGAAAAGTACAGAAGACACTTTAGTTTTTGCATAAATATTTAAACACTATGCACCCACAGAATACGCCTCTTTCTAATTGATATGATTAAAAAAAACTCAGCTTCACGTGAGTACTACCTACCTGTCAAAAGTCATTTCAAACGGGTCAGACGTTTTCCCGATCCTCAAAAACTGAATTCGTCACAAATCTCAGTCAGTTTTGACATTTTGTTTTCACCTCCCTCACCCCACCTTCTTCAAATGATGATTAACTTGGACTTGAACGACACCACTCAGTCACTATTCATTTCAGCGATCCCGAAAACTATGGATTCGACAACAATATCGGTCATTTTCAATTATTTTTACATGTCACAATTTCATTTTCCAGAGTGTAATGGCAGTTCAAATTGAAGTTAAATGGCATCTGGAGTATCATTCTTTATCTAAAGACTTCGGAAACTATGGATTCAACACTAATATCAGTTGTTTCTTATCATATTTATTTATGTCCCTTTCAATCTCCCTAGGAGTGCTCAGGGGGTCTTATCTCCTCTTGGGGCTAAACTTGCACTTAAACGGCCTCAGACTGCCATCAATTAACTTAGCGACCCTGAAAACTAATGATTCGACACTAATGTTGGTCGTTTCCGATATTTTTGCATATCATCATTATCCCCATTGTGTCAATGGGAGCTTAAATTGAACTTAAATGTCATCAGAAGTGTTACTATTTATCTGAGCGACTCTGAAAACTATGGATTCGATATTAATACCAGTCATTTCCGATCATTTTATTTGTCTCCTCCTCCTCTCCCCTCGGCGTGCCCAGTGGTCTTACACCAACTAAGAGCTGACTTTGGAATTAAAGGGCGCTAAAACTGGTACCAATCGCTTATTTATTTGTCATTTTTAATTATTTTTACATGTCACCGTTCTGTCCTCAGGAGTACTAAAGGGGGGACTGATTTTAGATTCAAAAGTCATCAGAAGTGTCACTCTTCATCTCAGCGACCGCGAAAATTACGTATTCGACACTCATATTGGTCATTTTTGAACATTATTATATACCACCTCTGGTACTTTCCCTCTTACCTTCACGGGTGGAGGTTGAAATTGGACTTAAAGAGAATCGGAACCGTAACCAATTAACTCATGAACCTCGAAAACTATTAATTCGACAGCAATATCGATCATTTTATATATGTTTTTTATATGCCTTTCATTTCTTTTTCACCCCTAGGTGTGCTGAGCAGTCTTACTCCGACAATACTCTTTACCAGACTGTAAGCACCAAGTTTGGCTAAAATTGGTGCAGCATTTTACAGTTATGCTGGGAACATACATACATACATACATATATATATATACACACACACACACACACACACACCTCTCTCTCTCTCTCTCTCTCTCTCTATATATATATATATATATATATATATATATATATATATATACATTTTATATTTATATCATGATTAACCCTAATATATGGCAAAAGCCATTTCTTACGAAAGAAGTCCAGAATCAACTAATACGTAAGTAATTGTTTACAAAAAAAATCTCTTTCATAAACTCTGTAAGTGTTTAAGTGTGTCAACGTTCACACCAATTTGGCAAATGTAGAAGGCATTAGTAATACCGAAATTTAAGTGCTTGTGACATTTGTCTTAATACAAAAAGTATCGCTGCTCGTTAGATGCCTGTTCTTGCTTTTATCCCATTCATTATACAGGTAATTATTTTCTTTTATCATTTTGTTTAGATAGAAGCATAGTTAAAGACTAATTCTTTGAAAGAACGAAGTGATACGCAGCAGGAAACAGAAGACTCTGAATTAGCATGCATTTGATTCGGTGTTATTGTTGATTCGGATTGAAATCCTTACCCTAACGTCAAGTACATCGACTTTTATTATGTGCTAAGCACAGAAAAGCTAAGATTCGTAATTACGGCGATAATCTTCAGTATTATTTCCTTAAAACTAGTGAGGGATCACTTTTGGAGCAAAACTCAATTGTCATTTACAATGGCGTACGAAAGGGAGTTACGAAGTTTAAATTCCCCCTTGAGCAAGGTACCACAAGAAGAGAATTGCCATATTTCCCGTTTTGTCTCGAATCTAATTTCGCTTTCGAGATAAGATGGGAAATTTCTCCTCTCGTCAGCAACACTATTTATGAGAAAAACAGTCTTAAATTGTACGGAAAGCTTAATTACATGGAAAAGTTGATACGGTATTTTCGTCACCTGACAAATAGTATCTTTGTTGTTGTTCTTTGTTTTAACAATTTCTAGATATGAATCTTTTAAGGTCTTAAATGAGCTTCAGATAGAGACTTTAAAGGTGGAATATACCCAAAATGACCAAAAGTGAAGTTGATCCACTTGCGCACCGAACGCGCTAAATGTAAATGTTTTGGGATATGATGACATGGTACTTGTGTTAAAGTGGTCACGATGGCCAATTCCAAAATTTTTACTTTCCGGAATCCGAAAAGTAAAATAAAAAAAATCTACAGTTAAGAAAAAAATCAGGATTTCGGAAACGTTTCTACGAAAATTCCGGAATTAGGAAAAGCGAAATTTCCGATTCCGGAAAATTTTGGTCATCGCTGGAATTTGTTGTATTCCGGAAGATGTTTGCCACCTAATTGATACATAGAGCTATGGCCAGAAATGGAAATACATGCAAAAATCTTTATTGGTATCAAATTGGAGAGAGAAAATCATACGATAATGGAGTCCAAAAGCAATTAATTGAGTTGTCCTAACAACAATGGATATACATTGAAAGAAACACTATGGCGCTGGTCCTATATCCGTGTTTCTTCGTTCATCTACTTACTTCTTTAACACGACCGGAGTGTTATTTGAACACCCGTTCTGTGTTAAACCGGTAAAACAGGACCTGTGTTAACCGTAACACAGGACTTCTGGCGTTGAAATAACACACTACATGTTTGGCCCACTGTTCTGGGTTAAAATTGTTCTGTGTTATCCCCATAATCATTTTCTGGTAGATGCATGGTAAAAATTAAACACACTTATGTTGTACTTCTTTTTATCTTGATAATGTCCTTGTATGTTTATGCATCATACGGTAAAGAATACCAGTTTAAGTTCAATTTGCGATTTTTTTTTTTAGAAAGATTATCATGATCAACACAATCTTCACAATATACGGAACTATGATTTATTTTCTCTTCTCTTTAGAAAAATCAGATTGCGTATTTGTTCTGATTAGAAGTTATTATTATTAGCTGCATATTTATTTCACCGATTGTCCTATTTGAATGTATTTCCCAAAATCTTGCTAGAAGAAAGCGGTCAGGAAAACTTTCGTTTGGTTAGTAGGCAACACTGTAACTGAACAATAAGCGAACACCACAGTACGTCACTTATATCTTTCATTTCCATCCCTAGAAATAATTCTTGGACGTACAGTCATTACAAAAACATTTTCTCTCTAAATGTTATTTTTATACATCTTATTACAACCACTAAAATGTTACTCTCAACATTGTTTTTCTTTAGCCGTGCCCCTATAGCCGTTTGGAAAGCGAAAATCGATATTTATTTGACTGTTTGAAAGAAACGAAAAGATTGTGCCTTCACACGAAATCCCGAATAAAGACCAATATACACCCAGCACAGATAAAAAAGGTGGAAGAAGCAGGGAATGCTAGTTTTATTCAAAGTATTCTATCCCCACTTACGAGGATGAGATTCTTCAAGAGCTTCGCTACAGCTACCACGTAATCCAAGAGACTGACGAGTTCTCCTGAACGGGCTTGAAATTGGAAACGTGGATATTCTATCTCCTACATCGTTCTGTGTAACTCTTAGGGTTTCAAAGAAAGATAGTTCTAAAGAGTTGCAACATGGCCTCAGTGCATAAAACAACACCTTTTTTTTTCTTTCACTTCCTACTCGTTTAATGTAATCTATTGGAAACACTGAGTAACTTAGTGTTACTTAAGAATTACTACTAACTTGGCTAAATCTTCTACAACATATGTATATAAAAGGTGTTTACGACGTTCGCCCCTAAATTTGCAAATATAATTTACACATCACAGCGTATCTACAGGGTGAGTCAAAAGTCGCTTATATCCCCTCATAAAATGAAAGCGAGTATAGATAACCGGAATTGGTAATTATAGGGAAACGTTAGGCCGAGGGCAAACATTTATAGTGCTTGTCATGTGAACGGCCGCCATCTTGCTGTCCACCATTTTGAATCTGTTCAAAACGTTTAAGTGGGAAGGAGGTAATGTTTTAAAATAAACTCAATGGTGCAATCACATTTAGTAAGACTGCAACAACTATGAAGTTGTAATCACATGAAACGCAGATTATTTCTTACAAAATATGTTCAATATGGTGCCCGTCTCGCGCTATGCATGTTTGCATATGTTTCCCCAAGCTGTACGAACACGGAGGAATATCTTAAATATGATTTTTGCACATTCATCCTGTATCCATTGTTCTAAAGATTCAGATTCCTAATCTGAGATTGGATTTCCATATCACTTTGCTGATACATTAAGTGCATTAATACTGCGGACCAGTTCGACGATGTGTGTCCTGGATGCAAGGAAGAGCTAACTCCCTTACCATATAGAAGTGGAAAGAATCATGGAGCTAGAAAAATGGAACAAAGGCCACTAACAGGCTTTTGCACAACTGAACACACACAAAAGCGGGCCTAATTGCTGCACCATTCGTAGTTTTTGAGATCTAGCATGAAACATATTCAAGTATTTATTTTTTTCCAGGCTACAACCATCGTCACGTAGGTGCTTTGTTCGCGTTTTTACCATGTCACCACTTTTTTCTCCATGTAATATCAGTCATGATTTTTTTTTTCAATAGTTAATTCACATACATAATTACTTTGTGGCATAAGCAGTAATTTTTAGCACTTTCCCCTCCTGAGATATTACGCCCCAAATATGGCATCAAAATCACAAGAGTCAACTTTCAGACCCCATGAATCTACGGTGAAAGTAGTATCATAGCTATGGATATTTCTACAGACTCTTTACATGCAATAGTATTCAGTGCAAAACTTATGAAACCCTCACTATATGCTATTCAAAAATACAGCCCGTTTAAAAGTGTAATCTTCTGTAGTTTTTTTTTTTTTTTTTTTTTTGTGATTTCATGTATTGCTTTGTAACCCTGTATATTTATTTAGACGCAAAAGTTTATATTCTCCGTGTACCTAGGTCTTTCCTATAAACATTCGTTTTTGTTTGGTGTTCGTCTGATTGGTACGTCCTGAGCAACTGTAGTTTTCGTAAACGCTTGCAAATGCAAAAATTGGCACTCCACCGACAGCAAATATGGCCGCCATTCAGGAACACCTGTACATACGACAATGTGAATGATGTTATTAACCTTCTCATACACAAGGTTCATCAGACTCAAATTTTTATAATTTTCGGAGATGGTCGAGCAATCACCTCTGGACCACTTCGTATGGATTGACCCAAAAATGAATGATGGTGAAATTTAATATTACAATCCTTTTCAGAACCAAAGTCATATTAGTTAATATTCTGTAGACCATAACACATAACTATACTAAACTAAAATCTTAACAGATCTAAATTGATAAATAATAATCGAAGCCAGTTTGAGGCATATCAAGAGTGAGCGTGCTTTCTACTTGGCTATTTAGAAGTCTTATCTCTTATCTTTTATCGCTTGTAGTATGCATTTGCATGCATTTTATTTGAAATGCGAAAATATTCTTGAAGTGTCATCTTCAGTTAACTGGAAGAGAATTATGAGAAGTTTTGAATCAGCTATTTTGTTCTGAGGTTAAAAATACAGCGATTTAATTACAAAAAGTAAATGTTGTGATAATGTGGCTTAGTTTGTTTTATTTTGAATTGAACTGTTTTCATCACATAGGCTATAAAAGGACGGACAACAGCTGAGAGTGGGATTCAAACCATCAAGAATCGAGCCAAGGTGTATTTGCTAACCATTTAATCACAACGGAATATCATCTTGATAAAGAATATCTTGCCACAACATCTGATGAAGAAGAATGTAATCACGCCACACTTCAAAATATTTGGAATTGCTTAATCTATGTTACTGTATTTTAGTATTTTACCTGGAGATGTTTTCTTCATTTTTTTTTCGCAGATTAATTTACTCTTACTGAATTAAAACAATGTTCTCTGAGTTAAATTAAGGATGTGATTAATTTAAGTTAGCAGATACATCTTTCTTATGACATATTGTACAGTCGATAGTAAAAGTGGAAATCAGCATATACATATCTTCCATTTGTTAATCACTTTGAAACATTCTAATGTTTGAATACACATTTTTGCTATTTTAGAAAGATCATGGTTTCTCTAAGATAGCAAACTCGCATCAACCCATATATTCCGATTTTGTTGAGAAGTTTGTATAAGGATTTATCCACTATTGCTAATGATGTTACTGGTGATAAACGTGAGGTATTTTTTTTTACATGCCTTGTAGATTATAATTCTTTGAAGATTTACAAAGAATTGACTTTCTCATATGACTTGCTTATTGATTTTCTGTTGTTTCGCTCAGTACCTTTCTTCTGTAGAAATCACTTTCGGATTGTCTATTCTTTCAAAAGAACTTAAACTCTACAAAAAAAGAACGGAGGAAGTCGAAGATAAAGGTTGGTCTGTTTCCGTACTGGCACTGAGTGATGAATATCGGCTGTACAGAGAAATGTGAAGCCCACAGAGTAGCCTCATCCCTGGAACTCAATACCTGATTTATCTTCATTACGTCCGCTGCGAGTACGTTTCCTCCCGAACACAAAACATTGTTCAGCCTCGTGAGACAGAAACGGCAGGGAATAGAGCTCTTGCTCCGCCATAAATTTCTTGTTATCAGTCAGGTTTTGTTCTTGCTTCTTGGGATGTTCCGTCGCAATGGCGTGGGAAGAAGTACTGTCGATTATTGAAAGTTCCCCTAATTTTTCTTTTTCCAAGTTAGCTAGTTGATTTGATGAAGTTGCTTATCCAAAATGATCACCAACAGGCTAAGAGGCTCATCAAGGGACCATCGCTGTGCAATTACATTTTCAAAGTGATGGATGAGAAATGAGGATAATGTTCTGTAGATTTTGTTTTTGTATCAAATAAAGCAAGCTATAATAGTGGATTTAATTTCAATGCATTAAATCATGAAATATGAGACTCTTTAATATTTCTTATTGGTTTTCTGATCCCTCAGTTTCGGATCTAAATATTTTGTTTTCTTCAGAGTGATATATAATAGAATATTGTTTCGGTAATTATTGGAGAGAACTACTCACAGGCGTACTGTAGAGTAAAACACGTGTATGAAGAGTGCAAACAATGAAAGTGATTACTTGTTTTCCGAATTGCCTGTGTGTTCACAGAGGTAGCTTAATCCGATAATGGGTCACAGAGAACTCATATCAGCTGTTGTTTGCTTCCCATTGCAATGTTTGTCGCAGAAATTGTAGACTAGGGTCGAGCTCGTATACAAACAATTTTATTCATGGATATAGCAGTACACCTTTGATGAAATGAAATCCGAATTGCACACTACCTCAGATGAACTACTGTTATGTGTGGATTTCAATCCTTGTTTCCCAGAACATGTTTCAATATTTTAGTAGCAGAATATCGCCTTGTGATTGGGAGTTTCAGAATTGAATTGTAGCGAGTGTATCCCAACTAATGTTTTTCTATGCTTCTTGTTCAACCACCTTTCTTTCAATATGCAAATGAATAAAAAAAAAATGAAATAATTTTGTTGAAAGTATGGAAAGATCATTATTTATGTTTCATACTTGAAATAATTACGATCATAGACATTATATGATCTCTATCTTTTTATTTGCTATACCAATGTTATTTTTTAAAGTTAACATTGTTTTTGCAACTTAAATCAATAGATTGTAATATATTCAAATAAGCAAGCACGTTTCATAGAAAAATGCATGAAAACAGTTTTTAAAATATAATTAAAAGAGAGTATAATTAGAATCTTTGGTACTACATTGAATGACAGTAGAAGAAAGATAGGAGTTATGATCAAATTTGACTTAATTTCACGAAATCCGAGACTAAGAGAAATAACAATTACAGTCTTTTATATTTTTGTTCCATTGCATAACAGGCTCACACTTACCTGTGGCCGATGTAGCCCATTTTGTTTTAGTGACAAAAATAATTTAAGGTATTATTTATATATTTTTGAAAGTTTTTTTTGTTTGTAAACTTATGAAATACCTATCTTAGTCTGGGTTCTGGCTAACCCCACCAGCTTTTATCGTCTAGATTCGCCACTGACACCTACTGACTTTGAACTGAAAAATTGATATAGTTGGGAAATCTATAATATAGTTCCGTGAATCATAAAATCTCGTTATAATAGGGACAACAATTAGTCGTGGAAACCATATTATATTGCAGTTTTAATGTGGTTGATTGAACGGCATATCTTGTTGTTACTACCAAAATATGTGATAACCCGGACAATATTTTGTATTGTACTTGCAACTATAACTTACTTGGCTATTATAGTTAATTGTGCAATATGGTGTTTTTGATCCTACAAGAAATAAACGTGGTTGGTCCTAAGAAAAAATCTTCAAGCGGCTTTAGCAAGCTCAAAGCACGATTACAGACACAGTCCTTAATAACAATATTTTAGAAATAATACTATATTGCTTGAAACAAAAATATCTTTAAATCTATCAATAAGCTTCACAAGTCCTAGTGCTTCCATTACATTGATCCAGTAAGCAATCATTATAACATGTAAGGATTATCCAATACAAGTAAAAGTTGGCGCCGTCTTCTTGGAATTTCACCAACTGTACACGTACACAAGTGTTGTATCGTCTGTACAACTATGCACATGTGACTCATTCTATAATACAGTACTATTACATTGTAAGCAACGTATTGTTACAGGAGTAATGATTATTGCTGTCATAACAGTTAAACGTTTAACAATATTTTATATTTCTTCACAACAATCTTTTTTCCGTTATGGCTACAATGCATAATTCAGTATAGTACTTGCAATGATAAAATATGCTTCGTACAACATTAGCCTTCTTTTCACTGAAATCCAATTTTCTATATTTTAATTATAACCACAGTCCATACCGTTTGTGTGTGTGTGTGCGTGTGTATTCAGTGAATTACAAGTAAATATTCACCTATGATGAAGATACAAACTAATTGCACATCTGTTAGCCTATCCTAAGGATCTTGGGTTTTTGGGGTATTTTTTTAGACTTTCAGTCAAGCAGCTACTGCATCGTCACTATTTATCCTAAGATCATGGTTCATACCCCATTCTCTTTAGAATAGAGAAGGCTTTCAAATGATTCCACTTACACGCCCACACCATATACCAGGAAAGGGAAAAGTTAGGTCAAAGGAAAAATTTCGGGTGATTTTTTCACACTTTGGGCCCCTCTGGAACGGCCCTGTGTGAACGTAGAGATCTCAAAAAAATCTGATAAATACTACTTGGTAGACTAAATGTGTGTGCTAAATTTCAATTTTCTATCTTAAATAGTAAGGGCGGGAGAAATTTTGTCAAAAGTCCCCACAATGTCCCAGATTACCGCAAAAGACCCTGATCTCAGGTTAAAAAAAAAATCCTGAGACATCCCTATTTACCCCAGTATTATTATCCGCCAATCATTCTCTTCAGAATATAACTGCCTTTTAGACGGTACCATTCATATGTCTCAATCATGTACTTAAGGCGGGAAAATCCCGAAGAAAGGAATTTTTTGGTTAAATATCCCTTTTTTCAACTTTATGCACCTCTGGACCCCCCCCCCCCTGTTTTAATGCAAAGATCTGAAAAAATATCTGATAAATGCTACTCGGTGGACTGAATGTTTGTTCAAAATTTCAATCTTCTAGGTGCAAATATAAGCCCGCAAAGAAAAAAAAAAATACCGACAATACTCCATATTCCCCTATACAGAAGGACATTTTGATAAAAATTTGGTAAAACATCCCTAATTACCCTAGGATCATGGTTCGTACATCATTCTCTTTAGAATAGAACTGCCTTTCAGACGGTATCACTCACGTGTCTCCATCACGTAACTGAGGGGGGGGAAATCCTGAAGAAACTGATTATTTTGGTTAAAATATCCCTTTTTTTCCAACTTTCTGCCCCTATGGACCCCTCTGTTTTAACTCAGAGGTATAAAGAATATCTGATAAATACTACTCGGTGGACTGAATGTTTCTGCAAAATTTCAATCTTCTAGGTGCAAAAGTAAGCCCGTCAAAAAAAAAAAAAAAAAAAAAGACAACACCCTATATTCCTGTATACAGAAGGATATTTTGTAAAAAATCACTGAGACATCCCTAATTACCCTTGGATCATGGTTCGCACATCATTCTCTTCAGAATAGAACTGCCCTTCATACGGTAGAGAAGAGGATGCAAATGTGGAAACCCAGTTTGTATTTAGTTTGTAAAAAAGCAGTGAATAGTTAATTTAACCTGGAAAATTGCCTCAAAATGCCTTAGAATATTAGAAATATGGGACCATAATTTGCAAGTGCAAAAACCACATATGTAAAAAAATGAAAACATGTTTGGCACAAGTACTAGCATATTTCAATTTTTAGATAACTGAGGGTAATGTGGAAACACTCTAAAATTACAGTAAATCAATGTGTAAACACACAAAGTTGGTGGATCATATTATGTTTTTTAATCATAGTGTGTGTTTAATCTGTAGACGAAACAAAGACAACAAAAGATTTGAAATAATTACAAAGTAAAAAAGCTGAGAGTTACAAAGTAAACAAATTTCATTCAAGGTTTTGTTGTCAACAGACAAAGATGTTATGTAGGTAGGTCTTATTTTCAGGAATCACAAATACAAATGTATGTTTCCACGGTACACTCAGAGTGACTCCATTTCTAACATAATTGACAATTAATTCATAGTTCACCACGCATATCTTTCGAAAATGGATTCCCACAAAATATGCACAGGGCGTCTTTTTCGGTGGGCTCTTCTACTCCAACTGGAAGATAGACTACATTTTTTTTTTTAATTGGAGGACAACTTTCAAGTTTTCTTACCGCCTGCAGGCGGCTTCTGTTTAAGTCTAGTCGTACTCTTAGATAAGGATTGTTCGAGCTGTTTTTTGGCGGAGACGGTGTGAAAACAGTGCAAGAACTCGGCTTACGACCTCTATTCGAAGTCTTTCTCTTCAAAGGGGGCATTTTCATAATTTCATATGGTGACACACAAACTTTTGAAGAGGTGCTCGGAACGTTGGGATCCTCTGAAGAGGTGCTCGGTACGCTGGCATCCTCTGAAGAGGTACTCGGTACGCTGGAACCCTGTAATAAAATTCGTGAAGTCAATTATTTGCATTTTTCCGTCTCTTTGTCAGTTTCCACTTTGCTTTACTCCTAAGCCTTACCCTTCTGCCCTATCCCTCAGTTAGGCCATGAAGAAAAATTATCTAACATATACTTGTATGATTCAAATGTGTGTTATCTTCAATAAATTATTTAGTAATAATAAAGTAATGCAATGGGCTTTAGGGTGAGGGATATGTGGAAACGTTTCCACATTTCCCTCATCCATATGTTTCCAAGTTACCCGCACTGTAGTCAAACTGGATTGTACGAGTTAAGTTAAAAACAAGTTTGCTTGTGTTTGATTGAAAGCCACCAATACCTTCCCAATAACTCCCTTTCACAATACTTTGATATGTATTACACTACATCCATGATACTTTAGACTTAATAATACTACATACTTACCTCCAAAAACTTTACGAAAATGTGTAAACAACAATCGACGCACCTCCATTAACTACACTGGCCGACTGCTTCATAGCGTTGTGATGTGACGAATGGGGACGAGGGTGATCGTTTACTGCAATCGCCGCTAGGGTAAAGCTCTCTGCAGTCAACGTAAGTTACGTTTCCACATTACTCTCACGTTTCCACATTTGCACCCTTTCCTTTACCATTTACGTGTCTCCATCGCGTGTCTGAGGCGTAAAAATAGCGAAAAAGGGATTTTTTTGGTAAAAATATCCTTTCTTTTAACTTTTGCCCCTCTGGACTCCACTTCTGCTAACGCAGAAATCTGGAAAAAAACTGGTAAATACTACTCGGTGGACTGAATGTGTGTGCAAAATTTCAATCTTCTACGTGCAAAAATAAGCCCGCCAAAAAATAATGAACATAGGCCTAATAAAATAAAATATATTTAAAGTTATGACGTTATCACCTCCTATGTCTCGACGCAGGAAGGTGTGAAACCATACGTAACGTGTTCTACAATGCCTCTGGACTTGATAAACAAACAAACAAACAAAAAAAAAAGACGGAAAAGCTCAAATAGGAGAGTTATAACGCAATGTTCCATGAAATATCCGTATGGTACAAATTGTACCATAAGATCCTAAAAGGTTTATTAACATATGCATGTAAATTATTCATTGTAGCTTTGGAAAATTCTAGATTAGTAATAAAACTCCAACTGACCAAAGCAGTATATATATTTTAAAATTTATATTTGTGTTACAGTTTGGGCTATGTAACACAAATGTATAATTTTAAAATATATATACTGCTTTGCTCAGTTGGAGCTTTGTTACTAACAAATGCATAATCCAACTATTATTTCGTGTGATCATCTTACTGTATAAACCTAATTACAATCATGGTGGATTAATTTAAACCAGTTGATGCTTTTTAAGTAAAACTAGTTGATTTAATTCAAATTTCAAAATGATTTAATTTGAAGTTAAAATAAGCAAAATACTGTATCTGTTCTTTAAAAAAAAAAATAGACTGTCTAACTAAAGTACCATATTTTGTCACGATTGAACTGAATAGCAGACTGATATTCAAAAGATCTGCGCGCCTAAGGGTAGGTACAAAATGTCTGTACGTTTGAAAGTTAAGAATAATTCTTAGTATAATACTTGGGTTGAAATTGGTGAAGTTTAGAAAAAAAAACTCATTTTCAAGCTTAAAAGACATGTTTTATGACCACTTTCTTATTTTTTTCTGATTTTAATGAAAACGGCAAATGTTTCTTTCTTTTTTCATTTTTTACTACAAGAGAGCTACAAGAGAAATCAATTAAGAGGAAAGAGGTAATTTTACTATCGCAGTTAAAAAATAAAACACATGATTATAGATGATAATTTTCGCAAAACAAATCTGATTTTAATGATTCATCTTGTTCTTGTTTTGATTGAAGGTTATTAATCGCTTCTTTCTCTTTTCATTGAAATTGGTGAATAATGGATATATTCATTCTAATTATATATAAGATAGGACAGAAAGTTATAGGCAGCTGGAGATATAATGAAAGGATAGTAATGTTGAAGACAGCAACCGAACCGAGGAATGTGACGATAATCCAAGTATACATGCCTACACCAAGTTACACAGTTGAGGAAGTAGAAGCAACCTATAAGCAAATAGAAGAAGTATTGATGGAAGTTCAAGACCAAAACAATTTAATCATTATTTGTGACTGGAACGCAGTAGTAGGCGAAGGCAAAGAAGAAAATGTAACAGGAAATTTCGGCCTAGGAAAAAGGAATGCGAGAGGTGCACGATTAGTTGAGTTCTGCAAAATCCATAATCTGACTGTAACAAACACTCTCTTCGAACAATCACTAAGAAGACAAAGAAAGATACCAAATAGACTACATGCTGGTCCGACAAACATTTAGAAATCAAGTGAAGAACAGTAAGAGTTACCCAGGCACAGACGTTGACTCAGACCATAATTTGGTTTTGATGAAGAGTGAAGTCCGTCTAAAGAGGAAAGGAGTGGTAGAACCAAACAAAAGATGGAACATAATCAAGCTAAGAAGAGATGAAAACATGGAAAGGGAATTTGCAAATGCGGCAGACAAAGTGACGCCTAAGGTAGCCTTATCAGGTGGTGACATCGACTCGAAATGGGAAGCCATGATAGCAGGGATTAGAAAAGCGCTGACGAGCACATAGGAAGAGAAACGAGAACTCAATATAAACCCTGGATAAAAGCAGTAATATTGGAAATGATGGAGAAAAGAAGACAGTTGAAGATAACAAACAAAGAAGAGGGATACAGAAGGTGCAGAAATTACATCAACAGAGAAGTAAAGAAAGCCAGAGAAAACTGGATAAACAAATTATGCAAAAAAAAAAAGAAAAAGAGGAAGATATTGTTAAAGGCAATACAGAAACGGCATATAGAAAGGTTAGAAAACAGTTCGGTGAGAAAAAGAAACGCACAGACATTATCATAGACAGGGACGGGACAACGCTAGTAGAAGAGGAGCAAATAACAAAAAGATGGAAGGAATACATAGAATAACTCTACAAAGGAGCTAGAGTGCACGAAGAAGAGATAGAGAAGGAAGAAGGCGTCGATGAAAATGAATTAGGACCATCAATTTTACAGTGCGAATTTGACAATGCTTTGGAGAAAATGCAACATGGTAAAGCCTTAGGAATCGATCAAATACCAACGGAAGTGATTAAGAATCTCGGAATAGCAACAAAGAAGAAACTAACTATTTAATGTTGTTAATGAAATATATATACAAACTACTCATTAAAAGTAAGTGGAAAAAATTTCAAGAATTTTGCTTTTAGGAGAGAAACGACAGTAATTTCTATAATTTTTAATCCAGCTTCAAGAAATAAAAGTGATCTTCTTTGTGATCGCATCGCGGAAAAAAAGGTTGAATCATTGGAAATGATTTCTTAAATATAGTTAGAATGTATCCCATATTTGGTATACCCATCTCACTTTGATTGAATGGGTATCCTAAGGTGGAGCAGGGGGTTCACGATAATTATTATTATTATTATTATTATTATTATTATTATTATTATTAATAATAATAATAATAATAATAATAATAATAATAATAATAATATCTAACGAATCCAAAGTTAGAAAGATGAAACTTGGAATAAAAATGGTATCAAAAATAAGTAAGCACATATCGTTTTCAAAAATGTAGCTTTTAAAGAAGTAAGAGAACAAATTCTATAGATTTAAATCAACGTTGTGTTTCTCATCGTCAATAGAAAAAGGGCTGAGTCATTTGAACGGAATTCTCTGTCTACGGAATTGTCCTCAGCTTTATTATTAAATAAATGAAAGTTTTTTTTTTCGGTATAGTGAAACCGGGGTATATGTCCCATGATAATTCACATATTATTGCCGGGACAAAATATCTGCCAGTATTACGGAGATGCCCGTTATGAAGTTCGGTCTTTTTACCCTTCGATGCATCTGCTATCTAATATAAATAAAATATAATTTGTTTGTCTACGTCTCTATCTGAATGTGTGCGGCCTGGGGACCAGACAATTGGACTGAGAGTTACAAAATTTGGGTCACGGGTGCTTTGGTTCAGGACCCATACCAAGACGAATCTTTTTTTTTTTTAAATTTCGAACCAGGGGGTCTCGGGGGGTCATTTACGGGAAATGTAAAAGTGGTAGAAAATTACAGATATTAGTGTCGAATTCATAGTTTTCGCAGTCGCTGAGATCAATGGTGAAAGTCCGATTGCATTAACTTCCAAATTCATACCATTCGGCTGCGGGCCTATTTCACCGGGGAGGGGGATACAGAGACATGTAAAAATAATCCAAAATGACCGACATTAGTGTCAAATTCACAGTTTTCGCGGTCGCTGAGATCAATGGTGACACTTCCATTAGCTATGACTTTTAAATTCAGCTACTATTGTATGCGATCCGGTGTTCACCTGCGGGGGGGGGAGGGGTACCAAGACATATAAAAATAATCCAAAATGACAAACATTAGTGTCAAATCCATTAGTAAAATAAATGTATTTTCTTTCTTTGTTCAGTTTGTTTACATACATATTTTATCTGACCCGTTCTGAAGTGCGGGCATTTCAGTTAGTTTTTAATATATACAACAATAAATTTCATATATACAGCGATACTTTGAAAATTCGACGCTAACGAAATCACCATGGCAAAATTTCGACCCGTAAGGCTTTGTTCTAGGCGATTTTTTCCCGCGAGGTTGTGGCCAGACAATATTTCGTCCCGCTAGAATTTTGAAGCCGAGGTTTTGGCCAGGTGTGATTTTGACCGACGAAGTTTTAGCCAGGCGAGATTTTGGCTTGTGATGTTTTAAGCGGCGAGATTTTGTCAAAGTGAGGTTCTGGGTGCCAGCTTTTGGCCGCGAAATTTTGTATCCAATCGATGCAACATTGTGCCATTCAATACTATGCTTGTTGGTTCAATGACCTTAGGCACGTGCCTATTCCAGCCATAATCTACGATGTCATTTGTACACGTGTAGGATGTCGTTTATGGAGGCCCATATCTAGCAGCGTACTGAGAACTTTGTTCAGACACATTCGTCCTTTGTCTATCGCTAAAGACTTTTGCTAAGTTGTGCCATGGTATGTGTCTATCACGTATCACCAACTTCCACAGTCAATAACGTCTGACATCTTTAATGAGGTATGGCCGTCTCTTTTCTTGTGGTTTCGTGCTGGTTTCACGGTCCTTTTCGCGCCCTTAGAAAACACTAATCACGACAACTTGCGAACACCCGACAAGTCATGCTGTTTTCGTTATGTTCGTTCCCAGATTTCTGGCCATCACGATCTGGCTCTAGTATCAAACTCTAATATATCACGGTGCCCGTGGGGAACTCGCATGGTTTGGATTCCACGTTAATCAGTGGGTGGCATCTCACATATCCTTGCTGCTGAACGGGACGTTAACCTCAACATCACCTCATCTCTAACATAACCTTATCATCTCTTTTTCCATTCCACGCATGTCACACTAACTGATCGGGTTTAGGGCCACTACTTATATTTTGAGCCTTGGTAATACTGCTTGTAGTTAGGCGCTATGTTTTGTTTGCATAGAAACGTTTGACATTGTTGACCATAATGTACCTCAACTGTTTTGTTAATAGTTTATTTGTGTTGTTTACGTTGACTTGAAGATTACGTGACAACAGAAAAAATAAAGTTAACTCGTGAAAATTTTCGTGCGATGATTTATTACGATTTTCGACGTGGATTATCAAGACAAGTGTGTATCGATCATCTTACTTCCACATTTAGCGATGAAGCCCCATCCTTTGCCACTGTGAAATGCTGAAATAACGAATTTGTTCGTGGCCGCCATTCGCTCACTGACGAAATTCGCGAAGGTCGTCGAAAATCAGTTGTTATTCAAGAAAAAAAATGATGCTGTGCAAAATCTAATACTACAAGATTGTCATGTGACATATTGTGAGATTGAGGCAACCATAGGAATTAGTTCCAGCAGCATATATAAAATATTACATGACCATTTAGCTGTAAGAAAGAATTGTTCTCGTTGAATCCCACATAATTTGACAAAGAATCTCAAAAAGAAGCTCTCGTCGATTGATGTACACAAATGCTCAATGAATACAATGGCGGTGCTTCAAAAGACGTATATAAGATTGCAACAGGTGACGCATCATGGATATATACATGCGAGCCGGAAGGTAAACAGCAGTCGACTGTATGAACCAAATGGGATACGGATACGGATACGAATGGGCTTTCTTAGGGTATTCCCGTTTTTTCCCACTTACTTCATTCCATCATTTCCTTCATCCTGATCATCTACGTCTCCTTTAACCTAGAAGACATAATCGAGGGACGTAAAAACTCGCATATTATTTCATACTTTCATAAATATTCTTTGATTTTTTTTTTAGAATTTCCTAAGGTCACCGTTAAAATGAAATAAAAACAATCCCAGGCTCAAACTCCATCTATATTGAAAATTTGATCGAGACAAGTCGGGTGGTTCAAGAGTTGTTAAGTCACAAACGCAGCCAATTTAATTTTTATGTATTTCTATATGTTTTCCCCTTTCCCTCCGCCTTTCCGTCAAAGTGAAATGATAAAAAAACCATCCCAGGCCGTAACCTGATCTGTCTGGCAAATTTGATCGAGATTGGTCTCTTGGTTCAAGAGTTATTAAGTTTTATTTATTTTTACATATCTCCCCCTCCACTTCATTATGCCGTCAAAGTAAAATTACAAAAGACATCCCAGACCCAAACCTCATCTATGTTGAAAATTTGATCGAGTTCGGTTGGGTGGCTCAAGAGGTATGATGTCACAAACATAGTAATTTTCATTTTTATATACAGATTTTCAAAGCACACTTTAGAATATTTTCCTGTCATTATTTTAATGCAATTATGTGTTATTCCAAAATGTATACATATAGCAATATATAGAGCATTCTACATCGAAGAAAACGTCGTGACGAGATTTTATGCTGACGACATTTCTTCCCAGGCAAGATTACGTCCCGCGTAGTTTAGAAAAGGCGAGAATCTGTGTCCAGAGATCTGGACCGTGAGGTTTTGGACAGGCGAGGTTTTGGCCTGGCGAGATTTTGACCCGCGAGGTTTTGGGCGGCGAGGTTTTGCACAGGCGAGGTTTTGGACAGGCGAGGTTTTGGCCTGGCGAGATTTTGTCCCGCGAGGTTTTGGGCCCCGATGTTTCGGTCCGGCGAGATTTTCGTCCGCGAGGCTGTTGCCGCGAGGTTTTGTACCTAAACCGAACCAAATCCATCAAAATTGATCGCGCTCGAAGCAGATCGAAACAAATAGTCACCTGGTTTTTCGGGAAAGCTGGTCATGTGGCAACTGTGCGTTTAGAGGAACGTTGAACTGTCAACTCTGAATGGTACACAACAATTTGTTTGCGGGAGGTCTTCGGTCAAATACGGAAAACAAACAGGCGCCGTCGGATCATTCTTCATCAAGACAATGCGAGCTTTCACACATGTCGTCTAACAACCGACTATTTGAACACTCAAAAAATCGAATTGATAAGTCACCCGCCGTACAGTCCTGATTTGACACCCAATGACTTCTTGTTCCCGAATATCAAGAATAAATTTCGTGAACAACGATTTTCGTCGGCGGAAGAAGCCGTTGATGCGTTCAGAAACCGTTTCAAGAAGATTGGGAAAAATGCTTTGACAAATGGTTCCAACGAATGCAAAGGTGTGTTGATCATAAAGGAGAATATTTCGAAAAACAATAAATCAATTTTCAGTGACAAATTATTGTTTTTTTTTTTTTTTTTTTTTTTTTGTTAGGCTCAAAATATAAATGATGGCCCTCGTATTGTTGAACATTCTAACTAGCGCGTATAGTTTAAGTAGAAAATGTAAATACATAAATAAACAAATTCTGGAATTAATTTCACCATTGTATTGCAAATTTGAGATACAATTCATAGTTCCCAATACAAGAACTAACGAAGGATAGTATCATAAGTCATAATGAATAATATAAGTTTGGGATGACAGATTTGTGACTTCGAGATCAGTGCCAGAGTCAGTTATCAATGGAATATTTTCTGTTTGACAGTGAAACTGCATGTACATTTTATTTGTGTACAACATGGCACTGCACTTTTCAGGACTAAAGAAAAAAATATGCATGTATTTATTATCATTATTATTATTATTATTATTATTATTATTATTATTATTATTATTATTATTATTATTATTATTATTATTATTATTAATAATAATAATACAATCTACTACAACCTTAGCTGACTCTGACAACAGGAATCGTAATACTTTAATGCAAGGAAAGAATGCCACGGGCAAATTGAAAGTAAACAAAAAAGGTCCTCGTACGTCTGCACTGTTTGTGACGAGACTCGATCCTAGTGTTTCGTGTAAAGATCTTTCTGTATTTGTGAAGGAAAGTGCTAATGTTAATGTTACTAAATGTGTACAGTTAAAAACAAAACACAGTAGTTATTCCTCGTTTTATGTAGCTGTAGAAGAAAATGATTTTGATTGTGTCTATAATCCGAATGTATGGCCAGATGGTGTCTTATTTACTAAATTTATGGGTCGACTAAAGGAAGAAATTGTGTGCCATGAAGTTAGAGCTGAGAAGGTGGATAGTAAAGGTAAATAAATAGCATATACTAGTATAAAATAAGTATGACGCACTTGCGATTATATTATCAAAATGCTAATGGAATTAATACTAAAGAGAAGGTATTTATAGATGAAGTAAATTGTAATGACTTTGATATTTATTGTATCACTGAAACTTGGTTAAAAGAAATGAATCAACACTTTGTACAATTATCAAATAATTACAATACTATACGTAAAGATAGAAACTTGGCACTAGTAAACAAGACTAAGGGTGGGGGCTGTATAGTTATCATAAAAAAGGAATATGCATATGAAATTATAACTCCCCCAGATGATATTCTTGATATTATTATAGTTAAAGTTTTAATCCCTGACAACAAGCCATTATTATTGTGCTTGCATTATATTCCCCCTGACTTTCCATTGAAGAATTTTATTAACTACTGTGAATGGTTAACCACTTTTCTAATAACAAGAAATTGTAACCTTATAGTTTTAGGTGATTTTAACATAGGTGGAATAGATTGGGCTACTGGAACTATAACCACATATAACTATTACACTATGAAAAAAGCTGACAAAGTAATTGAACTAAGTAATATACTTAATCTAAAACAATTGAATAGGTCGTATGATCCTAATAGGAAAGATAAAGTTCTTGACCTGTTGCTAACCAACATGGATAATAGTTCCATTGTGTATGATGTCCCACCTTTAATTAAAATTGACCGCTTCCATCCACCTTTTGTTTTTGAATGGGAGGTAATTAAAAGTAATAATAACAATCAAGACAATATCTTTAACCAAACAAAAGTTTTTGATTTTAAGAATGCTGACTTCTTAGGTGTATATCAAGGTATCAAGGCAATGAATGAATTGAATGTAGATACAAGTGATATTAACACTATGACCAACAGTTTCTATGATAGTATATATAATGTTCTAGATACTTATGTACCTAAGAAAGTAGTCATTAATAAGCCCAAGTTTAAAGACCCCTGGATGAATAGGGAACTAAAAACTTTAATAAATAAGAAAACTAAATGTTTCGTCAAAGCAAGACAAACCAATGACAGTATGTGGTACCAAAGGTATTCTACATTACGTAAAATTGTAAAAAAGAAATATCTAGAAGCGAGAAAGGCCTATTATCTTAGTTTAGAAAACAGCATTGTTAGTGACAATAAGATCTTCTGGAAAGTATTTAAAAACTCAGATGACAAAAAATTACCTAATGAAATGAAATATAATGAAACAGTAGCTACTGCACAGACTGATGTTGTGGAGCTGTTTAAAGAAATGTTCAGTGAAAATTTTAATCTGGGACTAAGTCATGTAAATGGCCATAACATGTATTCTACATCACCTATTTGTAGCGGAGATATAATTAATATACCTAATATTTCTGAATCGGATGTCCTTAGCGCAATTAAACAGATTAATGGAAGTACCTCTCCTGGTCCAGATAACATACCGTACTATATAATAAAAGCATGTGGTACTGAGTTATCATCCATTCTAGCAAATATATTCAATGAATCTCTCAGATGTGGAGAGTTTCCATCGACATGGAAACAAGTATATATTGTACCTGTACATAAAACAGAAGATAGAAGTAATATGAAAAATTATAGGCCAATCACATTAGTTAATGCATTTAGTAAGATATTTGAAATAATAATACATAACCATATATACTTTAATGTAAAAAATAAACTAACTGAATTTCAGCATGGGTTTTATAAAGGCAGATCAATTGTTACGAATCTTGTACATTTTACAGATTTTACGTACTTAGCTCTTAAAAACAGACTACAGGTTGACACTATATATATTGATATGTCAAAGGCTTTCGACTCTATAGAACATGGACTTCTAGTTCGTAAATTATCCAATGTTGGTCTATCTTCTCAGTACATTAGATGGTTCCAAAGTTATTTATCAAACAGAGAATATAGAGTGAAAATTGGTCATATAACTTCCAGTAATGGCTGCATAAAGAATGGTATACCTCAGGGATCTCCTTTAGGACCACTTCTTTTTTCATTATTTATTAATGACCTGACGGAAAAGATCAAATTCTCAAATATATTATTATATGCGGACGATTTGAAGTTATTCAGAATAGTGAATAGCGAATATGATAACTACTTACTCCAAAAAGACTTGGATAGTATTAGTATATGGTGTAAAAATAATCTACTGAAAATAAACTGTGATAAAACTAAGTTTATTTCATATACCAATAAGACGCAATACTATGTTAGCAAATATGTCATAAATGGAATATCGCTGCAGAAAGTTGAAAAGATTAAAGATTTAGGCCTAATATTTGATATGAATATGAAATTTAATTATCATATTAATGACATAGTACATAGAACACGAAAGACTATAGGGTTTGTATTTAGACAGTGGCCTGAGTTTAAAAATGCAAACACATATGTCTATCTATTTAAGGTACTTGTAAGACCCAGATTAGAATTTGGTGCAATTATATGGAATAATATATCCACAACATTATGTAGAAAAATTGAATCGGTTCAAAAATGTTTCATTAGACTATTGTGTAGAAATAAGAATAAAGATTACTACTCTCATAGTTATGATTACTGGAACGAATACTGGGGGTTGCAAGAATTACATGTAAGAAGAAAAATGATAGAGAAAAACTTTATTCAGAAAATTTTAGATAATAGATATAGTAGTGAATACTGCCTACATAATATAGGTATAAGGGTACCAACATATAACCTTAGAAAAGCATCGGAAATGATTCCCATGAATAAAAATTCTATAATTTTAAGAAAACTGACAAGTTCTTTTAATATATTATCGGGATAATTGTATTTATTGAACTGACGTATAGATTTTAATAGGTATGTATGTTTTATATAGTATATCTGTATGTTTGACGGCATCCTTATTTTAAGGACAATTTTAAGAAAATTGACTAACTATTTTAATGAATAATGAATTAATTATGTTTATGCAGACAAGATAGAAATAATAAAATTATGTGTATATTATAAGATAGACAATGACCTCCTGTCGTCGAAACAAATGTATTGTTAATATTAAAAGGAATATAAGATGTGTGTTATAACCCTTAGTTCTATGACTAAGTGCTGTATTTTTGCTATCTGGCTGTTCATGGCACTAAAATAAATATATTATTATTATTATTATTATTATTATTATTATTATTATTATTGTTATTACATTCAGGAAGTGTACTAAGATAGTTTTGTGTGAATAATTGTTTGGAATTAAGGCCAACTTTTACGGAGGATAAAATTCTCCAATAAACTTGTCCTGTTCATAGCACTTTAAATTTTACAATAAAACAATCAATTTCGGAAAATAAATAACTCACTTTTTCCCTGATTTATGTAGCATATCAAATGGATTCCTAGAATTACGTTTAAAATATAGATGGTATATACAAATGCATTTTTCTAGAAATACATTGCACTTGCATAGAATAGTCCTAATAGATATGCAGGTATTGATGAAAGAGGACAACAAATCTAGGAACAATTGTATATGCATAATTGCTCCAATATTATAAAATTGTATCTTTAAGACTGAAAGTACAACATACATCCTTAATAACTTAACAATATGACATGGCATATTTTTCATGAAAAATGTACGAGGGGTTGTTTATTTTTGAGGGTGTGGTTTTATCGGGCGATTTTCTCTAAAGCAGCTCAGTCAATTCGGTTCATATTTCATAAATACATATTTCATTAGTAGCCTGACAATATGACATACATAATTTACCCTGGAAACATACACAAGGGATAGTTTACTCTTAGGAGTGAGTTCCTTTGAACGATCTTTTGAAAAAAAGTACATTTGATTTAGTTCGTATTTTATAAATATACATTTAACAAATAACACTATAATGTTGCATAAATTAATTCTTACGAAAATATTTACAAAGGATAATTTACTCTTGGGATGAGCTTTGTTTGGGTAAGGTTTGCCGAAAACGCCGTATAATTTGATCGTATTTCACAAGAAAATGTTTCATTAATAACTGCAGCATAACATGATATATTTTAAGCTACTGGTGCGAGAAAATTTAGTGCGATGGCCCATACCTTTTATGTTGCTTTATAGTAATCCATAGTGAAACCAAAGTAAGTTTCTATACTTTCGGTTCTAGAAGAAAGATAGTGGTGAAGATCTTGAGACACTAAATCGATTTCAAAACTCCACTTGTTGCTATCTCTTATTGGTTTTGATTTATGAATATCAATTATGAAGCCGGAGGAATAGTAAATTTCTAGGTTTTAATACAGAGTTGTGGGTGAACATATTTTCTTTCCTTGAGGCACTCATGTCAGTCAATTAAAACAAATGCTTGTCTCTATCGAACTAACTAACTCTATGGCGTATGAAACTCGAAGATTCAATGTCTCGTTCACAAAAGCTCTCCATTGACTTTCGTTCTTAGCCAACTGGATCCAGTTTCTACTTTATATTTCTATTTCTGCGAGATCCATCTTAATATTGTCCTCCCATCTGCGCTCAGGTCTTCCTAATTGTCGTTTTACGATTGGACTTCGAGTTAAAACTTTGAAAGTGTTCCTACTTTTTTTCTATTCTGGCTACATTACCTGCCCAGCTGAACCTCCTAGGCTTGATGAACTTAACAATGTCTGGCAAATGATATAGATTATGCAGTTCCTCGTTATGAAGTCTCCGCCATTCTCCATTCCCGTTCCTCTTGTGTTCTAATATTTGTGTCAGGATGTTTTTCTCAAATGCTTTTAGTCTGCATTCTTCCCTCAGAGTAAGCGACCATATTTCGCAGCCAGACAGCACGCCAGACATTATTATCTTTCTATATATTTTAAGCTTCAAATTCGTCGACAGAATTCGCATACCTGTTGCCATTTCTGCTGCATGGCGATCAACTTTGAAACCGGCAACGATTTATTGCTACCACTTTCGGTTTGAGTAGAATGCTAACGGATGAAATGGGTTCTATGCTTGGGACACTGAATCAATAGTAATAATAATAACAAAACACTTTTCAATATTTCTTACCATTCTTGCCTTGATACAGGTTGAAAGACAGAGACATAGCTGTTTTCTACGACTTCCGACAGTTTTGCACAGCATAGTTTTGAAGTCGAAATAAAAATATGAGAAAGAGAGAGATAGATAGATAGATGAATTCTAGGTTTAAAATGAAATGAAATCTTCTAGGTTAAATGAGAAATGAATAAAATGGTGGAATGAAGAAAGTGAGAGGAAACGGGAGAACCCCGAGAAAACCAATACACACGTTGTTTGTACACCACGAAGTTCACTTGGGTTGAGCAGAACTCAAACAACGGACCTCACGAACCAGGGGTGAACGCTCTACCACTGAACCTCCGCGGCCCTTATCTAGGCTTAAAGAGAAAAAGTCTTCTTTCTTGCAGTCTGCGTTCATTTACATATTTCCAAAGTTGCAAACATATATTGTTAATAAAAAAATATTTTGTAAAATTTACAATATATATATATATATATATATATATATATATATATATATATATATATATATATATATATATATTTTTTCTTTTAATGTTTTTATTTGAATAATTTGAATGTTGTAAGAAGAATGATGGATTTAATAACATTTATGCTGTTGTTTTTATCTTTTTAAATCCTGCAGGCAACACTAAAACACATTTATTTATAATCATCTCTGTTTCTGGCTCTGTTAATCCAATAGTTGAAATTCCTTGGCAACAAATTCCATCTCTCTTTTTAACCTTTATTTTCTCGTTTTCTCCCTTGTTTGTTTCATTTTAGCATATTTATTTGTTTGTCGTATATGAGAAATTCCGAATTAAAAATATTTGCAACAGTACCAAATGTTTGTATACCACTGCTCTCGACTTATATTTATATGCACTCCATATGACTGGATTTTATTCCTGAACTGATTTGTGGAAAATATTTTCAGGATTCAATGAAATCAATTCTTTGATGAATTCTGCATTTAACGGGGAACTCTAATAGCATTTCCTACTCTTCTAGTAGCTACCACGCACGCCTTCGGTGCATGGAACCTGGGAATGATTTCATGTTGCCAAGCATTGTATGCATTGTTGTGGTTTTGGATTCTACCTTGAACTATAGGTTCACGTCTCACATATCCTCGGTGCTGACACGGGACCCGAAACTTTAGCGGAAAAATGCTAATGCTTATGAATTGTAACTCATTTTAATTGATTTTTGAGTTTTTACGTCCCGTTCAGCAGCGAGGCTATGTGAGACGTGGACCTACTGATTAACGTGGAATCCGAACCACATAAGCTCTCGCCGGGAATCGAACCCGGGTCTCCCGCGCCAAAGGCGCGTACGCTAACCGCTTAGCCACGAAGGAGCTCGTAACTCATTTTAGTCAATTATTACTAGTCAAAGTAACAATTCCTATAAATTAAAAATAAACTTTTATTTATAGTTTACAAACGTTAGTTATAAGTTAAAACATTGAATGAAACAGAGTCAAATAATAATAATAATAATAATAATAATAATAATAATAATAATAATAATAATAATAATGATGATGATGTAAGATGAAAATATACTATCTTCAAATCATTTGAATCAAGATGAGGATTGGAAAAATGCGATTCTTTTGATGGAGTTAAATTTACCATGCGGCTGTGGTTCTATGTAACTAACAATCAATGCAATTTGTGCTCTGAATGAAAATAGAAGGAAATAAACAGATGTTATGAAACTTAAATAAAATGAAATATTGTAAGGCTACGGTTATTTTCTATAGAGCGAAGCAGTGAAGTAAGGAATACAAGTGAATGATGATAAAATTATTGGTAGAATGACGGAGGTTAGAAAGCAAGAGTACTTCATCTGATACGGTGTCGTCTACCACAATTTCATGTGATCTTTATTGAGCTTCGACCATCATGTGTAAGCATTTTATTACCGATGAACCTTGTCTTCTTTACAACACATGATTTATTTTGATATCCATTGTAATAATGGTTGTAACTTTTAGAAAACACTCTAAAATTCAAGTAACGAAAATAGTCTGTTAAGAAGGAAAGCCATAAAAAGAAATTGCAACTTGTAAGAAAATTTTCGAATAATCGTGAATTTAGAGGAAGTAAAATTAAGACCATTTCGTTATTTACTGAGTTTAGAACATCTGCTAAAGTATGCAGGTTTGCGCTCAATAATAAATCTATCTTTTTAAATCCGTTTCATACATTGAAGCAAATTCTGACTATATATTCGTATATATACAGTCAGAATTTTTTTTATATATATATATATATATATATATATATATATATATTACAATATACCCTCATCTACAACCACGTGCTTTTACACAAAAAATCACCAAGCAGCCGACGGATGACGTCTCCAAAGAAATACGGGAAGGACACGAATGGTCACGAAGAGGACCCCTAAAACCCAGCTCAGCCTCCAAAATTCGCTATAAGAAAAGGACGTCAAGAGGCAGAAGATATTAGTCTTCAGTTGACCATTTCTACCTTTCTCTCCAAGCTGCTTTTGGCGGAAGAGACTCCCTAACTTTATCCATCTCCACACTGCAGTGGGCAGGAGATATTAACTCACCTCTGCACTACAACAGACAAGAGGTTCCTTTCCAATTTCCAGGCAGCACTGGCAGAAAATACTAACCCACCTCTGCACTACTATGAGCAAGATCTTCCTTTTCAATCATTTCGCTGCACTGGACAGGAGATTTCGAACCAACAAACTACAAGATCTCCGCGTTTCTCTGGGCAGGAGGTCCAACTCAAAAATAAATAATTATTTAGAAATATTACCATTTGTAATTCAGTGTACACAAACTTGTATAGAAAGTTTTATTATAAAACGTTGACAGGAAAACCCGTTTACTGCTTCTCAACCATACATAACCAGGAAGATTCGAAGAGGACTCGAGGAGCTACGAAGACGATCGACTACCTCTCTGTAGGTCCTCCCTCCAAGAAGATGACTACAAAAAAGGACCACAAAAATAGGAAATTATCTGTTCAAAGCTAATCGTTCAGCTTCTAAATCCTCCCGAGGGCTCCATGGGACACGGAGATTTCTTCTAATACCAACTCTTGGGGCTGTCATGACCTACGGACTTTCCCTTTAAAACCTATCTCCTGATGCTGCTATGAACGAAGGAGATTCCTTCTAATCCGTACTTGCGAGGCTGCTACGAGCTATTAGTGATGCCGATTAACGTCTGACGCCGCAGTGGGCTAGGACAATTATGCTATTCGTAGGCCATGTTGTGTGCTGAGGAACATCAAACTTCTTGTGTACTGAAAACATTTTAGAAAAAGACTTACAAGAACTTTATGTATATATATATATATATATATATATATATATATATATATATATATATATAGATAGATAGATAGATAGATAGATAGATAGATAGATGGATAGATAGATAGATAAGGGATTTCTTTTTTATAATAAAAGGTGAAGGGTTAAAACCACGTTTACATTATTTAAAGACTCTACCGACCAGAACATTGCGATATAGATAGATATACAGGGTGGCCAAAAAGCAGGTATACAGTCCCGTACTGATATTGCTTTTTATATAATTTCTTATTGCTATCCATCAGGTAGACTTAGTTTCTTTATTATTCGTTCTCGGAACAGCCGAAGGAAATAAACTTATAAGCTAGAATGCTATACTTCATCAATGCAGGGGTGTATACCTACTTTTGGGACACCCTTATGATATAGATCTACGTAACATAACTTTTATGTACGTATATCCCGTAATCATTCCCAAATGGGAGTGGTTTGCATTTTCATTTCTCCAGTAGACACACACCATGAGTTTCACTTTGATATTATAAAGTATTGTGCGAGTTTGTAGCAAAAATCATGAAGTTATGAGGAAAGGAACTTTTTGTACATTCAATATTACGAGCTACTATAATATTTCTCCTAGTTTGTCAATTGAATGTAATATTTTCGTTAATGATTTGTATAGACAATTAGCCACGCCACTTTTCATATGCACATATGAAATCGCCTTTACACGTTGTTCAGATATTACAATGGTTTTTAGTGGGTATGAATTAGGTACTATGTTCAGCTACACCTTGATATTCACTTTCGTTTGAAAGCTCTGAATTACTATTCAAAGATGGAATTAAATTCAATAAGTGCCAACTCTCCTTGGTCAATTGTGTTTTTAAGTCAAACCGTAAGAATACACCTATAATTTGAACAAGAAATCACATAATGCATAAGGAAGTTACTTCAGGAATTAGAAACACGAACGTTATGTTTTTAGGGAGGATTCAGAACTGTTGAGAATCATATTATTGTCATTTCCATTTACAAATATTAGTGTGATCCTATTTCTTATCAGACTTGTAGATATATTTCCTGAATAGGCTGCTACTAGAGAATGACAAAATAAGTATAAAAATTTAAGAAGATTCTTCGGTGATCTGCTTTAGCAAGTAAATTTCAATTTATTCTTTGATTGAAGGCAAGTCGTTCAATATATTTCAGCCACTGTTCTCGCACTGAAATGGAAAACAAGGAAACAAAAATTCCCATAGAATCTTGTCGCCTTCTTTAATTCTCTCTTTTAATTTGCATTTTATTCTCGTTTCTCTGGAAATTTGTAATTCATGAATGGAACAAGAAGAAAAAAAAGCTGAAAATGAAAGAGGTGACAAAAAACTTTCAGCTATGGAAGAAAGGTACCAGATTATATGCCTCCCCATTGTGACGCTCTTACCGAGGCAGACATTCTTCAACGTGGTGAAAATGTCCGTTTTTCTCCAGGCTTCAAATTAATTCTTTTCCCATTTTTCTCGCTCTGTAGCAGTACTTGCATTTAAGTGCTTTGAGTAATTACGGGGGCCATTGAATCTGTTTCTTAACTGGAAACCTGTTGCTCCAATAAATAGCCGTAACTCTGATCCCGCTCCTAGATTCATGACATTCCGTTTTTTGCTGGATTTTAAATGTTAATCTTCTCAAAGATGGTAAAAGAAATTGGAACTTTTAAAGAACGTGTAGCCATGAAATATACGTTGACAATTGAAAACATAAATTAATTGAATTGCGGAAACTATGTAAATCTTAAAAGAAAAATAAACTATTATAATTACGAATGCAGCATATTGATATATTTTTTTAATACAGGTTCAGAGATCTTACATAATGGAGTTCTTATCCATTTTGGAAGAAATTACTAGACAAGGATAATTCACAATATTAAAATAGATTCCCAGCCACAGAGAAACAAGATGAAGAACCAACACTATTAAAACACAGGAAGGAAAGTAAGTGTGGTTGGTAGATTACTTTTATATTTATCAGCCTTTAGAAACTTTTTGATGTTTCAGAACTGAACTATCATGCAAACTAGTTAAAGTTGAGATTGGCTGTTTGAAATAACAGTACTGTTTAATATTTTGATCATACCAATTTATATTTCTGTTCTTTACATTTTCTTATAACGTATCGGTTTGGCAATTTCATAATGTATTATATTAAGATCGTCATTACTTTTATGAAGTTTCTTATTCTTCATCAGTACCTCACTACAACATGTGACGTATCACCAGCTTGCATATAAACTGCCCAATGGACATTCTTAACTTTGAGCAAGAGCTTTTATGCGATGGATATTATTTATATAATCGGAAAGCTGCTGAAAAATATATTCATGTAACAATCTAGACTACTTCCCCAATATACATCAACATATCATACATCCACGTTATTGCATGTTTCAAATTTACATATTAAACAAAATGTTTCAAAATCACATTTATTATTCACTGTTGCAAATTAAAGACGTTAAAATATCAGGAACATTGAAATTTCGGTCTCCTCTATTGCAGGAATAACGCAAGTGAGACAGACAGGGCAATGCTATGGACATAATATCAAGAACTTTGAATGAATGGGAACAAAAATATAAGGAATTGAAAATTTGAATTTTTCAAAAGATTTCATTTTGAGAAAAACACCTACATTAATATCCAATCCAATTCCATAGATTTATTTTAAAACAGATCTGAGAATCATAATGACTTTTGCAATAATTTGATATTTCAAACTGTTCTGGATATATGGTAAATAACAGTAAAGCTTGCAACGACGCTAAAAAATTATGTAATTCCGATGTCTTGCTGCAATTACACCTACCAAAATAATTGTTTTTGTGTTATAGAAGCAAATTAAATTTTAAAAAAAAGTTTTAAAAGTTCCCGCTAATGCGCCATTTTTAGGAAAACATCAAATTTAACATTTCTTTCATGCCTCCAAAATTGTTTGAGATATCAAATTTCTGTAAACGACATTATGATATTTATGTCTATATAAATAGAAACGGCTGCATAATTTGGTGTCGTACTTATCTAACCCTTTTTTGAAATAAAGTATTTTGAAGAAAGTCATATTTTTAATTCCGTGTAACTTTCTTCCTCCTTGTTCGAAATAATTCATATGGTAATCGTAGTACTAAATGCTAAAATAATTTAAATGTGCACTATCATGCCTGTGTCACTTACGTTGTTACTGTTGCAGAACCCTTCAAAATGTTGCTGTTTCTTGATGTTTGTAATATTGAAGCGTCTTTATTTTGCAACACTGCAAAGAACTTTGTACTGCAAGCTTTTACTTTATATGTAGATTTGAAATAGGTAGTAACATTACGTAGTACCACTTGAAAAACTACACCTTTAATTTGGGTTGGCAAGAGTGTTAATTTGATTAGTGTTAACAGTGTTAAACTATTTTAAAGAATGTTCCCCTCTCAATATTTGAATAATGCGAAATTTCAGATTTTTGTATATATTAGTTTAGAAGTTACAAGGGCGTATCTAGATAAATGGTTCACCTTATATAGTGCTGATTAAATATAAATGGATTATTTGCGCTTTCCTTTCTTTTTTCTCCTTTGTAATTTATGATATTGGAAAAATAAGACTCGACTTGAAAATAACAAATGTAGTAAAGGAATTTTTAACTTTGCTATGATTAATGATAGTTCTATGATTATGATGCTCTCAAACAAAGCCGATCCTAGAAATATTGAAGCATGCATTCCTTGTGACATTCTAAAGCTTAAGTGAACATTTGGTTTCGAATTTCTGTCGATTAAGTTTCTTGTATCTTCTGTCTATCTATCTATCTGTATGTCTCTCTCTCTCTCTCTCTCTCTCTCTCTCTCTCTCTCTCTCTCTATATATATATATATATATATATATATATATATATATAGGATGTTAATGAACTATACCGAAAAACTGTAAGAGGTGATTTCTCACATCAAAATAAAAGTTCATATGGAGCTGTGGCGAAAAGTGCATAGTTTGAGAGCTAGGGCTGCCCAAGATCGCGAAATTGCTAAATTTCAACAGGCCCTATTTCGAATTCCAGAAACTTTGGATGGTGGTTCTTATCAGCTTAACGGAAGCCACACATACACAATCCAAAATTGCATATTTCGTCACTTTTCAATAGGTATGCATGGTATTCCCTACAGGGTGTAATTCTCAGATATGCTCTCAATAGAGTTTTCAGATATACCCTGATTTCAAAGAGAGTCCAAAGCAGGCAGAAGGTAAGCCTTGACAACAATGAACATCCAATGCTTCGGAGGGAAGTCGGAAGAGTTAGAAATCGGCAGCTCCATGTATTTGTCTGTTCGGATTAATGTGTGGTGTAATGTATTTCGTCATGATATATTTCAAGTTTTCTTCACTTATAAGCGTGAAAGAAAACATTACAGAATGCGTTTTCCCGAGTACAAGAAACCGTGCTGCTGATGATCCTTAACACTTCCGACATCAGGCCAAAGGATTCTGTGTTCATTGCTGTTGATGTTTATCATTTACCTACTTTGTACCAATCATAAAATCAGAGCATATCTCAAAATTCGGTTGACGTCATGCCTGGGAACTTCACCCTGTATGAAATACTCTGTACACCTACTCAAAATTAATAAAATATACATTTTTGGATTGCGTATTCGTGACTTCCTTTTCGCTGATAAGGACCGCTATCCACAGCTTCTGAAATTCGAAATTGAGCCTGTTGAAATTTGGCTTTTTTTGCGATTTTGGACAGCCCTACCTCTGAAACTATGATGTACTTTTCCTCACAGGTCCATATGAACTTTTTCTCCTATTTTTATGTAAGGAATCACCTCTTACAGTTTATCGGTATAGTTCATTAACACCCTATATATATATATATATATATATATATATATATATATATATATATATATATATATATATATCCACATTTAGCTAACTTGGTAAACAGATTAATTACAGTGTGAAAAACGGTATTGTGGAGTAAAACTCCTCTCACACACCTGGGGGCGGGTGAGAGGGGAGACACGTATAAATTGATTGAAAACGACCAGTAATAACGTCGAATACGCAGTTTTCGGTGTCATTGAGAACAGTGGCATCCCCGATTCTGTTTAAATTGAAATTCAGTCCTCATTATAACTTCTGAGGTGAGCATGATGACATGTATAATAATTGAAAATGACCGACATTAGTTCCGAATCCATAGTTTTCGAAGCCCTAAGTTGAATAGTGGCAGTTTCGATGCCTTTGAAGTCCAAATTGAACTCCCAGTGTAGGTAAGATCCTTTAGCACGCTAAGATAAGGACTTACAAAAAGATCGGGGACGATCGATATTAGTGTTGGATCTATAGCTTTAGGGATCACTGATATGAATATAGATTATCCCCATGCTATTTAGGTCCAAGTTCAGCCTCCATGTACTTCTGAAGGGGGAGAAATGGTGGCATGTAAAAATAGTCGAAAATAACAAATATACTGTAGAGTCTTTAGTTTCCGGGCTCTCTAAGTTGTTTGTTGAGAGTTCCGATAACATCTAGGTCCAAGTTCAATCTTCAGTAGGGTGAGGCACTCTAGCATACCTAGGGAGAGAACGAGAAGTAACACATAAAATGATCATAAACGGCTGATATTAGTGTCGACACTGTTGTTTTCGGAATCGTTGGGATTATTAGTGATTTTTTTTTTTTTGGTTTGAATAATTCAATTTCAGGCCCTATTAGTACTCCTGAGGGAGAAAATTGTGACATAATAATAATTGAAAATGATCGATATTAGTGTTGAATCCATAGTTTTCGGGATAACTAAGTTGATTGGTGACTTTTCCTATGCTCTTTAAGTTCAAGTTCAGTAACCAGTGGTGATAAGAATTCTTAGTGCCCCTAGGGGACGTAGGAAGCAGGGAACGTGTATAAATAAAAGGAAGTTCTTTTATTAATATGCAATCCATAGTTTTCGGTGTTCCTGAGATGAATAGTGTCACTCCCTGCACAGTTTGATTTCACGTTTAACCCTCCCCCCTCATTAGTACCCTAAGGTGCTGGAAAGGGTTTGGCATGTAAAATTAATCAAAACGACCAATATTGATGTCTAATCCGTAGTTCTTGGTGTCGCTGAGATTAATAGTGACATACTCGTTAGCGTTAAGAGTGAACTTCAGCCCCGTTTGTATGAGAAATTTGAAGGGTCAAGGATAAAATGTCTCAAATGACCGAGATTAGTATCAAAGTCATAATTTTCGGAGTCGCTAAGCTATTAAGTGACAATAACGATGAACTTTATCCCCAAGTTTAGGCATGAATAGGCAAATCAGCTGGATTATAAATTTACAGGGGCAACGCCGAATACATTGCTCGTACATATATAGATATTTGGTTGTATGTGTATGAATGTATATTTCAGCGGAACTCCGGAACGTCTGAAGGAATTTCAACGAAACTTGGTAGACACATGGCGTAGTACAATCAACAAAAACTGCTATGGCAATAAGACACCTTAAAGGAAAAACGTATAAAAATAATGCAGAACGACTGATACTAGTATACAATCCACAGTCTTCTGGGTTACTAAAATGAATAGTGACGCTCCCAATGCCGTTTAAGTCAAAGTTCAGCCCCATCGGCGAATTGGGAGGTGAGGTGAAAAACAAAATGTCAAAAATGACTGGGATTTGTGTCAAATTCATAGCTTTTGAGGACAGGGAAAACGTCCGACCCGTTTGAAATGACTTCTACCAGGTACTTAATACCCACCTCAAGGTCAGTTTTTTAATCATATGAATTAAAAAAATATTCTGTGGGTATAGTGTCTCAGTATTTATGCTGAAACTAAAGTCTTCTGTATTTTTCTCTTTACACTTTCACCCTAAGAAAAAAGGGAAGTCAAATATTTTCCAATAAACCTATCCTCCCGGTGCGAAGAGCGGGCATCCTCAGCTAGTTTTAAGGTAATGATCCCTTCTACAAAAAACTCTAATCAGCGTCTTGCTTACAAATACACCAACTTTATAACATATCTAATGCTTACTAATCTAATGATTTTGTTTCGTATGAGTTGTTGTAGAAGCGTTCTATATTTGAAGTAAAAATGAGATTAAATTATTCAAACCTAAACATTCGACTATAAAATAGGGTTTTTAAACATAGAAATGTTATTGTCTTAATACTGTCGAGTGGGAGAACAACTGAATAGAGTCTCACTCCTGTTCACGTTGCACACAGTTCCTTCGTTTATGATAAAAATAACAACATTATTTAGCTTCTCGAGTTTATCTACGCTTTCTTTGTTTGGTAAATTTTGCGTGAAGTTTAACAAATTTATGAAGATTTCTAGCAGTTCGTTTACACGTTTAGGTAATCTCTCCAATTTGAGTGTTTCTTTGACACTTATCCTTCCCATTCTATAAAGAAAAGTTATGTCTTCAAGTACATGTGTTTTTATGCTCTTCAACGTTTCTCTAACAGAAACCACATGTGTTTTATATGGCCTCTGATTTGTCGGTTTGTATTGGTGCGACGATAGTTTCGTTTTGCGAAATGACCACGAGGAAATGCTTTAATGACAAACGTTAACACCGTTGTGAAGGTGCGAGATGGTCTTCGGTTGGTGACTAGGTTCTTCAGCGATGGTCACTGTGTCTAATTGAGTTTCAGGGAGAGGCTCTCCCTAACTGGATTTTGATCTTCAGAGACCTCTCACATCCTCTTTCCCCTAACGGCATCCACCGACTGACCAAACACGGCAGTCAGAGACACTCATCTTCGCAGGAAGTAACCTTCTCCCTTATGTATAAACACCCACACGTCGGAATTGTCTCAGCGCTGATGCAATTTCATTTAGAAGTGTAGCCCAGAAGCTGCCACCCACTGTGGCTATGAAGCGTAAAAATGGCTTTTCCACTGCAACAGCTCTGGGAGCCAGCTGGCGACATAAAAGGAGAGAAAGATATATAGGAATAGATAGGTAGAAATATCAGAAGTAGTTGTCGCTACGGAAGAAATCTTGATTTGACCCGTATTAGCTCAAACCTTATATGAAGTTCAATAAATATTGTACTTCTTGTCTTATTTCTTCTTCAAGTGAAAATATCTACCCTACATGCGTAAATGCCAAAGGATTCCATTTAATGCATGCTATGATACGCTCGAAGAAATAAATATTTTCCATCTCAAAAATGTTCGGCAACATAGCACGCGCCCAAAGATAAGATATTTAGAATTGCAAGATAGGTGACGTATTCGTTTTAGCTTTATGTATTTGCCTTCCAGCTAGGCTATATAAAACTAGCTGAGTGTGCCTTTTGTATTCCTTCCTCTCTGTTCCTGGCTGTGTTTACAGAAATATTGTTTTTTTTTGTTTTACATTGGACTGTCATATTGCGTTATCAAAGAACCAGCTTCTTCAAGCTGTTATAAAGTATACTGACATGATAAAATATATTTAGTTAACTAATGATATGAAGTAATAAAGATACTCTTGTCTTATATGATTGAAGAGATGGACGGTTTTCATTTTCGTATTTTGATACTTTTGGATGCAATCCTCGTTGAAAACTTTGATTTACTTTCTTCTAAATTTTCTACCTTTCTTATTCATATAAGGCGAATAATGATATTAAAAAAAGTTAGGTTATTGACCATTAGTTAGTTAACCGGAATATATGTTGTTTCCTTCTCAGTATGTTGATGGGAAACGTGCATACAGACAAAAAGTCGATCCTTAGCACATTCCATTGCATTTACCAGGGAGTCGATATTCCTTGGTCCTTAATAAATGACTCTTCTCGGTTTGGAAGTGGAATACTCATCTTGGACTCAAGGGGACTGGTCATGTTTGCATCGCACTACAAACTATAAATATATGTCCATATTAGCACCGAAATATGTGGACTAAATAGATAAACGCTATTCATGTGAATATGATGACCTGAAAGCTTTTAGACTTGCAATTTATTTGAAAAGTTAACTCTATGTATAACAGGTACAATTCGTGATAGCAAGGAGGGAACACGCAAAACTAAACACAAACGCCACACTTGCAATGTAAAAAGAGAAGTATTTTTAGAACAGTAAAGCTGATATACGATTTCATGTTTAGACAGTCGTCTATGTGCTCTCGCCACAGATAATTCGAATAAAGTTATCCTTCAACAGGAACGTAATTCGAAATTTTGGAACATTGAGTTATATTGAAAGTTCCTCTCTTTCTTTGTTTTGGGGGACACACTGGCTCGGTGGTAGAGCCTTTACCTATGGTCTGTGGGGTCCCTGGTTCGGTTGCCGGCCAAGTAAGTTTGTGGTTGACAACATTGTGTTCGTGCGTTTTCTTAGGGTACTCTTCGTGCGTCTTCTCTCACATTCTCATTCCACCAGTAATTATGTCATCATACACTTAAGGCATAAACGTGAGACATCAATCAGAAAGATTTAATTTGCTTTTCTTAGTATCACACACACAGACACGCACATCATATATGTACAGAGGTAGACAAAAATCTAAAAACATTTCATACAGGACACCTAAATTTGGCCCTTTACTCTACAACACGTGTTGAGGTTGCCGATCGTTTTTTCTTTTCAATGTGTCATGCGGACCTTCCTCTTCTGTCAGCAGTAACAAGTTCACCTGTGAGTGTCGTGGTGTGAAAGTGGTGCGGTAAAATGGGCGACCTGACAGACTTCCAAAGAGGCATGATCGTTGGTGCCCGTCTGGTTGGAGCTTCAGTGTCAATAGTGGCGAACATTGTTGGGGTATATAAAGGCACTGTGTCCAATGTCACGAGGGCATACACAATTCATGGGAATACGACGTCTTCAAAGCACAACAGTGGTCGAAAGACAATCCTGTCAGATAGAGACCGGAGGGCATTAAAACGGATTGTAGCAGCTAAAAAGAAGACCACTGCATTGAAAATTACGTCTGAACTCAATTCCGGCCTACATGATCCGGTTTCATCGAAAACAGTGCGACGGGAACTTCATAAAATTAAAATTTATGGCTGGGCCGCTATCGCCAAAGCCCTGATCAGAGCTGTAAATGCGAAGAGAAGTATCCAGTGGTGCAAGGACGACAAGGCGTACACTCATGAGCAGTGGAAACACGTAATGTGGTCCGATGAATCGACCTTCACCTTGTTTCCAACAACCAGTCGTGTTTACGTATGGAGAACACCGTCGCAGGCCTATGATACAGACTGTCTGCACGTCCCATCATAGGTCTGCATGGAATGATGAATTCTAAGGCGTATGAGGTTATTTTCGGCGACCAGGTTCTACCCATGGCTCAAATATTTTTCCCTGATGGTGATAGCATCTACCAAGATGATTTGGCACCCTGTCACGCTGCAAAAACTGTGAAATCATGGTTTGAGGAGCATGACCAGGAGCTATCACACCTCCCCTGGGTCCCACAATCACCAGATCTGAACATCATTGAGCCATTGTGGTCTGGGTTAGAAAGGCGTTTTCGGTCTCATTACCCTCCACCAGTATTCCTTAAGGAACTGAAGCATGTTTTGGAGGAACAATGGTACAAAATTCCTCACACCACGATTCAGGAGCTGTATACGTACATTTCATGTCGGATCCAAGCTGTTTTGGACGCAAAAGGAGGCCCCACACCATACTAGGTATGATTTTCACACTTTTGCAAACGTTTTAGATTTTTTGTCCAACCACTATATATATAATTGAAACATCTAGATTTGGAAGCAAGTCAGAAGTCTGTGCTGTTGTTGATATTATATTAGGACAAAGACCGTACTACGTAAGGAGGAGTAGCACGTCAGCAGTGTGCAACAAGAAGACACTGATAGTGTAAAATGAGCGATCTAGGTATCTAATTTCCAAGTTAATGGGTAGACCTAGAAACTCATTTATATTAGAGTTGCGGTCCATGTGCTGACCATTCATCCCAAAGCAATTTTTGTAGGCTTAGAATCCCTAGTTGCAATTGCGTTGGGTCGATATGTTGACCAAAGTTTACTCAACTGAAAACCGTCAACGCAGTGACAACCGCTTTTGAGATCAATGTGGTGACCATACATCATCACACTATTAAAATCCCTCTGTTATACGTTAAAACCCCAGTAACAATCACGTTCGGATCCATGTGTTGACCACATATCACTTAACTACAGGGTGTCCAATATACATGCAACCCGGAGTTTGGGATAGTAGAACTTTTGAACTTGAAGTGATACACGAATAATGGTTATACCAAAATAAAGCCTTCTTCATGCACATATTTTCAAAATAGGAAGCAACGATTGATGTACACTAGGAACCACACAGTGTTTCCAGATGTAGCCGAAAGTGTAAATCTTTATTTATTTATTTATTTATTTATTTATTTTGCAAAACATG
Organism: Thermobia domestica; assembly: GCF_964235325.1. Lineage (NCBI taxonomy): Eukaryota > Metazoa > Arthropoda > Insecta > Zygentoma > Lepismatidae > Thermobia > Thermobia domestica. Next base: position 106,881,518 of record NC_137459.1, on the reverse strand, counting down.
TAAATTGACTCATAACTCAAACGTATGGATGTTGTGTCGTTAATTTTCAGTTTGTTTAGTTGGAGTGGCTAAAAATTTCAAAAATAATTTTTCATTTCCACCGATAACTAATCGGAGGAAGCCTCTATAAGGGGGGACTAGGGAAATCGTAGTTTTCATAAATTAACACTATGAATTGGCAACTTTGCTGATGTTTCAGTGGATCAAAAGGTTTGTTAAGGATCTGTCTACATTATGCAATTCCTGGAAATAATGAAAAAGAAACTTTGAAATTATCATGATAAAACGTTTACTTACATGCACCTGGCAACACTGCTACTATCAGAAATGAGTTACCAGCTCTACAGCGGATGCTGGGAGTGTCCCTTGTTTTGATTCAAACGCTGGTTCACACGTTTCATCAGGTTGGCAGCAACTTTACGAAGATTAGAAGTGTTAATGTTCTCAATGGCACTGCGAATGTTCGTTTCCAGGCCTTGAATAGTTCGAGAATTGTTCTTGTATACCTATTGCTTTAAATAGCCCCATAGAAATGAATAGCAGTGTTATCGGGTGCATGTAAGTAAAAGTTTTATCATGATAATTTCAAAGTTTGTTTTTCATTGTTTTCAGGAATTACATAATGTAGACATATCCATAACACACCTTTTGATGCACAGAAATATCAGCAGTGTTGCCAATTCAGAGTGTTAATTTATGAAAACTACGATTTCCCTAGTTCCCCATTACAGAGGCATCATCCGATTAGTTATAGGTGGAAATGAAAATTTATTTTTTTTCTGCTCCATAGTTTCCAAGCTAATCCAACTAAACAAACTGAAAATTAATGACAGAACATCCATACGTATGAGTTATGAGTCAATTTATATGTTTTGCAAAAAAATTTATTTACACTTTCGGTTACATCTGGCAACACTCTGTGATTCCTAGTGTACTTCAATCGTTGCTTTCTAGTTTAAAAACGCATGCATGAAGAAGACTTCATTTTGGTATAACCATTATTTGTGTATCACTTTAGGTTCAAAAGTTCTACTATCCCAAACTCCGGGTTGCATTGTATATTGGACACCCTGTATAAGCGTCTAGTAGAACCAGATATTTAATAACAATGTGCTGACAACACAACACTCAATTAATATCCGTCTCTTAGGACTAGAAACTCCAATAACAATTGCATTGGGGTTGATTTTCTGGTCATATATCATTCAACTAAAGATCATACATTCATCTTTCAACTAAAGCCATTCTGGTAGGCCTAGAAACTCAGTAACAATCGCGTATGGATTACAAAGCTCAACTAAATGCAGTCTGATTGGCCTAGAAATCATGAAAACATTCGTTGTAGTTGATGTACTCACCACACATCACTAAGCTGCAAGTCGTTTGGTAGACCATAGTTCGGGGCTCAAATAGCAGGGAATTTTATTAATAAATATAATAATTATAACAATATTGATAATTCAGTACAGGGTGGTGGTTTTATGAACTTGATGCTCAGAAAGGACCCTAAATTTCAAATCAACGAACCTGGTGATGGCCTCCCCACAGGGAATCGGATCTAGGAGCATGCACACATAAATGTATGGGATTCAAATTCCACTTTGTGTGTCCATTTCGTTAGGAATATTGGTCATAGACATTATGAATGTGTGGAATCTTTCAATGAATATCTTACTTAAAAATATCTACTGTTTCGCAAGATTCGGATCGTTATCCAATACATTTAAAATTAATTTACTGTGTATATACTGATGCAGAAAATGAAGATGATGCAATTTCCTTCGCAGCTTTAGTGGCATTTTAAGTACTGTTCTCGTGCAGAAAATGTCTTAAAACAAGCTTAGAACAACTAACTTGTAAGTATGCCTTAAAATACACTTCACTTGTTGGTCTTCCGTTTGTCTCCATTCGAAGCTTGTGTATGGTGTATTGGGCAAGAGAGGGAGGGAAGAGAAGGCCAGCTGCACACAAGCGGTGTTGCCAATAGTTGATTTATTATCCTCAGTGTATATGCTTAAGCCAAAGGGAAATATTTCTTCGAGTGTTCAGTTGAGTTGAGTTCATTTTGAGTTTAACATCCCTTTCAGTAGCGAGGCTATATGAGACGGGACCCACTGATTAACGTGGAATCCGAACAACATGAGCTCCCACCTGGAATCAAACCCGGATCTCTCACACCAAAGGCGCGTACGCTAACCACTTAGCCTGGAAGGCGCTTTCGAGTATACAGTGTGTAATATGTAATCAGAAAAACAAGTCTACTAATCTGTAATATTAACTATTCCAGAATATAGCTTTTTCTTAGCATTGCTCAATGAATTATGCAGGATGTTTCAAAACAACACCAAAATAATACAAAAAGTATAGACCAACCTGAGTGCATAAATCCTTTGCTTAGGAACTAATATGTGCCCCATCCAAAAGTACATGTTTCAAAATCCTAAGGTACTCACGCAATAATTTTTATAGAGGGGGTTTGGCTACGGACACATAATTTGTTCTCAGTAACTATCTCTATAAAAATTGTTGCGGAAGTTCTACATTATTCTGAAACTTGGATATTTAGATAGGGCACATACTAGTTAATAAATGAAGTCTTGACCCAACTACGGTAGGTCCCACAACTTTGGAAAGGAAGCATTTGTACACCCAGGATAGTTTATACTTTTTGTCTTACCTTTGTGTCAGGAATCACCTCCCAAACTTTGTTGGTGCTGTATAGAAACACCCTGTATATTAAAATAACGACAAGTAAGAAACAACTTGGGATACTGTATGGTTTATTGCCGCAAAAAAAAAAAAAAAAAAAAACTCATCCTTGGAGATCATTCTTTTCCAAAGACTTGGATGAAATCTCTCTTGCTACTGGTTTCTCAAAAGTCCTGTTTTGTATTATTTCTTCCACATGTTCTTCATACAGGGTTATTCAAAAGTACTTTACCGCCCCTCGTGAAATAAAAGTGAGTGTAGATAGCCGGAATTGGTAACTGAAGAGACACATTAGGCCGAGGGGGAAGCTTTACGATGAGTGTCAGGTGAACAGTCGCCATCATGCTGTCCGCCATTTTAAAAACCGCTCAAAAAGGTTAAATGGGAAGGAGTTATGTGTTGTGTCAACCAGGACTAACATTTTAATAGAAAATCAATGGTGTAATCAGATTTAACATAACTGTAGTAACCTTGAAATTGTAATCACACGAATCTCAGATTTATGTCCTATTTCCACGTGCTGAACCATGACATTAGCCAAAGCCAACCACATCAAGAACGTCAAAATCTGGGGTGGTAGAAATGCCCGTGCTGTAGCTTGTGATTTCTATTAAAAGTTTACGCATCATTCCCCTCTCCCGTAATTACAGAAAGTTCGTATTGCTTGAACGGAACTACCAAATTGGTGGTCCCTCCCAATGCTGGCCTAGATGAACCATTGCGTTTTAGCTTAGCTACAACATGCACTTCACTCTCAAATGAACATGTTTGCTTATAGATGACGTACATTAGTCACTGGCTCTGGTAATTTACGGTGTATCCCTACTGTAATAAGAGGAATTCCCGTATTGCTTGGACTATCCTACAGGGAGTGGAATGCCAGTTTACTTTCTGCAAGGGGATTGAACGGGGACTCGACAAAAATACCACTCGCATGTATTTGGATAAGGATTTCTGAACCCAGTAGAAGGGAGGAAGCTCTGCAGTATAAGGGGTTATTATTAAACTTCAATGGGAACCTTATACGTACCATTGGATCCGGGATGAGATACGGGAATATTTCGACGTGTACACCGTACCTTTATGCTGAAAGCGATAGCCAGTGAACTTATAGCGGTAGACAGGGCTGAGATTGAGCATGCCCACTTGGGTATGCCTGCGGCTCCTGGATTGGTTTGGGCTCTGCCGAGCTGTTGTCATACCGTGGAATTTTGTAGCTTATATGAACGTATCCCGTATTTGGGTAACTGTGAATGTGGGCTTACCTTAATTCTCTGGCACCGCGTCTGTAAAGCATGGGATGATTTGACTCACTAGCAGGACTGCCACGAACAGTAAGTCAACTGGTAGACACTTATGACTTCGGTCTGGCCGAGCAGTTTGCGTATTCCACTCCCTTAGAAAATGAGGATTATATTGCGACTTGCGAATCAAATAAAGAGACAAACCTTGATGGTAAACTGCATGCACGAGGGAAAGTTGTCCCAGGGTGAGCAACTACGAACCGGGTGCGTCTCGCGTACCTAGTCGATAAGTTAGTCCAAGCAGTCGCAGCGCGTCTCGTGAGGTGTACGAAGTGTGGAAATATATCACTTTAATCTAATACTAATTACATAGTATGGACAAAGGTTTGTGTTGAAGGATTGTTCTGTGTCATTGCTCTCCTCATGACGCTTGCGGTATTGGAAGTTCGAGCGGTCTGGAGACGTGTTATCACAATTTCTGGACGACCACGTACCGCATTACATTGTAGGACACATCGTTGGATGATGAGATCCACACCAGCTTTGTTGACGATTAATTCCTTTTTTTGTGTTGGGGTACTATTGCTGAGTTGCTATAATGAGTGGCGGGAAGTCCACAAGTGATCCCTTCCCCCTTGAAAATGGTCACTTTTGCCTTGATTGTTTTATTATGGATTGCGTTCAACTGACAGTGTTCCCAAGTATCTATAGATTCCAGTGTAGCTAGGAATGTATTGGACCATATCGGTTAAATGCGTCGTTCGGAAGGATCACTAAAATTCGACTGTTTTTACCTTGGGTAACGTTCTATAATTTATTCATTTCTCAAAATTCTGCATGTGGAATGTGAAATTTTAACAAACTTTAACAATAGCAAAATTAAGTTTGATGAATAGATATGCCACTAATGTATTGTGCACTGAGTGTTCCTGGAAATCATTCAATAATAGATTTATGGTGAAGATTAAAACTTTAGTGTGAGATGTGAAAATGAAATCAAATCTTTAAGTTTTACATCCCACGGTTATGCCGGTTAGGCTCAAGGAGACGGTGATGATGAGAGATGAGTGAAATGGTGGAATGAAGAAAGTGGGAGGAAACGGGAGAACCCCGAAAAAAAACCACGAGCACGGTGTTTGTCCACCACAAAGTTCACTTGGCGGGGGCTGGGATCGAACCCGGGACCCCAAGCACCAGAGGTGAATGCTCTACCACTGAGCCACCGCGCTCCCCAGTGTGAGATGTGATCAATATATTATTGCACTCTTTTGTTGCTGTACAGCAAGTTAATAAAATCAAATATACTTCTTAGTTCATAGTACAACAATTACCCTGTATGATTTCGACTAAAATTCATATCAACCATACTCTCTCTTCGTTACATTAAAATTTAATTCAAGCATAACGTTCTACCAGAACATCTTCCATCGTTTCGCTGTAAATTTACTAGAATACGGTATGCTGGAAGTGAAACTACTAGGCACAAACATAAAATCGGGTAGTGCCATTTAGTCGAATTTTATTTACAGTGAAACTTCCTTACGATACAACATGAGTATACAGATATTCTGTTTTATTATTTTTTTTCAATTAATGTTTATAAGGCATAATGTACACCTGACACCGTTCGCTTCCGGTTTGTTTCAAAGTAACACACTACTTACAGAATTGAAGAATGGTTAAGTTTCTATTTAACCTGTATAACGTTACAATGAAAGAGAAAATTGCATTTTTTGTCTAAATTTCCGAAACAAAATGTTTTAAAGAATAAATATATAAAAGTTTAAAAAAGATAAGAAAGCGTATTGAATGAAAAGAAATGTGCATCATATACTTAAGAAAAAAAGGCGCAAGAGCTTGGAACCGAAAATGCAACATATGGAAAATTGTATTTTCGTTGACGTCTGAAATTGCAAAATTCCTTGACTGGTCCATTTAATTCTATAAGCGACTAAAACCAAGAGCTCTTATATAGATCGAAACACACATTTCCGAACCGGGAATATAGCATGAGTCCCTCGAAGCTAAAACTAGAACGCAAATCATTAAGCCACAATTTTATTTCTAACTGGATATTATTACATTTCATCATACTGAAATGGAAGTGGAAGTAATCTTTCTTTCAGCAATATGTCGTCTTGTAGAAGATTTATTTTCAATGAATGCGGCAAGATTTTAATATGCAAATTTGCTATTGTAAATTTGTCAAGCTGTGGTACTGTGCTATACAACTTTAAATCAGGATGATAATGCATTGGTAGCTTTAGACTTTACTGAGCCGCTCCATTGTATAAGGAAATACGAATTTCTCAACGTTATTTTTTTATTAATATTTAGAGTTTTAGAGTATATTAATATTGATGCGAAAGTTAATGAGAGAATAGTCAAACGTATTAATGCTAAAAGGATAGTTTTAACATCTGAACTATTGCTCAAATGGAAATAACAAAAATGCTATTTATGTTCACGTAGTGAAATAAGACAAAATCTCTTCTTTTATATATTAAACTGAAAAAGAATAAGAAACAATATTTACACGTGGATAAATGCTTGAACGCAATAAGTTCATTTGACCCTTTCTTTAAAATTTCGAGTTATCTGAAAGATCATCTTTAAAAAGCGATTTTAGCAGTGAGGTATTTGTTAGTCTCAAGTGTATAATGACACATTTCAATGAACATAAAAGTTTATCAATGTACAGATACAGAATATCTTCTTATGATCTTCCACGTTTTAATATACGTTACTGGCGATTATAAAGAAAAAAAACGATACCCCGATCCATTTCTCTTGTCTCATGAAAGGAAAATATGTAAGAAGCAATTAAAAGTTAAACGTAATATTTCATTGCAGAGGAAAACGATTATACCCTGAAGATTCAATACAATACAAGTTAATGGGTTGTATGCAAATGAGAGCTCTAACTGCACAAAATTGGCCTCTTGATCATTGTTCAACGACTTTGAAAATTACCCTAATAAGATTAAGATGAACTCATCAATTCTTGTTATTGACATTACTTCTATGCTTTCATGTCTTTTAGGACTATTTATATTTGGAAACTCATATAGCTTTTTTGTTGTATATTGCCTTTCTTCATTGTTTTGGAGCAGCAATGTTCTTCTCCTTGTTATAATGTCTAATCAAAGATGCTTTCAAGATTACTGAGAGAATCATAATGGACAATTAATAAAATGTGAAATTTTAAAGGATTTTCTATTTTCATGGATATTATTTGATCCGTCAATGTAAGCTACATTTAAAGATGAATCGCATATTTAACTTTAGTAAGGTAGTATCAGAACATTTTCAGAAGCCTTTGCATTTCAAAATATTTCTACTTTATTGCATCAGAAATGTTTAGAATTAGAATTTACTGCATGCATCATTTTGCAGTATGGAAGTTCGTAAGATATCTTTTGTTTCATTAAAACAACCAGATCTTTATACTACGCATAAACTGGATTTAAATTATCTGAGAAGCAACAGACAAAAAATCATTTGATAACTTAGTGGGAAACTCACCTCAGTAACTCAACACAAGTATGAACTAAGGTTACACTTCTAACGCAACAAACTCAATACACATTCAGTAAACAGGCTGGCGTACCCAAACAGTCAAGAGACAGTGTGTTTTTGAACAGTTTTCTTATTTGATTTGATTTTAACTTAGTCTCTTTCAGCAACGTAGCTGTATGAGATGTTGACTTACAGCTTAACGTGGGATCTAAGCCACATGAGCTCCATCCGGAAATCAAATCCTTATCTTCCGAACGAAATGCACATTCGTAATCCACATAGCCATGAGAGAGTTCTGCTGAACAAAGTTTTACAAAAGTACAACATTGAGAAGACACATTTGTAAATTATTTTTCTTTACAAATCAAACTGTGACATTCTGCACAGCAAGACACAAGGAAAATCAATAGTGTATTTGGACAGAAGTGGCAATCTAAATCACCCTTCGCCGTTGGTCTTTCAAATTTTGTTACGGTGTCACAGCATTCCAAGAAAAATTCCTGTAGGGATCGGCCAACATCATGTTCGGATGACTTTCTCAGGAACTCCGTATGAACGGACTCTTGAAAAAGTGTCCTTCGAATTGCTGCAAGTTGGACATTTTAGTGGCTATATTGATTAACCAGGTATTGTAATTTTAATTTTCTCTGGTCTTTAGAAACGATGTGCTGACATTTTATTTGTATCAACCTAATACTAAGAGCAAATCTATGACTAGTGCAGTGCCAATACTTGCTCTTCCATATAATCCTTCAGCTCCATTACTCATTGTGGTTCTCTCATCTGTCATCAGATTGTTAAAGCGCGCTCCTGCATAATGTGTCGACCAGTTAAAATTGAATGCTTTAGACCTTCAGACATTCTGTAAACAGCTTACAAAATAACCACGTTTTAAGTAGGTAGGTTTACCGAAATTTCTATATATATTTGTTTTGTCTGTTCGTGTGTCCGTCCGTCCGTGCAGGAAACAAGATATCTCAAGAGATATGTAAGGGATCAACATTATTTCAGCTAGATTGTCTGACTGGAAATAATAGCAATCCACTACAACTTAAAGTTCAATATTGGTATAAAAATATGAAAAACAATAAGAGATAACAAGAATAATTTTTAAAATTGATTTAGCATTATAAGAATATACATCATCTTCTACTTTAACCAACAATTCAAACCGCAAGTGGCAGAAATCAACCACTTGCGATTTTAACGTCGATTACTATGAAGTTAAAAGCCATAGAGGAAAGAGGAGGAATAATATCTTTGGTATGTTTTCAAACATTAGCCATTAGTCAATTCAGTATTCAGCTCATAAGGTTTAGCTAGAGAATTATTTAATTAAAAGTGACGAAAATGGCGTTTAGGAAAAATATCTCCAAAGTCGGACCCTCTCCCGTAATAATTGACGTGAAAGTCTCAAAGAAAGTATCGAAATAGCACGAAACTTTATTTTACAAATGTAATACCATCTCTAAACAATAGAAAAACACACGATACACTAAGTCAAATGAAAAAAAAAATCAAACCTCAATGATCGTTCCTTTTACGACAGAAGTCACACATATATATATATCACGGTCATTCGCCTTGCACGCGTCATGTATCCACATACATCACATTGCACATTGTATCCACAATTCATTCCTACAATCCATAGAGAACTTCTCCCCACAAAACAAGCAATCAGCATAATTTTCGTTTGGTACTCGGGCTTCTGGAATATCCAAGTCGCTATTTCCGCTAGAAATGAACGAAACGTGACCTCTATCCGAACTGTCGTCTTCACCAGAGACGTACACAGGGGGTGGTTCCTGGGGGTCCGGACCACCCCCGAAATTCCAACTTTTGTGTAAATGTAGCCTGATGTTTGGGACAAGTTTAGGAATTTCAATATAAAATACACAGATATTGAGTTTGGACCCCTCCCGAAATAAATTCCTGCGTACGCCACTGGTCTTCACGATTACGAATTGTGCAAGTAAGATCAGTAGTTCACTTGCTACATTTTCGTGCTTATAGTGGGTTGTCTTAGAAGTGTTGTTCTGTGTGTTCATGGGCACACTTCCTGTAGTGGGCGAAGCTTTCTTTACCTTTCCTATTGAGCTCGCAACAGATTAAAATAGATGTTTGTATAAAGATGATGTTATGACAAAGGATGACTTTGCCTTCTGAAACAATATGTACGATGGTTTTAGTAACGGACTGCAATCCTTATGTTGCAGGAATGTTTTGTATGGACGACTCCAAAAGTGCAATATCACCTGCAATTCTCATTTTCCTGCAATAGTAGGCAACCCAAAACATGAGTCGTTGAGAATTAGAAAGACGTTGGACCAAACCTCAATTTTGTTACAAATCTATCAATGTGGCAAACCGTAAATAAAAGAATAAAGACAATTGTTAACGATGACGGTTTTATTATTGAGAGAGAAATGGATGACATAAGAAGTTAAAAAATGATCTTACTTAAGCGATTCAAACAAGATGAATGGTAAGAAATAGATATAAGAGAAAAGTAGTTTATTTCCTTCTTCAAAAAAGCTCAAAAAAGGAAAAATGTTACATAATGTAAAGATTTAATACAAAAGCCCAACAGCACAACGACAAACATCCACAAGAAACGAAGAGATAAACACAGACTAAGGGACACCATTGGCGTAGCAGACTTGCGGGCCTTCCATGCAAGATAAAGACAAGGGACCCTACTTGTAAACTCAATTCTTATAATAATAATAATAATAATAATAATAATAATAATAATAATAATAATAATAATAATAATAATAATATGAATAATATGAATAATATGAATAATAATAATAATAATAATAATAATAATAATAATAATAATAATAATAACAATATTTTTCTTGAAAACACATTTCCTTTTCCAAATCTCTGACTTTGCGTAAGAACATGTCTGCATATAGCGGTCATGTGTGCACTTTTCTCAATGAGGGGTCCAAAGGCCAAAAGGTATGGAAATCTCCAAGAAAGATGAACAAAATGGCTTGATAAATTCTAGATCAAAGTTCGAAGCACTTGCTTTTGACAGATGCTTAGTTGTTTCTTTGTTTTTTCGGGAAGAGAAAAGTTTTGGCGCCTAAGAAATTACAGTATATAATATTGCAAATTTCGTAGTGGATTTATTTACACTGCAATTAATAGTAATAAAGAAATTGTCATTGGAAGACATAAATTAAGTTTTATTACTTCATCCGTCGCACGTCTTAGGGCCCCCTAATTCCTCGCTTCCCTTTCCCCCACGGAAAATCGATATCGAAAATTAGGGATATGGAATATACTTGAATCAACAGTCAAAATCTAAATGTTTTTTCAATTTCCATACCTAAGGTTGAGGAGAAACGGAGTGGAACCGAAAAAACATTTTTAGGGAAAAAAATATTAAAATAAAAGTAGTTGTACTTTCCCCTTAATAGAAAACTATTACTGTAATTTATCTTTTATCTCTGTTTCTGATTGTCATCAGAAAATAGCGTCAGTACGCATACTTTACATAGTATAATAATATATTCTATAATTTTTCAAAACTAAGCAAATCGGAAGATGAGATTCCTGTGATATAGTTGAATGTTCTACAAAATAATCATAATTCATTGCCTTTATTTCTGTCAGTAATTTTGACACACAGACTCAGAAATTCAAGATTAATAGAACTATAAGTGAGTTTTAATCCCTCTTTTCTTACAGTAAAAGACGACTGCGTTTTGCTGAGATGGTTATTTTTAATATATATGTCCCTTATCCCGGGCTAATTCTGGCTACCGGGGTTTCGAGGTAATAGATACCAGAAAGTGTAAAGTTTTTCGACTCCTAAATCTCGACAGTTTGTTAAATAAAATTTCACAATTCATCTTGTTATTTCTTCGTTACAAAACCACTTCTGATTCGCTATATTCAAGGTGAATTACTGAATTTATACACTCCGCATAAAAAAGCAACCGCTACCACCTTGCAGGTAGGCCATCCAATATATACCTTCTTATTCCACAATCGTGTCTGATAGAGAGACCCTCTCCCTCTTCTTCTTTCCTGTCTCCCATATTAAAATCAGAAACAACATGAGCACAATTTTAATTTCAAATTATGCATGTATTTTTATCGGTAAAGTGAAAAAATGAGACGAAACGAGGTTAATAAGTTGATGTAGAGAGAAACTTAAACATATCTCAATGAAAAATTGAAACCAATAGGTATCTGTTAAAGGTACACAAGTAAGGCAGAGAGAAAAAAAGATACAGAAGAAGAAAAAGAAAAGGAAAAAAGATAAATATTTTGGATTTAAACGTAGTAAGAAAAGAACCTAAGATTATAAAGTTCTGTTTCCAGAAATCCTACTGTAATATAGAAATAACTTTTTAAAAGTTTTTCAGAACTATTTGAATAAATACGTAGAGGATGCTTGAAAAAAAACATTAAGTCACTTTCAAAATGAATAACAAACTTGGTCGTCAAATTCAATGTTCACTTTTCAGTGAAACTATAGATTTCTGAGACATATGTAGGAACACGCCAAAAGTTTAACACATGCCATATATTTCCGCGTTGTTCGGTTGCAAATTCGGTAGTGTTGACTAAACGTACAGATCTGAAATGCATTATAATAAGCCTTGTAGGTAGCAAAGACCATACCTTCTAGTCCAGACTACTGAGGCAAAGTGAACAAAAAAGAAAAGAAAAAGAAAACAGATAGAAAATAGACAGAAAGAAAAATTAAATGAGTCCTATTTTACTGCTTAATTTCTATCGGAAAGAACCTACACTAAAAGTCCAAATTATATCATAATGAAAAGTTACGAATGTTTAAAACGAAAATTAGATGTTGGTTCATTATAGACGTAGCAAATCTTGCATTTTTTGCATTTCATACATGGATGAAAACAAATTACATTGCAGGAGGTATGCGAATTTCGTGTCAAATTAATATAAATAAAATCTCTCTTGAAATAACCCAAAAGGGGGCCATTTTCTGGTCATTTCTGAACATCTTCTCTTCCGAACACATACTCTCAATTCCACCTATTGCGGATATAACGTTGTAATTCGCATTGATACAGTGAATACGCTAGAGCTGAAACGGGTCATCACAGTAGCACGGTGATTGGATTGAGACTTGGTAACCCACAGGAAAAATTATACATTTACCTATTTCTTTACATAAAGTGTGTTTTTGTGTGTGTGTGTGTGTGTGTGAGAGAGAGAGAGAGAAGAGAAAGATGCAAGACATGATAAGGAAACGTAAAGAAAGATGGATAGAGAGAGAAAGAAAGAGAGACGAATATAAATAAGCAAACTACTTATCACTACTCTGTATGATGAAGAGTGCACACACTGTTTATTCGGATTCTCGCCTTGTAACTTATTCAACAAACGTTTGTAGCAAATGTTTTATGAAAGAAAGATTGTATCTGATGGAGATTCCAACCGAGATTTTCTGCTTGCAATTCTAGGATGGTACCAATACACCAAAGGCTACTCTACCCGAACCATATTTAACAACTGGTATAGTGTTTCTTTCTAAGACCAATAACTTGAAAGGAGCATACTACAGAAAAATTAGGTGCTTCGAATTGTCCTAGTAGCCTCCAGAGTTGTTACTTGCACTTTCCCAACCAACATTTGCAAATCGTCTCTATCATGATAAAGGTGTTTGCTTCCACATTCTTACGGATTGCTCGTTTCGTATGATAAGTCACTCTCCGATTCTTCACAACCACTTTGAGAAAAAAACTTTGTCTTGACCAGGATTTGAACCTACGTTTTGGACCTATACTACAAATTTGTCTCCAGGTAGTCGAATAAACGAATCCCGGCGTGCACTTTGGTAAATAACCTTAAAAAAAGAAGTCGGTTCGTTTCAAAGAGCAGAACTGAACTTAGTAAGATTTGAGTTATAGTTTCAGGTAGCAGGGTAGGTTAGGGTTAACGTCCTGGACTCAAGAGTAGTACAGGTTTAAAACGTAGGTTCAAATCCTCGTCAAGACAAAGGATTTTTTTCTCAAAGTGATCGTGAAGAATCTAAGAGTAACTTATCATACTATAGAAGCAATCCGCAAGAACGTGAAACAAACACCTATAACATTACAGAGACGATTTACAAATGTTGGTTGGGAAAGGGAAAATAATAACTCTTAGGCTACTAGGACAATTCGAAACACTTAATTGGTCAACTTTTCATGTTATTAATCTTAGAAAGAAACACTATACGTTTTGTTAAATATGTTTCATGTAGAGTAAACGTTGGTGTATTTGTACATTTCTAGAGTTGCAAGCGGAAAATCTCGGTTCGAATCCCCATCAGGAACTATTTTTTCTCATAAAACATTCGCTACCAATGTTGGTCGGAGAAGTTGCAAGACGAGATTCCGAATAAACAGTGTGTGCACTCTTTATCACACAGAGTAATGATAAGTAGTTTGCTTATTTATATTCGTCTCTGTTTCTCTCTATAAATCTATCTTTCTTGACGTTTCCTTATCATGTCTTGCATCTTCCTCTTCTCTCTCTCTCTCACTCTCACACACACATAAACAGACACTCTACATCAAGTAAATAAGTAAATTCTCTTTTTTCTTGTAGATTACCGATTCTCAATAGAATCACCGTGTCACTGCGATGACCCGTTTCAGCTCTAGCGTGTTTACTGTATCAAAGCAAATTACAACGTTATATCCGCAATAGGTGGAATCGAGAGTGGATGTTCGGAACATACAAATGTTCAGAATTGACTGGAAAATGACCCCCTTTTGAGTTATTTCAAGAATATTAATTTGACGCAAAATTCGTTTCCATCCTATAATTCTTCATTTTGTTTTATCCACGTATGAAATGCGAAATGTGCAAGGTTTGCTACATCTATAAGGAACAACATCCAATTTTCCTTTTAAACGTTTGTAACTTTTCATTAGGATAGAATTCGGACCTTTAATGTAGGCTTTTCTGATAGAAATCAAGCAGTAAAATAGGACTCAATCAATTTTTTTCTTTCTGTCTTTTTTCTATATTTTCTTTTTCTTTTCCTTTTTGTTCTGTTTGCATTAGCAATCTGGAATGGATTGTACGACCTACGCTATCTACTAGGTTCATTATACTCTATTTCAGATCGATACGTTTACGTATTTATTCGTGTTCATTATTCGTGTTATTAAGTGTTCATTCTATCATTGCAAATGCAACGTTACATTCGCAATATTTGGAATCGAGAGTGGATGTTCTGAACAGACAAATGTTCAGATGTGACTAGAAAATAGCCCCCTTTTGGATTATTTCAAGAGATTTTATTTGTATTAATTTGACAGAAAATAAATTTTCATCCTATAATTCTTCGATTTTTTACCCACGTATGAAAAGCGAAATATGCGTTTACGTATCATCTACGTGTTAATTAGAGTAGTTCTGACAAAAAAGTTACTTTTAAATTACTGTTGGATTTCTTGAAACGGAACTATAATGTTAGGTTCTTTTCTTACTACTTTTAAATCCAATATTTTTTTATGTACTCCCTTTCGTTTTCCTTTCTCCATCTCATTTTCCCTCTCTCTGTCTCACTTCCGTACCTTTAACAGATATCTACTGGTCTTATTTTTTCATTGAAATATGTTTGTTTCTTTCGACATCAACTTATGAATTTTGTTTCGTCTCAATTTTATTCTTTCACTTTATTCACACTAATACATGCGTATTTTGAAATTGGACTTGTGCTCATGTTGTTTCTGATTTTAATATGCGTGAGAGGAAAGGAGGAGAGAGAGGGGGTCTCTCTACCAGACACGATTGTGCGATAAGAAGGTATATATTGGATGGCCTACGTGCAAGGTGGTAGCTGTCACATTTTTTATGCTGAGTGTATAAGTTCAGTAATTCAGCATGAATATAGTAAAGCAGATGTGTTTTTGTAACAAGGAAATAACAACACGAGTTGTGAAATCTCTTTTAACAAACTGTGGAGATCTGAGAGTCGACGAACTTTACAGTTTTCGGTACCGATTACCTCGAAACCCCGGTAGCCAGAATTAGCTCGGGATAGGGGATTTATATATTAAAAATAACCATCTCACCAAAATGCAGAAGTCTTTTAGTGTAAGAAAAAAATAATAAATCTCTCATTTCTAGTTCTATTAATCCTTTAGTTCTGAGTCTGTGTCAAAATTACTGCCATCCATTTCTCTCACAATAATAAAACCGTTATTCTTAACAATTTATTTTATTCTCTTATTTGCAGTTCAGCACACTGATATATTTGTAATAAAATTGAGGTTTGGTCCAACGTCTTTCAAAGTCTCGATCAACATAACGACATACCTTTTTCGCCTATTATTGCAGGAAAAAGAGAATTGCAGGCGGTAATGCACTTTTGGAGTCGTGTATACAAAGAAATCACGGATACTCCTTTGGACATGACATGTGATTCGAAAAGGTAACCTTGTTGTTTTGCATTTCACTCGACATTTAACCAGTTTGAACTGTATGTGCTACCAAACAAAAAGCACAATTACAAAAAAATGGTACGTCTTAAAGATTAAACTGTACAAAGTCTCTTCACTAACCTCCTAAAACTTTCCTGAATGACAGGTTTTCACACGGACGTCAAAACTTCCCTCCATACCAAAACAAGGAGTGCCTCAACTTTGTGGGTGTTAATTGCTGTTTGGTGTTCCATCCTTGATAAAATAACGATTACGTCTTTGTCTTTTCGTTCTTATCCATTCCTATCGCCAGAGCCTCTTGTCTTGAGAAATAGACAGGGGGTCCGACTTAGGGGACGGGTCCGATTATGGCCACTTTCCTCTAATAGATAAGGAGAAGTTTTTTTTTTATTTATAATCAGCTATAGCGACCGCTACGACTGGTGAAGCCTGGGCTCTAAGTAAATCAAAGAACTGCTTTCCCTCATGTGTGATGCATGAGAAGAATTCAGAGCGATTCGTAGAGCTGATTTCAAACGCACACTTGAAGGGAAAAGTGAAACAACAGAAGTGCACCAACAATGTTGCTAAACTTAGAAGGCATGGCAAGCGAACTACATAATAAAAAATGGTAACGGTAAACGGTAACAATAATAATAGCCGAAATATAAAATAATGAGCACAACAATAACAACAAAACGAAACTTAGTGGTAATCCAACAACACTGCTGCCTCGGGAGATGTTCTCCGTATAGTGCGAGAAACGATACTGGCAAAATTTAATGGGTGGAGCTTGACGACCATGACATATCTTCGCGCTCTACTAGGTGACGAAATTGGTTAAAATTTAGGTCAAGCTTCAAGCTTCCTTGCGATCACTATATGCTTCCAATTACATATTTCACCTTACTCTAATCTCTATTTTAAAATCGGAAGCAGAGAAAATCTATTAACAATTTCAGTTTCAATATTAGATAAGAAAATATCACACCATATAAACCAAACTCTTTCACATGATGTACACGTAACACTACTATTTGCTTCAACTTCTCTGTGAGATTGCACTTGAACTCAAGAGCCACCGGGTCCATGTGTAACGCAAACACTTCAAGAGGGTTATCGGAACCGGAGTTAGTAGCAATAAGAAATGACAATGTAGTACACAAGTTAGAGAAAAGATTTTTTTTTCGAGAATTATGGCACAAAACTATACTTTACTGTTTTAAATAAGTGAAGTATGTTTTAAACATTAACTCCTAACTTCAAGGAAAGTCTATAATAGTGTCGCTTATAACTTTATAGGACGTGAAGACACTGGCCAAAAGTTAATTTTTTCAAGTAATGCAATACGAAGCTTGTACTTTTTACCTTGTACCAGCATTTTTCATTTGCAGTTTCCAGAGGGTGGAAATGGAATTTCTCATATCTTTCCGCGAGACTGGAATAGACAATGTCTGTTATTTTTGATCGCATCACGGAAAATAGTTTACCCATTTGAAATGAATCTTGGAACATAACTCTTGCCTTAATGTTTTAAGAATGTCACAATGATTAATGGCCGTATTAAAATGGGGTAGGATATTTTTCTTTTTATGAAAATAGAATATCTTATAGGTTTTATATATATATATATATATATATATATATATTTATATTTGCTCTTTCATTGAAATTCTTCTCCTAAGCTAGAAAGGTGTTCAAGTATTTTTGATAAACCTATTCTCCCAGTGCAAGGAACGGACATTTCAACTAGTTTACTTATGAAGCTTTAGGAAAACAAGTGTGTCTGTTACATATTTAGAGTTATTTATTATCTCGTTTATATATATATATATATACAAATAAAAGTTCTGAAAACCGGCCCCCGGGGTATGGATTCGCTTTATTTTGATCCACAAAATACAAATTTCAAAAACCCAGAACGATCGATCCTCTCATTTTTTTATGGGCAAAAAACTTTAGCGATTTTATATATGGAGAGTACACGTAACACAGCCATACAAAGAATCAAAAGTTCTGTGAAGCTTACCCCCAGAGCATGGATTCGATGTATTTTGGTACACAGAATCCATGTTTCGAAACTCCAGGACGATTGATCGTGTCAATTTTGTTTTATGGGCGCTAAACTTATGTGATGTCTTACGTACCAAAATTCGCTTAAGTTTTTCGCCCACAGAAAAAAAAATGACATGGTCGATTGCCTTGGGGTTTCGAAATTTGGATCCTGCGTAACAAAATACATTGAATCCATATCCTGAGGTCCGGTGCACACAACTTTTGTGTGTGTGTGTGTGTGTGTGTGTGTGTGTTCGGCTGTGTTATTATTGTTTGTAGAACAACATGCTCTATTTAAATGCGTCTTTTGCTTATGAGTTTCATAAATTACATTTTGAGAAATATATATATATATATATATATATATATATATATATATATATATATATATATATATATATTAATAAATGCAACTTCATTAAGAAAACATAGCTACAAACTTTAACAGAAAATCAAACAATGAAAAGCTTTTCCATCTTTGTGCAGACGCCATCAGTGTGTCTTTTTTATTCGTCAGACAACAATTCCATCTACAGCATCTTGCCATGGCTTCGCTTGTTACAATTTTAGAAATCAAATAACTTCTAGGAAATGATTAAATTCGTTGATTCCTTTTGTAGACGATTTTTTTTTGCCACGGACCAGGTTGTTTTTTGGTGCACATTACGTGGTTAGGAATTATTGATTTTTTCTGACATACAATCAACTCTTAATCCTCTATACTCTCTTTTTTTTACTTTAGGTTTTTTTTTTAATCGCAAGTTATTGAGAATGTTTGAACCACGCAACTTTGGTTTTATCATTTGTGTATCTTCTACGTTTTCTGCATTCGACTATTTTGTCACTGAGCATATTCTTTCCTTGCTACTTCATACAGCAGGACTGGAGTGAAGAGTGCTATACATGTTTTCCTAAAGCTATTTTCAAAGGTTTGACTCATATATATGCAAATCCATAGTATGATGTTACTATTACAACACTGCAGTATCGTGTAAGACAATTTCGTGACAGAAAAATAATATTAAACTAGCTGAACGTGCGCTCTGTACACAGCTCATCATTCACATATGAGCATAGATCTCCATGTCATTCCTCACAGTACATGTACACAGACGCAAGTGAAACACGTCTAGATAACAATCGGCAAGGGGTGCCATAAACGGGAAATTTATTAGATATTTTTTTTCAATATCTCACACCGTTTGCAAAATTTGAGCCAACTTCCGGTTGGAGTTTCTACTAGGGTGGGTCGTTTTGCCACTTTTTTCCGCAACGAAATGTAATACCTGGCAAAAGTGGCCCACCCACACGGACATTACAGATATAGATTTTTTTCAAATCAGATAATATCTTCTGTGAGAACTATTGCCTCAAAGTTTAAAAATTCCACTGAAAATTACAAAAAAATTCCAAAATTGTTCATTATTTTTAGTTATGTTAAAGTAAACATATTTTTGGATTTATACATGCCAGATGCTAGGAAAACTGACATTCAAGTCTCAAAATGTCAGTTATATGCCCCTGCTGTGGGATAGGGGTGCCTACTCTGGGGCCAGCAAAGGGGGCAAATTCAGTACAATTAAGCGTTTCTACAGCTATTTTCATCCTTGCCTTTTCCTTCTACTGGTGGTTTATAGTGGTAGCAGAGCATTGTTATTTTTCACCATGACACTCCCACCCCTCCAACTCACAATACTGCAACGCCGTTCTCCTGTTCCGATCTGCGTAACTCAGCGTCACTATCAGGAACGAGTCGGATACACTTCAAATTGGGCACCATTTCTCAAGCGCTATATTTGGTTACTGTTGCCTTCAGCTTATATGAATTGGTCGTCACAGATAATAGTTTGCCAAGCACTATTTTCACAGAAAATTCTGTAATTCTTTTAAAAAAAGTCAATATTATTTATTATATCACAAAAATGACTTCAGTGACAATGAAGCAGACCTTGAAGAGAAAGCAGAGGAAAGCTCTTCTGAGGAAGAGACCAAACCCAGGGACAGAACATCTAAACCGAAGCTAGATTTGACTGAAACTGCTATGATTGCTCAGAGATACAATGTAAGCGAAAGGGCTGTGGCACATATAACATCAATTGTGCTTCAGGCAGCTTTAAAGGCTGGAATTATAACCTCTCAACAATCTAGCAATAATCTCTTCTTTAATTGTGGACAGGAGCAAAATAAGGCGTGCGAAACTTAAAGTTGCTCGGAATTTAAAAGTAAGTTCTAGAAATGATGATCCCATTAAAAGCCTATACTTTCATGGTGAAAGGGAAGACACTAAAATACACACAGGCATCGTTAGAGAAGAGCACTTATCACTTGTGGCTGAACCTAACTCTCAATACGTTGGTCACGTGACACCATCCTCTGGCTCTGGCCGTGACAAGACCACGGCTATTTTCGAGTACATCATGAACCAAATCGAAGGTGACTTTGATGAAGTAGAGGTTCTTGGGTGTGATGGAACAAACACTAACACTGGTTGGAAGGGAGGTATTCATCGAAAATTAAAGGAACTAACAGGCTATTTGTCTCTTGCATTTTAATGAACTGCCTTTCCGAGCTCTCTTCACGCATATTGGCGTTAATTCAAGCCCCTATTCTTACACAGGTCCCATAGGTTCAAAACTATCTGACTGTGAAAAGCTTCCAGAGGTGTCATTCAAACCAATAAAATGTGACTTACCTCATCATAGTCAGAAAACTCAGAAAACTCAGTAAAGACCTGAGATACTTATCTCAAGTCTTCCATTGCTAATGGTCCTCGTCACGTCTTTGAGACCATTCATAGGTCTAGATACTTACCAAATGAATACCAGGCTGTAATCCGTTTATCCATTCATACGAATGCATTTCTCGCACTCCCAGAAAATGTTCTTTTCGCCATGATGACTGATGGTCTACTTGTTGTCCGACAAGATGCATTACATAAGATTCTTAGTGCTCGAAAACACGAAGCAAAGAATCTTCATAACACTATTAGATATAACATCATTCCCAGACTGAATTTTGAAGCGAAAGATTACACTGAAATGATCTTTTGGGAAAGCACTGATGTTTCAATAACTGTACCACCAGTTCTAAGGACGGTATCAAACAAATAGCTCATGGACAAACTTTCACTTTCTGACAACACTGTGCCAGAATAGTCCTCCACCGTCTATCCATACCACACGATGGCAATAGAACGGATAGTGAAATTAGTCACTGAAGCAGCCTCTCGAGTATGTGGCAGTGTTACTAGGGACGGGATAATCAGGTCAACCTTACTTTCTAGGCAAGCTGTGTCTAAATTGCAATCAAAGTCCCAATTTGTGACAATTTTTTATGACACTGACGAATTGGATTAGTTCATCCGTCCCTATATATGGTTGGTTGGTTGGATAGGGCTGGCGCAGAAGCCCTACGTGCAACCACCTCCACGTGGTAGACTCTGGGACGCTTGGACAGCCTATATGACCAGGTGAACGAGGACTTGCACATCCGCTTAAATGTACTGAATTTGAACCCTTTTCTGGCCCCAGAGGAAGCATCCCTATCCCCCCAAGGGCACATAACTGGCATTTTTATACTCGAATGTCAGTTTTCTAAGCAACTAACATGTATTTAACCAAAAAATGTTTACTTTAACATAACTAAAATTCATGAAGAACTTTGTTATTTTTTCTAATTTTCAGTGAAATTTTAAAACTTTGAGGCAATAGTTCTCACAGAAGATATTATCCGATTTGAAAAAAAAAAAAAATGTACCTGTAATGTCCATGTCGGTTGGCCACTTTTGCCAGGTATTACACTTCGTTCCGAAAAAAAAAAAAGTGGTAAAACGCTGCACCCTAGTTTCTACTTCATGTATGATCAGTATTTTCGTTTTTCTTGCATGCAGTATGTAATAAGCAAATACATTACATACACAATTAATTATAATGTCAGTTATATATGGTTTTCATTGGACAAAACTCTCCAAACAATAAAGATTCATCATTGACTGGAGAAAAGGTTATCCTTAGTTTTTCATTATCATTTGGCCATGAAATAATCGCCTGAGAGATATACAACCCCTCTATACAACTTTGCTGTGTTGGAATGTATAACTCATGGATATGATGCTTTTTTTTTAATTTGAATATTTCCAATGTACCCCTATAAATGTAATCAAGAAATAATGAACATTTTTTTTAATATTCAATTGGAACTGGACTATTTACATAAAATTTTGAATCGACTAGTGAAAACGGCACGTTTGTGGCACTTGTGGTTTTTGAGATCTTATTGTCGAAAGGATTGGAGACAAACATAAAACCTATTATTTTAATATATAGACTAGCTGAACCTGCATTGTCTATTCAAAGCATCGTTCTGTCCTGACCATGAATCTCCTTCCCACTGTGCATGTCTCCGTATTCACACAAGTAAAGGATAGGAGACTCACAAAGGAAGTGAATTGCTATGTATAGATATTGGAGTGAGTTTGTAACAAATTTGGAGAAGTAATACCATATCAAGTGGAAATATTTTTTCTAATAAATCCATATCCGTCCCAGTATGCCTCATTGCGTCTCTTGAGGCCTTCAAAGTTGCCAACATGCAATAGGTTTTGCCATTCAGATACAAACAAAGCGCCTGCGATGTCCGACAACTCGACATGCGTAACTTCTGTACTGGTTGCCTAAGACCGTAGTTCCGGCCTCCAAGAATGTTAATCTTATGGGCTCAAATTTTCCCCTAAAATGTTGAATAGAACAATAACGACACAGTCTCTGAAAATTTGAATGAGAACTGGACAATCTACACAACATTTGGAATCGACTAGAGATAATTGCACGTTTCTAGCGCTTGTAGTTTTCGAGATCTCATTGTCGAAATGATTGCTTACAAACATAAAAATAGCATTTTAATATAGGCTATACACAATTCACGAAAGAATGTTAAAATGTCAAGATGATTCCAGGATTAGAAATTATATTTGTGTTCATACTGGAACATGCATTGCGTTAAGTTGTGCAATATAAGGAAAATATGCTGTAGAAAGCAATTGTAGACTTTAGTTTAATATTGGTCTACATCAGAAAAGCAAAGCAAGGAGAATCAAGAGTGCAAAATTTCTTATTTGTTTTAATTGGAGAGTGAGATCGTTATTAACTGCCAATTGACGTGAATATATGCATATTAAAGTGTTAGGTTTATATGTTCGTTTCCAAAGAAAAGTTTGTATGTTTGTCTCCAGTCCTTTCGGCAATGAGATCTCTAAAGCCGTAAGTGCTAGAAACGTGCCGTTTTCACTGGTCGATTCTAAATTTGCCAGTTCTCATTCAAATTAAAAAAAAAACTGTTTATTTTTCTATTTCACAATTTAGGCGTCGTTTTGATCGTATCTATCTATTAGAATGCTACAATCTATCTATTAAAAGCGTTTTTTCTTTTTTTTTTGTCCGTCATCCCGGTTAAAGGGTTGTGCCCTTTCTTCGGGTAAGTGCTTCAATTTGATTTATTGATTTGAAGGAAATATAGGTGGTCTAAGAGGTTTCATATTTATTATTTCTTTATTCATTCATTCATTATATTAAGCATGGATTAAGTGAAGTTATTCAGAAATTGAAAAACACGTACATGAACAGGAATATTTTAAGTGCTACAAATGAACATGTTAGCATTGTCAGGTATTACATTAACACAAAGCATGGAATAAAAGGTAAATTGAACTCAAAAATAATAATAATAAAGGTGCAAATGGAGTTGATGAAATAGATGAAATGAAGTGCTCTAGACGTCACATCACTAGGTTATGTTAGTTTAGACGAATGAAGTTATCTTCTGTTCCTGGGGCGATTCAGGAACTGATGATTGACAGAGGAGGCCCTTGTTAATAGGTTCTTACGGTGCGTATGATGGATAGATATGAGATGAAAATTCATGCGGGCGGTAAATTGCAAAGATTTCGGGGTCCGGCATATCGTTATCTAAATGTAAATGATGTAGTGTCATGAAGTGCTGAAGAGGAGTATCAACGAAATTGGGCGGTGCATCGTTATCACGGTCGTAGCGGAGGATTTCAAGCGTCAGGGGATGGTGCTGAGCAAATCGTTTGCAGATATAACGTATACGAAGTTGTTCAAGATGATTTAGTAATGGCGGAAAGTCGATCATCTCATAAAGTAATCTCGTTGGATGCGGCAGTCTTATACGATATGCTAGGCGTATAGCATGACGCTCGAGGATAGCAAGTTTTTGGTAGAATTTTAACGGTGCAGATATCCAAGCTGTATGTCCATATGTTAACGTACTCCGCATGAATGTTTTATATGTATTGATTACGGTACGTGCTCGAAGCCCCCAGGTTGTGCCAACTAGTCGTTTCAGGAGATTAAGTCGGTTTTGTGCTTGGCCTACGAGTTTGGTAAGATGTGGAATCCATGTAAGATGAGTGTCAAAAATGACACCGAGATACGTAATAGTGGTTGACACGGGTACAGGCGTAAGATCAACCTGAAGACGAAGTAGATTCGGATTTCGATGTATTCGAGAGCGGCGTCTACGTGGCAAGAAAACTATGGCTTGTGTTTTTGAAGAGTTAATGTTCAACCTCCATATATGACACCAACGCACGAATGCGTCAATAGCTACTTGCATTGTTTTATTAAGAGATCGTACAGTACGGGCAGTTGTGAAAAATGCAGTGTCGTCCGCAAACTGAAATATTGTGGTAGTATTAGGAACGAATAGGTCCGCGACGTACAATAAGTATAATAAAGGAGACAAAGATGAGCCTTGCGGTACCCCAGATTGTAAGAAGATGGGATGAGATAACGTTCCATTGATCGAGATATAAGCTATTCGCCCTATTAAGAAGGAATGTACGAATCTGATGTAAGAGGTTGGTAGAAGGTTGTTACGAAGTTTGTATAGTAAACCAGGGTGCCAAACCTTGTCGAAAGCTTTTTTTAGATCAAAGGTTACAAGGCAAGAAGGATATCCTTTATTAACTGATTATAAATTGCTGTGGTGAGACGGAATAATTGATCGAGAGTGCTAAAATGTGGCCTAAATCCAGCTTGATGAATTGGAATAAGGTTATGTGAATTGAGATGGTCGTGCATGCGACGTACAAGGATTCGTTCCAAGATTTTGCAGAGACAACTTGTGAGGTGAATAGGACGGTACGATGTGACTTCTGATGGAGGTTTCTTTGGTTTAGGGAAAAGAAGAACTTTGGAGTACTTCCAATCGAGCGGGAAAAAACCTGTTCGTAGAATAAAGTTATAAATGCTGCTAAGAAAGAGGAGGAAAGAATGAGACGCCTGTCTGACGAGAACATATGTAACAGAGTCAAAGCCTGGTGCAGTATTCAGTTTGCCTGTAAGTGCATTACTAATAGTTTCGGGGTGAATTTCCATGGTTAGAGGATTATTTGGTTCTAAAGTATGATCAGCAGATGGGCGAAAGGAAGCAGATGTTGCATCAGTACGTCGGTTAATAGCTGACTGTAGGCGGTCAGGTGTATACCAACCAGGTAGTGGTGTAAAAATGCCTTGAAAATAGGAAGCAAATATATTGGCCTTGTCCGTATCCGTAAGAACTGCTTGATGGTTATGAACAATGGAGTATGGCGTACGAGAAACTCTACCAGTTAGTTGATGAAATTTACGCCAATATTTTGTAGGATTTGCTTCATTAGCAAGTGTGTTGCAAGTTTCGATCCAGTGACGTTTCTTAAACGCAACGATATAGTTATGAGTTATCCTTAAGTATTGGCGATGCAGACGAAGTGCTTCTAGGTTGCCCGTAGTTAGATATTCACGGAAAGCTCTGCGTGAGGCTGTAATAAATGGTAAGTATTGCGGAGGTAGCTTAGGTTTATGTAACTGAACTCAATTGTTGGAATTGAACGTTGTGCTGCATCCTGAAGGGCTGTAGTTAGATCAGTTATTGTCCTATCGAGTTCGTGTTGTGTGCTAGGCATAGTGAATGAAGTTACTGCAGCGTTTAAGTCGGAACGATATTGCTCCCAATTTGCCCTACGGTAGCAGTAGACCTTCTGAGGAGAGGGCTTAGGCTGAGTGTTAGGAGAACAGTGAAGTTCGACTTTGATGGGAACATGGTCGCTACCTATGGAGTCAAGCACAGTTATATGGATGGACTGAGAGAGGGAAGATGAGGTTATGATTACATCAGGAGTAGTGTTACTGATAGGACGCGTAGGTTTCGGTAAATTATGGAATTCAGCTCCTGTTTCATTCTGAACAAAATCTAAAAAGTTGTCCTTGTCACGTTGTGAGCGACTATGAAAATTTAGATCGGCCATGATAATGTAATGCCGGAAATTGGAATCAATGTGGCGGAAGAAATCATAATTAATAGCTCGTCCTGGACGATAGTAAATGGTGACAAGGGTAACTGTGCGGCCTCGAAAATAGACCGTTGTGATGTTGTGTTCGGGAAGGTGAAGTGCAGGTGGAACCGTAACTGCACGAAAAGGAAGATTGTGCCGAATACCAATAGCTGTGCCTCCGTAGAGACGTGGGCCTGTTGGAGCGTCGTGGCGAAGTAGATGATACTTTGGTATATAACATGTTAGATATGGTGCAAGGTAAGTCTCATTTAGTGCAAGTGCGGCAATTTGTTCTTCCTGAAGGAGCTGGGTGAAGAGTACTTGATGTGTCAACAGAGATCGTATATTAAGAAAAAGTAAGTTGTAACTCATAATGAGAAAGAATATAAGTGAATAGGTTGAATTATCCATATTAAACATAAACCTCAAGTGGTTGGATTTGAAAGTGCACTGTTGGTCCCGAATAAGTTGCATGTAGTTGTAAATTAAACAATAGTTTGGCTGCGTGCATTATTTGAGTTAGAATATGGTTGCGAAGAAATGGATGAATGTTCTGTAATGAAATAGTGAGAAAACGGAGTAGATCTTCTACAGTAACTGGATGACGTAATGAATTTGCTGGTGGAGTTGGTGTATCGACCGAACGTATAGGAACAACAAGTTCAGGCTTAGCTGGATCAGGCTGAGGCTTAGCTTTACATTTATAGCTGTATGTTGGGTGACGCTCAGAACAGCGATCACAACGTGGTGGTTCTTGAAGGTTTGGGCAGCTTTTAGTAGGATGTTCGCGGGAACAATAACCACATTTGATGGTGTTTGTGCACTCTGCTGTTGGGTGTGTTATACTGTTGACACTTCTCGCATCAAACAGGCATAGGTGCTGGCGTGCGAGATGGCTCGACCTTACATCGGCGTCGATATATATAGGCGCCCTTGGAGAGAAGTTGATCAATCAACTGTTGTTGATCTGTTAGCACTCGAACGAGATAGGTTGGCCCCTGGTTGTTCTTGATCCTAATACAGCGTTTTATAGGTAGCCCTTCCTGATGAAGTTCAGCAAGAATTTCGTCATCAGTAAGATCGGGTTCTACACCACGAATCACTACAGACAACATAGGAGGTCGCCGTGGTGGAGGAGGAGTTTTGTGGGTACTCGGTTGCAAAGTGGAAATCTTTGCTTTCGTCCCAAAAATTTCATACGTTGCCTTGTTACGGACATGCGTGGCGAAATTCGGGTTACTGGATTTCAAAATGATGCCACGGCGTGTTTTAACAATTTCACGAATCTCAGGACGAGGGACATACTTGGTTAATTGCTGGAAAACAGCACGAACAGTGTCATACTTCGGATCATAGTCTGTTAGTAAGAAGTTGTATACAGGTTCTGATTGACGTGGTTGCTGTTGATTATCGGCTGAAGTGGATGTCCAATCCATAGTATGGCTAGCAGTTGGAGGTATAGTCTGGCTAACGTTGGGAGTAATTCGTTGCTTCTTGGGATCGAGGGTTTGTTCGCCATCAGAGAGAGATCGAGAACGTATCCGATGTCCTTTAGTTATGCAGTCAGCGTAGGTAGATGGAGAAATAGTGTTACGGTCTGAACGAGATGTTCCCGTAACAATACGTGGCTGCGTTTCCTGGCGACCGTTAGGCCCTATGTTAAGAGGTAGTGATCCTAAATCATGACCGAGATTCGAAATTCCGTTATATTCGCCAAAGTCTGTCATCGTGATGGAAGAGCCGAGGGCCGAAGCCCAAATTACAATGAATAAGATGAAAAGATGTAAGATGAAGTTCAAAAAACAAGACACCCTCCGAAAGCGAAAACTTTCGTCAGACCCCTAAGTGCTGTAATTGTGCTATGCTCGCAAGTACGTATGCTATACTTGGTCCTCGCTGGCACAGTAACTGACACAAGAGAGGTTAGGTTTCTTGGTAAGGTATGTATTAAAATCGCCTGAGCTCCAACCTATAACTTTGGCTTTCAAATCTTTCATTTACGGTTATGTGTCATTTCACGTTTAACAGAGACACACATTTTGAGTATTTGTACTTTAAATAGTCTAAATTAGTTAACTATATCTTTTTCATAAAGTTTATGATATAAAATTATTGTTCAAAGCCTTTGCATTTTAATAACCCTTCTCTAAAATCAATGCATGTGAATTGTGCTTCCATCTTCGGAGTTCTTTTAAACTATGTTTACATGTTTGTGGTCAATCCTTTCGACAATGAGATCTCGGAAACTACAGGCTCTAGAAAGATGACGTTTTCACTGATCGATTGGAAATTTTGCGTAGATTGTCCAGTTCTAATTGAATATTAAAAAAATGACCATTATTTCTTTACTACATTTTTTTAGGGTACACTGGAAGCGTTGAATTAAAAAAAAACAAAACAACTAAAGCATCATATCCTATGCGTTATACATTCCAACACCACAATGTTGTATATTGGGGTTGTATACGTCTCAGGCGTTTGCTCCATGGCCAAATAATTGTGAGAAAGGAAGGATAACCATTTCTCTAGTCTAAGATAAATCTTTATTTTTTGAGTGTTTTGCCCAATGAACGCCATATTGAACTGACATTATAGTTAATTGTATATGTAATGTTTTTGCTTATTACATACTGCAAGCAAGAAGAAAGAAAACACTGGTCATACATGAATTAGAAACTCCAACCGGAAGTAGGCTTAAATCTTGCAAACGATGCGAGATATTGAGAAAAACAATCGAAAAAATCTCCCCTTTATGATACCCCTTGCCGATTTTTTTTTTAAACTCAAGACGTCTTTCACTTGTGTCTGTAAAGGGACATGTACATATGTTGTGAGGAATGAGAAGGAGATTTATGCTCATATGCGAATGATGCGCTGTGTAGAGAGCGCATGTTCAGCTAGTTAGTTTAATATTGCTACCAGGAGTTACGGTTGATACCCTATTTAAAGGCAACCAATAGAGAAGCTACGTATAGCGGGTTGATGGACATTTCAGGCGTTTTGCTTTAATCTGAATGACAAAACCATTGCAAGCTGGCAACTTCGAAGATTTGTGGACCTACAACGGAATTATAAGAAAAAATATTTTCATTTTTTTAAATATAATATATGACTTATCCAAGTTTGCCACAAACTCACCCCAACATTCTATATATTAAAATACTACATTTATATATTTGTCTTTAGCAATTCACTTCCTTTCAGAGTTTTTCTGTCCTTTACTTGTGCCCATTAAAGGACTTGTACAGGTACAGTAAGAAGTGGGAAAGAGATTTACGCTCATATGAGGACTGTGCGCTGTGTAAATGGGGAGGCTCAGCTACGAGTACTTAAATATAAGTTACTGAAATTCTAATAAGGAAAGTCCATATAAGAATCATACCTTTCTTTCAGTTGGAAAGTTTTAATTTAAAATGCGTAATGGTTATGTAACATAATGAAACATCAGAAATATTCTTACACTTTAAGTATCCGTGTTTCTCTTCCTGGTAAAAGATATAATTGCCACGAAATTTAACTTAAAATACTTTTTTTTTGGTCTAGTTTAAGAATAAAGGAATATTTTTGTTTAGTTTAACGTACCTTGCTTATACATCGAGGCTGAAGAAGACAGTGACAATGAAGAAAGTGGAAAAAACGAGAAAACTCCGAGATCACTCACGCTTATGGTGTTTATCAACCACAAACCCAAGGATCCCACGTACCAAAGATAGAAGTGACAAACAAACAAATTATTATATTATCTTTTATAAGAATTCACTATTTTAAAGATTATTCTCATTGTGTTTATATATTTATTTTGAAAACTAATTCCAGAGTTACTGGCTGAAGGACTTTACAGAAAATAAGTTCCATAAGTCCTTATTTGTTTTTCTGAAAAAAAAAATATCGTTTTAAAACCCTATCCTCAAAGAAAAGGAAAGAAAGTGAAATAACTCGCCTTATGCGCAGGAAAATTATTCACGTTTTGGCTTATTTTCTGCCAGTTTGTAATACTGACATTAGAAGAGAATGTCACTTTACTTTGTCGTTGTTGTTTTAAATCTCCAACACTTCTTGAAACAAAGACCAGTTTCATCTCACTCGTGTCAACCTCCTATGCAAACGACAGGTAGGATGAATCACATGTTATTCCAGAAAACAGCAGAATATTTTCAAATATTCTTGCTTTTACTCTGCTGATTTAGGTTGTTTTTCCATAAATTACTCCTTAGTTTTCGCAGGTAACCAGGTAAGGGTAACCTAATAAAGATATTTTTGAGGGACATTCAAGTTGGTAATAAAACCATTAGCAAATCGCACTTTTGGGTGTGAATGTTTTCGAAGAAACTTGAAGATTATTATTTATACTAAAAGCGACTCGTATTGAATGTATTGATTTATTCAGTGAAATGTCATCCGTTTATGGTTATAGGCTACTGGTGAACAGATAAAACATAAAGCAGAAATACGAACACCAAACAAAAACAAAAAAAAAAAAAGAAAAGAAAAACATACTTACGAGTTCGGGATCTAAAACCGTTTTAAAATTAATGTTATATTTTAACTAGTTCAAATCGTTGCCCCACGTGGGTAAATTATATTTTTTGGATCGAAAGATCCAATATATTTTAATAAAAAAAAAAAAAATTTCTTGTAAGCCTTATATCTGGAGAACTACATATAGTGTAGTCAAACCCAAACTATCGCGTAACTCGGTATGATATGCTTATTCCGTAGAAAATAAGAAAATTCCATTTAAGGGCCTTTCAAAAATTTTGTGGCTGCTGATCCATAAACTAATTATTGGCCAATAACGCAATCTTTTGATCCATAATTTATCTTTTTATCTTATAATATTTTTGACAGGAAAACAATAGGAAGAAGTGTAATTTATACAAACAAGAATACGGTATACGAAATTTGATAAAAAATACACGGAAGTTTGAAATTTTGCGTACTGCGTAAGTCCAATTGTGACAATATATTTATTGTGTTTGTACTAGCGTAAAAATGAAACAAAGAGCTTGCATTAAATTGTGTCTTAAGAGTTGTAACAAAATGCATCACCCTATTAGAAATGTTGAATGATGATTTTAGTAAGTCTTTTATGAATAAAACAAGCGTTTACAAGTCACATAAATGTTTTAAAGAGGGCTGAGTAGATAAGGAGCTTCCTTAACAAGTCCCAGCATATTAACAATCAATGACAACGTCGAAAATTGAAGAAAATGATTATGTGTATTAGTCGAATCCTTATCAGAAAGGTTGTTGATGATGCTATCATATCATTTAGCTCATATATTATTATTATTATTATTATTATTATTATTATTATTATTATTATTATTATTATTATTATTATTATTATTATTATTATTATTATTATTAATGTATTAGGTATGAATGTTAAGCATCAAAATTTGTTCCGAAATTCTACAATTTCGACTTCGCTTCACTGCTTGTTAAGCTAAAAATACCAAAATTTGGTCAACTAAAACATAAACCAAAGACTAAATAAAATTAAAATATTTCAGAAGTACAGTTTATTCGAGACTGTCGTCTAGACATGTAAATTCCTGAATCCAAATGAAATGAATGTCCGTTTCTACATGCTTGAATTGAGTTTAAAAAAAAGATAATAAAGACATATTTTTATATACTAAAGTTTTCACGTATGAAGAACAAGAACTATATCTTGGAGAGACAAGGAAAAGAACAGAGAGAATTTATGAAGTAATCATTTAGACTACCTGACTCGGAACAGGGCTAATCAGCTCCTTTTTTTGAAGAATGATTATGGCGTTTCAGGCGACGATGGTAAGGAACGAAAAAAGTGGTGTGAGTTCTACCAGATAGAAGTTAGGGGTAAAGAACAGGTAATGGATCGCAGGAAATGTGACCGTGTGACAGAGACATACAGCGATGTCGTCTGCATTATTCAGACGAATGGCGAGCGCGTTAATTTTGAGAGGAGAGAGAGGTGAACATGCTAACCAAACTTTACGTAAGGTTTTGCAGATGTTTTACCATAAAAGAATGTCAAGAGGTAGTTAACAATAAATAATAATCTACACTCTATGGCATTATATAAAAGAGAAAAAAAGATGATTTACTCATCAACACCCCAGCTATACTAGTCTATCTAGAAACTTGAAATTTAGACAGAAATATTCTTTTGTCACGGAAGCAAAGGATAAGAAACGAATTTTTCAAATCCATATTGCATAGTGTAAGCAGGGATAAAGGAGGTTTTTTTTTTTTTTTTTTTTTTTTTGCCAGGAATAATGTATCTAATTATCTCTAAAGTTAGGAAGATGAGTTTCTCATTAAAAGTAACTTAGCACTGGTTTCAGCATTTTCAAATATATATATATATATATATATATATATATATATATATATATATATATATATACTTACTTTAATGGGGAAGGCAGAGCAATTTCGGTAATATTAAAATTCCCCATTGATGCCAGTGACGACGCCAGAGGGGGGCAAGGGGGCTAGCGCCCCTCTAGCAGCTACTTCTGTCCCCCTCACTATCACCTAGACTGCCCCCCCAGACTCCTACAATCTTTAAACATTCTACATGTAGTATTTTATATCAGTATCATAACCAATCTCATGGTCAAATTGTAGTCTACTTTCCATGCACTTACTATGTGGCAGATTAATCCTCAAGCTTTCTTCTTTAAGCGTCTGGGTATGCACGCATATTTCTGTTTTCTAATTTAGCGGCTTTTGAGGCAAATTTTAGTGACACTTCTTTCTTTTGATTTTTAATTATTGTGCCTAGCGCAGAATAGTAGATTTGGTCGACTTGTTTTCTTCTCATTGGATCAACTTCGATTGGAAACAAAAGAAAGGTAAAATCAGTTACGTAACTTGTGTGTATTTATCCAGGTTTGAAGTTTTCAGTTTCATATTTTGTTTTATTTAAAGGGTCTATACTTCTTTTTCTGAAACATTATTCTCGGCTTTCAATATTCAGAGTATGTGCTTATAACAGCTTAGTTTGCAACTACCAGGGCTTAATTTTTTGCAGTGGATAAAAAGAGTTGTGTTTTCCCTTCCTGCAAATGTTAATAATAAATTTATAGAATTAAATTGATTCCCAATAAAACGTATTGTCAGAGTGCTGATCTTTCGTTAGTAATTGGTATATACTATTGCTCCCTTTTTTTTTTGTTTCAAAGTACTGACGTGACGTCTACCATATTGACTAGGAACTACAGAAAAATTCGTATCCCAACCCAGAAGAAGTGCACGTGGAATGGTGAAGTTTTACTTCTTCTACACTTCCCCCGAGAGTCAATATACTACCTTGTACAGTGCTCCAGATTTTGCAGAAAAGTTAAAAAAAAATCTGAAGATTTCCTCGCACCACTGTTCGTAGCACTACCCCTATCAGATGTAAAATGGCGTCCTTTCAAGTGTTATTAAGTTTGGGAAATAAGTACACGTAATAGTTAGACGGAGCTAAATCTGCGGAATAACAATGATGATCTAGACATTGAAATCCTAGATTATGCAATCTCAGTTGTGTTCGCAGGGGTTTGATGGACAGGTGTATTCTCCTGAAGGAACAGAATTCCTTTTTTCTCATTTTCCGCGGCGCTGAACTTTGAATTTTTCTTTCAGTTTTGTAAGTAGTGTAGAGATTCTGGATTAAATATCTGACCGTTGCGGAGGTAGTCTATGAGTACGACTCCATACTTATCCCAGAAGAATGTTGCAAACATTTTCTCAACCTACTTCTGTGTCTTGAACTTCTTGGCGCGAGTGAGAAATGAGTGATACTACTCCATTGACTGTTGTTTCGTTTCAGGATCATAGTGGTACAACCATATTTCATCTGTGGTTACCGGTACTACTCGTGAGCGAAATTGATCAGCATTACAGTCAAATTGGAAGAAGACTTCTCTTAATGCCACCACTGTTTCATTCTCCTGACAGATTTTTTGAGAACCCATTATGCCGAGAACTTGCGCACACCCAAGCCATTCTGAAATTATGCTACCGACGAGTTCCAAAGAAATGCCCAGAACTGAGAAAGCGGGGTGCAGCCAGACCTTAGACTATAATAAGTATATCATGAGTTTACTATACATTTTAAAAACTATATAATTAATAGCTTAAATTATTTTTGTCACTCAAAAACTGGGGTGGCCTAGGCCCTCCGGCCCCAGGCTATATCTACCACTGGCTGGAATGCTGCAATTTTCAAGAATAAGGTCACAAATTGCATCCATGATTTCGGGAAGTCATTGCTTTTAATCATCCTGAATGTAAAGCATAATTTGTTGAGAAATCGCCACGTTTATACTAAGCCACTTACTTCTTCACCACTGTATATAACGGAGGAAAGTCCCGTAGTGTTTCACTGATTTCCTAATTAATTTATTTCGGTGACTTTCCTTGGTGGAACAAAAACGTTATATTAGTTAGGATCTGTATGTTTGTGAAATTCGCTGTTTGAGCACACACAATCACTTCAGAGGCCTGAGAAACAATAACAATTTCATTATTAATATGAAAATTTGTATTTGTACATACAGAGACATAATTTTCTAACTACGGTTTAATTTTTCTACCTAGTACCTACACTCCTTCTGGATTGGATTACGACATTTTCAGCAGCTCCTCGTAAAGTTTCTCTCTCCCTCCCTCCCCCTCTCTCTCTCTCTCTCTCTCTCTCTCTCTCTCTCTCTCTATATATATATATATATATATATATATATATATATATATATATATATATATATATATATATATAGAGAGAGAGAGAGAGAGAGAGAGAGAGAGATACGTAGCATATATTACTAGACGAATGTGTTACTTGTAGCATACGCGAAAGTAATTCAATTTATGTTTAGGCTTCAAAAGTTCCATTGAAAAATATTTCATGTGCAGACGTTACTTATTTGTTAGTTACAAATTTTACTTGAAATAAGTTTAATTTATAATCATATACGTCTAATATGAAAACAGCAACGAAATACACAATGTTATGTAAAATAAGTCAAACGTAATAAATATGTCAGTTTTGGTCTGGCAAATAGCTGCCCCCCGAAAATGTATCTGCCACTCCTTTGTCCCCCTAAGAACTTAAAGCTGGCGTCGTCACTGGATGATGCGCGACAAATGTGAAATATATATGAAGAGCGACAATGTGTTTCAAGCCTTTCAAGAATCCCGCTTCTAAAGGGGAAAAAGGAGGTCAATTTCTGGGTTTATATCTACTAAAGCTTATTCTTCTTGTGTCCACTTCTCTTTGTTTCATAATATTATTTATAATTTGATAACTGAGACTTTTATTTACGTATGACGTAGGGGAAATGTGCATAAAGCGGACATCGTAAGAATTTTTATTTTTTTTCGGTCTTGTAGAAGCATGCTAGCAAGTAGGTAAAAGGTTTATAATGCACTTCCGTCCAAAATCATTGTAGAGCAGAAGGCACATACTCTAGGTACGAAATAGTTTTCAATTTAGTCCTTTGATTCTAGTGGAATTGTTTCCTTTTACATCTCACCCATTCATATAATTCAATTTAGTTTTTAATTGAACTAATCACAATCCACTTGCTCTGGTCACTTTACTCGCCTCTGAGTCTGACCACTTTGCCCGATTGCACGCCATATTGTACATTTCTTTCTTCACTCTGAACAACAAAACTAAAACACTACTAAATAATAGAAAAAATAAGAATAAATTAAGAAGCATTACACTTCATAATAAAAATATTACATAGTCATCAAGTTGTATATAGTTGGGAGAAAATCATTGTTAAATACTTACCCTTATATCAACAATAGATGGAAACACGTTTTACTTCATACAAGCAGAACAACAATTGCGTCTGGTCTCTTTGTCGTTTAGAGCTGCAATGTCAACTAGCAGCTGTCATGTATAGACAGGCAAGAAAATTGCTGATAAAACCACTTCACCCGCCCTGGCCACTTTACACTCCCTTCCGCTTCATGTTTGTATAAACAATAGAAGTCCTAACTGCATTTCATAAATATAAAAAAGGGTTCGTCAGGATTGGTGTTTTCTTTCTAAAAATCTCAGTATCGTCAAGTTACTTATTTACCAAACTGGGTATGATTTTACAATATTTTTCGTTTATAACGCTGCCATATAAATAGAAGTGACTTGAGTTTTTGATGCCAAAAAAGGATGGAAATTTATCCACTAAAGGACTAGTGATGAAAACACTCGGTGACTTATTTTTCGAGCAAACACTCTGCATGGATACAATGGTGTTTTTACAAAGTACGCATTTAGCGGGTATTTTTGGTTTATCATGTTTCTGTCTACTTTTACTAGAAGTATATTACTACTAATCCTTATCACCAGCTAGAATATATTTAAACACAGATACATTCTTTCAATATCCCTTACCTGAATGTAGAAATTTCTGACATCTTAAAATAGAATTAACCCGTAAGTAACATGGACCGTCTCTCAGACCGCTGCTAGTTTTCGTATCATTATATTTTCCACAGTCTCACTACTACAAGCGTATCTTTTCGTCTACCTTCCTGTCTAGCAAATGGTTACGTGTTGTGAAGTTCGTGTTATAAATGATCCCCTGTGCGCGGCGCTGGAGGGGTCGAGCGGTCTCACAGACGTACTATAGTAGTTACGTGAGTATTTTGCTCTTAAGTTGTCTTTCGTTATCTACTGATTGTTAGCAGTTTTGAGTCTTACCCTGTGGCACATCTTGCACCACACATCAAATATTGACCCAGAGACTGGAAAACCTGAAATAATCATATTTTATAACATGAGTGAAGGTGAACTGGATACTGTAGACAAAAATGTACAGTTTACACATCAAGTCGTTGAACAAGACGATAACCATTGTCAATTTTCTGTATGCTGGTGGATATTGCGTGTGATGTCAAATGCGTATGTCTTGCATCAAGTCTGCGCTAAGTCCGCAGTGATGACAAGACTTGATTTCATGAAAACGTTGGCAAAAGGACGTTAGGCCTCGTATAGAACGTAGATTGTTCATCGGACATCTGCCATGAGAGCTGAGTTTTTCAATCAAGAGCATACTACAGCTTGAAAGTGAGTTTCCCACCATTGCGCACAACGAGTTGAAGAGGAAAACATAGTCCACTTTCCACTGAGTTGTAAGCGGAAAGCAGATATTCGTGTCAGCGGTGTGGGGTACCGATTTTGTTGCAGTGCTGAAAAAATATATATATAAGTGCCTACCTGAAGAAAGTGCATACTGTCAGAAAAGTTAGTGCGGTAATTTCTTTACCGGCAAAATGTATTTTCTTTACTCTCGCTATCATATAAGAACTAAAGATAAGTTTTATTCATTATCTTTTTACTACAAAAATGTAACAGTACAACTATAACAGTACTTTCTTGTAAGTTTAAAAAAGCTAACATTCCATGTTTTTTTCTAAGTTTTTACAGTATTTTTATTCTCAGTGCATCTATAAGAAGAGTGTATTTCAAATTAGTGTTATTTTGACTACATACAAACGCAGAAAAAAATTGAGTATTTCAACAATTACAATTTTAAAATAACAATGAAAGCATTGTTGCAAATTTTGACTATGTTCTTTTTCTCATCGCTTTAAAAATATAAAACTTTTTTTACGTTGTGAA
This sequence comes from Thermobia domestica, assembly GCF_964235325.1. Lineage (NCBI taxonomy): Eukaryota > Metazoa > Arthropoda > Insecta > Zygentoma > Lepismatidae > Thermobia > Thermobia domestica. The sequence continues at coordinate 106,843,619 of NC_137459.1, read as the reverse complement.
ATTACTATGTTTTATGTTTCTATAAGCAACTAAGACACGTAGGATAGCATTTTTAAAAATATGCAATAAAACTGCTATTCAGAAAATGTGAAACAACAATGCGGTCTGACAGACCGTTCCATAGTAGTTACGTGATTATTTTCGTCCATAGTACTTAAGGGTTAAGTTTGCTTAATTCTACTTTACCTAGGTAGAAAGTAGACTCCGTTCAGGAGTAATATGAAACAGGTGCAAAAAATTTGGGCGACCAATTATAAATAAGATTTATGTTAGTATAAATTATTTATTAGTAAATGGTAATTATGTATTAGTAATTTATGAAAACCTTCAACGGAAAAAAATATGCAATTGACATGATATTTATTAAATGTTAAGATGTAACATAGTTGCTTCAAGAACGGCAAGTTCTATCCTTATTGTATTCAAATTTCGATTTTTTATTCTTATAAACACATAATCGTGTACCAATCTCTGAATTTTGCTAGGTCCCTTATGTAGCTTCAGTTTTGTTGTCAATGTCGGCCTAAAATTTTAGAAATGACTAGATATATTCCAGTGATCTTTTTCCTTTCATCGAATGCATATTCATACCACCGTTACCATACTTACTCCTGAACGTATAATAACCAGTAGTAGCGATATACTACAATTCTTTTGCGATTACCGGAGGAAACTTGCTGGAATTTTGAAGTAATTTTTCAATCGTGAAGACATTACGTCACACCAACATTCACTCATTACTGAACGGTGGTTCTGCCTACAGTCACTGTTTCCTTTGAGCACAGCCGTGGCGTGTGATACGTCAAAGAGTTGCGGAATTAAGAATTATATTTCTGGGCTTTCAGCATCTATGATTATGTTAGCCCGTCACGTAGAGGGATGAGGTCCCTCGGCGATTATACTATCCGACGAAAGGGAAGGAAGAAATAATTGGGGAAGGAAAGTAGCGGCCTGGGACCTGTATGTTAGGTACTATAATGTCACTTGCCTTATGGGAATGAAGAAAACCCAGGAAAACCCCAGTCAGAATGACTTGCCTGAAAAAGCTTTTTACACTTTTTTTGGCTGTGTCCTCACCGGGAATCGAACCCAGACAGCTCGCACAACGTCGAGGAGTTGCAATGATCATGATGATTATCAATCCACTTACACATTCTGCAAAGTTGGGGACAAACCGATGCGCCCTTCTTGGATATTGCATTTTTAATGCTCAGTAGTGCGATATAAATTCAAATAATTAATTCTCAAGTAATCTATGAGAAAAATAACTAGCATATTTGGTACTACACATCCAATTAGATATATACAGGGTGTTTAATAAGTAATGGTCATAAATTAAACCGTAGATAGTACACGCCAAAACTAACAAAAAAGTCTTAGTAAATATGTGTCCGCAAACGCTTCGTAACGGAGATACGAGTTGTCGAAAGTGTGGGAAAATGAAGTTTAGAGACGAATATCTCAAAAAGTATGAATCGGACAGAGGGCGGTCCAATGAATATCGAAATCAGACCAGCGCTATGCAGAAATGCATAGTTGATAACTCTGCAATGTGCGCGCAAGGGATTCCCCAAAGAAACGGAGGGATTCCCGGAAAATTGTCCAAGGAAAGGGGGCTCGAGATGAACATCGAGGGCGAGTCTATCCACCAGTAATTCATAAGTCGTGGTACCAGGTCGAAAGCTCGAAAAGATGGCGGACAATGTTTACGTGCCGTGTGTGGTCGCATAACCAGCAGGAAATGAGAGAGGTAATCGAAGCGTGGTGATGTACGTTGTAAATGGCTCCAGGAAGGATTGCGACAACTAATACATACGTACAAGTGGGGCAGCACTTAGGTACATCAAACGGTATGCAACGCACTGATGACGCATTATGTGCTAAGCAGTTAACGTAATGAATACCCGCAAACTGGATTGCAATGCGAAATGTATGCCAACATTCGAGTAGTTGGGAGGCGAATCTGAAACATTCCGCATGTTGAACGCGTAAGTGTATTACAACAAGCAAAATATGATGCACATGTCGTGTTTGTCCATATCAACAAATAGAAATCGTCATGTTGGTAATGTGTGCTGTATTAATCATAACTTAAACAGTAAATACTCAGATGTGAAAGCACAGAAGAGATGCATGAGAAATTAACGTACCTCTATCATTAAAGTAAATGTTGGAAGTGTCATCCATTCATGCGAATGAATGCTCGTACCCGTCTTCGCAAAGATCCACGTACTTGTGATAACATGTCGGCATCCTGTTTAATACGTCCGCAACATTGTTCCACCCTTTCTTGAAAGTCTTCTAATGTTGCAACAGGGGTAGAATAAACTTACGATGTCACATGGCCCCAGAGAAAGAAATCTAAAGGATATAAGTCCGGGGATCGCGCTGGCAAGCAATATGACCCCCACGTCCTATCCACTTTCGTCCGAGTCGGGCATGTAAATGTTCTCTGACACGGTTAAAGAAATGTGCTGGCGCTCAATCATGCGTAAACCACAGTCGCTGATGCCTATCGAAAAGTATATCTTCGAGTAGAAGCGGCAAATCGTGTTGGAGAAATCGCAAATATGAGATCCTCGTTAATGCATTAGGAAGAAAGAATGGTCCTACGAGCTGATCATCTAAGAGTCCTACCCACACATTTAAGGAAAACCTACGCTGATGTCCTAACTCCACTATTGCATGTGGATTCTCAGGGACCCATACATGAGAATTGTGAAAATTTACAATGCCATCCCGGGTGAATTGTGCTTCATTAGTAAATAGGACGTCATCAGTGAAATGAGGATTGCCAGTAATTTGTCTGCGAAGCCACTGAAAAAACTGTTTTCTCGCCGGAAAGTCTTTGGGGGTCAGACGTTGGACACGTTCCAGATGGTACGGGTACAACTGCTGTTCATGAGAATGTGTCATACGAGAGCATTGGATAAGCGCTCGGCAAGTCCCACAGGTCTTGTTCTCGTTCCTGGGTTTTCGTCCATTGCCTGTAGCACGAGTTCTTCTAATTCAGGGGTACGTACTATCCTTGGCCTTCCCGGCTTGGAACAATGTGTAAAGCTCCCATGTTCTTGTAGCAGCTGATGTATTCTGATAAATGTTTTTCGGTCTGGTTGCTCTCTCGTACGAAAAGTCTCGCGATATAACCTAGCGGCCTCTACCGCATTCCCGTTTGCTTTGCCGTACATAAAGTGCATGTCAGCATACTCAATATTATTGTACATTGTATCAATTGCAAGATAAACAATAATTTAGCAACACACTAATAGCACTAATTAACGCTGCATAATAGTATCCCCGTGGCTTTGCAACACTACTGAAACTATTGCACTGCTCCCTGCAATACGGTGAAGTAAGTACATCTACAACATTGTAAAGGCACGCGCATTTGACACCTCTTCAACACACAGAACTACTACATTCACTGTAGGCGAGAAAGACAAGTGAAGACAACGAACCTCTACACTCTGAATCATTCTCCCAAGCGACTACTCCGGTACGACGAAAGCATGTAGACATGTAGCAGAACCCTTCAGGCAACATAATAAACAAACGTGGAAAGGCAAGCGTGTTTGAAATTCACGTCTGTAATCGAAAAAATGTAGTGTTCTCCCATCCCATATTTCCTGGCTTCCCAACTGATTGACAAGAACTGCGTGCACTGTTTTTTTCTGTTTGTATACTTAAAGGGGATGAACCAAATAATGAGTAACCTACAGGCGCTCGATTGATTAAGTTATTGTTGCTATAAACGAGCTTAGGTGCTTCGAAGGACGGGACCTACTATCTGGAAAATCTGGGATCAGAACCACTGCATTCAGTGGACACTTAAGCGGATTTCAACCCGTCTTAGGAATGTGCTCTGAAGTAGTTCACAACATGCACCACCACCTTTCTTCGATTGCCTCTCTCATTTCCTGCTGGTTATGCAACACACACGACACGTAAACATTGTCCGCCATTTTGTATCTTTTCGAGCTTTCGACCTGGTACCACTACTTACAAATTACTGGTGGATAGACTCGCCCTCGATGTTCATCTCGAGCCTCCTTCCCTTGGACAATTTTCCGGGAATAACTCTCTTTCTTTGGGGAATCCCTTGCGCGCACATTGCATAGTTATCAACCATGCATTTATGCATAGCGCAGGTCTGACTTCGATAGTCATTCGTTGGACCACCCTCTGTCCGATTCATACTTTTTGAGATATTCGCCTCTAAACTTGATTTTCCCACACTTTCGACAGCTCGTATCTCCGTTACGAACCGTTTGCGGACATATGTTTACTAAGATTTTTTGTTAGTTTTGGCGTGTACTATCTAGGGTTTAATTTATGACAATTACTTATAAAACACCCTATATAACACCCTATATAAAAAAAAACGTAATAGTAAACGGCAAACGTCTCAGTTGGGCGTTACGGTAATCCTAATAATAAAGAGTCATGCAAACAGTCATCGCTACTTGCGCTATCACTTACCTATATAACGAAGATATTGAATAATTGAGGAGTTTCATGCAATAAGGGTGTAAGTCTGAAGCATGCAGTTAGAGAAAAACGATGTTGAAAATTAAGTAGTGTGTTTTCTTTTCTTGCATGAGACAATGTAATATGCAGCATTTTATTCCGATATTGAATTAAAATGTTACCAAGAGGCTAAACAAACATGGCAAAAGCCACAAATGCGTTTGATGCAAAAAAGGCGTAAATTCGCTTACGTCCTTATTACATCAAACTCCTTAATTGCATAAAGAAATATAGAATGGAATTTGAGGTAGTTGATGGACAAACTAAAATGAAAATTTTAATTAGCTCTTAATTAAGGACGATTTTAACCTGTAGTGCACTGACAAAAATGCATTATCCGGACAGCGGTATATTGTATAAATATACGGAAATTTTATGTTTACTACGGAAATTTCTACGGAGCATACGTTACTCATATGCATCATACGGACTGCCCTTTTCCCTCTTAAATGCTACATCATGCAGCTGCAGAGTGCCATCTAACAGTCTTCTGTATATTACATACGTATACGAGTACATATGTTACGTATGTCAGTTATACGTCATTTACGTTCTTGTGTATGTTAGATCCTGACCGCCTATATATAGTTCCTTCTTTCGTACGGAAAGTGTGATTATTTGGAATGCTTTTACTGAAAGTACGCATAAAGCATACGTTTACAGTTATATATTTGTTGCAGAATGTTACATAGGGTTGTACGTTAAGTCAAAAAAACTACAGGATTTACGTATGTTACATACGTTTTTATGTACGACACAATTTTTTTTCTCATCGTGTACAGTGAGATAAAGGCTCGGTCAGAGCAACTAGTGTATTTGAAAACAATTCAAGGTGCAATTCAAGAGTCACATAGTACAGTTTTTAAATTAATATTATATAGTAGAGGACTTTCTTGCTGGTCTAGTGGCTAGCTAGTGTGCCTCTGCTAGTGGGCCTAGACTTCATTTCCGATGAGGGGGCACAGTGGCTCAGTGGTAGAGCGTTCACCTCCGGTTTTTGGGGTCCGTGGTTCGATCTCAGCTCGTGCCGTTTGGTCTTTGTGGTGGACAAACACCCTTCTAGGGTTTGCTCGGGGGTTCTCCCGCTTCCTCCCGCTTTCTTCATTCCACTGTTTCATTCATTTCTCATAATCACCGTATCCTTTAGCTTATCACCTCATAAACGTGAGACGTAAAAGTGAAAGATTTCATTTTTGTGATTTCCGATGGAAGAACATTAAAAAGTGCTCATTTCGATGCTTAGAATTACACTTTTAGCTGAAGCTTAAGTACACGTCTCATACAGCCTTGATGGTGAATACGGAAGCTAAACTCCAGCAATTTAGTATCAGAAAACGATTGCCGAAGCTATTTGTCTTCTCTATATATTTAAACAAACTCAATTCTGCTCAACTCGTTTTACGAAATTCTTAGTTTTGTTCACAGAACTATCATAAACTTTTTTTTTTTTTTTTTTTTTCGGATTGATACAGAGAAGGTCTTGGAAGCTTGAGTGAAGGGTTTTAATTTATTATACCTTATACAGTTAAATAGAGCAACGTGTAATCACCGAATGCATGATTTATGTGAATGTATTATACTCTGAGGTTGTACTTAGTATTTTAAGAAACGTTTCTTTGAGTAGGAAAATACGCTGAAGTTAATTGGTTTATCCGATTTATGCTAAAATGCATATGAAATAAATCCAAATTTAAATACCTGTTTGCTATCCGTGGTAAGAAAATAATTTTATTTTCTTAGATAGCCAATATGATAGCTATTATATTCTCTTTGGCTTCAGTTCTCATTGCTGAATGTGAATTTTTTGCCCTTCAGATTTCTCTATTCACAATTTGTCAGAGAAAGAATATTATAAGGGGAAGAGAGAGTAGCCGCTCTTGATTGCCTTGTCTGCATCCATCTTCTGATATTCCAACCGCCACAACTTTGCCATACATCAATTCACCAGAGGTGATTCGTTTGTTGAATCCCTTTTCGCAGGAGCTCGCCTTTCAGTAGCTGCAACCCACGTTTAATACTACTAACAACAGCTACGATTTAAATCTTAAATGCAAAGTGATGTTCAGGTGAGTGAGTCCCAATTTTAATACTCTGAGAACAAATAATGATAAAACAAACAAAAAGTACCTGGAGATACACACAATTATTTTCAAATGTTGCATGTATTCGCATTCCAGAACTGACGTCCTTACGTCTTTCTCCGTCTGGCGTATAATATTTTAGAAATCATGGCCAGTTACTTCAGCAATAAAACAATGTTATCTATAGTACAGCAGCAAGAAATTAAATTAACGTGTTACATTCTTCGTTAAGTCTACCTTCGTTTAACAATTATTTATGTTATACAAAACTTTGTAACTGATTTATTTAAGGAACCAAAAAGTTCATTGCCACACAGGTGATATATATACATATCCAATTATTATACCTGCTGTTAAAAAAACACACTCATTTATACACACAATCATGTAAAGAATGTCAGAATAAATGTCAAAAATTCATATCACCCAGGATTAAAAATGTATGGAAGATTCGGACAATGTTGATAAACATCTGTAGGAGTGTTTCCTGAGGAATCCTTATCTAGCAAATCTGAATATTTTCCGTATTCCTGCTATGGTAGTGTAAAATAATATATCAAACAGACATCGGACTTGAGATGTCTCTCACGAGAATAAGTAAATGGAGATTATGGACGATCTTGAATTTCACAAGCCCACACAAAGGAAAAAAACGTACGTAAAAACGTAGGTTGCATGCGTAAATCCTGCAGTTTTTGGACTTAATATACGACCGTTATGTAACATCCTGCAGCAAACGTAAGTATTTATAATACTTTACGTATAAGTGTTCCATCTATACGTACTCCTGTGGTTCTCACAAGTTTATACTCTAATAAACCTTGAAGTTAGTTTTCAGTGCAACACTTTAACACACAGAGAGGCCAACAATAAATGAAAAAAAGACAAATATATTTTTAATAATAATACAGTAGAAAGATTTAATAAGAGAGGAGATAATCATGTTTGTTAGAATTAAATTAGCAACCTCATCCATACTCCTCTATGTTTGATGATGTTCGATTTTCTTCGAGTCATGCCGCCCTGTCTGGGTCATGGGTATGTCCAATCGGGCAAAGTCACTTCGCGTTACGGCCAGACCGGGTCATGGGTCTTTCTGGCTCACTGGGTTAGCCCAGGTCACTCCGGGCCGTAGGTCTGTCCAGATCACTGGGTCTGATAGGCCATGGGTCGGAATGCCTGTCGGTCCTTCGGATCACGAGTCACGAATTCAGTAACCCGTTCCACCACTGAAAGTCAGAAATAAACCTCATTGTCGGGACGATGAATAAATATTAACAGACAGTTCCTGGAATATCTTACTGTTTATTGGTTGCCTCTAATAAGATTCAAATTGAACCTTGGGTACATTTCCATATTCACTTCCGGGTACAATATGAAATGAAAGTCGATGATATAGAACCTATCAATGCGGGACAGAGTCAACATCAGAAACTGCTTATTGCTATCTAGCTGCTTACTGCTTACTGTTTTCTTATTATGGTGATCAGTATTGAGATCTGAATTCGTAGATTTTACTATTTCCGGTTTTATGTTGATTTTTTTTAACTTCAAGTGTAGAGTCCTTTCCAGCACGTGGACCAACAGCTATACGTCGGATCAGAACCTAACGAGCTTCCTCTGGGAATCGAACCCGAGTCTTCCGGTCAAAACAACGCTGAATCCATATAAAAAATCATCTCTCGCTATCTCTGACCATTTTAGTCATATGGAAACGAGTGTTGAAACCGGAAGTTTTTGTGAGTTTCTATCACTTCCAGTTTTTCAGGTGAAAAAATGAAATGAAATCTTTAAGTTGTACGTCCCACAGTTATGCCGGTTAGAGTAAAGGAGACGGTGATGATGAGAGATGAGTGAAATGGTGGAGTGAAGAAAGTGGTGGGAAACGGGAGAACGCCGAGAAAACCCACGAGCACGGTGTTTGTTCAGCACAAAGTCCACACGGCGCGAGCTGGGATCGAACCAGGGACCCCAAGCACCGGAGGTGAACGCTCTACCACTGAGCCCCCACGTCCTCGTAGTTTTTGAGGAGAGATAAGAGCGGAAGTAAAATCTACCCTTAAGACTTAATTTTATTACAGAAAACAGCTTCTCGCTTTTAGTTATCATGTTTGCTCTACAGCGATCATATTTACAACTGCAAATGGCCTACTTCTATCACTTCTGGTTTGAATAGAGGGTTGAGAGAGGAAAATAAAAGTATTTTTGGTACGCTGAATCGATTATATATAAAAAATCTCGCTATCTCTTAACGTTTTCATTCTGATACCTATCAACACACAGACGGACATAGCTGTTCTATAGCACTTCCTATACTAATGTATAGCATAATTTGGAACCGTAAGTTAAGCGTTCCTTTATATACGATGAGGTGATAGACCGAAGCTTTGTAATTAAAAAAAAAGTTCAGTAGAGGAGAAAATATCAGATGGCACTTCTTATATGCCACAGGGTATTTCTGTCAGAAACTCACACATCCTTACCCTTTACTTCCATATCTGCGTGTTGTACTATAAAATTGTTATTGCATATTGTTGTATTTAACTATTATATTAAATGTATGTCCCATAATTAGGTTTTATAGTGTAATGAAGGTTTTGCTTCCACCAAGAATCCGAATTGGGTACATTAGAGTCAAAAGTTTTCACGCTAACTATTCGGAAGTTCATAGCCTATTTAAATTGCAGAATTTAAAGGGAAATAATGGTAATAAATAATATAGTTGCTTTCTTTTTTTTCCATATGTATAAAACTCGGTATGGATATTTCATGACAAATATCAGTTTGATTATTCTTATGGAACTTTTATTTTGAAAGGTAAATTCGATAAACAAAAGATCAGTATGTATCTGTTCCATGCAGAAACCTTTCTTGAATTGAGCTGTATTGTTTAAACTCTGAACAAAATTGTGTTTGCCCAATCGATTTCTGGCAAAGAGAAGCGAAATTCAATTACCTTTATCCAGAGTGTAGCCCAGATATATAGATACCTCATGCTTTACTGTATTTCTATAAAATGTATTTGAAGATGCGCTTACAAAAACTAAAAAATGAAACATATTTGCTTTGAGTACGTTTATAATTTCGCTCGTCTGGTATACTTACGAGTGTTTTTTTTTCAATCTGTTTCATCCTCTACTACAGGAAAGAAACGTTCCATAATAGGGATGAAGGTGTACAAGTATGTGCTATCATACATCAATATATTCAACCACGAAATATCCACAATTTACAACTTCCCTAGTTGATGATAAGTATCCCTTTGTCATATATTAGATAACTGTGTTCGAATAATCGGATATTTTGCTCTTTGCAGACATTAAATAGAAGACACAGGCGATTACGCTTTTTCAGTATTATATACAGTCAGTGGCGTATTTACGATTTTGTTTCGGGGGTGGGTTTGCCTGAAAATGTGAAAATTCTGCAAGATATTTCATATACTTTACTATAGTAAGTAAGAATTTGGGGGGGTTAAGCCCTAAATACGCCACTGTATACAGTATACAGTTGAATAACGAGTCATGCTACTTTATGGGATTGTTCATGAAATATGAAGGAAAAGTCTAAGAAAATCGTAACCATATCAATAATTAACTTCTTTTCTGATTTCTCCCGTCAAAATTATATTATATCAATTGAACAGTTGTTAACGTTTATTCAAGAGACATGAGGAAGAATGTTAGAACCTTTGATGAGAAAATATTTTGAAGAAAACTCCCTTCCAATTGTAAATGGAGGTTCTTGATACATTGAAAAATGAATTATGTTATACTGTAGAGTTGTTAAGTAAATATTTACGTAAGTATTTATTTCTGGAATATGAACAAAATTGTTATAAGCAGGTCTCGAAAAATCTAGCACACTATGCCGACTAGAAATGCGAGTCTGGCACTTAGGTAACTCAAGACCAAAATGTGTAAGCCTATACATCAAATTGGATATGTATTATTATGGCGCCTGTTTCTCAGAACTGGTGCCTAGGCCAGAAGAAATTTTCTCGAGTATTGGTTACAAGTGTTTTCATCAAAAACATTTAAAACAGTCACAGTCAATCATAAACTATTCTTTATGATGCATTTTCCCCCCTGAGCACCTATTATCATACTATAGAGCTAATGGGGAAGATGCAAGCCAGAACACACAGTACCGGTCCCAAGCTCGGATAAATTGTGAGGATTAGTGTCAGGAAAAGTATCAAACTTTACAAAAATCCTACCAAAGTCATAATATGATTGTACACTTTAATATTGCCTCGGAAAATGCTAGGAGATTCCTCGGAGGCAACGTGCGAGGGCTTCTCCTACCTCTTGTGAAAAATGAGCGAAAGCTATCGAGTAATAGACGAACTAGATTAAAGAAGTTAGTCCAAATACAATTGGATGAATAGGAAGAATGATGGAATAATAAGTGCCAAGTTGTGCCTTGAAGAAACGTCTAATACTCTGAGCGTGTACTTCCCGCAAGATGAATGCAAAGACGAAGAAAAGGTCGCTTTCTGGAATGATTTGGAGTGAAAACTAATTAACATACCAAAGAAACAGTGATTCTGGACAGTGATCTGAATAGTCATATTAATACTAGAGAAGGAGTGATATCTTTAGATTCCACAAGAGTTCGAAAATCAGAGAAAATAATAGGGAAGATGAGATTATATTAAATGTTGCACTGGCATTTGATTATGATATAAATATATGTAACATTTCCTTCCAATAGAACACAAATCGGTCAGTTACATACACTAGTGGAACAATGGAGAGTCAAATGAATAGATTTTTCTTGAGTAGAAGGCAATATTTGAAAGAGATATATATTTAAAATCATAAACAGAGAAGTAGTTGGAGCATCGCACAGAGTGCTAACACTAGATTTTAATTTCTCAAAGACCCAAATTTAAGATGTGAATTCAAAGGGAAAAAATCAAATAAGATTACAATCCGTAAAAACCAACAAATGGTAGGAGATGAACGGAGTGGTTATTAAAACAGATAGGGGAGGAAGTATTAGGTAAGATTTCAGTGAAAGGTGCTGCAGCAGTTAATGACATCTGGTGCTGGAATGAAGTCTCACATACAACAATCAAGGAGAAAAAAGAGTGAAAGTAAAATGGGTAAATCAGGAACTGACGAGGATCACAAACAACAGAGAAAAGCGAGCAGAGGAGCTAAAAGAGAAGTTGAAAAGCAAAGTTAGAGTCCTGGCGAGAAGTGTACAAAGAACTTGAAACTAACAAAAAATGAGAGAAAACTCTTACTGATAGCCAGAACAGGAGATTAAGCAAGAAAATATTTCCCTCACATTATATAGAAAAAGAGCAAAAAAGGAGAAGTACTACAAGAAGGATAAAAAATCAAGTCAAACAGAAATACTAATCTAGAAGGTTGTTAAATGAAGAAAATTTGAGAGTAATCTTAGACAATACCAAACCAAGGAGTTGCAGACAATATAAGAAAAGAAGTAATATTACTACTACATAAAGTGAATAATGGCAAAGCAACTGACCCAGATAAAATATCTGTGGAAGTAAGGAAATGCCTCTGTGAGGAGGGGTAGATCTATTATTAAATTTGATGCAAGATGTATCTGCTGAACAAAGAATATCCAAATAATTGAGATATAGTACAATAATGTCAATTTTCAAGAAAAAAGGTGACATTCAAGTTTGCAATAGTTAAAGAGAAATTAAACTGATGTACCATATAATGAAGATTTGGGAAATAATCATTGAGAGACGGCTTCGAGACGTCAATAGGTGAGAAACAATTCGGATTTATGCCAAGTTGGAAACAAATATGCGATCTTCGCAATTAGATAAATGATAGAAAAATACCAAGGAAATAATAAAGAACTATACGCAGTGTTTATTGACTGATGGTTTATTGACTAGTACATTATACCGCGTCAACAGATCTGGAGATGCATGAGAAGTAGAGGTGTACCAGAAAAATATCCTCCCCTCGCTCAAAATATGTACGAAGAAGGTAGAACAAGGGTGAAGAGTAACGTAAGCTACACAAACTACATACCTGTCAGAATTGAATTGCATCAAGAATCTTCCTTGAACCTACATCATGTATTCCCCTTTGCTATTGATGTCGTATCTGAAAGTACTAAAGACACATCATCTTAGTGTACGCTGTTTGCAAATAACATTGTCTTATTACCAACAGTGAAAAGCTAGAAGAGGAATTACAAGAGTGAAGAAGAGGTTTGGATAACATATAATTAAAAACCAATACGAAGAGAACATAATATATGAGTTTTGGAGGAAATTTATTTATCAACACAACAGGCAGATGCCCAGTTAGAGTGTTGAAATATTACAGTATAGTTTCACAACAGTTTTTAGTGCTTTACAGAACATTGTGCATATATCAATTTTATCGTGTTTTGACATAATTTATTGTAGACAGAACATATTCTCCAGATTGGTGACTTCAGCATTATGTTGGTCCTAGACTTTTTGCAACAGAAGATACCTGTAATTTTAGTTCTAGTTCTAACTAAAGGAACACGCAAGTTTAATGATATAAAATTTGAGAAATCAAATTCATTTTGAACTGTATTTTTGGAGGAATACCAGAATCGGTAATATTACGCCTTTCTTTTAATGAGTGAAATGGAGAGGAATCTGTATGGATAGAAGGATATGATCGAAGGAAAGTAAGTATTTAAATACCTAAGTTCCATTTAAATGAGGATGGGAGTTTAGATGAAGAAATAGACCACATAATGGATGGATGAACTGGAAGAATATCTCAGGTATGGATTGTAATTAAAGAATAAGTGGTAAGGTGCAAGAAAGAGCTTACAAGACCATAGGGAGTTCAGTAAGGCTGTAAAGAGGAGAAACTTGAGAAAACAAAAAAGAAAGGGAGAAAAAAAAAGAACTAAAAGCGGCCGAAATAAAAATGCTCAGACGAATGTGTGGTGTTACCAGGTTGGGTAAAATCAGAAACAAGGGAATAAGGGGCAGCATTAAAGTGACTGAGATACTGGAGAAAGCACGAAGAAAAAGAGTACAGTGATATTGTCATGTTGTAGGAAGAAATTACGATTATGTCGGCAAGGGAGTGGGGAAAATGGAAATAGGAGGTAAAAGAGGAAGGAAGAACAATAACAAGGTGAATAGATTGTGTCTATGGACTTAAAAATAAAGGGGTCAATATAGAATGATGTTTGAGGTCTAGCAAGAACAAAGCGAATCATCAAAAATGTCGACCCGTCTAAGTGGGAAAAGACAGGAAATGAAAATGGTTATTTTAATAATATATTTATATATAAAATATAAACAAAATCGTTAGAAGTGTTTGGGAGATAACCCAATTTTCAATCTAAATTATCTATGAAACAACTCTTCTTTTAAGATAAGGAAGAAAATTTTGCTTCGGAGAGATTGAAATATCCAAATAGTGTGTATCGTTTTTAGCACTGCTTCCACCCTTCTTTTGTCTGCTACTATTTTTTTTCATGTTACACTATCCCTTCTTAAGATCACACAACGTTCATTCCCCATCAATCTTGTCGCGTAATTTCGTAATTGTTACACATGAAAGTAGAGCAGTATTAAATTCTGCCCGCGATCGTCTCTGTAATCCTTTCATGTTGTCGCATATCCAGAAGCACTTTAAAATTAATTTTCGTTGCTCAAAATTTGCAAGCCATCTTGTCAATTACTTGTTCCTACTGGTAACTGAACTGAAAATAAAAGGAAAACCAAACAAATAAATGGAAACGAATATAAAAATAAATGAATGGTCACACATACTAGTCACGAGGGCGCCAAATAATAACAATTTGATAAAGTTATCTTTATTACCTACTCTGATATTAACAATTCAGACAGTGTAAACCCCTTTATGGGACACTCTTTATACATTCATTAGGTCATCACGTAATGAATATGTTCAACACGTTTGTATTTAATGTAACACTGTTTCACAAAATGTTCATTGTTTTATTTTTACAAATAATAAAAAAAGACTGTGTTAAAAGGACGCGTGACGATTTTCGAAAAAAAAAATAAATGTAGATTTCATTGAAAAGTTGGGTGTAATAGTGTAGGTTTGGTAACAACTCCTTCAGAAAAAATATATATATATATATATATATATATATATATATATATGAATTTCTAGATTCTAAAACGTACCGTGGCCTAGAGTGCAGAAACATTGTATATTTTATAATGGGGCGCATAGAATGTCACTCATGCAGAAGTTTTTAAGGTATCTTATGTTTGTGCCAGGGGATTCATTCCAACCACGGGCATTTCTGACAGGGACAGGGTAACAGCTCCCAAGAAAACTGTAGACGAGAAAATGGATGATTACTGAAGGTAATCATATAGAAGAAATAAATGAATAGGAGGAATACGTGAATGTTATATGTTTTGTTAAGTAGTAGTATTAAATTGTGTATGTATGCAGTACTAATATAAAAGCAGCAATTTCTCGACAGTCTTCTGAGTGCCATGGTACGATGAAAGTAAAACAAAATAGAAAGAGGAACTGGATAATAATTAGTATATAGTATTAAATCATATAATTGCTATGTCAAAACAAAGATGTTGAGCGCTATCGATAAGAAAGAAACGCAAAAGTTGTCAGATTTCAGCCTTGTGTTGACTAAGGTGGGATCTTGTTGAATATATATATAGGAAGACGAGTAGTAGACAATAAGCTAGATACTGAAAAATTTAAAGGTGGGGGAGTAAAAGCAGATTTATTTAAAATTTCGAAAAAAATAGTATGGGTTGAAAGAAAGTGGATACAGGAACTAACTTGTCGTGGTAGCATTCTCATCTTTATGAATAACGGTGTTGTATCATGAAGCTAACGTAGTTAAGAAGCGTGGATTATAGAATATATTTTGGAAAACTGAAGAGACAAAAGTATGTAAGCAAAGTTGCACTGAAGAATTTAAAATAATGTGTAGGAATTTGAACTGCAAAATAAGGGAAGGAAATCGGCAAAGAAGGGAAAATATATAAAAGATGGAAAGGTGAAGAGACGAAAGACTCAGACATTTGGAAAATGTGTATGAAGATATGGTTAATGGAAATATAAAGATAGAAGGAAAAACTGACACAATGTAGAAACTAAGGATGGAAATTGATGTTTAACGAGTGAAATGCAGCACGACGTGATGAAAAGAATACATTGAGTTGTATGAAAGGAAAAATGTACTGAGAATATGAAAGAAATTGCTATACTAACAGTCTAGTTTAACAATATATAACGAAATGAAGAATGAAAGTGAAGATAATACGCTTATTGAGTTTTTAAGTATATAACGGCAAAGATCAGCATTCTGGTTTGCACTTATTATTTCCAGATAACATTAATGCACATAATACGCTGGATCTACCCCTGATATGAACATAAGATACCTAACAAAATAGGCAATAAATGAGAACTTTCCAAATACTTTTATACAATTTGCAGTTGTTTTGCACTCTTCGCCGTACTTTGTTTATATATATTACTTTTGAAGGAATTGTCCCCAAACCTAAATGACTGCACTCAATTTTCGAATTAATTCAATTTAATTTTTCGCCGATGGACTTTTTCCATTTAAATATCAACCTAGACATTGTTAACTCTAAAGGTTTCAGAGAACTTTTCTTAACTATTACACTACTGTTGAATTTCATGCAGTGAAATTATGATAACAATCAGCCTGTAATCATTCTTAATTTCCAATAAAGACATCAGTGAAAGTTTTCTTGAGATTGATACAGTAGTTTGTGAACCCTTGGCAGATATATGAGAGCAGTTCAACGGAACAATGATTGTGATGGTCTTTCTCAAAATAGTCCAACTTCGGTTTGGTGTACTTGTTCCAGCGTTCATTTCAATTGAATCAGTGAGTGGAAAAAGGAGAATATTCAAAGATAAAGAATAGTATCCCATATCAGAAATATCTGTATAACTAGTATCTAACCTCATTACGTTTTTGGTAGTTCGGGAAATGAAAAGTCCCAATACATATGTCCCATACAGATATTTTTAGTATAAATAACGATATTTCCGGTAGATTGTTTTGTTTTTCGTTTTCAAAAAAAAAATCGTGTTATAGAATGTTCTTCCTTTACCACTCATTGATTCAATTGTTAAAGACATGCTATAATCCATTTTTCGCAAAGTCCTTCAGTAGCACCTCTGAAGCCTTGTCCACTTGCTCTACTGACGGTAAATGTTTACCACGAACGTGTTCCTTCAAAGTGATGAATAGAAGAAAGTCTTTCCATGATTTTGTGTCTTACTTACGGCAGCCATGTTGATGATTTCCTCGAAATTTGGGCAGATTTTACAATTGATACATCTGATTTCGAGTTATTTAAGGTTATAAAACTCATATTTTGCAGCAACAACAGCACAAAAATAATGGTTGCTCTTTGTTGAACAACCCTCGCTTAAAAGCACAGTATCTCATTCCACAGTCCGTGTTTGTATTATCAGAAGTGTGAAATATGTTGCCAAGGTAGAAACAACTACATATTAACCCATCAGTGCCGCCCTATGTACTTGGTAGTATTCTCCTCTTCTTCGCAGGCTTTCGACATTACTACGCCATAGTGGTTTTGCAATGCAATGTTTGAAATTGCGTAACATTTACTTTATTTAACATATTCAGATATCAGTTATTTCATCTTAAAGATGATACTTTGGGAATGTGAGTTAGGTATAGAAAAAATTGAGTATAATTCCATCCTTCCGATCAAGCAGCAATTTAAGCCCCTACGTTACTGATAAATTTCGAATCAAGAATACATCACATATGCAATATAATTACAATACATATTTCGGAAAACATATCTCTTTATGCAGAACATAGTTACACAGAGAACATACCCTTATTTCAGCAACACAATCATATCCTAAATTAAGTAATGCATACACTCATAAGCGTAAAGGCATTAATTTAATTTTTATAGATATATTACAACTGTTTTTCTGAATTACGAAAATACATTTTTGTTTAAAAAAATGACATTCTGATGATTTTTCCTTTTGATATATTGCTACCAGGAGTGCCTAATTTAATTGATTAATGTAATTATGTATTCCCTATTTCCATGTGCCATTTTTTGCGTTTATGAATATCAAGTCTGCCATTGAAGTTCTTTTTATACAATTAAATCTATACGTCTGATGGTACGTAGAATTTTCGATTGATTCACTGAGTGTTCCAGCTGTATTAACTTCTTGAACTGGACAGAAACTATGCGGCATGAGGTGTAAAATTACTAATATGCAACGTGTTCACAAAACACTCCATGATTTAAATTGGTTATAAAATGAAAACCTTTTGGAATTGTGTGTTCATTTTTGGCTAAAGGTATATAAACCTATGAAGTTTCATGTTGTCTATGTTCATTACAGTTACTAGATAGGAGACTCACGTGTTAGGCGGCAAACGTTTATTCGATAAGCAGGCTCACTATCTGGGGAAGGGAAGGAAGAAGTTAGGTACCATCCCGGCATTTGTCTGGTATGAATGAGGAAAACCCAGAAAAACCTCATTCAGGATCGCTGGCCTGAAAAATCTTTTCACACTTTTTCGACCGACTTACCCGGGACCGCTCGCACCGAAGGCGAGAGCGTTAGCGATTATGCTACACGGGGCTACTCGTTCCTTCAGAATTTCCATAGCTGGGGATAGTGGAGGTATGTATACTTTATCTTTGACATACCCCCACAGGAAGATATCATATAGAGTAAGATACGATGACCTAGGAAGTCACTGAAGAAATGCTTGATCGTTGCATCCAGCATGACCAATCCGTATGTTTGACAAGAGCTCATTGAGGAACTTACGGACATTGCGATACCAGTGCGGTAGTGCTCCATCTTGTTTGAAAAGATAGTCACTTACTGCAGTAAGTTGCTGGATAAACAAGTTCCGTAACATATCTAGGTAAATTTCACCAGACAGGTAAATTTCTTCAGAAAAAGGTCCTTAAACTCTCCGTTCCGATATGGCACAAAAACCTTACACATGAGTAAATCACGTTCCACCTTCAGAGCGGCGTGTGAATTCTCCGATCAATATTCGCACGTTGTGTTTGTTGAATTTTCCATGCAGGTGGGAGTTTGCTTCATCACTGGGAATGAACATCAGGTTATCATAATTTTTGAGTAATTGTTGGAGATCCGAATAGAACTGCAGTCGCTTTGCGTGGTCTTCAGGCTTCAACTTCTGCACTAATTTCATTTTATATGGTCGAAAGTGCAAGTGTTTGCGTAACACCTTGATAATCGTGCTTCTTGGGATTTGTAGTTTTTTGGCTCTGTGCACAGATTTCTTAGGTCTCCGCACAAAAGTTTCTCTCACGCGATCAACAACTTCCATCGGCACTGCTTTTTTCGGAATGCCCTTTTCGCTTGTCATAGATGCGCCCTTATTCTACGAAATCGTTGCACCACTTGAAAATTGACTTGTCCGAAGGTGGTATTACATCAAATTTGCGCTTGAACGCACGTTGCACAGACACAACACTATTTGTTATGTGAAATTTCAAAAACACATCAGCTGCGTTGCTGTTTTGCGAGCGCCGTCTTGAATTTAATCTTTTCTAGTGGAACAAGGAGTGGATGTTAGAACCTCTGGGAAGAAACAAAAATGTTTTGAGTTAATGCATTTCCTGACACCTTAAAAATATTTTTTGCGCACATGCTGTACATTGACCAGTGGTAGTACATACAGCCACGTGAGTTTTGTTTATATTATTATTTGGAATTCAAAATGTAGAGTTTTGAAAATGCATTGGGATATTTAGAGTGAAACATTTGACAATTTGTAAGTCCGGAGTTTTGCAGTGAATTTACGTAATATTCCATGAAAAATATACTATGAGTGAAATTTACGTTTCATCGACAAAACTATTGTAGTATTCTTATGCCTTAAATGTTTAGCTACAAATTCACGCTTTCGGCTTTAAAAAAAATATTAAGCATAAACACAAAAGGTTATGTGTAATTCTACAAAATTCAGATGATTTGTACTTAGTATAGAGATAAAGTGAAAAAGCAGGAAGAATACAGAGATAACATAATAACAATTATGCCATTCTTGTGTTTAGAAAAAAATATAGTTCTTTCAATTGTGTTTGTCTTGAAGAGTATACCTATATTTTAGTCATTACATTACATGTTTTAAAGTAAGCATTCTAATGCAGTCGGAAATCAATTAATTTCCATGCTTTTAGTGAGTAATCACTGAAAATTCTCAGTTCCATCCCTATAGTTTTATAGGATTCAGGTGTATAAGACAACTCTAACGGTTGGTTGGGATCGCTGATTTTAGGGTCTTCTGGTTGAATGTTGAAAGAAGATAAGAGAGCCACTGTGTCGATTGCAACCGTTCCCAGATGATCTGTTGCTTCGCCTCCCTCACATTCGTAGTAAGAGTAATTGTTAGCGAGAGATAAAGAGGTTGGGTCTTCTAGTGTCCCGGAGAGAGGATGACACAAAACAGTTGAATGGATATTTTAATCTCCAAGAAACAGTGTTTCTCTCCCCAACAGCTAGAATAATTCCATACGATGAATTTAATTGAAGTTGAGGTAATTATTTCGGGATTTTGCGTTCAACTTGATATATTTTCTTCGTTACAATGTAAGTAATATTGATAATTCACTGCTATGCTGGCCACATAAGAGGTATCTATGCATCAAATTTGAGAAATGCAATATATATATATAGTAGTTCATAGAATGCAATTTTGCAATGCAGTCAAAATGTTAGAATGCAAATGGAACAGAGCTACACCTTTGTTCTTGAATAAGTCCCTTCCTTAATCTCCTGTGTTACCTTTTACAGACCCAGTGCACCAAAACGTTTCAATAACTTAAAATTATACCTACTATTCACTAAAATATATAATCATTTCAAAACCAACTGTAATTACCTTTCCTCAACGCTCTATATTTGATTATTAACTTTTATTTCCTAGAGTAATGTATTATGTAATAACTTTAATAATACAGGTTGTTTCAAAATGATTCCAGCGATTTCAAAAACTTATATTTTTTGTTAGTTGTGGAAATTAGTTGAATCTTTACACAGCTGTCCACATTTTAGTGGTAAAAATGTAATACAGTAACTCAAAAATACTCAATGTGAGCCCCCTTTGTTACCCCTACATATATCAATTCAGTAATCTAATTCCTCCCAGTCCCGTTCTATCTTTCTTCTTCAACACTTTGTACTGGAGTCGTAATATGCTCTTGCAGTGCACAGACTTCTCGAGGTAGACGTGGTTTGTACACAACGTCGTTGAGAGATCGCTACAGAAAAAAAAATCACGGGAGATTAACTCCAGTGACTATGGTGGCCACGTAAAACCTGTTGATCATAGTGAGCAGATCACCCAATCTAACGATGTGATAGTTCCTAATTCCTAACATTGCGAAAGTGGCAAGCGGCTCCAACCACTTGGTAGATAAAATTTGAACTGTCATATTCAAGTTTTAGCATAAATACGTAGTAAGTGTATGTATAAATATTTCTCTAGTTACTGTTTCTTAGGAAAGAAGGATGGGCCACACACCATGAAAGATGAAATGGCGAAAAACACATGGTTATCTTGAATCAAGCACACATTTCAACGATTTTATGAGGTTTTTCAGTCCCCTAGAGACAGACATTTTGTTCTCTCACTCTTTCCCTCACATGTAATTTAGCCTCATCACTGAAACATAGTTTCTTCAAAAAGTCATCATCACTGCGCAACCACTGGAACGATTTACAAAACTCTTTGTGAGACGTGTGATTATTAGGTTTCAAATGACATAACCGCACTCAATATGGACACATCTGTAAACGTTTACGCACTACGCGCCACACAAATTCGACACATCTAAAGCTCTCGGTTTGCTCTCGCTATAACATTTTGAGGGCTGCTTTGAAAACAAGCTCGAAGTCTCTCGACAGTAGCCTCAGACGCGGAAGGCCTATCATAAGATTTTTCCCTTTCAAATGGATTTTGTTGTCTTGAATTGTTGATGACAGTTGCAAATGGAATTATTTGATGATTCTTTACTAAATTTTGAACAGAACACAAGTTAAATACTCACAACAGACCAAACAACATGAAATTGTAGAGTGCAAAATGCATGAAATTGTAGTTGTTTTATTTTTGAATTCCGCTTGATCTTTTTTTCCGTTGAAATCGTGAATAACATGTCTTTGCTTTTCATTTAACTTGTTTACGCATGAGGGATGACCGCCAAACAATCAATCTTTCATTAAAAGGAAATGATTTTTTTTTCGATAAAATGACATCGAATTACTGAGAAGTGTGCTGCCGTAACATGGTTCTCCAATGACAATCAAACATTATGCGTATGACATTAAAACTACATATTCGGAAATTGAAATTGAAAGTCGAGTTGCCGTGCTTGCTTGTCATCTGGTGACAACTTGTGAAAATAATCCAACATTAGTGGATATTTCCAAGTTTAGGAGACCATGCGTAATTTAAGGGTAATTTTCAAAACTCCATAAAATCGCCACGTAAATATGATATCCCAAGATTGAACGTAAGTGTTTTTAAAGATATATTAAGAAAATGAACTTTTTTTGTGGAAGAAGATGAATTTTTATGACCCTTCAAATGATCCTAAATATACTTTCTGAAAGTTGACTTTTAGGCCTCTTTCACATTATCCGGCGATTTGCCGGATCCGGTTCCGGCTGTTTGCCGGATCCAGTTTCGGCCCCTTTCATATTATCCGGCGCTTTGCCGTGGATAAAAAATATGCGAGCAGGGTTGCTGTGCAACTGAAGAAACAAAACTCAGTGACTCTTGTCGTGTTGTGGCGGTTGTAATGGACAGACGCAAAATGTGTTTTCTACTCCCTTGTTAAGACACAGGCAGAAAAAAAAACGTTAGAGACACATACGGGCTTGTTTGTTACCGAATGAGAGAGCATGCCACATACAGGAAAGATGTGCACTTTTTATTAGAGAAGCGGTATTTTGGAAGACATTTTTCTATACTGTTTCCATAATTGATAAACTTGGGCAAAATAGCGGCCCGGTTCTGGATAGTTAAAATACCGTTCCGTTATTCAACTGTTGTGACTGAGTAAACCAGGCTAAAGTCCTCTCGGGATAGTCGACCGTTGAGGTCTATTCGAGAATCTCAAGCCAACATTCAGCCACTGAGCCCAAGACTGGTCTGTAGGCATTATTATTATTATTATTATTACTAGCTGTTATGCCCGTTCTTCGCACGGGTCAGATAAAATATCAATGTAAACAAACTGAACAATGAGAGAAGAATTAAGAAACATTTCTAAAATTAGATACATTTTGTGTGAATATATATCCAACAACGTACGTGTTTTCATTGGGAAGGCCAATGGGGGCTGAATTTGAACGCAAACACTATCGGGAGTATCAATATACATCTGAGCGACCTCGATAAATATGAATTCGACACAAATATTGGTCATTTTCTACTACTTTTACATGACCCGGTAAACGGCCACTGAGACTCCTCCCTGGTTCGAATTGTGAAAAAATTGCCTCTGGTCTTCAGCCGATACGAAAAATTGTGAATGTGACACTAACATCTGTCATTTTCTACTACTTTTACATAGAAATTAAACGCCTCTGTGATCCTCTGGTTCCAATTTTGAAAAAATAAACGCCTCTGGCTCCCAGTCGACGGGGACTGTATTTGGAAATCAACGCCTTGGGAGAATCACCATTCATTTCAGCGACAGCGAAAACTATTGATTTGATACTAATATTGGTCATTTCCGATTATTTTTACATGTCTCGCAATTCTCCAGCCCGGTGACTCCCGGCCCGCATACAATGGAGGCTGAATTTGAAAATCATCGCTAATGAAAGTATCACCATTTATCTCAGACCGCTAAAACTGTAAATTTCACACTAATATCGGTCATTATGGATTATTTTTTACATGTCTCGGTGATCTCCTGGCCGCAGTTCCTTAGCTGATGGGGACTAAATGTGAAAGTAAACGCTATCTTGAGTTTCACCATTGAGCTCAGTGACCCCGAAAGCTATGGATTTGACATTAATATCGGTCATTTTCGATTATTTTAACATGTCTCGAAATTCCTCCCCCCCTCTGGTGATCCCCGGCCCGCATACAAATGGTGGATGAAGTCATCGCTAATGGTAGTGTTACCATTGATCTCAGCGACCGCAAAAACTATGGATTTGACACTAATATCGGTCATTTTCTACTACTTTTACATGTCCTGCTAAACGCCCCCCTGAGACCTCCTGGTTCGAATTTTGAAAAAAACGCATCGGTTTGATCTGGAGCCTGGACCAAGGTACCCGTGACCAAATTTTGGTAACTTTCGGTCCACTCGTATGGTCCCTAGGCCGCACAAAGTCAGACAAACACATAAACTCTTTATTTTATTTATATTAGATTATTATTATTATTATTATTATTATTATTATTATTATTATTATTATTGTTATACTATTTCGGGTTTATTCTTTTGTTTTAAGCGTTCCGACTATTGACTAAAGTCTCTTTAAAGCACTGTTCTAGTCTCTGAATTCAGAGGACTATTCAAGAAATTACAGCCAGATAATTATAAAATATATAAAGTACGGTATATTTATCAAATATCACATCATGAATTCTATCTTGCTTTGCGTAGCAAAATAGTACATAAATATATAGCAAAAGACAGTATTGCTGAAATATTTGATAGTGTATATTTGAATTTTGGGTCACCACAAATTTATAGAAGGTCATTTGTCCAGTGCTACACGGACATCTCCCAATCTTCTATTACATAGAAAAATAATAATTTATATTGATTTCGACACTTGGGTAGTATTGGTCGTTTTCAATTAATTTTACGTGTCATCTTTCCCCATTTGTTGTATATACAGGTTTGATTAATTACTCCAGATGTACTGGGCTAGAACATAACCACATACACAAACACACTCCACATAACGCACAAAACGATACGCTCCCATATTATAGCAGCCACTTTCTGCTCTTTTCTGGCAACACTTGCTTTCTCCCCAACACCCATCCGGTAGTTTGCCGCGTATATGTGAAGAGCGTCATTGCTTGTAATGTCCCGCTTGGCTATACACGGCGATTTGTCGTGCCGGATTCTAGCAGGGAGATCCGGCTGTTTTTGCTCGCCGGATGAATGCCCGGCGACCGCCGCACATATGTGAAGAGCTTCATTGCTTGCAATGTCTTTCTACCTCGTCCGGCAATTTGCCGGAACCGATCCGGCAAATCGCCGGATAATGTGAAAGGGACATTAGCTAAAGCGCTTCGTATCTTACCCGGCAACTGCGAGTTAGAAATATTCAGTACAGTAATTAATAAACTACGAATATATCGAACACATATTTTTTTTAGCGTTTTGCTAGTTTGCAACCCAGTATGCTTTATGTGATTGTTATTGTTTATAAGAGTAGCAAGCGGCAAGAAAGCGCTTATAAATGCATATTACTTAAGTGACAAACTTTCCGGCCACTATTACTGAAGAAGAAGATTAACAAGATATATTTCGTTAACAATAATTTTTCATTATTGTCCAATATTATCTTGTTAGTTTTGAATTTTGTCTGTTTTATAGTTGTAGATCTGTAATTGGTAAACAAAACTTCTACGCAGAAAACACTTATCGTAGAGCCTAGGTGTTGAAAAGGAACCCTAAATTTATGGTAACCAATTATACATGTATAATAGTGTTTGAAGCAGTGATTGTGAATTACTGCTTCACTTTTGGCACTGTAACTTAAAACTTATCTTGTTTTTACATATATAACTTAACAGCAAATACCACACTAGCGCATTGAAGACAGATTAATTCAATTGTAATGAAGAATCTTATATTGAATATTAGACTGTTTTCTTGAAAGAGAACATAAAGATCATGGAAAATTTAACAATTTCTTGCATGAATTACTTATTCCCAAGTAGACAGCATAGTCACAAAACATACAGTTACGGGAAAGAAACAAAGAAACACGGCGAGGACTATAAGTAAGGGAATGAATTAGAATTGCCGGTCCCGGCGTCTCTCACAAGGGACATACAATATGACGAAATTGTTATTTCTTTACAACTTTAAAATCAGACTGGCAACATTGAAAACTGTTTACAAGGGATGATCCATCTATGATCATTACGTGTAAACAATTTTCAATATTGCCAGTCTGATTTTAAAGCTGTAAAGAAATAATAATTTTGTCATATTTTATGTCCCCTGTGGGGAACGGCGGGACCGACATGGTTAAGAGATGAATTGTTGCAGTGTATGTGTACTTCCGGATCCACGAGTACTATGTCTGCAAACCCATTGTCTAATGTATCGATGTTCTTATTTCCCTGTCACCAGTTTTTTATTCGATTATTTGCCAGACAGAAAGAGGGATATTTCTAATATCCTTTAATTTCTTACTTTGTAACCATAAAATAGTGATAGTGAGGAAACGATTGAATAGTTTGAAATGAATTGTAGAACATAGTTAACATTTGTTATTTTGTAATTACACTTTGATTAAAATGCGTATCCTAAGGAGAAATTGGTTTAAAATTTTTGCAAATAATAATGGATGCACCGTTTGGAATGAGTTTTTTTTTTTTCAAACATAGATGAGCTTTCATAATTTTATTTCTATTTAGATACATATCTTTAGTGAGTTTCCAATACATCCTTCAAATATATATATATATATATATATATATATATATATATATATATATATATATATATATATATATATATAAAAGAAAACAATAATAAATGTTTCCCTCTATAACGTTAATTCCAGTTAGTTAAACATAACTGAAAATTTGTTTAATCGTTTCCGGAAGTTCCACTTCTAAAAGGAAGAGGGGAGCTCAATTGAAAAGATGAAAAGAATAGTTTATAGATGTATTTCAAATATTTTCCATAAACCTTACTTTTTGTATGAAGAAAAATAATTTTACTAGTATTAGAATAATTTTCAATAACAAATACGCTTGTTATTTAATTCAACTGAACTCTTATTTCTATATTATGCTTGATGATGATTTTACAACCATGTGGGCAGTGATTGTTTGTAGTATTGCAAAGTAATCTTACACTATTCATAATTGCAATTAGTTGGATCATAAAACTGTTGTTGTAGAATTAGTTTGGAACAAAACGAAAGTTTTATCGACATGGATTTCTATAGAGTTGATGAGAGGGGCGCTTTAACGCACATGAACTATTATTAACTACGGCTATTCTGTCTACATGTAGATTGTATGCTACTCCTGCCGTTCTATCAAATATGTAAAAGAAGCGAAATGAACAATTTGAATAATGTTTACCCTGCTTTGCCATTCTTTCTGCAAATAAAACGGAGAAATCTCTTGAAAGGTTTTCGCATTGAAATTCAGAATAATTTATCAAGGACTCTTTTGTGTACTTCTTCCAGAATATTTTCCCCACTCACGCTGTTGTTTTCAAAATTTGCCAGAAAATTTACTTTTGGAAGCAAATTGCTTTTCATTTGTTTGGAGGGAAACGAGTCAGTGTCTTTTAGCGGAATTTCACTGCGATTTTCAACAGCAGACCTGAGAAAAAAAAATAATCTAATTGTGTCTGAAACAAAAATTTAAAGGAAGTCAGAAAGTTCATCATGTGGAGTAAAAATGAATATGTTTTAACATTTAAGCTTCGTAAATCTTGATATATATATTCATGAATGAATGAATGAATGATTTACATTGATTCATTCAACTTAATGATACGCAAATCAAGTAATTGCATTATCATTGCTTTCAATAATTTGTATTAAGGAGATGGGCCGTGAAATATGTTGAAAAACCTTGAAACTCTAAGGAAAATTGTAAGAGTGGTAAGAAAAATGTAGGATAAGGTGAAGATTAAAATAACTATTCTTTGGAAAAAGCTTTGAAAATAGAATATAATCTTAGAAATATGTTCAATATCAATCATTAACTTCCTCTCTGTGGCGCTGAACCTGTGGTTTTATAAACCTAGAAAGTAGGCGAAGTAATGTGAATAATAAATATACAATTATGTACCAGAGTCGTTTATGTTTCTTCTGACAGGAAGTTCAGTAACCTGAAGATAGCTTTTAGGTAGAATCACAATCAGCAGTAAGAATTAACTTATATTCATGCAGTAGAGTATTATTCCCAATTAACTCACTTTAAAACAAATCTGCACTCTCATTATTTCCCCCTGAAGTATGTAATTTGATTTGTGTCATGTAGATGTCTTGTTTAGTTTAATGTCCCTGCTTTGGGTCTGACCAACAAAAATGAAATTAGACGCGAAAACCAGACGAGCATAGGGAATACACTGACCTGAGTTTGTATACAGAAATCTACCAAGGGTTTAAAGAAAGTTAAATAATTTTCCTAGTTACGTTGAAAAGTGGTTAAGGCGACCATTTGTCTTTAGGCTACGTAATATATTTTTTCCAGTGCTAAACATCTTTTTCGTATTTATTTGGTGCCAAATGTGTTCTTCGTGATCAAGTAAGTACATATTTGTCAAAATTAACAATTCTTCAACCGAAATAAGGTAACTCTTAGACTGCAAACGCTTGTTTTATTTCTTGTTCTTGGCTATTTGGATAATAGAAAAATGTTTTTCACGTGTTCTTACTTCGAGAATAGATGGGCTCGTCACATTTGTATGATTGATTTATTTGCTGTGAAACGAAGTCATTGGACATACTAAAAATATTTGTAACTCAAATTCCAATATTTCAATTCCAAAAGAAAATAAATATAAAATAATAATTATTGCATTTTGCTTCTCCTGACTTGATGGAGGAAGTGTGGTAAAAGAAAGAAACATTAACTTGCTATTCACGTTTAGTACGTATCCGAACTTTACACGCAATTGTATGAATACTGGCACTTCGAATTGTGAATGTTTCATCACTACATTAGCTGCTGGTCACAGTGAAAATTCCCGATCAAAATCTCACATGCTGCAGGTAATTTTACACAGGTTTGCAATTGCCCACATTGAATTTAAAATATAAATTATCACTTTTAAAAAATATCTAACTTGTCTGGTAATACCACCATCCAAAATTTTATACAGAATATAATCTAAGTTAAAAGGAATGTTGATTTTAAGATAATCAACATATGTATTTGTATACTATTATCTTAAAACTGCTACTTTTTATTAACCGAACCATCCAGTTCCAAAACGGCTCTTGTCCATTTACAACAAATTCCAGAAAACTTAGGAAAAAATGTAGAATGTGCATGTTTTGTAGAACTGGGAATACTTCAGTGTGTTCATGTGTAAAACTTGAACATCCTGTAATGTTTCCAATTCTACAAAACGCATCGATCCTACAGTTTTTCTCGGTTTTCTTTGAGTTTATATAAATGAACCAGAGCCGTTTTGGAACTGGATGATTCAACTGCATTACTTGACAGCAGGTATGCATCATTTACAAATCTTTGTCTTAGTATCTCAGTAGTTTTATTCTGACCAACAGTCATATTATGTTTACATTTTTTAGCGGTTTTACATGTACGATGCTCCAATATTTATTTCGTTGCTGTTTTTACGATACACGTCTCAAACTTTGTTAAATAATTTCTAGTACTGGGGCAATCAAACATTAGGATTTCGTTATGTTATACACTAAAATCTATGTTTATACGGAGATGGTAACTTTAAGTGAATGGAATCTCAGTTTGCTGCAAGTGAAAATTGGTTTTGATGAACGGGCGAAAATAATATTCTCCGACTTTTTTTTCTTTTTTTGAGTAGTTCTACAACCCTCTGAGTGACCATGGATTGGTGATTCTGATATCTGATTAGCGTTTTTGCTCCAAAATCAGGAGGCTCCTGGTTAGAATACTATTTATAAATGGGCGAACCTCGTGTGATGCTTCCCAAGTAAGTAGAAGTGCATTGTTGTTTTTATTTTCACTAAGATTTATTATTTAGCTACTACGGCGGGTAAGAAACAGAGACAATAACTAACCTGTAAACAATTTAAAATTTTATTTGGAATGTTGTGTAATAAAATTTGAAGGGATGGGAGCAATGCTGATTGCTTATATTTTGCTGCTTTTTCGTAAGCATGTAGCGGAAGTTTTGTGCATAGGGAGAGATTTCCATCATCGTGGAATGTTTAAAGTGCTAAGTAGCTTGTTATAATATAGTATAAAATGAAATATAAATCATTAGTTGGTTTTCAGATAAATTATAAATATTAAATGATAATTTGTATTGTCTGATGAAATAATCTAGTTCCATTAAATTTTAATTTCCATGTGTAATCGCACTAATTACTTAGATTGTTTTTTTTTTATTTTAACGAGTGACGATTATGCACCGATAGATTATAATGTTGGAATGACGAAAGTGGGAGGAAACGAAAGAACCTAAGAAAACCCACGCACACGGTAGTTGTCCACCACAAAACCCACTTGGCGGGAGGTAGAATCGAACTGGAAACCCAAATCGACCGAGATGAGCGCACTACCACTGAGCCACCACAGTCCACGGAGTGGTTTGTGGCATGTGTATTTAGCCATTAGATCTTACTAAAGATTAATGAGAAGAATGTTAACGATATCTGGATATTCGTGAAGTATTATTTGCGTACGGAAAGTAGGTGTGATGTTCATGCAAGTTAGTGTAAATTACATTATTCTACAAGGTTTCTATTTTTGGGGTGAAAATTAATAATTATAAAGGAATTAACAGCGATAAATTTAAATTTGGAATCGGAATTCCGTTGGGAAGGATAGCTTTGCAGTAATTTCAACAGACGGGTAACATAATTCATCATTATTTGCAGCAAATATAGGGAATTTGTGTAAACAGCTGGTAACATTTCTTTTAAATTCCTGACGTTTCCATATATTGGCATTACTATTCAGATAGTGTAGGATGTTAAAATGACAGTCAAAGTGACATAGAATTTCTACAAACTTAAAATTGATTCATTTTGACTCTTTAAAGGTACAAAATGAGTATAAATATATGCATATCTATAGCATTTCGGAGACTTCTCTTTTTCCGTATTTATATTCAGCATGTTTGCAAAAAAAATAGTGCAAGCACATTATTAGTATTAGAACATGCAGTGGAAAATGCTGTTTGCTTTTGAAGATATATTTCTTCCCTCCTTCGCATCAAATTATGCCTAACTAAACAATTTACAAAGCGTGTGTATAGAACAGACAGAAGGTTTGCATATCTTGCTGACAGACTTACTCGTCTATCGGAAGCTAAAACTAGATGGTATATTTGTGTATCCTCATATTTGACAACTTCGACAATCCCAGGATTACGTCCTTTATTCTAAAAAAGAGGGATAATTAATGAAACTGAATGATAGTGAATTTATTTTGTGTTTTCCCCTACAGGAAATCAAAATCTGGAGGGGAGAACAAAAAATAAGGTCACTATCATTCAGTTTCATTACATTATTCCTCTCAGACCAGCAGGGGAACAATATCAAAGTTTTGAAGTGGGTGTGTCCATGGTAACTCACGTTATGTAATGACGTATATTTTGAAGAATACTAACCACAAATAAACTTAAAAGCTCCGCTTTTTTTAAGAAAAGGAAAGCTGTAATACTTATACAGATAATGGCCGAATATCGTCATTTTATATGATATAGCAAACTTAGGAGAAAAGAAAATACTATAGTAACACACGTAACAATATTTTCCCTACATTCAGAACCTGAGATTTTTCAGTACTTTTTTTTTTTTTTTTTTTTTTGCGCTGGCATAGCTATGTATATGAAATTACTATGTAAGATAGGGACACACATAATTTAATTATGGCAAAAATATTAAATTTTTATTTACATTTTATGACTATTCATTTTAGTGGAATATGCACAGAGTCTGGTAACTCACGTTACATTTGTCAACGATCTTTTATTATTAAGTAGAAGGAACATACATTTATAATAACTTGAAATAAGCACAGTTTAATTAAGTTGAACATTGAACTTTACTTTAAGAAAAGGTTTTATCAGTTATACGAACTTTTACTTGGGATACCGACAGAAAAAAATAAGACCTATGTAATAATAAATAAAGCTTGTATAGCATAATCAACTTAGTAGATTAAAGGTAACCTACGGGAAAAAAAATAAGAAAATAGTTATTCTCTGAAAAACAATTAATGATGCCAGCTACATACAACTATATTTTTTTATCAAAATAACAACCTGACTAAAAATTATAACTATATTTCTTTCATGAATTTTTGTCCCTGTTTCCGTGGACATGCCTAAGTATGTCTAACAAAGAAAAGTGAAGTTGTGTATTTTTTTAAAAAAAGTAACTACAGATAAAAATCAATCGTTTGTTGGGTGAGTCGCTCACTAACTGCGTCCTGACCTGCAGCTTCACTGTGGATCCTATAACTCTTTAATGCCTTCTTCAGTAGACCAAACATGTGAAAAATGCAATGTGATACAAAAAATACCTCAAAATATATCAACTGTCCTAAACTACATTATCAAATTTCATTGGTGGTTAGTATGAAGAAAGAAATTATTCTCGAAATATATTGCGACATTTTGAAATTTCGACTGTACCGCGGATGATGCAACACCTCCCATTGGAACCATCGGAATAAGGCCACCACTGTCCGGCAACACGAGGACAGGCATTATCTTGTAACACGATAACATCTGACGCTAGCATTTTAAGTCATTTTGTTTGACGTCTTCCGAAATACAGGTCAATGTACCACAGTAGTGTGTGGCACTGTTAGTCTCTTGGTGGTTTGAAATCGGATGGTAATGATCCTTTGGAGTCAGAAAACACAGACACCATAACTTAGTCAACGGACGCCTGGGATTTGAACTTGTTGGGGCATGTGACGACAGGTGCCTTCATTGCATACTGGTGGATTTGGAACTTGGATCAAAATAGTGGCACCCTATTTCATCCACTGCCACAATCCGCAAAAGAAAGTGATCCCCTTTTGTGTGGTAATGCATTAAATGTTGGAAAGAAGCGCCCCTATACTCTTGTTTATGTGTCTTCGTAAGCATTCCTGGCACCAACTGTGCACACACTCTGTGACACCCTAATTCCTTAACTAATATTTGTTTTTTTCATTGCTCATATTTAGTTCTGTGGCTATTGCTCGAATATTCGCACGTCTATTGTTACAAAACCACTCATCCACCACAGTACATTTATGATTTGTGGTAACAATATTCACTCGGTCGCGACAGGGGGTTAATTTGTTGTTATTCGACCTGCCAAAATATTCGTGGCAATTCTCAACGCTCGTCTTTGATATACACACGTCTTTATAGACGTCCTTCATCCGACGGAACACTTCAACCGGTTGACATCCTCCACTTAGAAAGTCTGAATGACTACTTGCTTACCCGATTTGGACGGATTTGGGATGGTAATGCCATAGTTGAAACCTTATTCCTGCAAAGATAGGAAATTATTCACAATGGCAACTACTTTAGTGTCACAAGTATACACTCCACTACATAAAATTACAACAATATTATCTTATGTTATTAAGTGTTCCTACCAGGGGTGCCGAACAGGTTTGATTTTATCACCAACTTATATAGATGTATATACATATTAATTTAGGTTATCTTTGGTTTATTTTAGGTTGGTAATCTACTCTAAAGTAAGTCGAAAGCATAAATTGAAGGGACTAGAGGAAAATGTCGTGTTACACTTTTCAAAAAGATGAATTCTCATGGTGGATAGAGGTGCTATGAATTGTTCTTTTTAAATGATACCTAATTCAAGTGATTACTCGTCTGAATAAAGAGATAGAGTTATGTAATATGTATAGTGATCCACTGACAATTGCAATCATAGAATCCTTGACCTCACTTTTCTCGAAATGTACAATTTGTTACATGTTACCTTACTCTCCAAACCCCTTCAATTATATGTTAAAGATTCCCTTCTTTCTTTATGAAACACCCTAAAATTTGCTGACATATACTTTACTAGTGCAGACTTTTTCAGTGCCTGAAACACGTTTATGGCCCATCATTGAGTCAACTTCTACGATGTAGTACCTACAATTTAGTTTAGCATCTAATTCGGTTTGGAGCAGAGCGAAGCTGTGGATCCGCGTGGTCGAGTCGGTGTGCTTCTATAGGGAGTAGACACGTTGGTGATCGCGTGTAGGCGTGTAAAAAAAGATTTGCTTCTAATATTATTGTTTCAGTTTCTACATGCTATGCGTTTAGATTAGATTCCATGTTTTTGTGTTATGTGTATTATTGATTCATTATCACATAGTTGGATAGAGAACATGATACATAGTTGGTTACAAACATGTCATGTTACCACTCGTATGTAATAAGATACTGATGATACATATAACTAAAAGATGTGGGACCTTCTCGTATCCCAGAATAGTCGTATCAGAGTTGTAAAGTATTACTGAATCTTATATGAATCTGACAGAGGGTTTCCAATGGTTTATTCTTAGCTCAAGCATACACATATCAAGACGATAACTTTAAATATTAGCTTTGGAGGCCTTTATTTCTCATTTTTTGTTATTGTTTTCATTAATAATTCATGTATTAATGCGCCTCACAGGCTACGTATGGAAGCTTATAAATACATAAATAATCGAGTAATAAAATAATAAATAATATAACATTTATGATGTTCCGTATCTAGAAGAATTGAAACGTTATCATACAGTGTACTTTTATGCTGGTTATTCAACTTTAAATGAATTCTACTTCTAATAGTTTCGTTTGTAGGTGTTAGGTAGTTTTGTTTATTTTCAGATGTGTATTTTGCAAAACTTATCAGCTAGCAAACATAAATGAAGCTTTAAACTGCTGAAATTGCTTAATGCTATGGTAATTAGCAAATTATTTTAATTAGTTTTCCTTGTGCTACTGCTATCCTGTTCCTACTGCTCTCCTCCCAGGAAAAAAATAAAATGTTGTAACATAATTTTGCACAGAGGCCTATAATACTGTAGATTAATATAATTATTCTATAATTCTCTTGAAACAGGCCCTCTTGGGGAAAGATTGTTTGTAATCAACACTGTCTGTAGTAGGATGATAACATTTACTAGTAACTAATTTAATACATGTGTATTTCAAATACTTCGTATTTGGTAAAATAAATAAACAACAGTCGACAGAAGAACCAAGAAATATGATTAGGAATTAGATTTCATGACTTTCGACATTTATGGTCATGTTAGCTCGCCACGTATGAGGAATGGCGTCCCTCGGCGATTACACTACGGGAATTGGAGGGGAAGAAACAAATGGGAAAGGAAAGAAGCGACCTGGGACCATTGTGTTAGATACAGGCTTTTGCTTAGTATGAATAAGGAAAACCCAAGAAAACGTCACTCAGAATGGCCGGTCTGAAAAAGCCCCCTCCCCGAAAAAACTAATAATGTATACTTTAATTTTGCAAAATACTGTGACAAAAAAATCATGATATGTTGTTGACTAAGTTCTCAAATATAGAATTTGAATATTCATTTGTAAAACTAGTTATATATTAAAAAAATAGAAAACAATATATGATGCGCTATTAATTTGAATCGTATCATTATAATGTTAACTCTGGATTGCTACGAGGCTACAATATAATTAAATATTATGTTGAAAGTACTGAGTTGAGAGGATTCGGACTATAAAAAACGGTGGTAGCATATTAAGCAGCAAACTGCAGAAGTAGTAGGTTACCGAGAACACAAAATTGGTAAAAAAAAAAATCAACGGGTTATTACAGAACATATGTTGCAGAAAACGACAGAAAGGAGCATTTGGAAGTAGGTTGATACAGAAGAGGGCAGAAAGATGTAAATAAAGCTAAACAAAGCGTTACAAAGGGAAACAGACAAAGGAAGAGAAGAGCTTTATAAAAGAAAATGTCGAGATCTTAGAAGAATTAGAAAGACTCTAGAAATATGAGGAAATATACAACGAAGTGAATGATATGGAACTTTGGAGGAAATAAGGGGAATTACGATGACAGTAAAAAAAAAAAAAAAAAAGAATGAGAAGTTAATCAGCGAGAGAAGTGAAGTTTCAGGATAATAGAAAGAATTCGTTGAGGACTTACATGAGAGTAGAGAATGACCATGTGACCTTGATGTTGAAATTAAAAATGAAGCACGACAGGATGACAAAAGATTTACTATTGTCTGGAATGAGTTTGAGAAAGTTATATCCGAGATGAGGAATGGAAAGACAACCGCGATAGATGATGCATCAATCGAATTTATTAAGAATATGAAAGATAAGAGCAAGAAAGAATTGTTCCGACTATGACATGAAACATATGATACAGAAGAGTGCCCAAAATAGTTTCTTTTTGGAGAAGGCGAAGGAGGATACATTTGATGGATATTATCAAAACAGAAAAATCGTACGTGAACACGAACTTAGCTGAAGTCAGTGTAGCTTGGAAGCTTCTCAGTTGCGGCAGGTGACCATCCAGTAATGGCAAAATACCTATAATGATTATATCATTCAACATTTTACACCCGATATTTTCTATTTTTGTCATTTTTCTTTAGCATTTGCAGCCATATATACGCCAGTATTGCACGGTGGAAATCATTCATGTTGACGTGACAACTAGACGTGAAGGTTTTCAACTGTGTGTCAACAGTTTCTGCGCATTACGTTGCAGGCAGGATGCTTGAAGAGATCTTAATACGTTAAGCACTCTTTAAGCATTCTGTCAGTCCGTGTGAACCAGGGTTTAAAATCAGTGATGCAGCGTTGCATTACGGACAGATGTTATCATTCATGTGGTATTTGCAAGTACTTAATTACATTGTAAGTGTGCTATCATATACATACGAAAAAAAAACACACTCTCTCTCCCTCTCGAAAGCCATATTTATTACGAAAATTGCTATGCTTGGCTAAAAGAAACACAAAAGAAAAACTATATCTTCGTACCTAATAACTGTGTTTCAGTGAACTTGATAAGTGTATATCCTAGAGTGTATAACATTGTTATGTACCTTTCGTGAATGTACCTCGAGGTTCCGTAAGGACACCCAAATCGTAAAGAAAATATATTTTCCTAAATAATTTTGAGCAAATTTCCCAAAATTGTGAATTATGATAAATTATTGTGATATTTACTTATTTGAAATTTCAAAATGTCGCAATATATTTCGAGAATAATTTCTTGCTTCATACCGTACTAACCGCCAAAGAAATTTGATAACAATATAGTTTAGGACAGTTAATATATTTTGAGGTATCTTTTGTATTTAGAGGCTCTAGCACCTAGACCTCATTATGGGCAACAAAACAAGGCAGCATCTCTTCCGAGAAATTTCCTGGGTTTTCACAAATTTCCTAGTATTCCCAGAATTTACAATCCGTAAGAAATAACTGTGATGTCATTCAAAAGTTTGATTAATTCTAACGATAATGATGTATAAAGTACGAATCTATGGCAATTAGTGTACGAGAAGTAGTACTGTAAGTAAAAGTTATAAACCCCTTTAAGAACCCTTGATTTTGAAGAATCGATAGGTTAATATAGAAGACAAGTACCGTAAATTACAATTCCATGATGCACCTTTGACAAATGTATCTGTATTTTTTCCCCCGAAAACACTCTTGAATTTAGCAAAACTCTACCAGACCAACGCGTACTAAACAGAAATTCATTTCCGCTATAGCGTTAGCCGTATTATAACAAAGAAATTGATTATATTAGTGAAACCAAAAATAACTTAACCATGAAATTGAACAGCAGTCTATTCAAACACATATTGATTACCATCAGAACCTAAGTGCTTACATTTCACTATCATTCATATATGTTAGACTAACAGCGACCACTTGCCGAACAAAACAATTTTATTTACAGATAATGCTACCAGATAAATCAATATGAGTTCCAAGTGGGTAAATGAATAAAATACAAACTGTGTTCGGGTTCTTCTAGTGATAAGTAAATATTTTGGGAACTGTTCTAAAATCAAATATCAAATGTGTTTGAGAAAACAAATTAGTTCATTCGAACAAATAGCATATTCTTTACTAAAAATGTTTGGAGGAATTGGCATCTTCTGTGAGCTAGTTTATTATGAAATGATCAATTGTTCCTTTACTTTAGAGGAAAAGCAGTGACTCTGTTGCATTTAATATAATGGAACAGTGGTCCTCTTATCACGTTCTTGTTTGCCTATTCCTTCTTTTTCTTAAATATTCATGTATTATATACCCAGTGGAGTAATTAGTTTTACTTCGCCCGGGATCGATTGATCATCGATTTACTCATATCCGCCTCCTGTCCCAGCTAGATCACTGATCACTGCTTATTTTCATTCTAATTTACAAATAGAAAACAATTGCAATGAAATATAGGACTCGGGTTTTTAAAAATAAACTTTCTTTTTGGAAAATTGCATCTAATCTTTCACTAAGAAGGAAGATCAGTAATTAACGAAGGAGCAAACAAAACTCTCGTACTTTTAAAACACAAACCAAGGTAAGTAGAATGCATGTTTGCTTTGTCGAAAGAATTGAATGATACTTTAAAATTTCAAGTTTTTGAATAGTCTGCAACAATAAAGAAGCAATAATAGCCATAACAATGATAACAAATACTTTCTCTTCCAACATTAAAAATGTACAGAAAAGTAACACAATATGAAACTTATAATTTATTAACATGGTTAATATACTACATTACAATTCTTAAATATTAATAAAATTCTGTTTCCGAAAGACAATCTCTGTAGCAATAATGTATGTATAATAATATATTATAATTACAGTAATGTTTTCCATTGTAAAGGCCCATTTTCATGTGAAATACAAACATACATTTTTGCAGTTTGGTTGCCATAGAATTTATAATTTTGTTTCGAATTCTTCGCGGCACACCGGTTGGAAAACGCTGCCTTAGAGAATGCCAGCTCAAATCCCTAGTAGAGGTGCAAACTGCACTTGATACCTTCTTCGCTTCACGGCCAACCAAGTTCTACCGCTATAGAGTCCATGAGCTTTCAAAACGTTGGCAGAAGGACATTGATGCTGATGGGGACTATCTTTGATCTTTCAGATACGTCTTAGGTGACATATCGATGTTCGAAAGTGGTGGGTGAAAAAGCGACAGAACTTTCTAAGTTACCTTTATGAATAAAGAAAAAAGCAAATTGATCATCTGGCTATAGACGACACTGGCATTTAGTAATTAACAATGTAGGCCTATTTAATCGAATCATATAGTTTGGTAGACACACAAACAGGTGCGCCCAAGGGTACAAAAACGTGACAGTGCCCTTATATTTAATACGAGGAGGCGATATCCTTTCTGTAGAACTATCTTCATTGCAAATTATTATAGCAGAAATCTGATTCATTGTTTTTGCCCTAAACACTATGTATTATCACGGACACTCATCGATATCATCGTTAAACTTTGGGGAATGCGGCGTAGGATCCACACTGCGTAGGGTCCAAACTGCATAGGATCATAGGATAAAAAACTCAGTTCTAAACCTGTTTAGATCCTACGCAGTTTGGATTCTATGCAGTTTGGATCTTACGCAGTTTTGGTCCTACGCCGTTGCCCTGAAATAATTTAAGTTTTAATCATGCGCTCAAAAAATATTTTTATTATCTCTTTAATTTTTTTAACCTGTGCACCTATTAATTAGGGTTATATTTATGGACTCCGCAAGACCGAAACTGCGTAGAATCCAAACTGCGTACGATCCAAACTGCGTAGGATACACACTGTGTAGAATCCAAACTGCGTACGATCCACACTGCGTAGAATCCACACTGCGTAGAACCCACACTGCGTAGAATCCGCACTGCGTAGGATCCATACTGCGTAGAATCCACACTGCGTAGGATCCACACTGCATACGACCTGGAGCGTCGCTAAGGGGGAGCTTCCCCTCCCAATGTCACCGACTTCTGATCGAGTTGGTATTTTCTTAGTTACCCAGTTGTTGTGAATAATCAATTATTTTACTGACTTGGCAGTTGGCACAATTGAAGATTTATGTAATTAGACTAGTTTTGGCTAGGTGGGGCTTCGTCACCAAATCCAAAATTTGCTCAGCTTACGGTATCGCACCTCATAAATTTATAAACATACCGAACTTCCAAGGTTTTATTCCGATTTCAATTACGGTACCTAAAACATATGATTTTATGTTTCCCAAAAGTATATTTAAATTCCATTCATTTGAGACACCGTTATTTGCGGAACCTGAGAAAATATTTATTCAAGCTTGTCAGATGCGACCCTTGATGGCTATCTGCATAATATAACTAAGATAGACGCGCCATTTGCGGACCTGTGGAAGTGTTACGTTCAATTCGATTCTATTCGATTCTATTCGATTCTTTATGAATCCACTTGCGTTGGATGCTTATAGTATGGATGTAAATGGTTATACTCTATGATTATTAAAATACCAAACTTAAACTTACTCTAACATAAAATTTATACTGGTTTACTGTTCACGTATAAACATTACGTGGGAAACAACTGACTAGAGTTTTAGTTGTTTTATTGCGTTTGCAGTGAAATAATTTTAATGGGTTGAACACTAACCTACAGGGTGCTTTCGAACCTATACATCAATGCATTTGAACCCATTTATGCTAATCTCCCCGCGTCACAATCGCAGGTTATTGCCAAGAAAGAGGATTATGTCCTCCCCCCTTAGAGCCGGCCCTTACATGACAATATGCATCCTACCAGATTAGATGTTGACGGTGTTAAAAGCATTAGTCATGTAATGTCAATGACCTCAGTTATAGGACCAGGTGATTGTGAATTCTATTTCTGGGAATACCATATAAAGATTGTCGTTCTTGTGTTTTGGTCTGGGAATATCATACAAAGATTGTCGTTCTTGTGCTTTAGTAAAGAAAAACACTTTTATGTAAATATAGAGCAGCCGGTGCGCTGTAAGAGGTATTCAGGAAGTTCATCGTTCTGCTTTGATCGGTAAGATCTTTTCCGAAGAAATAAAGTGCACTCACGTTCAAGGATGCAGTTCAATAAATTTCCGAGCTCTATCGTGGCTAAGCGGTCAGCGTATGCGCGTTTGGCGTGAGAGACCCGAGTTTGATTCCCGGCAGGAGCTCATGTGGTTCGGATTCCACGTTAATCATTAGGTCCACGCCTCATATAGCCTCGCTGCTGAACGGGACGCTCAACTAAAATCAAATCAACTCAACCCAATAAATTTCCAGGAATTTGAATTGTTGCCCTACATATAGAAACAGCTAGGTGGATAGTAGTGAAAAAGGAAGAGAGAAGAACGTATGAGTTGATTTATACTGCTAATGTGAAATCTTTAACATTTATTTTGCTAAGATACAGTTACTGTTGTTATTTGTTGAATTTTAGCGTCCCTTATGAGCACCGATACAATACGAGACGTGAATAAAAAGCTGTCAAGATCTGTCAGTTGACTGGGGATGGGTGGTAATGAAAAGTAGGATGGTACAACCCATAGTAGAATTATGTGTTCACATATTTAATCTATGATATATTCCCAGTTATTCAATATATTCAGGATTTTTTGTTATAATATATTCTAATTATAAGGATGTTATTAAATGGTAATGGCAACAGTCATAAGTGACAGAATATAAATATGAGTGAATTATTAAACACAAAATGATGTAATCATAATACAAGTGTGAAATCTGGAAACAATAGTAAAAAAGACAAGCAGGAGAGAAACATTCTAGTGTTTAATTATTCACTGATATTTCAGCAAAAGCAGTGGGACTAAATTGATCGTATATTATCACTGAAGAGAAACCAAGTAAAATATAAATGAAGAAGACAGGCAGGAGAGAAATCTATTCTAGCCATTATTTACTGATACTTTGGCAAAAAAAAAAAAAAGTGTGTAAGTATTGTGTATGAGCTGGAGAGAAACCGAATGTTAAAGTGAATGGGGCTAATTGCGGAAAAATCTAATCAAATAAAACCCATGTAGCGTAAACTCAGACAGGTACGAAACCATGAATAAACTTAACCATATGAGAAATTGTACAAGAGGAGCACCAAAGGCGAGAACCGAACAAGAAAATTCTAGAAAACTTAGAGCTTACATTTAAAGATCGCACCGGTTATATTATTATTTGCGATTTTTTCAATATCAGCTCATTGTTATATTTTGGACATAAATTTGTCTCTAAATGTATTATTAGGAGCATTACTCCTACTCTTCTATCTAATTACAGTACGCGTTTAAACTAGGATAACTTAGATGTAGGATAAATTTTGGATTCTTTGTAGCTTCCGTTAAACTTGTATCTCTAACCCTTTTTCTATCGTGTCCCTTGTTTAAAAATGAATATGCAACGATAGTTCTGGCCAAGTTTTATTTTTAGATACCAGCCTAAATGTGGTTCTGACCATTAATAAAATACACAGGGATGCTGAATGTCACCCACATTTATTTAATATATCCCAAATTAAGATGGTTTAAACACACACATCAACGGGAAAGGGGGAGTAGTAAACAGAAAGAATAATTATGCAAATGAATGTCAAAAATATAAGCGTATAAATCGCGATTTCTCGAAAAGGGGCCCCAATCTAGTTCACTGGTCCCGGGCCCCAGTTTGCCTTACGCCGCCACTGCTCCTGAATATGTAATAGTTCCCAAGAAGAACTTGCTGGGTACACCCCTGTATGATTATTTAATTATATTTGTCACTATTTTATTTATCAGTTTCGTTTCTATGCAGTTTGGATCGTACGCAGTTTGGACCCTACGCAGTGTGGATCCTACGTAGTTTGGATCGTATGCAGTTTTGTTCCTACGCAGTTTTGACTCTACGCAGTTTCGGTCGTATACAGTTTTGATCCTACTCCAGTTTTTCCCTATAAAACTTCAAAAAAATATTATTACTTAATATTCTGTGATTATAAAATAATTGTTTTTTTATTGTTCGATCATATGACCTTACCTGTTTTGGATCCTAAGCCGGTTTCAGTTTCGGTCGTACGCAGTTTGGATCGTACGCAGTTTGGATTCTACGCAGTTTGGATCCTACGCAGTTTGGATCCTATGCAGTATGGATCCTACGCATGTAACTCAAACTTGGTCCGTGGTGGTACTTTTAGTTCAATATTCTTCAAAGGACATTCAACGAGCAGCGAAAGGAAATGATAGATATTTCCAAACTGAATTGTGATTAATTAATGAATTCTTTATCTGTAAAACTTCTATGTAATTCCGTCTTTGAAATCGTTGCCAAGCACTGAAGACAGATAGCTTTCACAATTCAACGTGTATGATCATACATTGGAAAATATGATGACAGAAGTGGATTTCAGAGGTTCACGTTTTTACGTATTTCACAACGAGTACAGGAAGTTCCATAACCTCGTCTCGAGTCGAGTAACAAAACTACTGGGGTTTTCAAAAGTCAGTGTAATAGTAGCATCGAAGACCTATGAGGAGGAACACTTTGTGCAACGTACCCGATCTTAAAGAGTAGGAGTAGAGGAATCGTTGTGTTGAAGTGAATCCGGGACAAGAAAGTTCGGTTATCGTTATGACACCGCTTGCATACGTCCCGTTCTATGTATTAAATAAATCATAAATAACTCATAGCATAACCACAGTATATCTTCCTCCTATTTCAGTGAACGAATTTATACCCTCATATAACTTCTGAACAACTTTCTTGCACCTCTAAATATTTGGTTATCATTATAGGAACTGCAACGTAAAATATTGATGAATATATTTTGTCTTTTATTTACTTATCCATCTTGAATTAATGCTTCTAGTGAAATGCATGTCTTTTATCCGAAGTTGAGAAAATTCAGATTCAAAACAGCTGTCAAACTTTCGATAATAGCAGTGTGTATATTGGTAAGATGTTAAATTTTCAACGAGTAGATGTAGAAACTACCCTAAAATCAATTTAGTTCCATTCAATCATTTATACAAGTAAGTATATATGGAACTTTGAATATTTCTATTTTTCTTGTACGATTTTTTTCCCTTTCTTTTATAAGAAGAGAGACGAGGCTTCAAGAAGTGTAAATGTCTGCAGAAACATCTCTGTTTTCTGTAGCAGATGAATATTCAACATCAATACCGATAAGATGGAGGAAAGAGCAATTTCCTTCCAAGTGATGCAAACGCGAATTGGGAAAACACTTGTTAAAAATATTGGTTTCCAATATTGATCTGAGCATCCATGTGTCGGACTGTGTGTTCCATATGGTAGCAAGCTACAAATCATGCCGAGTGTCTGGCTATATGTAACAGAGGCAAAACCTGATTCTTGACGAGCGGGAAAAAATTGTTTGGAGTTGTAGAGAGGGTTCTGCCCTCTCCCTGGGGAGCTCCCATGATCCGTGGAATGAAAAGGGGTCCTTGCGACGCAGTGTGTGAAGGAAATAACAAGGCGGGGAATGCGACGCTCTGAAAAAAAAAAATGTTAAAAAAAGAGATTTAAAGAATAGAAGACACAAGTTGACGAGAGGAAGAAGGGAAGATTCAAATCCGTGTTCGAATTTCCCCCTTTTTAATAGAGTAAAATTCAAAGAATGTTGTAAGCAAGTGAAAACTCAATAGTGAAGGCAATTCTTAGATCTTTTGTATTTACTTACATTTCCGTCTATTTAAGGTTCTTAACAATGATACGATTTTTTTGTGCTCTCATACATTGTATGAGAACTATTTGCGAATAATAATACTACACTTGTAGAGAAGTGTAGATACATAACGTTATATTTGTTAAATATAATTTTCTATTAACCTAGAAAACATGATTAGGGGAAATGGTGGCTCAGTGGTAGAGTGTTTTCCTCTTTTGCATGAAGTCCCTGGTTCGATTTCATGTCAAGTAAGTTTGTAGTGGATAACATGGTGTCCGTGAATTTTCTGGGGATGCTCCCATTTCCTCTCACTTTCTCATTACACCAATTATTGCATCACCATTCACTTGCCTTGGTCATTCGTTTTCCTTAGCCTAACAGGCATAATCGTAGTGTTAAACTGAAAGATTTCATTTCATTTTTATAAAAAAAATAATAAAAATAAAAATAACGATTCTTT
Source organism: Thermobia domestica (assembly GCF_964235325.1). Taxonomy (NCBI): domain Eukaryota; kingdom Metazoa; phylum Arthropoda; class Insecta; order Zygentoma; family Lepismatidae; genus Thermobia; species Thermobia domestica. Next base: position 106,798,941 of record NC_137459.1, on the reverse strand, counting down.
TCTAAATAATGATCTTTTGCCTAAATAAACTTACATTGAATATGATAATTATGAACATACAATCACAATATGTTATTGAAATAAATAAATTTATTAAAAGTAGTCGGCTAATTAAGATAACCTTGTTTAATCGTTGCGTCAACTAATGTACTTTCAATTGCAGCACTAATTTGAAACTGGTACCATGAGCTTCAAAAGCAAGCATATTTGTCATAAGCTTATTTGAGATAGCAATCCCTGGATACACTGTGGAGACGTAAATCTACTAATTGTTTTGAAGAAGAGAAATTCTGCTATTAGAACAGCGTAGAATCTAGTATGTGTATTGATGTAATTTTTACAATTTTCCAATTTAATTCAGTACCATATACAATCAGACTGTAGAAATACTGGCAGTCTATCAAACACTGAAGAATATGGATAAATGATATATAAACGACATTAAATTTTCTATATATCAAAATATATAAATAGTACAAACTTTGTGCTTGGTTATTCTCTATTAATACTGTCCAAAGCCTGCATACTTCGAGTTCCTCCTTCAAGAATTTCTTTCGGTCGTATGTTTGTCTATTCTATTCTCATTTTCATTGGTCGATTTAAGAGATCAATCAAACACTTTGTCTTTTCTTTTTCTGTGATGATCCAAAAAAATCGCACACACAAAGAAAGACACACACACACACATACACACACACACACAGAGAGAGAGAGAGAGAGAGAGAGAGAGAGAGAGAGAGAGAGAGTAAATGTACATTTTACTACTTATTCCAGTTGTTAAAATTTCGTCATAGAGTTCACCCAACCTTTGAAACTTTTTCAAGATAACTAACAAAATAATTGTGGTAAACAGTAACAGTAATAATTACAAAATCACAAAAGGAATGGAGGAGCTCATTAGGAGAAATACACTTCAAGGAAAAACAATTCAAAGAAAGTAAAATATTAAAAGTAATGATTAATATTGTAGAGTTCGTATTCTAATACAGTAAACTTTGGACTATAAGGCTTTTCCTTATACAGCCTAGTTTAAATACCTAAGTAATAATAATATATACGTCGAACGTCCCTTCAACTTTTAATGCCTTGATAAAAACTCAACGAGGAGGTGCAGTTAGCCGTCAAGGACTTTTTTCAAAAACTAAATCACCTATAAATTTTGAATCTTTTATCTCAACCATTCCTTTTTATATTTGTGTATCTATTATTCAGTTCAAAATTTATTGTCATCGCGAAATCTGTCGAGAAATTTGAAGCTTAAAATATATAAAACGGTAATCATGCCTGTTGTTCTGTATGGTTGCGAAACACAGTCGCTTACACTGAGGGAAGAACAGAGACTAAAAGTATGTGAGTACAAAATCCTGAGACGAATATTTGGACTCAAGGAAAACGGGAATGGTGGAAACTTCATAACGAGGAACTACATAATTTATACGGTTTCCCTAACATTGTTAGGCTCATCAAGTCTAGGAGGCTCAGGTGGACAGGTCATGTATCCTGGATGGAAGAAAGTAGGAACGCTTTCAAAGTCTTAACTGGAAGACCAATCGAAAACGACCATAAGGAAGACCTAAGCGAAGATGGGAGGACAGTTTTAAGATAGGAATACAAAGTAGAAACTGGATCCAGTTAGCTAAGGATACAAGTCAGTGGAGAGCTTTTGTGAACGCGGCATTGAACCGTTGGGTTAAACAGGCCATAGAGTTAGAGGGGATAGTAATCATTTATAGGAGAACAGTAAAACAAGTTATTTAAAAAAAAAATAATTAGACCTACGTTTCACGTTAATATTCTGTCCATGTTTAAAGTGTTTGTATTCACTCAGTAGAGTATACATCCTTTCTTGTGTTTCCTGAAATTAAGTTAAACATTTTAAAATCTGTATATTAAAATGCTAGGTTTATATGTTTGTCTCCAATCTTTCGACAATGAGATCTCAAAAACACAAGTGCTAGAAACTTGCCGTTTTCGCTGGTCGATTCCAAATATTGTGCAGATTGTCCAGTTTTAATTGAACATTTAAACAACATGGCTGTTATTTCTTTATTACATTTTTAGGGGTACACTGAAAGTGTTGAAATTAAAAAAAGCATCATATCCTATGAGTTATACATTCCAACATCACATAGTTATATAGAGGGGTTGCATATCTCTCAAGCGTTTATTTCATGGCCAAATGGTAATGAAAAACGAAAGATAAAAATTTCTCCATTTTCACGTGATTCTTTATTGTTTGGACTGTTTTGCCCAATGAACACTATATATCACTGGCATTATAATTAAGAGTGTATGTGATATATTTGCTTATTACATGCTGCATGAAGAAGAAACGAAACATTGATCATACATGAATTAGAAACTCCATTCGGAAGTTCCCGAGTTCGATTCCCGGCGGGAGCTCATGTGGTTCGGATTCCACGTTAATCAGTAGATCCACGTCTCATATAGCCTCGCTGCTGAACGGGACGTTAAACTCAAAATCAATCAATCAATACATTCGGAAGTAGTCTCGCATCTTGTAAACGGTGCGAAATATGAAAAAAAAAAAACTAACCGAAAAAGTCTCCCCTTTATGAGACAATTGCCGATTTTTATCAACACGTCTTTCACTTGTGTCTGTAAAGGGACATATACAGATGGTTGAGGAATGACAAGGAGATTTATGCTCATATGTGAATGATGTGCTGTGTAGAGAGCGCAGGTTCAGCTAGTCTATATATTAATCCTTTCGTGCACAATGTCCACTGGAGTGGACACTGCTGATTGGTTACGATTATGTTCTGTCGGAACTCTCTACCCGCAACCCAAGTGCATTCTTTTTCAATAGACGTTGCCTGAGTGGCCTGATGATCTGAATTTCTCTGCCACCTAGCGTGAAACTCTGAAATCATGGGTGTGATGTCGTCGGCTCATACTTGAAACAGGCAAGAAAAAAGCGTGGCGAGTTCTTCTGAAATATCTGCTAACATCTTTTATGGAGGTGTGCCAAGCAAGTGATATTTTTTCTTTTCTTTGTTACAATGTCTGAAACAAGCTGACATCATGATATTATCTGGTTTAGTCCTTGTATCTACAAAAGTTATCCAAATAGACATGTCCCATGTAGTGGATAGCATACATTTGAAGCACATTTGTCTGCAACAATCTGCCCACTGTAGTTGACTTCACGCATCTATTGAAGATATGATTAGTTTTGGAAAAAGTAGTGCTTGCCACTCACAAAAATATAATTGGAGCCTATATGGCAACTAATGAGCCTCTTCAGAGACTTCTGACTAATATATGTGTGAAATCTGGGTTCGATTTCCAGCTTATGTCACTACACTTGATTCCAACACGTTATTCCAGACAAAATTGGTATATTCAGACCACCTCCCAAAAAGACCATCTTTCCTGAAATCAAACTCAAATCAGGAACATGTAGACCAGTACACACAAACTGCCTTGAACATATGTTACTCAGTATACTGAGGATGACGGAAGTGAATCAACATAAGCGAATGAAGAAAAAGAAACTGAAGATCCTCCCCTGGCTAGAAGGAACCAAAGACGACAACAAGTAAAATGTGGTGGTCAAAATATGGCAATAAGTTTTCTCAGAATATTTCTCCATTTCTTGAAAATAACAATGCAAGTGTTACAGGAAATGAACAAATTGATTTGTTTTCGCAGTTATTTACAGATGACGTTGTAAATGACATTGTTTCAGAACAATATGTATACGAATCAAAATGGCAAGGAACACGCAGTGTTTGTCTTATGTTGAAGTTTTAAGTTGTGAAGTTGTAGCTGACGTAATGTCAGTGAATTGGTTTGATCTCATACGGAGATATCTTCATTTATATGATAATTCCTGCCTCAAGATGCGAACGACAGACTTTATAAGTTACGATATGTAATGAATAGACTGAAAGAGAGATTCAAATTTGCTGTGAATGATGAAGAGTATGAATGCATTGATGGTCAAATCATGCCATTCAAGGGTAGACGTAACATCAACCAATATATATATATATATATATATATATATATATAACAACGAAGCCGAAAGCTTGGGAGTGAAAATTTCGGTAAGGGCACATAGTAGTGGTTACATGTACGATTTTGTTGAATATGTTGATTTTTACTCTTATTACTTGTACCGAAGTCACTTTGGCAAGTTTTCTAGAATATGCCGTTTATTCCTTTTATTTTTAGTGTAATTTTGCAAACTTTATGTGTTACAATTCAGAAATGATTATCTTACCCAAACTGCATGAAGTCCCTTCAAGTGGACAGATAAAGATAATAATTAAATTCTGCTAAGAAAATATCACATTTCAAAATTTCCGGTTTTACATATCATAATACATCAAGAACAATTTGTAAGAAAAAAATAACCATCACATGTCAATGAGAACATAATTCATGCATGAAAGGGTTAAAATGCTAGGTTTATATGTTTGTCCCCAATACTTTCGACAATGAGATCTCGAAAACTACAAGTGCTAGAAACCTGCCGTTTTCACTGCTCGATTCCAAATTTTGTGTAAATTGTCCAGTTCTCATTCAAATTTTCAAACACCATGTTGTTATTGTTCTATGCAACATTTTAGATGCCGTTTTCAGCCCACAAGATTAACATTGTTAAAGGCCGAAACTACGGTGTTAGGCAACCAATAGAGAAGATTCGTGTGGCGAGTTGACAGACATTGCAGGCGCTTTGCTTAAATCTGAATGGCAAAACCTATTGCATGCTGGCAACTTCAAAGGCCGTGACGCAATGAGGCGTACTCGGACGGATATGGATTTATTAAAAAAAAAAAAAAAAGCTTCCACGTGATATCGTGTTACTTCTACATATTTGCTAAAAACTCACTCCAACATCTATAGGCCTACATAGCAATTGACTTCCTTTGTGAGTCTCCTATCCTTTACTTGTGTGAGTAAGGAGACGTGCACAGTGGGAAGGAGATTCATAGTCACAACAGAACGATGCGCTGAGTAGCCAGCGCAGGTTCAGCTCATGTATATTAAAATGTGTACAAGATTTTTATTCATGGACTTACTTTTTCTGTAAATAAGATAAATAACATGTAAAAAAAGAAAAGCGGAGTCCAGTACATAGCAAACATTTCTAAAGTGTCATCTCTACTAAGATTTCATAAAATCAAAACAATAGTTGATTTTAGTTTTTAAAAAGATTTTTTTTTAATATTATAATTGGGGTACGAAGTAAGTGCCAACATAACTCCGACATATGTTGCTTTTCTTTGTCCATGCTGCCTTTCCGGAACATTGGTCAGGGCAGTCGAAAGTATACTGTGTTTCTAAAAAAAAAAAAAGTAATTTATAACACGAATAAATTATTCTTAAAGTAAATTCTTAAAGTAAATAGTATTCTTAAAGTAAATAGTAATAACTACTGACAGTTTCCAAACAATTCCTGAATTTTAAGTACAAACCTTTAACTTTTATTTAAATTCACATTATTTACATAAGGTTCGTGCCAGCACATAAGATGTGTCAACATATGACGCACAATGAGACATATGCTCGTTTTGAATACTATTCGATCTTTTATTCAAAGCAAAAAAGTACAGCGCCAAACACTACTTCTCAAATAGATTTTAAAATGTAGATGTCTAGCAGAAAAACATGCTTTAGTGCATTGTCTAAATTAAATTACGCAGTGCCACTAACCAGGTAGTCAGAACAGGAAGGACAGTATGTTTCTCTTGTGCTTGAAAAAGGCAAATAGGGAATTGGAAATTAGAGATGAAGAGTAAAGGAATAGGTTAACGATTAGAATTGTACAGAATTAACCGCATACAAACAAAATTTTTAAAAATGAATTGTAACTACTAATATTTCTCTTGAGTTAATCTCTTGGGTACTGTACATTAATATTTCATCGACATGAGACACTGACTTTTGCAGTATGGCCAATCCAAATAAAATCGACCAATGATGGTTACTTGCAAAATTTAGCTTTTTTAAAAATAAATAACCTAAGATTGTACCACATTTAGGGAGTTGAAAACGGATATTCATTTTTTTTAGCCGCACAGATTTTGTCGTAGCGGCCATTTTGTATAGGCGCCTGAGAGCATTTTAAACTTTTTAGTGCGTTCCGTTAAACGCTGTAACTTTTTAGGTTTTAAAGATAATGGGTTTAAAACAAAACCATATAAAAATAACGGAATTGACAATATTCTATGTTCAGTGCACATTGAGACGTGCTTCTGTATGTCAAGAAAAGAAGCTCTGAACATTGAGGTTGGAAACCTAGAAATTGCAATTTTGGAATGTACATTTTGAAACGAATTGAATGAGACTCGCCTTCAATTTTTTGTCTACATAGAGACTAGATCATACACAACGTCCTAAACAAGTTTGAGATCAGAGAACTATATACTGGATTTTTTGGAAATCTTTAGACATTGCGAATTTTCGAAAACCGTGTATTTTCACCATCAAATATCTCAGGAAGGACAGAAGTAAAAAAATATCAAATTTCTAGAAAATAGACGATAGTTATCCAGTAAGAAGTGGATAAAATTGCATTACTGGGACTCGAGTAGTTTCTGAGTTATAAGGTTTTTGTTCACTGGGACTTAATATCATGAAGCGCCACAGGAGTGAATTTAAACTTTGTAGCAAAAGTCAAAATAAGACGAAGTAATGTTAAATGGGTAAAGTATGCATAATTTGTGAATTATATCTTGTACAAAAAAAGAAAATAAAACGAAAATTGTCTGTTATTTCTTTTCTGCCTACAGCGCTGCTGTTAAGACATGAGTGAGGTAAATAGTTGACTAATTTTTGTACAGAGTTTGGCACTGATAATTGAAAGTACGACCTGTAGGAGTTGTGAACTCTGTGGGTGTGAGTTTCCGGCGAACCTTAGTGATTGGCACCCACACTTTGACATTTGTACATAGTTTGAAGGAGGTTCTTGGGGCATGGAGATGGAAAAAGCGATCAAAAAGATACTTATTCTCCTGACTGATCTATTCAATTCCCCCAATCCATCATTTGTGTCATAAATACAGGCTACGGTATCATTTGGTGCAAATGACAACATGCTATGTTCTGGAAGTACTGAAGTATTGTAATCAGTAAATTCATCTGATTGTGAGTATTCATAACATCTGATTTGTGTTTTCGTCAGAGGTACACAACACATCTATGATATGATCTGGTATTAATAATTCTTTTACAAGTAGCAAATCTCCAATTACTTTCTGTTTCACTGCACTTCTTCTGATGAAACACAGATAAATTGCATGCCTGAGATACTATATCAACACAAAACCTGCACATCTCTTCAGTTTATAAAATCATGAATTTGACATCACTGCAAAAACTTATAACTCAGAAACTACTCAAGTTTCAGCAATGCAATTTTACTCACTTGTTACTGCATAACCATCGTCTAATTTGTACCAATTTGGGACTTTTCATTTATGTCCTCCCTGAGATATTTGATAGTGAAAATAGACGATTTTCGAAAATTCGCAAAGTTTAAAAATTTCCAAAAAATCAAGTATACAGTTCTCAGATCTGAAGCTTGCTTACAAGGTTGTTTACTATCTAGTCTCTATGTAAACAAAGAATTGAATGTGAGTCTTATTTATTTCGTTTCAAAATGTATATTCCAAAATTGCAATTTCTAGGTTTCCAACCTCAATGTTCAGTGCTTCTTTTTTCGACGTTCTAAAGTAAATCTCAATGTGCACAGAACACATAATATTGTCCTTCCATTATCTTTGATATGGTTTTGATTTGAACTCATTATCTTTAAAACCTAAAAAGTTACAGCGTTTAACGGAATCCTCTGAAAAGTGCAAAATACGCTCAGGCGCCTATACAAAATGAGTTGAGTTGGGTTGACTTGAATTTCAGTTTAGTGTTCCTTTTAGCAGCGACCTACTGAGTAACGTGGAATCCGAACCACATAAGCCCCCGTCGGGAGTCGAACCCGGGTTTCCCGCGCCAAAAACGCGTGCGCTAACCGCTTAGCCACGGAGGAGCTCCCTATACAAAATGACCGCCACAAACAAACCTCCGAGGCTAAAAAATAAATGAATACCCGTTTTCAACTCCCTGAATTTGGTACAATCATAGGTGAAAAAATAATTTTAAAAAAATAAATTTTGTCAGAAACCTTTGACATGGGAATTGGTCAATTTCATTTGGATTGCCCCAGTACTAGTGTTGGGCAAAATCAATTGAAATCAATTGCAATTGGTCAATCAATTGAAAGTAATTGTGTGCAAATACATTGCAATTGAATCAATTGCCAATTAATTTCAATTGTAATCGAATGACTGAATTCAATTGCAATTACTTTCTACTGCAATTATTTTCAATCGATTGATTAGTTGCAATTGATTCTCCTTTATTAATTGCCAACTGCAATTAAATTTACAAATTAATTGTTAATTGTTAATTCAATTGAAATTTGCTCAACACTGCCCAGTACTAAAAAGTGCAAATCCTTAAAACAACATATTTATAAAACACATTCTTTACGTCAAAAGAACTGCAAAACAAATAATAAGATTTGGTTTATTCACCGCTTCAGTTTTTTTCCCACACTCAGCAATCTCACTTATGATATAATATATTTTGAAATAAATAACATTACATACATTACTTGTGAACTCAATTGTTTTTGGATGTAGATACACCCATGCACATTAAATTATTCACGTATACTGCAATTCACTTTTTTCTTTGGCATTTATTACATTTTTCCTTCTCCCTTTGGCTAAAGTTGAGTGATTAGTAAGCACTGATGATAGAAAGTATTTCTTGTATGAAAATGCTCCCCCAATAAATATTAAAATATTGTAAAAATATAAGCAAAGAAGTTGGATTGAGTATTTCTTGGGAAGCGTGATTTCGACTGATTTTTGTAGTAGCGTAGGAAAATTCACAAATTTCCAGTAAAGGAGCTGTGTAAGGGAGGGAAAGGAGGGAGAATAGAGAGTAAACTATTGAATCAATTAGGTTAAATCTACTGTCTAGATTGTATGCCAATCATATATTAGCTTTTGTAATCAAAATTTCATTCAAAAATGTAGGAACAAACAGAAAACATCTCTCTTGAGGATCAACGCGATGCGCTACGGCTAGAAAAGCTCAATCTATGGTAAAAAACATAAGAAGCTCGTTCAAGGAAGTCCCCGCAGAAGAGTGTGAATAGAGTGAAAAATTACATACTTGCAAAACATTTTGACACCGGATAGAATCCCATTCCCCCCCTTTTTTTTACATTTCTTTTAGAACAGTAGTATACCAGTGAACTTTTCATATTCATAAGAACTGAAACAACATAATAGGAAAGTAATTTTTGTTAAGTTGGTCCTTTAATTTACGTATCTGCTCAGAAGTAGAGTATTATAGGTAATAGCTCTTGCATACTTGGTCCTTTCACCCGTTCATTGCACAACAAACAGATTCACTTCGAATTCAGGAAAATAGGGAAAGATAGTGAGATACAAACATTATACACCATACTTGATCGTTTGCAGTCTACTGCCATAAATGGAATAGAAAAGATTGTCGCTATCAAACCAGCCAATAGCAGATTATTGTAGCTAAGCTTTTGAACTTTTCAGCGTGTTCAAAAATATCTTTACTTTGTAAGGCCATACTAAGCAAGGATTGCTATCATACTCGCAAGTTTGGAAGCGGAGTGAAGAATGATTTATATACATATTTTCAAATAAATATATAAAATAAGTTCTGTAAGTTTAGGTGTGTAAAACACTAGTACTTCGAAATAGTAGCATACATGTGAACCAAAAAAGAAAAGGAATGTTAAACGAACCAAACTAGATTACAGTAGTTAAATAACCAAATAGTATTACGAAGATACATTGATAAAATAGTGTTAGTGCAACTGAAATGTCCAACGGACTTGTGTCACCTTCAAAGGTGAAAGAACTGTAAACTACAATAGTCAGTCAGTAGTTTCAGGCTAAGGATACAGTTTATATTCATGTCTCAACCAACGATTGAATTCCATGACAAAAGAATTCTGGAATGTGCAATGCGAAGAGTGGTGAACCGCACGTTGCACCGTCCGGTCATCAGGTAAGTTCTTCCGTGACAAGAAGTGATCGAAATACCAAGAGATGAGATAATCAGCGTGAGACATGTTCAGAAAATACTTTGGGTTAATGAATGTTTTATACTGCAGATCATTGTGGCTAAGGTTCGGTTAAGGAAGACGGTGATGAAGAGATGAATGATAATAGTGCAATGACGAAAGTGAGAAGAAACGGGACAACACCAGTAAAACTCATTCACATGGTGTTTGCCTACCACAAAGCCCACTTGGCGGGACTTGATATGCAACCATGGGTCTCGGACCCCAGAGATGAATGCTCGACCACTGAGCTACCGCGGCTCAAGAAATTTCTAGCTAGGCCTAAAAGTAACTAGGAAACATATTTTAAAACAATACCTTCGAAAAGGAGAATGTACCAATCCTGACTGGATTTGTCAAACGATCCAACTGCGTTCTTTGTTTCTGCTATGAATAAACTTATATTATTATTATTATTATTATTATTATTATTATTATTATTATTATTATTATTATTATTATTATTATTATTATTATTATTATTGTTATTTTGTAAGAAATTCCACACAAGTAGTTTTAACTTAATCCTGCACCTTAAATTTCGAAATTTTGCTTGCCTGACTTCAGCTTCAAGTACCTCTAATTTCACTAGATTAACTCAAACATTCTTCACATGAAAATCCTGAATATATACATGAATGTGTTTGGTGTATGGTGTACCCATTTATATTCTTCGAAAATATATATATATATATATATATATATATATATATATATATATATATATATATATATATATATATATATATATATATATATATATATATATATATATATTTGGTCTAGGAATTAATTCGTGCGGTTGGTACGCACACATTGAAGCTGTAGTACAAACACAAAATACATAAATACCTTAAGAAAAATATTGTCCATCGCTAGCCACCACTTTCGCCCATCTGTCAGGCAATGTACGGATTCCGTGGCGAAAGAAGTCCTCATCCTTGGAAGCGATCCAGTCAGAGACCCATGTTTCGATATCTTCTGAAGAAGTAAACCGCTGTCCAATCAAATCGTTGTTCATGCAATCGAACAAGTAGTAGACCGAAGGAGCAACGTCTGGTGAATACGGCGGGTGGGGTAAAACTTCCCATCCGACATTTTCTAAATAGGTTTTGACCGGTTTTGCGACATGTGGGCGAGCGTTATCATGTTGAACAATAAGTTTATCATGTCTGTTCTCCCATTCTGGTCGTGTTCTGGCCAGAGCTTGCTTCAAACGCATTAATTGTCGTCGATAACGTTCTCCATTCATAGTTTCACCCGGTTGCAGCAGCTCATAGTACACCACACCTTTCATATCCCACCATATGCACAGCATAACCTTTGCACAGTGAATATCTCGTTTTGGTTGTGATGGATCTGGTTCACCTGGTTTCATCCAGGCTTTTTTTCATTTAGGGTTCTCGTAATGGACCCACTTCTCATCACCCGTAATAATTCGATGCAGAAACCCCTTTCTGCTCTGTCGTTGAAGCAGCAATTCGCAAATGGTTTTTCGTCTTTCAACGTCTCTGTATTTGAATTCATGTGGAACCCAATGTGACATCTTTTGAATAATTCCCATGGCTTTCAAGCGTTTGGAGACTGTTGTTTGATCAACGCCTAATGCTGCTGCAAGTTGTTCCTGCGTTTGACACGAATCCTGCTCGAGCAATGCTGTCAATTCTTCGTCTTGAAATTTTTTTGGCTGTCCAGCTCGCTCTTGGTCTGCCAAGCCGAAATCACCACTTCTAAACCGTGCAAACCACTTCTGACACGTTCGCTCAGCTAGAGCATGGTCACCATACACTTCCACCAAAATACGATGACTTTCAGTCGCACTTTTCTGCATGTTAAAGTAATGCAGCAGGACACCCCGCAAAAGCACTTTATCAGGCACAAATTGCGCCATGTTCACTTAACTACAAACTGGTGTTGTTGACGCTTTAATCCACTGCCCTATACTACGAACGATACGCGATGACAGGGGTTTGCAACACATGTGTGGATACACGGAACTGTGGGACGCTCCGTTCGTTGCGCCATCTCTTGTCCACCCGCACGAATTAATTCCTAGACCAAATATATACGCCTGTAGTCAGGCGCGCACCCAGAAATTTTTGTTGAGAGTGGCTTAAGCTTTGAGGGTGCGTCCAATACTACAGCCCATTAAGCATATTTAATATTACAAACACCGTGTGCGTGGGTTTTCTCGGGGTTCTCCCGTTTCCTCCCACTTTCTTCATTCCACCATTTCATTCATTTCTCATTATCACCGTCTCCTTTAGCCTAACCGGCATAACCGTGGGACGTAAAACTCACAGATTTCATTTCAGTTTTATTTAATATTAAACAGGTATTATTCTGCGCCTAAAAAGACAATAAGTAGTTGTAAAATACTTCCACATATATCTTCAGAAAAAATGATAGAACTAGATTATTAAAAAAAAAAAAATAATGAGTACAGATGAAGTGAAAGATCAAATTTTTATGATACATCAATCATTTTCCTGTTAAACAATTATAGTTTTATTGAAAAAGTGTTCAAATATATGTTGAGTTGCGAAGTTTTATTCTTAGGCTCTGAATCCGGTGGACTCCCTCGTGGGTGCACCCTTGCCTATAGTTCGTTAGACATTTTTTTTTAATTTTCAATAGGTAGAACGAAATATATAGTTGAACACTTTTACTTTTCTTCTCATTTTAGTATTGGTTCATACGAATATTTGTATTCCAGTTTTCTTGAGCTCCCTCGTAGTTAAGTGGTCATCGTAAGCCCTTTTGACCTGGAAAAATTGGGTTCGGTTCCCAGCGGGAGACCATGTGATTCTGATTCCGCGTTAAGCTGTAGGTCTACGTCTCATGTAGTCTCGCTGGTGAAAGGGACGTTAAACTGATTCAAAATCAATTCACTATTCTTACATGTTCTTGTAAATAGCAGGGTTTTACATCATCCTATCTCATAGCAAATTTTGTCTCATATAATTATAATAATTTGTTAGTAATGGTGTGTATTCGATATAATTGTTTTTAAAGTGCTGTTAGTTGTAATATGAGTATACTGGATTATAAAACATCTTTCAATATGAAACCGGAAAAAAAAATGAATTTAATGTGATATACATATATAATAAATTTTCGCACTCACTGTTTACCGTTTCTTTTCACTCTACATGTCGACAAAGACAGATGTAACCTTTCTTGAAAGCAAAAGAGTTGTGCTGAAGTGAGTGTGTGCTCTTTTTTTTCTGAGCAACCAGAGAGGAAAGCAAACAAGTTTTAGAATTCGGAACTCAATTCCAACTCTAGCATTCACTTTGAGAATTAAATATATGGAAAGCGGGGAGAGGGGAGTGGAACTCAGAAGCAGTTGGGTGAGAGAAGAATGGTCTGAATAGAGTTACTTTCCTCCCATTTTCTTTCCGCGTCACTTTTTTTCGCTCTTTTATTTTCTCATCGCTGCTTGGAAGTTGCATCTGTGAAACAATATTTTTGCTTGCGTCTAAAGGCGGATGCAGGAAGAAGAAAGGGCAAATAGAATAGAATATTAGCTTTCGTAAATAAAGAACAAAGCTACAAGAATGTAAGGAAATATCCCATTGTCATGCTTGGGGAAGCAAACCTATATCCTTTTGTATTATGTACTGTAGAGAAATGGAAAATGTAATCGTGAAAAACAATCTATTATTGTTTCGTAAAAAAACGGTAAATTTTGCAAAATTTTCAATTACTTTTAAAAGATTTGATTCTTTTGGTGATTTTATTGCCCCACAAAGAACATTGTTTTACATTTAACAATTAAGTTGTCAGCACTTACAGAACATCTAATGCTGACGGAATACGAATAGGGGGGACCGAGGTATTCAAAAACTCTTAAATTTGCAATATAAATAACTCTTATATTTGTAGAGAAAAAAAATAGAGATTTTTTCTATAGAAAGTTTGGAGAATGTTCTAATTATTAAAACGCAAAAGAAAATTAAAGTAACTCTTTTAAACCAAAATTTTATTTTCTAAAGCTATTTACTTTATTCTGGATTGTCCCGGTGGTCAGAGTAATCCCGAACATATTGTACTTATATAGAACATCTTGCGTTATTTTATAATTTATATGTTATAATACATTATATTTCATAAATAACCAACCACAACGAGAAATGTAAAAAAAAAAAAAACTCATTTAATCTTTAGACTTACTTGAAAGTAAATTTATTCATTAGGATAAACGAAAGCTCAACTAATCTGATGAAGGGAAGAAAGAAATACAGCATGAGTTTAGGAAAATTTTCATAAACATGAAAACAGCGTTAAGTATAAGTGCAAAAATCAAAATGTATGAGCGAATCTTTTATTTTCAAGAGGTGCAATCTATACGAGTCCAATTCTTACAAGCACCATTACACTCCGGAGTAACGACGAACTTGCTCTCTGGCATTACTCTGTGAGACACAATTCAATTGCAAAATTTAGAACTACTTGTTGAGTGCATTACGACTAGTGGTATTACACAGAATTAATGCCGAAATAGAGCACGAATAGTAACAATCTAGGTATAACAAAAATAAACTTATCTTGGCCAAAATATAAACCCAAAGTTAGAAGGCAATCTAACGAACTAACTCTATGGCCTATGGAACCTGGAGGTTCAATACTGCATTCACAAAAGCTTTCCATTGATTTTTGTCCTTAGCCAACTGGATCCAGTTTCTACTTTGTATTTCTATTTCCGTGAGGTTCATCTTAATATTATCCTCCAATCTGGACCTAGGTATTCCTATTGAAACTTTTCGGATTGGACTTATAATTAAAAGTTTAAAAGCGTTCCTACTTTGTTCCATTCTGGTTACATGACCTGTTCACTTGAGCCTCCTAGACTTGATGACTCTAACAATGATTGATAAACGGTATAAATCATGTAGTTCCTTGTTATGAAGTTTAAGCCATTCCCCATTCCTGTTGCTATTTGGTCCGAATATAAGTCTCAGTATTTGGTTCTCAAATACTTTCAGTCTACCTTCTTCCCTCACAGTAAGCGACCATATTTGGCAACCATACAGAACAACAGGCATGATTATCATTTTATATATTTTAAGCTTCAAATTCCTAGACAGAATTTGCGATGACAAAAGTTTTCTTTTCTTTCCTTCTTTCTTTTTTAAAAACTGAATACTAACAAGAATTCCCTGCCTTTAGTTGGCATATAATTCATAAGAATATAGTTTGTTAATGTTGATCCTAGATATTAGAAAGTATCCACTTTATCGAAAGTATTATTTGATGTTTTAACGCATCCATAATTTGCAGTATTAAGATCCCAACGTACTTCCATGTATTTAGTTTACTCTGCATTTACTTCTAAACCCATGTCCTTGCAAGCGTTTAATAAGACCTCTGCATTCCTTTCTGTTGTTCTTCTATCATTCCCTATCAAATTTGCATCATCAGCACACGCCATAACCTGATGAATACCATTCAGCTCTAGGACCTGGTTGCATCTTTAATTTTCCTTATAGCATAATACAGAACAAAGTTGGATAATAATGGCGAGAACCATCTCCTTGTTTCAGGCCATTCTCAGCGATGCAAATTTCGTGAACAAAAATTTTTCTACTCGAACTTTACTTTGGGATTCATTTAAATACATCTTATTTAATGCAACTAGTTTATTCGATATTCCAAAATATGTAACAAGGTTGTATAATGTTTTCGTCCTAATCGAGTAGTAGGTCTTTCTAAAATCAATAAATAATTGGTGAACCGGATTATTGTATCCCCATTTCTTTTCGAATATTTGTCGAATGTAAATATATCTGATCGATAATTGATCTATTTCTCTTATATCCACACCGATTATCTCTAGCGATTTCAACTGCGTATGAGGTCAGTCATGCTACTTGTTAATAAAATGTTTGGAAGGATTTTATAGGATGTTGACAGAAGATAAATATCTTGATAATTATTACTATCAGTTTTCTTTCCTCTCTTGTGAATTGGAACAATGATCAATTCTTTCCTTTCTTTTCGCAATTCCTCCTTGTTGTAGAGAAGGAGAAATATTTTGTGTACCTTGTTTCACAATTTTCCCCCTCCATCTAAAATTAAATCAACAGGAATATAGTCTACACTAGGAGATTAATGTTTCTTTAATTTCCTTATAGCAATTTCTACTTCTGTTCGGCTAAAGGTTGGAAAATACGGTTCTGCTGTGTGCATTTCCCTTTCTCCACTAATACTAGTTTTTGGCTGCGTGTTAAGCAAATAGTCAAATAAATCTTTCCATCTATACAAAATGTTATCTGTCAGTGAGAATTGTTCCGCCCCTTTTCCTTAATATGTAAGCGAGGACTTGATAAACTTTCTGAAATTTGTTGATGAACGTTGATGTTTCGAATGTTTCTGCTTTTACTATTACCTTCATGTTCACTTATTTTAGTTTTCAAAAACTCGCGTTTCTTCTTTCTAAACGTTTCGGAAGTGTCCAGTCCGATGTCAATGAAATTTGTGTTAGTCATATTGTTCAGATTTTGTAGCCATAGCAAATGCACTTTTGCCTGTTTCCTCCTTTCCACTAGTTTAGTGCATTTCAGGTCGAATCATGGTGTGTGCCTTTCCGCGTGCTCCAGTTTTTCTTTTGCTGAAATTTCAACCCTATCCCTAATTTCAACCCAAGTATCCTCGACACTAGTTCACTTCCAAAATTCTAAAACCGAAAATCTATTCGTTACTTGAAACTGGCCTGGCTCTCCTCTAATTTCTTTAAATTTAATCTCTCCGTTTCCAGACGTTGAATATTTCCTTTATTCAACGATAATCACTATCTTATTATCGCTGCTACCAGGTAGTGATCAGTATCATAGTAAGCTCCTCTGAAGGACCGAACATCAACTATCTTAAAAAACTAATAGATTCCAACTGTCAAAATCATTCTAACTGTCTCCTCCTACCTACTAAGACGTAATCAATTTGATTATGTGTTTTTCCACTAGCCCAGTAAAATTAGCTCAAATTTTGGTGAAACCTTGAAGTAATTTATATAAAGCTGAAACTTTGTGTGGTTGTTCATTGGTTAATCCTAATCTCTCCCTGAAAAGTCCCCAACAATCCGATGACGGGTTTCGGAGTTATGGCGTCATCGATATGGCCGCCACCAGAAGTTGCAGCGTTATCTTTATACATGCGTAATTTCTCAAAGAATAGAGATAAACTCTTCGCTTTTTGCACTAAAATGTGGAGAATGGATTGAAAAACACACAAAATAAAATATATTGCATGTATCTCACTGATGTTGGGTGAAGTTATTGAGTGAAAAATGTAGTTCCGCTAAATTAATAAATTCCGTTCTGTTCAGCTAAGTTAATAAATCAGAAAGGAAAGTCATATAAAGTTGAAATTTTGTAGGATTGTTCATTGGTTTATACTCACCTCTCCATGAAAAGTCTCCAACAATCCGGGGACTGATTTGACCCCCATATTGGAAAATGGCAGCAACCTTTATTAGTACGCTAGTTACCCTTTATAAGGGTAAAAGTAAACTATTCGGTGTAAATATAAAAATAAAGTGTCATTTTGTCCGCAAAGATATTCTCGTCCATGCTTGGTATGTAATGTACTTCATGTAATACAATTTCGGAATTAATGTTGACAAATATTTAACATATAGTCAATATTTAAGAATTTTTTAGTTTCTGTCTGTTTTGTGATTCTTCTGGATGAGAATCTGTGTATATCCAAGTTGTGTATATTTGGTTTAACGTGATAGTATTCCAAATTCATGATAGAATCAAATAGTAATTAATGCATATGTAATGCTAAAAGCTGACAAGTAAGTTACAAATTACATTAGATTGATTTTGACATAAATCTATACTGTTTTTAATGTAGTATTTTACGAAAGATGATACCATTACGTTCATGGTAATGAGGTTAACAAACAGGAACACTGTATTCACTTCCGTATTTTACAGTTTAGTCTTCATTATCAACAGGAATGAATAGCACGTTCTGGCATGATGTACCCTTGTAATGAAGACACATCGCTGAACGTGAGACCTGCCTGCTAACATTCACATCTTCTACTGCCACCACTTTAACAACCACAATCGATTATATTAATCAAATCATCTGGGGCATAAGGTGCAGTCGTAGCATTTGGCAATAAAGTATTCCCAACATTTACCCATCCCCAATTTCCAGGATTTAACTTTTTACCAAGCCATTGTTGTATCTGGTGGCAAGTTCTGAATGGATGCTGGTATGCTGCGTCTCTTATTGGCGTAAGATAAGCGATTCAAACTTATCACCAAGAGTCTGACGTGCTACAATTTTGGTATAAATAGAATGCCTTAATTCGTTCAAGTTTTGTGATTCTTCTTCACCACAGAGTGTCAAAACATGACTCTGCTGCAGCAGCAATCTCATCTACGGTTGATTAGCATGCTGGAAACACCCACTGAGTCTCGACTAATTTGCTGCTTCTTTTTCGCGAACTGTAACTTGTTTTCTCTCCTTTTCTGTATATAGCTGAGCCGGAGATTGAGTGACAGAAAAGTGATACATCAGACATCTCTCCCAAAGCCAGATGTAATTGTGCTATACGATTTTGATTGGATGCATATCCAGTCATTAGCATGGTTATGGATGCACATGGACACGATGTAGCAATAAGCATGATCAGTATATTTGTGTCATTTGCTACAACTGTCACTTTTGTGCTTACGTCATTTTCAGATGCACTTCATGCTGTAGACAAAAACTTCATCTGCATCATGATGAGCTTGAATTGCCTTTACTCCTGCGTTCTCTAATCGGTCAGAAAGAAAAGCTATTATGCGACATTTGTTGGCCTCTTTGTTAAGGAAAGCTTGCTGGGAAACAATAGTATGCATCATGGATATGAATTAAATGTCTGGATAACGCCTCAGATTGCTTCTTCGCTTTATCTCTACTGACTTCGTTGTAAGACGCTGATGTCCATCAAAAATTACAGTGGCCTCACATTGGAAATAAGTTGCAACGTATGTCAGATATGATTGGAATATATCTCCATATGTATTTGGCTTTAGCCAGACAATTTTATGCAAAAGGAATCCACCGTCTATTAAGAACAGTGACGAAAGAGGCACCATATTATTACATGGTGTTAGTGTAGCTAGAAGATTAGAAGCACTGATTTTTGAGATTTACGCATCGTTGATCCACTGAATAGAGAAGGAGGTTTTGGTACAAGTTCAGATTCCAGATACTTACAGAAATTTGACCTTTCCTTCATGATACATAAAATTCTGCAGAATAGCTGCTATGTGTTAATTGACACTTCATATCCTCTAACTGTCATTGCAGTATCTATTGAAGATAAAGGTCTGATATGGTTTTTCCGGTGAAGTTTAAGGCCACAGAAGTTATTATCGTATGTTTCCTGTAGTGCTTCAGGACCAACCTCTTCTGTTCTGTCACAATTAATGTGTTCACTTGGAACTACTTTAGTAAATAGAGGTATGTTGTCCACTGTAAGCTATGGAAAGAGGATTATGATCAGAAAACCAGTCCAAAAAATTCTTAAGATTCACTTCATCTCTCTGTTGACGAGAGTCACGCATTTCCACATGTTGCTGAAATGATGAAGTGATCGTAACACCACAAAACTCTTCCAAAGAAGAGCAGAATTTTGTGCACATCGGCAATGCGAGTACCCATCTAGCAAAGTTAGAATCAATTATTCTCCGTCCTCTTGTTAGACCTTCAGTTGATTTAATGAAAGTCATGGGGTACTGTTCAATGCACGTATCTGTCCACATTTCTCCCTAGAATTTGTCTTTGCGACAGGTAGTGATATATCCTCTTTCAACAATCTTATAATATTTATTATTATCCATATTTTCCTTCAATATTGAATGTCTTATAAATAGATGTGTGTACTTTTGGCATTTCGGGGTGTCCTGCGCGCGAGAGTATGACAACATCCTTTGTATACAGTACAGATAAGATTCAAAATGACCAGTCCTTTCTGACCATATGAACATTATTATTAACATTACTTGATGGTAGTATTGGATCCTCAATTTGCTAGTTCGAGAAAGGGTCTGCATATGTTCTGTGCCTTGTTGGATACAAGCAAGAATGTTTTAAATGAAAATCTCGTCTGTTGCAGATTGTGGATCGGTTTCGTTACAAAGCAATTTGTTATGACATTCAAGCAATTTTTCCTTCATATCCTCATTCACATATTTGCTCTCTTGTAATAACTGTGTAGTACTTGATCGATGAGTTAGTAAGAGTGCTCGCACTGCACATGCGTATGCATATCCAGTTATCATACGACATACTGATGATGATGCATACACTGTTTCCCACAATTCCTTTAAACCACTTCCAGAGGTTAAATGGCGTATTGAACCCAGAGAGGACATCAGAAGATGGAAGCCTCCAAGTCCTACTACTATCCCAGCCAATTCACTGTCAATATTTGCTGCAACTATATCCACAGCCTTCATGTGCAGAAAAGAAGCTGGTCAAAAGTCACAAGACATGTTCTCTGATTTTGTTTCCAACACTCATCACTAGCAAAGATAAGAGCTGAATAAATGATATCTAGATTTGATGGATCCAGATTAGGATTTAGATTTCTGGGTTTTCGGCATATATGGCCATTTAGCCCATCACGTATGAGAGATGATGTCCCTCGGCGGTCACACTATCCAGGGAAAGGGAAGGAAGAAAGGATTCAGGAAGGAACTAAGCGGCTTCGGACTATAAGTTAGGTACCACCCCGGCATTCGCCTGATGTGAGTGAGGAAACTCCAGGAAAACCTCATTCAGGATAGCCGGCATGTAAAAGTTTTTTTATACATTTTCGAACGAGTGCACTTACAGGGAATTGAAGCCGGGACCGTTCGCACCAAATGTGAGAGCGTTAGGGACTACGCTACGCTGGGCCACACGGATCCAGATTGATGAAAGGAAAGGCATTTAAATGGGATATATCGAAGTCCTGATTTGTACTATAAAATACTTTCATAAATCCATTCCATCCTGGTCTAGGTATTACCTTCAGCCAACAAACACTACTCTAAATAGAATCAAGGTATTCTGCAGAGTGAACACATGGTGGTTTATTCATTCCTAAGTCCTCAACTGGTAAAATTTGTTTTGTCTTCAGTCCTTCACCAAATTTCTTTTCATGCTTTTAACCCTACAACCACAACGTGGGGTCACCGGCGACCTCAGTCCATATAAAATGTGTTTTACGCTTGCGCTGTTGTGAGAGTGAAACATGATATTTCGTCTAGCTTCAGGTCAGAGCATGCTGTTGAAAGTGCATATTGCATTGTTGTGTTAGTGCGGTAATGTGTGGTCTTTTGAGTGAAGGGGTCATATATGACCCCACGTTGTGATTAACGAGACATTTTTTTTCTCTTGAACATCCATACAGCAAGGTACGTTCGTGAGCAAATTTCTATAGAAATGGCGAATCAAGAAGGTATTCGAGTCAGAAATACATTGCAAGCATTTTAGATGAAACAGATGAGGACATGTCCAATGTTGATGAACTGGTAAGTGAAAATGAGGATAATGAGGAACAGGATGAACAGGAAGGTGAATTTGGAGCTGATATTAAAATGATGATGTTGCAGACTTCCAAAAACGAAAAGTGATTTATTGAAAGAATGGCAGTAAGTGGTACACTAAACCGTTCCACCAAATGTCTACTCACACATTGTATCGTTATTATGTATTCTACACTATATTGAATAATCAACAAAGTAACGGATTTTATCCACAAATATAAATGTATATGATAACCTAAGTTGCATAAGGCGATATAACCTAACATACCTAACCTGAACTCACCTCAGCTAACCTAACCAAACCTAACATGACCTCACTAACCTCAGATCACCTAACTTTATCTTATCTAACCTAACCTAACCTAACCATTCATAACCTACCATAATCTCCTTTAACCTAACCTAATCTAATACAAATATCCTCCAGATTCGGGTCGTATATGACCTTACGTTGTGATATATGTTCTTATGAAAGCGTGTTGTGCTTGTAGGGTTAAGAGAAAGAAATCCACATTTTCCAAGAACCTGTGAACTAGCACTTGTAGTTATTCTGGGCACTGTTGATACTGAGGAACCGAAGAAATAGGACCTACATTGTATACCTTCCTTGGTATGAAATGTGTTGTGGCCATCAAGTGTACGTACATTGAAATTAGTATGATCAAAAACAAACTGTGAAAACTCATTCAATGTCGCACTATGGGCATCACACTTGACTGCTGATTCTTCAAATCACAACACTTCAGTATAACTAAAGGAGAAATAAAGGTTGCTGCCATTTTCCAATATGGCGGCCAAACCTGTCCCCGGATTATTGGAAACTTTTCGTGGAGAGATGAGTATAAACCAATGAACAATCCTGCAAAATTTCAACTTTGTATGGTTTTCCTTTCTGATTTATTAATTTAGCTGAACAGAACGGAATTTATTAATTTAGCGGAACTACATATTTCACTCATTAACTTCACCCAACGCCAGTGAGGTACATGCAATATCTTTTATTTAGTGTGTTTTCCAATCAATTCTCCACATTTTAGTGGAAAAGCGAAGAGTTTATCTCTATTCTTTGAGAAATTACGCATGCATAAAGATGACGCTGCAACTTCTGGCGGCGGCCATATTGATGACGTTATAACTCCAAAGCCCGTCATCGGATTTTTGTGGACTTTTCAGGGAGAGATAAGGATTGACCAGTGAACAAACACACAAAGTTTCAGCTTTATATAAATTATTTCAAGGTTAAACCTTAATTTGACTGTACTACATCTGGCGAAGTCCAAGAGTATTTATGAATGTCGCGATGTGGGAATTTTGTACAGTCACGATGAGGTTTTTCAATGTTTCAAACTTCACGAGTCTAACACCGTTGTCATTACTTTTCTTATGAAGAATTTCATTCGCTATAATCGGTTTGAAAACATATTCTCGTTCTACCTTCTCGAAGAAAACTGAAATGTTTGGTATTACTGCGATGTTCAGATATACTCCGGTTTTTCCCATATGAAATGGAGTTATTACAAAAATGCAATTTGACCTTATTCCTTATATATCACTTATTCTGCTAGTGAAAGTCCTATGAATAACCTGTTTTCTACTGGGTGATTTGTGAGCTTGGTTTTCATACATGTCTTTCCGAGTGTAAATCCTAGAAAGGGTGTTGTAACTATCGGACAGATGTGTGAGCTGTAACTTAAGAATTTGAATTTTAAATTTTACTAGTTTCAATATGAATTATGATAAGTTAAGCTGCAAGGGATAAATTCTTCATCATGAAGTCTTTTAATTATATTTATTTATTTATTTTTGCAAGAAATTACTCTGGACTAATCTTTCTGTTAAAAAGTTGTCTTTACGTACACAAACAAATAAAATAATCATGTGGATTGAGTCTATCTAAACACTGTAGTTTTCTTTTCACTATGAAAATTATGGTTTATTAAGAGGAACATTTTTCTATTTTCGTACGGAGAAGCACTGATATTAAACGTGAGTGTATGTTCCTTCTGCACTCCTTCCTTTCAACTTTCGTGTTCTTGTCTCTTGCTTCCTCCATCTTTCATCATCGCAATTCCTCCAGCTTCAATGTCCATGCACAAGAGTGGCATTCAAAATGCTTTGAGCTGGTGACGTGAGAGAAGAAAATGACTCGGGGTAGAAGAAAAGGTCCCTCTTCCCCTGCTTCACGTGATTAGCTCCATCATCGTTCGTCCGTCCCACTCTCTCTTGGTCTTAACTCGAACCATGTCCCTAACGCTAGTCGTGGTGCAAGGGTACTTTCGTATGGACGTCCCGTATCAAAAATGGCTCCACATTACATTCTCTGGCTGTGTGCATCTTCCTACCAGCATGAAAAATCGGAATACATTACGGGTGCTAAGACATCGGCTATATTGCCCCTCCCACTAACGTCTTGAATGGAAAATTACAAGCATTTATCTCGCTCTTGAGAAAAAAGAGCAGCTGTCATCCTTACCCTCTGCCATACTATTTCTTGATCCCTCAACTTTGTCTGGATAGCTTTATTGTGGGATGAAGCTACTGGACGGAAGTTATCCCGGTCTCAAATCTAGCTAGGAATTGTAAAAAGGGGAGAATTCCGGACATCATAATTGGATCCATTACACCCAATAGCGAGATCTGTGGTCAAAGCAATTGTTTGTGGTTGCGTGCCTCCCTGTCGTGGTTTTTTTACTCCCAGAGCAGCCGAAACGGTAGTTTGGGTTTCCCCTCCTCTCCATTTCATACAAAAAAATTAAATTTCCCTTCTATGTTTTTGTAGGAACTACAAAGCAGTTGCGGCAAATTAGAACATAAGTTCGAAAACTACAAGAAATAGGGTTAATATTAAACTTAGTTTAAGTTTGATAGTAGAATGCATTAACAGATGATGGTCTTGTTTCGTGTACAGAATGATTCGAATGTAAGTAACAACTTCAAGTGGATACTCATGATTCATTACTGCAGATGTGCGACATTTGTTTCATCTTTTAATTTATAATCAATTGAAGGAAAATGTATATTTGGAAAGTTGACCTGAAAATATATATCCGGAAGAAATGTGAAGGAAACAGGGAAATAATTTATAGTGTGAAGTAGAAATGCTTTTGCTTATAACTTACAAAATGAGTATTGAATGAAAGCGGGTGAGTGTTAAATGAATTCCAAAGGTATATTCACAGTTATTACCATAGCCAAGATGAAGGCGCCACTCAATTTTAGGGAATACTATTACTATTATTATACTTCAAAACTATCCTATGCATAAGTGTCGGAAGTCTTATGGATCGTCTATGTCCATTCATAAGTCTATCTGTCGACAGACACGAGAGCAAAAACGGTAAGTGGAAACAAAAAATGTTTTTTGTTTTCTCTTGCAATCGATTCAGTGCCCAAAGAATAGGTCCAATTTTGTCCTTCAACCTTCTCTTTAAGTCAGAAGAGGATCAACTTACCAATTTCCCGTTTTAATGTTTATCGATAGAGAACGAAGCGGTAATAGATAGCGACAAACGGTTTCTTGCAATCAATTCTTAATAAGCATATCATCAACCCGCGCAACATTCTAACAAAACCGGAAGCGGTTGAAATTTGCTAGTACTTCATATTACCTTATTGATTTCTATACAGCAAAAACAGTAAGTTATATCAAAAACCGGTTCTTTGCAATCGATCCAGCGTTTATTCATACCGAAAATTGTAGAAATCAGCCATTTCCAGTTTCAACGAATGATAATAGATAACGACAAGCGATTTTTAACAATCGATACAGCGCCTCAAGTAAAAATACCATCATCACCCACAACATTCTTCCATGGTTGGTTGAAATTTACTAGTACTTCCGGTTTCAATACTTACTTGAATAGAGCAAAAGCAATAACAGATTTCGATTTTTTACGCAGATTCAGCGTCCCAAAAATGAGTTTTGTCTCGACGTTAATTTATCTGTTGAAATCGTCTGATAAGCGGTGAAAATCTACGACTTTTTAATTACAGCACTGATCGCAGAATGGATGAAACGGAAATAGAATAACGACAAGCAGTTTATATATATATATATATATATATATATATATATATATATATATATATATATATATATATATATATATATATAGATATAGATTCAGTACCACAAGACTATGTTTCACTTCTGAATGCATTCTTCTATTGCAACTGGAAGTAGTAGAGATCAACTAGCACTTTTGGTTTCAATATTAATTGCCATTGAGCAAAAAAAAAAAAAAAAAAAAAAAGATAGCTAGTAATGGCTTTCTGACTTAAATTCAGTGTCCAAGGAACCAATTCTATCTTATACCTCTCTTCCTTATTGCAACCTACAGTTATAGATGTACTACTTCAAGTTTGAGTAGCTATTGAATTCGCATATTTTGGAAGGATACCGTAGTTTCGCACTGTGAAACGTAACTAACTTTTTCTTCTTCTTCTTCTTCTTCTTCTTCTTCTTCTTCTTCTTCTTCTTATTATTATTATTATTATTATTATTATTATTATTATTATTAATAGTAGTAGTAGTAGTAGTAGTAGTAGTAGTAGTAGTAGTAGTAGTAGTAGCAGTACTTGAAGATTCTACTGTTGAGCGAGTGCATTGATCTGAATGTAATATGCCCGCAACATTAAATTCTGTCACTCTTAACAGAATACTGGCCATGTTATCCAAGCCACAGATGATGTTAGTAGATAGTAGATACGTTTTAATGGTGTCTAATGTTCTGTCCAGTGTACTTATTTCTTCAAAGATTTACTTATTTGAAGAATAATTTGCCGTAGATCCCGTACTTCCAGCAAAATATAGGGAGACGTGTTTCTGCGTTTCACTTGCCGCTTCAAATAGTCTCACATATTTTCAATTGAATTTCTATATCAAGGGACTTTCCAGGTCACACCAAGTACGACAGGCTGACTACATGTTCCTGAAACCATACACAAACGCACTCAGACCTATAAACAAGTGCTTGTTATCTTATGTCCACTCAATCATGAAGATGGTGGAAAATACAACAACTGGTCCCTGAGAATGTGCCAATAATAATAATAATAATAATAATAATAATAATAATAATAATAATAATAATAATAATAATAATAATAATAATAATAATAATAGTTTATGTTCGTATTTTTCTGCATGATTGGGAATAAATTCTGGCACGAATATCACCACAACACCATTACTGAACTTCCTCCAGCTTGAATCATATACTTCAGGTGAAATACATCATTCGGCTATTGGTATATTCAACGCCTTTACATCGTTCGAATGTAGCCGAAACGCAACTCGTCAGGCAAAACTATACGTACCCAATCTACTGTAGTTTAGTGTATTATTCTATAGTCCCTTCAAACTACATGTACCGCAGTGAGTAATTGTAACTTTCGAAGTACTTGGTTTCAAATGTCCATTACGTCAAGCTTTTCTTTTCTTTTCTTTTTTTTTTCAAAGATATTTTATTCCGAAACGCTTCCATTATGTGTTTTGCTTTGAGACACGTGTTAGTTTATTCTTTGTAGACGCGTTGGGAAATCTGCTTTGTTATATCAACAGATTGGGCAACTTCATTTGTTATGTGCCCACGTGACCGCCCAAAAACAATATTTCCTTTCTTTGATTCTATCATATCTTTATTTAAAACCATATTGTCGAGCTCTTTATACACAATCAACTAGCACACTCATTCCAGTTAACTGCTTATGGTCATGCATTAGCAGAAGTAGCTAATTTAGTCATGTGTTGCTAGAGAAAAGCCTTCCACAATGATAGAAAGAGACCAATGTTAGTTATAGAGAGGATGCCTATATTTTTGTCCGATGTGCTTAACCTGTGTTAAACTCTAGCAATAAATTACAATATATTTTGTAGATGCAATATCAGACTTAACAAGGGTTGATACATATACTACTGAAACTGCAACATAGGTTAACAATATGTATTTCTTCAAGTGTAGTGCTTTGGTCGAAGCTCCATTTCCTTGAACTACTTGAATTGTCCTAGAATGATAATTCTACTCTACCTAGGTCATAAGCGTAATGCAATTTATGGTTCTAAACTGAAAAGTGTCTTGATCTACATCAAATCCATTCTTTTTTGTACAATTTTATACCCTTAAATATTCAACTGGAAATTTACAGGGTGCTAAGATACTTAGGATGTACAGTTTGGTCCAGAAAAATATCTCCACTATGAATTTTGATTGAAAAGTATCTTTCAATCAGATTTTCTTTCAAGTTTGCGTTTATTTAGGGTCTGTTTTTGTGATTGGGTAATTGTACTTTTTTTTTCTCAAATCGTTTGTAGGTACTGTTAGTGACATCTGATTTGTAGGACTAATTTTCTGTGTTGTGTGTTGGAAAGATGCACTTAATCTACAATTTTTTCAATGCTCGGAAATGTCCATTAAATAGGAAATTGAAGCATATTGAGATCAAAGACATGCCATTTAGTGTACGGTTTGGGTACTAGATGGCAAGAATATGTTTGAAGTTCCAAAATGCTTGCCCTAGATGGCGCCATTGTTCCGTTCCCGCCATTTTTAAGTCAGCTGTTTTCTAGGAGGCTGAGTGATGGGAAAAGAGTGCATATTCACAAGTTTGAAAACTAATGGTGCTGTATTCTAAATTTCAAAGCTCGGTTGTGCGAATACGAAGCTGTATTTGTGTTAATAGTGTTACATTCAGTGATTTGGTCATATATTTTTAGTTCTATATCATGGGAAAGAAAAAGGACATATGTCAAGGATAGAAAGATATGATTTTGGGACTGAAATCACAATAAATATTGAATAGAGAAATGGCAAGAAGGTTAGATATTGACCACAAAACAGTGGGTAATGTTTTAAAATGTCAAACAGAAACTGGAGTGGTAAGTCTACGAAATCAGCAAGAAAAGGCAAATTCGATATTGTGCGCGGCAATAAAAAGGATTGCGAGGCAAGAGAGAAAATTAAGTGTAAGGCAGGTTGCTGCGAAGATAATGGAGGACATAAGTGAGAGTATTTCACACCAAATAGTGTTAAGACATCTGCTGGACATGAAGATTAAAAAGAAACCGCCCGTAAGGAATCATCGTTTGACACAGAAGCACCTGAAGGATAGAAAATATTTCATGGATATGTTTTTGGAAAGTGGAGAGTTGATTGTTGAAAAGCGATAATTTTCTCCGATGAGAGGAAATTCAACGTTTTCGATAATGATGGTGATGTAAAACTCTGGACGGAGCCGCGAGAAAAGTTAAAGCAAGAGTGCATTACGGAGACAAAAATGTTCAGTGAAAGTATAATGCTGTGGGAAGCAATGCGTTTCAAATGTAAGAAGTTTCCACAGGTCCAATCGATGGTTTACCGTACTGTGAGATACTAGACAAGGAGCTTTTGAACACATCTATAGACCATTCAAGTAGTTGAAGCCTTCGACTACTCATTTTCCAAGATGACAATGCATCGTGCCATAGATCTAGAATTGTCCAAGAGTGTGCGTCAGAATTGGGTATTCAGAGGTTATGGTGACCAGCCAATTCACCTGATATGAACCCCATCGAAAATATGTCTTCTAAATTGAACAAATATTGTTGTAGTAACAGAACAGAATTAATGAGAAAAAATGTTCATGTTTGGTATAATGAAATCGAGCCAGGTACATATGAGAAAGCTGTATCATTACCGAAAAGAGTTCAGGAACCTAAAAAGGCTAATGGACGATACACAAAATATTGAAACACTGTTAATTTTTATGTTAACTAATGAAAACTGTATTGTAAAACAATAGCATGAAAGTATGTTACACAATAGCAGTAAATGTCCTCACATTAAAATCATGAGCTAAGCTTTTCAAGAAAACATGAGGTTGGGGATATTTTTTGGACCCAACTGTACATTGCCCCGTGCATTATTGCGGCTGTACAGACCTCCAAAACTTGGATGCTAGTAATATGTAGTGTCCTTAGTTTGCAGGATTGAATAATACATGTTGTATTGCAGGATTTGTTTAACATTGAATTTGAAACATTTAATAAACTGAAGTAGAGCCATTTGAAAAAAAAAACTTTAATTTAAATTGGATGCACTGTTAATCTGGTGGTATTACAGATATGTCAAACGATTTCGCTCTGTTAATATTTGCTTCGTACAAAATTTCAGCAACTTTTTTCTATTAGTTTTAAAGCTACAAGTACGTTTATAGATAAATGATCAATTATGTATTTGAATAGTTGATTATCTGGGTTTAAAATTTAATCAGTTATTACCATACTATATTTTCAATAGCTTCTATTTAGTTTGGTTATTTTAAGTTTAACGTCTCTTCCCGCAACGTCTGCTTGCATATTTTAAATAGTGACAGGGGAGCGGTTAAACTCACAAACTTGCTTCACTATTAAATACTGCAACCACGATCTGCGCTGATCTGCCGGCCAATCAGTTTATCCAAGTCAATAAAATGTACGTCTGGTCACCACTTACATGGATGATGGCTGGGAAAAGCCAAACGCGTTGTTAGTGCGACATTCTCTCAGCATCTTGAGGACTATTTGGGAGTAGTGCTTCTAAAATTATTCGAATATTCGTTATTTGAACTACTTTTCTACTGATATTATAATATCCGAATATTCATTCTCAATACTCGAAAGGTTATTTGAGTTTTCATTCGTTATTCGAAAAAAGTGTTCGAATAATTAATTATTTGTTATCCAAATGATTGTTCGAATACTTGTGTATTGTCCTGGTAATTGTTCGAATAATTGTGTATTATCCGAGTAATTGTTCGAACAATTATGCATTATCTGAGTAATTGTTAGAATAATTATGTATTATCCGAGTAAGTGTTCGAACAATTATATATTATTCGAGTAATTGTTCGAAGAATTATTCGAATAACGAATGTCATTTGAATATTCGAATAATGAATTAATCAAATTTTAACAGCACTGCCATTTATCCTAGGATGGAGTGCATGGTCAGAATGCACTGGATAAACTATAGAATCATTCTTCTATCAATTACTCCCTTCCAAACACCCTTCCACAGAGGGGCAATAGGATACGCACATTTCTTGATCGGCTGAAATCCGTCTTTTAATTATGCTTATTGATCTACCATCTAGCGAATGTGCCCTCGGTGCACAAGATCTGAATCTTAGTGAGAAGAAATCGAACACCTTACAGTGATTAAGATCCCACTTCGAAACGAGGTATCGTTCTATTATAACCGTGCTGCTGACAAAGAAGTAAGTACACATCGATCAATTTAAGAGCTACTTGAATGTGACAAGTAACGTACTATGGCAATCTAACTGTTGACCATATATACTACCGTATTGCTGGATGATTTAAGCCCTTTAAGGCTTCGCATTAGTGTGTTTGCTATATTTTACTAATGCAACATATTTGAACAACCTTCAGCCATAGTATACACGATAACAAGAATGTTTATAAATAGATCTTTTAGGGTAGAGCTAGAAAGTGGTACATAGAAAGTTTAGACTTTCACAATCACCTTTTATTATAAAAAAAATCTTCTAATATACAGTAGTAATAATAATTACATTTCAAATATAAGTTCCTCTTGGATAGTTGGTGGTTTGTCGGACAATTTGTAGGAACGCAAAGATCATGCGTCCTTGGGTGATAAAATCATAGGCTTTTTGCGTCCAAGGAGTGTGTGTAAGTCTCTCTCAGAGATCAGGCGTCATAGAGGGAGGATAAAACTCAGAGACCAGGTGTCCTAGAGAGTGGTGAGGTGTTTTGCAGAGACCAGGCGTCCTAGAGAGTGGAGGTGATTATCAATCGGTGGAGATTAATGGTTACTGCGGTTTTCTAGCTCCTTTTCATCCAGAAATGTTGCTGACTTCATTAACCGTCGTCACTTAAGATCTTTAAGGACGATTGACAATGTCTTCTTTCTGGTTGTCATCTGAAGTTCGTTTACAATGAGCACATGGAGTTGGGAGCACGTATAGAACCTTGAAATATTTGATACCTACTCTAATCTGTAAATGTGACCCATAACCAAGGCAAAAAGTGTTCGAAAGAACAAAAAGATTAAAAGAAGGCAAAAGATGAAATAAAATCTTTTTAAAAAATACTATTAACTGACTGCAACAAAAGCGATAAAAGTAGAAAATAAAGAAAGCACTAAAAGCAGAAAATACAGTAAAACCCATTTATCTTTCCCTTTTGGACTGGGGCTATGGTCGGAACGCAAAAAGGTCGAATTATCCGGAAATACAGAAAAAATACTGATTTACAGTCAAATAAACCATCTCTGAACTGAAAAATATCTGTAATATAGAAGATCACTATCGTAAAACCAACAGACAGTAAGCACTGAAAACTGCACAGTACAGTACAAAAAACACGCAAACGAAATAAACGATACTAGAGATGACGGAGTAATAAAGCGGATAACAGGAAGCAAACACCTGTGCCGTTATGGCAATAAACGACAATAGGCCTTACAAGTCACTGACGACGAGACAAGTTGGGCTCAAGCATAGTTGGATCAACCTGATTGGCGGACAAGCCGAGGGCGGACGAGAGAGGTTATATTGTAATTCATTACTATTATTCATAGAAATTTTGAAATTTACGTGAGAACACAAGGAAAGAAAACGCTTTCAAACAAACAAGCAAACAAAAATCAATGTACCTTTCTTGAAGTTGTGTGATAATACACCACTTCGACAAAGATCCATCGATTTATTTTTGTATGTTTGCTAGAAAGGGTTTTCTTTAATTGTAAGCCATTCAGGTGTTACATTGTCTTGCTTCAAATTTATGTGACATTTATATGTATGGTTTTCGAACTAATAATAATAATAACAACAACAACAACAACAATAAGATATATATATATATATATATATATATATATATATATATATATATATATATAGGATGTCCCAAATGTCCCTTAATGCTAGAGACGTGACGTGTAGTTCAGAGATTGTCATGTTTTGATTATATAGTAATACTATATGGGTAGCGGGAACTTCATTGCTGGAGGTGACCATGGCAATGGCATTAATATTCTATATCAATAACTTAGTTGAGATTAAATATATCTAAAAACTAACTTCATATTCACGTTTCTGGTGACATTTTAGCCTAAAATTTTGTGCCA
Organism: Thermobia domestica; assembly: GCF_964235325.1. Classification (NCBI taxonomy): domain Eukaryota; kingdom Metazoa; phylum Arthropoda; class Insecta; order Zygentoma; family Lepismatidae; genus Thermobia; species Thermobia domestica. Next base: position 106,766,125 of record NC_137459.1, on the reverse strand, counting down.
TACATGTACTTTTCCATTTAAAAAATGACCTTAATCGAATATGGCAGATACTAAAATGGCGGACACCATGGTTATCCACAGCAATCAAGTTCCTCCTACCCATATAGTATTACTATTTCTCTAGCATGGACTATACAGGATGTTTCAAAACAACACCGACAACGTTTGGGAGGTGATTCCTGACACCTAGACAAGATAAAAAATATAGACTAACCCGGATGCACAAGTGCTTCCTTTCGGAGTTATATGCTCCAGATAACATGAAAAAATGAACTTTAAAGGTCCATAGCTCCATAACTATGACCTACCGTAGTCGTGTGAAAACATCACTTAGACACTAATATGTGTCCTATCCAAGTATGCAAGTTTCAGAATCCTGCGGTATTTCCGCAATAATTTTTATAGAGGTAGTTGGTGAGTACTTCAAATTGTATGCCTGTAGCCAAACTCCCTCTATAAAAATTGTTGCGTGAATATTGGAGAACTGATATATGTAGTTTTCGATAGCGCACATATTAGTTCCTAAGTGAAGTCTTGACCCGACTACGGTAGGTTCCATAGTTTTGGAGCTATGGGCCTTTAAAGTTCATTTTTTCATGATTTCTGAAGCCTATAACTCCAGGAGGAAGCATTTGTGCACCCAGGTTGGTCTATACTTTTTGTCTTATCTTAGTGACAGGAATCACCTCCCAAACGTTGTCTATGTTGTTGTTTTGAAACACCCTTATATATATATATATATATATATATATATATATATATATATATATATATATATATATATATATTATAAAAGAGAACGCACAAATCCTTTGTTAGCTCATCACGCTAATACGGCTGAACCAATTTCTTTTATTTTTGGGGGGTTATTAGGATTTGGACCCTAGATGGTTTTTATCATATCACTTTAATTTTTAATTACCAGTGTCTTGAGATAATTGACCATTCAAGTGTCCATACGTACAAATCCTTTGTTATTAGTTCATCATAGGTAAAAATAAACGTATTTATATGCAACCCGCATGACCGTGTCACTCGGCGGGTTAACATAAATGACAGGCGCTATAATGTTAACATTTACTGCAATTTGAAAGCGAAAAAGTAAAAATTATCTAAGTAACAAAGTTTATTGCGTTCCGGGGTGACCGCAGCGAAGCGGGGTGAACGCTGCTAGTATATATATAGATAGATAGATAGATATAGATGGGGTGTATGCATATATATATATATATATATATATATATATATATATACACAGATAGATATAAACGGTTCGAATCGAGAACCTAATCTTTTAAAAAATCGGTGGAAAATAAGTTCTACATCTTGTAGTGCATTATTATTATTATTATTATTATTATTATTATTATTATTATTATTATTATTATTATTATTATTATTATTTAAGTCGATGTACGAATATGTGTATGTTGTACTCGAGAAATGTAATATAAGAAGAGATCACTTGAATGCATTTTTCTTCTAAAAATATTATTAACTCGCATGACATGGACATATATAGCATGAGAAGTTATGCAAATTTTCTGTTATTTATTTATGTTTTCATTGAGTAAAGAGGATGATGGCGAGAGCTATTGTAAAAGTAGCTGAAATTCATGCATTCTTCACATTTCTCATGCTTGGAAGAGTTGCTGACATGATACATAACAGCACGTCTATCTGTAGTAGTGCTGACAGCAAGTACCTTTGTAAAATAGATAAATATAAATTACAGCAAGAAGAACGTATCTAGAAGTTGTTTTGACACATTTCGTTGTCAATTGATCTATCAATATCAAGGTTTGTGTTGGCTCACCCTACAAGTGTAATGGTACGAACAGTGCACAAGAGAATCAAGTCCAGTTTTTGTACATTTTGAATATATTTAACAAGAATCTCTATTTGAAGTTCCTCTTAGAGTTTATAGGATTCATATCCAGATTAGGATCCATTGTATCGTATCCAAATATTGTGAACAGCTCTTATAACGTTATAAAAAAAGAAAACAGTATGATCTTTTTCACGTACTTAAGCGTACCGTACACACTTTATGTATCTTTTTTCTCAGGTTTTTGTGGTAATTGGGATTTGATTCCCTAATGCCCTGAACCCCTCAAATGCACAATAGATGTCGAATATTTGATTCTGTAAGTCCCCCTATCTGTAACGAAGTCAAATCTACAAATCCTGCAGTTCAAATAGGCACTAAATTTTAACTTAATTAAATACAATACTTTTGAATGAAATGTGCTTAAATTACAATACTTCGTACATAACTATTTGTCGTTCTGAGGATAAGCCACATAACCTCTATTGGAGTAAAACGGGAACTGGAACTCTGAACGTTGACGTTTGATACTGACAGTCCCGACATTATACGACTGAACTGTAAACTATTTCTTCCACTGGAGTGGATGAAGACATTTTCATCACTTTCGCGATTAATATCAGGTAGTCTAAATAGAATTGAGACTTTCACGCACGAGATGGCTCTAGTATCCAAACTTTCAGGGTATATGATTCATAATGGGTTGACAGTTGACCTTAGATGTGCAAAAAGGTTTGGAATTCTTATAATCAGGCGTAGAGTATTATTGTGCCGTGATGATAAGTGAACTTTCTGAAAAAAAAAAGAAACTGCATTTCACAACTTTATTGGGAAATGCCGCGCCGCGCCGGCTCAGGAAGAAATTTGTGCTTATGGGCAAACTACGTTATTAAAATCACTGTTAATCGAAAGGTGATTCAGTTGCGTTGGCTCTGGAAGTTTCGATGTTCAGGATACTCCTCACAATAGGCTACCAATCACACCAAAAGTGTTATGCTGGTAAAAGGACAAGTACTCGGACCTGACACCGTCAGACTATCATTTGTTTCGATCTCAGCAGTTCTCTGAATGGTCTTCAGTTAGTTTAAAACGAAGCCGTTTTTTTTAAGAAAAAGAAAAATTGCGAGTCACTTTTTTCACTAGAAACAACAGAAGATCTATAGCGACAGAATTATGCTCGAACAATGACAGAAGATTATGGAATAGAATGGTGCATCTGTAGTTTTATAACTTTATTTTCAAATGACAATAAAATGTCTCATCATGTTTGACCTCCAAATACTCAATACCTTTTATACAACATTATATTACAACATCCTAACCTATGTATACTCGATATTACTCTTATTTCTGTATGACACACTGTGTAATATTTGGTACTGTATTATGTTGATTGATTGATTAACTAACTTAGATCTAATGTGTCTTTCTAGCACCATTACTTCTATATAAATAAGGACTTTAAAGTGCAATGCGAAACAGTCCTCGAGTCTTAATTCGATTTAAGCACTTTTCCCTCGCAGACATGGTATTATACACAACAATTATAATAGGAACAACGTAAACATTTCTTAATTTATTTGTACGGAAGTTATGATAATATAAATTTTCATTTCAAAGTTTATAACAAGAAACAAGTGATATTAAAAAAAGTATCTATTAGTTAACAAATACTTGTGGAATGTTTTTTTTCTTTTTATTTGTATTACAACTCAGAGGCAGTGACGACGCTAGCTTTAATTTCTTAAGAAGGTAAGAGGATTTGCAGGAACATTTTTGGATAAGCAGCATATATATATATATATCAAAAGTAATAGTTTTACATTACTTGATCTACACTAGAACATGTCTGAGAGAGAGTCTAGGATACGGATGATAATCGCCAGGGGCCACCCATTCTTAATGTCCCCATCAAACCATAATCAATCAATCAATCAATCAAGAGACCACTCGTCCCTGTTGCCGCTCTAACATCATCATTGCTCAGAGGATAGCAGTTGGTTAATTAGAGTTTAACATACCTTTCAACAGCGAAGCGAGACATGGACAAGAACTCAATGTGCAATCCAAACCTGATGAGACCCTACCTAGAATTGAACCCTGGTCTCTCACGCTCGAGAATATAGTAATAGAACAGTGAAGATACTGTATATCCTGTTTTCACGTATAGTATTTTATATTTAGAATTCATATAATAAAGTGTTCTAATTGAAATTGAAAATAAAAGAGTTTATAAATTTTTTTTTTCAAACAAATGTTCTCAGTCTTCCAGTTAGGTTATGAGCACATAATTAAAAAAAAACAGAAAGAAAACAATAAAAACAACTTGACATCCTTCAGGATTTAAACACACGAACACATGACTAAGAAGCTACTCGCCCAAACCTGTCGACTATTTATTACACTTCCTCAAATTTGCTTTCTGCAAAGCGGTTTTCGGTTCCACACAGGCTTTTTTTACAGCCAGATAGACCGAGTTTGTGGCAACTAATTGGAAGTTTCATCTTTTGTGATATATAAAATATATTTTGCATTAGTCACATTTTCATTCACAGTACAATAACTGAAACAGGTTGAATCTGTGAAATGATGGGGTTGAAGTATTCATTATTAATAATAAAGCAATAACGATTACCTAAACAATAAAATTTGCAGAAGAAAATTAACTCAATTAATGATCGCTTCTTTATACATGAAAGGATTTTTAACTAGATAGCAGTTTTTGTGCAACACAAGGCGCTGATATTGTAGGTAGGTTGTTATCATATTTTGATTTTCAAGCAGCTTATCAGGGTTGAATCCCTGCAGGTCTGAACTTTTCAACATGCTAAAAGATGTTGGGATGACGGGGAATTGAAACAGAACCATGAATAGAGGCAAAATTTTACAAGCTTGTTTCCTTCAATTGTTCCAGATTTCATGTCTTCGGTTTATTTCGACTATGTTCTAACTTATTTATGATCAATGTCTTCTTTTTTCTTCTTATGGGCAGTATATACTGAAATAATACGTTATACACACGAGTTATAATGTCTTTGATATGTGGAATTCATTGGACAACACGCTCCAAACAATAGAGACACAGCTTAACACACACACACACACATACATACATACATACATGCACACACACACACACACACACACACACACACACACATATATATATATATATATATATATATATATATATATATATATATATATAATTTGCTTTTCGTGCACCAGCTGATCAGCTGCACAGCAAAAGCCTATTTCAGTGCTTACAGTCTTACGAACTGTGGTGCCGGCTTGAAATGTCACGGGTAAATTAGGTTGCGTAGTTTCGGGCGTTTGCGGATCCGGCAAAAGTGCTGGACCCGACTTCATGGATTAGGATTTAGATTTCTGAGCTTTCGGCATCTGTGACCATTTAACCCCTGACGTACAAGGGATAATGTCCCTCGGCGAGCACACTATCCGTGAAGGGGAAAGAAGAAAGGATTAGGGAAAGAAGGAAGCGGCCTGGGATCTATAAGTTAGGTACCACCCCGTCATTTGCCTAGTGTGAATGAGGAAACACAGAAATACCTCATGTAGGATGGCTGGCACGAAAATGTTTTTTTATACTTTTTCGACCGAGTACCCCCTGACGTAATGAAGTTAAAACAGTTACTTCTCTGGCCGACTGTACATTTTCGGCCAATTAATGTGCACACATTTTATCTCTCGCATAACGAATTTATACCTGTTCAAATTTTGAGCTCCTCATGTTTATATTGTAAAGAATGTATCTATGACGCGGGAGAGAAGGGTTTGATTCCCAGAGGGAGCTCATGTGGTTTGAACATCAGACAATTGTGTCTGATGAAGCCAAAGTGGGTAGTTAGCGAAATTGTTACACGCTAATATTTTTTTTTACAATAAACATATTGTTTTGCACAGCGAGTAGTTTAAATTAGATTTAAGTCTGTTAAAAGCAAAGCTTGTACACCCCGCATCAAAAAAATTGCGACAGCTAACGCCGTGCAGTTAGGCCACCCACTAAAGAGAGAGAGAGAAAGCGAAGAGGAGAGGAGAAGAAGAAAAGGGAAAGGGAGAACAGATAAAACTGTGGAATTCAAACGTAATAAGAAAATAACCTAACATTATAAAGTTACGCTTCCAGAAATCCAACAGTAATATAGAAATAACCTTTGCGTTTATATATATTTTTTCAGAACTATTTGAATATATAGAGCATGATTTAAACATTCATTATGTCACTTTCATAATGGATAGCATACTCAATTTCCAGTAGAACTGTATATCTCCGAGACACATCCAGGATAATGACAAAAGTTTAACACATATGCTTTGTTTCCGCGTGGTTCGATTGCAAATTCGGTAATGTTCATTCGACGTACTGATCTAAAATACATTCTAATATACCCAGTAGATAGCGTTGGTCATATCCTCCAATTCAGAATACTAATGCAAACTGAACAAAAAAGGAACGAAAAGAAAAAGAAAGAATGAGAAAATTGAAGAGTGCTATTTTATTGCTAAATTTCTATCAGAAATACCCTATATTAAAAGTCCGAACTGTATCGTAATGAAAAGCTACAAATGTTCGAAAAAAAAGTTTACGTTCCTCATAGATGTAGCATGTTTCAAATTTCAACGTGAATAAAACACATAGAATTATAGGATGGAAACAAATTATCTGTTGAACTAGTATAAATAAAATTTTGTTTTCCAATAATCAAAGAGGTTGCCATTTTCTAGTCTTTTCCGAAGATTTATCTGTTCCGAATATCCGGCATCACTTTCATCTCTTGCGGATATAAAGTTGTAATTTGCACAGATAGAATGAACACGCTAGAGCTCAAACGAATCATAGTGTCAGTCGGATGATGTTGGTTAGCTTATGGACCACCACTTGGTCGAGGATTCAAAGCCGTAGTTACCCGGTAATTTGACTGAGACTCGGTAACCCAGATTATAAAAAATATATTTTGCTTATTCCCTTCCTTTTAAACAGTATTTCTTTCAGAGATGACCAGGACTCGAGATGTTATCCCCAGAGCACAAAAACTCGACGATGAAGTTGCCAGTTAATTACATTTTCCAGACCAGGTCTACCGGTCTCTTGCTCCGTTTTAACTTTGAAACATGCACACGCATATGAAGTGCGTGTGTGTGTGTGTGTGAGAGAGGGGGGAGAAGTGAAAGATGCAAAGACAGGATAGGTAAACCTCAGGAAAGAGAGAGAAATATAAATGAAACCTATTTATCATTACAGTGTATGATGAAGAACACACACACTGTTTATTCGAATTCTCGCCAGTGATGCTTTGGAAGTTATCCAACAGAAGATAAATCTCTTTATGCAGCCATTATTTTATGCGAAAAAAGTTATACTACCTACCGGGGAATAGAACCCAGATTTTCCACTTGGAAGTCTGGTATTTTACCACTACACCACCAATTGCTTTACCCAAACTTTGTCCAACAAATGCTGTAATATTTCTTTCTGAGAACGATAACGAAACGAAATTGAGTATGCTATCCGTTGTGAAAGTGACTTAATGAATGTTTCAAGCATCCTCTTTATATTCTAATAGTCCTAAAAATATATATAGAACAAACGTTATTTCTATATTACTGTTGGATTTCTGGCAACGGAACTTTATATAATGTTAGGTTCTTTTCTTACTAAATTTAAAATTCCACATTTTTATCTGTTCCTCCTTTTCTTTTTCTTCTTCTCTCGCCTTCTCTCTCTCTCTCTCTCTCTCTCTCTCTCCCTCATTTCTGAACCTCTGTGTAATAGACATCCATTGGTTTCAATTTTTCATTGTGTGTGTTTCAGTTTCTCCCTAAATCACCTTATGAATCTTGTTTCTTCTCGGTTTTGTTATTTGATTTTATCGATAGTAATACATGTGTAGCTTGAAATTAGAAATGCGTTCATGTTCTTAGCTAATTATAGTATGGGAGAGGAGAAAGGAAGAGAGAGGGGGTCTCTTTATCAGACACGATTATGGGATAAGAAGGTGTGTATTGGGTGGCCTAGCTGCACGGCGTTAGCTGTCGCAATTTTTTGATGCGGAGCGTACAAAGGAAAATATAACAATATATTGTCCCTTGTACTGCTTGTTCCTATATGAGACTTCTCTAGCCCGAGTTGTCTAAACTTTCTACAGGGGAAGCACGTGAGGAATGTCACAATGATAAACTAAATTTTCATAACTTTAAACTACGGGAATAATGGTTATCTAATGTATTAACTGGAGCGAAGCTCTTCTTTACTAACCTAAGGCGTTAGTTTGTCTGGATGATGCTTCGATATGCCTGAGAAGTCCTTAGCCAAATTCGACATGGTCATTCGAGAGCTCGCACTGAGTGTCGTAAGGACTGCACGCTCCAATCGGGGGTACCACTGAGGAATAATCAGCGAAAAACGGGATGCTCATCGACTTAACCTGGCAAAAAAAAAAAAAAAAAAAAAAAAACATTTGGCGCGCGAATTCTCACTGTATACAATGAGAAATACAATTTTCAGCGAATAAGGCGAAGCCCTTTTCGTTCTGTTCTGTGAACACAATTTTTCAAAGCCATTATATTTTTCGCTGGTAGAATATACTAACTTTAACTATTAGTGCAGTCGCTTGGCACAAAAATATTTCCATTCTGGATACCAGCATGAAACTTGGCACATTTATTAATTATAACATGTTGAATGAAAATCCGCCGGGACACAACACCGATGATCACCCCGTCGGACAGAATTCAAAATGGCGTCCAAAATGGCGGCAGAAACTGAAAATACTCCAATTTTGCCGTTCTTCGGGCTAGTTTATATGTTCATCGGCATGCTAAATTCAAATAGCGCGCTTTTAAAAATATTAAGGTAATAGATTTACAAATATAAAGAATTATGGCATACATCCATTGTAATGCAAAATTAAACATGCTATTTACTGTAATAACAACGAAAAAATCGTTTTTAAAATTTTGAATGACGTTTTCAGACCTTATAAGTAAATCCAAAGGTATTATTGTAGTTAAGTGTTAACTATGTGTTTTTAAGTAATCTCATGTTGTAATCTCCTGTTGTTTAAGTAATCTCAGTAATCTCATGGACTGATGTATTAGTTGATGCTAGAGTGACATCAACTGGACGAGCTGAATCGCTTCTATCGTGCTCTCATGCCAAGTGCGCTCGCTATGCTCACCAAGTAACAGTGGCTGCACTATATATTTTGAAAACAGAAGCATACGAAGCATATAAACATGTCAATGTCTTTGAAGGAATGTCATATTTAGATTTTAACGAATGGTGTAATCTACGCAATGAAGAATCTCCGCAATTTATTTTCTGGTCAATAACTATAGAACTACAGATTCTATTGCTCTCTTTCTTACAAAGTGTGCGTGAAGGAAATTTTGTACAATTCAAAACAATTCTGGAAGATATATGTCCCTGGATGTTTGTTTTAAATCACACAAACTATGCCCGCTGGTTGCCAGTTTTCATCAGCACTGAAACAACTGGAAATTCGCCATCCGTTTATATATAAAGAATTCATGAAAGGCAAATTCGTAAGTCAGAAGAGCAATCGAGCATTTTCAGCAATGGTGGATGACCATTTGCATGAGCAAAATAACAAACAAGTTAAAGGAATTGGTGGAGCAATAGGACTTTTTGGCAAACCTGCTGCACTTTTGAAATGGATGGTTGCAGGGCCAGATGTTGTAAAAATGATATCTGACTTTGAAGAACAGTTTTCAGTTTTCGATGGTGAAGAAGATGCAGGTGATGAAAATGACGTACAGCATAAGGAAAGCAGCAAAGCTTTTGAAAAGAGATATAAGGAACACGTTTTAGATGTTGTAGCTTCCTTTAAAAACTATGGTAACCCATTTGAAGAAGATATATTAACAACAGCAGTTAGCAAAATATGTGCAACAAAAGATGCAGAGAAGTTGGTCAGAGAAGCCAGGAATCTTGGAAGATGTCTGTATGAAAATTTTGTACAAGAGAGGTTGATTGAAGGGAAAACATCAATTCATACAGTAATTAAAAGGTGTAATTTAGTGTTATTTAACAACAGAATGACAAAGAGGAAATATACACTTCAAATGCAAAAAGCAGTCCTTAGAAAAGACGCAAATATATTATGCAAATTGTATGTGGCAAGTCAGATTAGGCAACCTGACATTTCAACATTTTTTTTTCTCACGAAACTCACCCATATCCTCCCTCTATTAGCGAGTTCGGCAAACTTCGCAAACCATTAAGAAAGTCTGACATTATTACCTGTTTATCTTCAGATGTTTGTGAGAATCATGACAGTGACTGTAGTATTTCATTTTGCTCGCCTATTGTTATAGATGGTGCTGCCCTTATACATTCTCTTACTCCAGGTTCATCTAAAACATTTGGAGAATTTGCAACCAAAATATTTCGACCTGCCGTAGAATCTCATCTGCAGAAGTTGATAGAGTTGATGTAGTATTTGCCAGATACTTGGCAAGAAGTCGCAAGGATGACACTCGTTTGAAAAGAGGTTCTGGAGAAGAAATGTTAATGAAAAGAACAACACCATTCCCAAGGGTATTTAGGAAATTTTTGCAAGTTGATGAAAATTAAAAGCAACTTTTCCACTTATTTGCTTCTGAAATTGAATCACTGGAAGTTGGTTGTAAGGTTGTTATTTGCACTGATGAAGACCTCATAATTTGCGTAGGATCCTACCATAACAACAACCAACTGTCTCCTTGTTCACATGAAGAGGCAGATACAACAATTCTTCTACATGTGAAATATCCACTTTTATGTGGCCACAAAAATGTTGTAATTTCAACAGTAGATTTAGATGTAATAATAATTGCTGCAACGGTCCTGAAGGAGTTGCAGGCTTTCGATTTGCAGAAATTGTACTTTATTTACGGTGTTGGGAAAAACAGAAAACAGTTTTCACTCTGTGAAATGTTACAAAATGTATGTCCTGAAACTTGTGAAGCATTGTTGTTTTTTCATGCTTACACGGGTTGTGACACAGTATCTTCTTTTCATGGGATTAGTAAAACTAAAGCTTGGAATGTGTGGAAGACACTGCCAGAACTAACGGACGTCTTTATTCGGATGTCTACCTCATTCATTATATCTGATGATGATTTTGATATGATAAAATATTTTACAGTGCTTCTGTATGACACAATCAGCGCAACAAAAACAGTCAATGAATGCAGAAGGATATTTTTCACACAGAATAGATCCCTTGAAAATATACCCCCTACTGAAGATGGTTTAAGATATCACTTAAAAAGAACAATCTTTCAAGCCAGTGTTTGGAGACAGTGTCGACAGCGTCAGCCTGACATTCCTGATGTTACCGACTGGGGATGGAAAATCTCAGATTCCCCACCATGGCTTACATCATTATGGACAGTTCTTCCAGAAGTATCAATGAAATGTTCGGAATTAACCTGCTGCCACTGCAAAACAATGTGTATGAACAAATGCAAATGTCAAAGCTTGAACATGCAGTGTACCACCTTATGTTCTTGTGATGGACAAAGTATACAGTGAGTGAGTTATTGATAGATGAGACTTAGACAAGCATTCCATCTCTAGTACAGAACGATTAAAATATAGTACTCTTTAAAGTTGATCGCAATTTCTTTTAAAAAAAAGAAAGGAAGGAAGGAATATTCATTAAGGTTACATTCTTATTTTAGCAAATTTCGAAATAAAAAAGAATAGATTTGAAACACACTTTTGTACATATAATTTTATTTTTAATATTCTACTTGATGATGATGACGATGATAATGATGATGGGTGTTCTGTCCGAGGGCAGGTAGTTGGCCCGAAGGTCCCTGGGCAAGGTGAACCCATGGTGATCTTGCCATTGCCTTCCATGGATGATGATGACGTTCTAAGGACGGCTCCTACAGTTTAATGAAGGATCCGAAACACTTGTGTCCCCACCGGGAATCGCACTCGGAATCCCTTGATTGCAAGGCGACGAGTGGAGCCACTCATCCACCAGGGACACTATATTCTATCTTAACACGCAATAATTTATTATATGCTCCCACATTATTTAATTGTATTCCCTTTACTTTCTATTTATCACCCTACTGCCAAAGAACTTAATTGCAATCATTATCCCCCTCCCCTCCTTTTATAGAAGCTCCTATGACTTGTGTCCCGGTGGTTTTTTATTGTGTATTACCATCTAAATAACTATGCCAAATTTTATTCTGGTATCCAGAAAAGAAATATTCTTATTGAAATTTGTACTAAGCGACTGCACTATATTTGCACGTCGTGTTTGTTCACGAAAACAGTTGATGCACTAAAAAATTCTATATGAATAATATATAAAGGCCAATCAGTTAGCTCTATATTTTCAATTAAATGCATAGCTAATTATTGAATATGACAATTAGTATATTAAGAAAGTGTCATTCTTTTAGTCCCAAGGGAAAATAATACCGATGTGACTTGCTTCACAGGCCACCTCTGCCCCTAATGTTAGTTACAACAACACTCGTGAGATGGCAATCGGAACAGGGTAAAATCCGATCACGAGAGATAACATTTTAATACAAGCTACCTATAAATCCGTTCCTTTAAACCTCACGAAAGAGTTGTACCAATGCAACAGGGAATGGAAATAATAAGGTACTTGCGGCAAATAAGGCCCGGAGAGAAATAAGGCCCAGTGGAAAATTTCATAGGTCAGAAGCACAGTAGGATAAATCTGAAATCTCAAGTAGCGATTACTCACACAATGCTTGCTTGAGAGAGTTCATCTTGTGCATGGTTAGACGGAACACAGGTAGTGTTGAAGAATCGAGATGCCAGTTTCTATGTGTTGATATAATTTACGGGGGCAAAGTAAGTTCATGTTTTCTGTGTATAATAAAGCTAACCCGAAACATCTTGTATATTTGTGAGGATCATAGTGTTTAGTATTTGAGATAGTTGTTACTTCGTTTCAGTTCGAAACATGTTTGTAGATAATGATTTGTAAAACAACGAGTACATGGTCAGTAAATAAGTCCCATCAAAAATCTACTGGCCCTCCTTACCCTACAAGACGTGTATGCATTGTTAAATATTTAGAAACTGACAACTTGAATGTGTGTTAGTTTATTATTCTTTCTTGGCCAGTGCCAGCCTCTGTAGTAGGGCGGTCTATCGTATTCGGGCCTATTGTTGACTATGGCGGTTCGCATGTTCGAGTTCTACGTTGGTGTCTTTCATAATGTAAATCTTTATTTTTAATGCATGCGAATGGCTCATACCACGGTTTTAATATATATCGTTCATTATGCGACAAAGAATGAATCGGTGAGATGACAAGCTATAAAGGGTGCGATGTATGGGTACACGACGAATGGATTGGTTTGGTCGACACCAATGATGAAGAATTTATTTGCTGCAAGTGCCATTAAGTGTAAACATTGTTGAAAGTTAGTGTGAAATCTGATTCTAATGGTGATTTATTTAATATATGTCCAAGCTTATTCTTTAAATTTAAGTAAGTTGCAACGACTTAACTAACGAGTGCATAACACAAGGGAGATTACATATATCCTTAATATTTCATATCCATATTGTTACTAAATATCGTTTTATTATTAGTATTTGAAGTACTGTAAAAACATTAGGTGTTAATTGAAATCCAGTGGTCTCTCAGGTTGTAAAATTTTACTGTTCGAATGGTCGGCCTTATTTACCTACCGTGCGGGTAATAAAACCATTTTGTTTTTCTCTTTCAATACGTTTTTCATACATTTAGCTAAATATTTAAGTTAAATATACCATAAGATAGATATAAACAAAAACACCAGAGGTGCAAAAAGTGCAGCCAAGTTCGTCAGCCTCAAAAAGTGTTGAGATGAGGATGGATGAGCCAAGTTCCTTGGCCACTGCATCTGAAATGAACACTGGAACTTGGCGCGAGGTGTCTAACATATTCAAATACATTAAGATGTCTGTTCCTAGTTTCACGGCCGGGACATTTCAGCCCTAAGGCTAGTGGTGACCCCCAAATCCACCACGCTCACAAACACCATTCCTAAGGCTCGTTAACATAATTTACTTTGACACTTCGTGGAGGAATATAAGTTTTCCTTGTCTGGGTTTCGAACCACCAATCTTACTGCATTATACTGTATATGTGCCTTAGCGCCTTAGCAAAGTTGATATTCCTAAGGTTGATGGTGGTCCCAAACCCACCACGCCCACCAGCACTATCCCTAAGGTTCCTTAACATAATTTTCCTTGACACCTCGCGCCAAGCTCCAGTGTTCATTTCAGATGCAGTGGCCAAGGAACTTGGCTCATCCATCCTCATCTCAACACTTTTTGTGGCTGACGAACTTGGCTGCACTTTTTGCACCTCTGGTGTTTTTGTTTATATTTCACTTCTTTTTGTAGTTCGCCATGTCAATATCGTATATTGGAATTCTCAATTGTGGCATATTGCTGGATTTAAATTTAAAATTGTACATTTTAAAAGGAGTCATAATATGTCACATACAACATTAGTTCCCAAGGGCTCTCCCACCGGGAATCGAACCCAAGACCTGTACAAGAAAGGCGCACATGCTAGCCACTAGAACAGCGGGGAGGATTTATTCTATTAAATGTCTGTGAGAGCGTTATGTCCAAACGAGATTCCAATTCATTTACCCGAACTACAAAATCACGATCGCTAACATCTCATTTTTCATTACCTAAATACGAAGAGTATCAACAGGGCCCAAAACCCTTGATGCTGAATCCTCGCTGCTACATTACTACACATACACGGTGTAGCTGGTGTTTCAATATACCTAGTTGTTCTCTACCTTTTCACATTGCGAAATTACGGAGTTCATTACATGACGCGCATATTGCGCAGTTTCATACTGCCTCAGGTTTTCCTTGCAATGATATACACCTTTCAAATAGCTTGTAAACTTAATAATATTTGCCACCAACATATCCTAACTGTATATAAAACTACATGAACTGATATAAATTAAAGGGGTGCTTCCGGTTGACGTGGAAAGTTGAAATGATGAAGGGGGATGAAGAATTTTCCCATGTTTTTTAAATGGGTCTTTTTTTTACATATAATCTCATGTTTTAGGAACTTGGAATTGGAATAAAAAATTGAAATTCGGTATGCTTGTACGTTTTCATTAGCATTACCTAAGTAAATCAGTAAAAATAAAAAATTCCAACTTTAGAGTGGTTTTATGGGGAACTGAAAAATCTTTCCCATGGTACGTATTTGTATGGAACACCTTTTACATCCCAAAATTATAAGGCACTTCCTGTAGGGCTACAATGATTAAATTTGACATGATTGTAGTTTTTCGGAACCAACCGACAGAAAAATTGCCAAAAGTGAATATTTTTTTAATTTTTAGGGAGTCTAAAGGGGAGATGAAGAAATTCCCCATGCTATTTAAATAGGCCTTTTTTGGACTTATAATCTCATATTTTAGGTGCTTGAAATTGGAATAAAAACGTGAAATTCGGTATGCTTCAACGTTTACGTTAGTGTTACCTAAGTAAGTCAGTAAAAATGAAAATTTCCAAATTTAGAGTGGTTTTATGGGGAACAGAAAAACCTTTTCCATGATATTTATATTGGACGTCTTCTACACCCCAAAATGTTTAGGCACTTCCGGCAGGGCTAGAATGATTAAATTTGGCACGATTGTAGCCTCCCGGGAATAACCAACAGGAAAATTGCTAAAATTGAAAATTTTTAATTTTTAAGGAGTCTAAAGGGAGATGAAGGAATCACCATGTTATTTAAATAGGCGTTTTCCTGGAATACACAATCTTATCTTTTAGATAGTTGAAATAGGAAAAGAAACTTGAAATTCGGGAATTGTAAGCTTAAGAGGTGTGAGGATGTAGGCCGAACAAAGGCGAGGGTGTGGGGGCGAACCCCTGGAGGGCAAATTCAGGAAATATGAAGAGAAAAGGCACGAAATTATCTGTTGATGAAAAGGCTGATACGTAAGAGATTCTCACACTGTTCACAGGTAGAGACACGAAGTATCAAGAACATTTTTACTTAACGACTGTGGTAACTATAAAAATAACTCTGGAATTAATATATTTACGAAATCGGTTACATTTTGTTGCTAGTCGCACATAAATTCGAACAATTGGATTTCTCATTTCTTCGAAAACTTCATTAATTTTAAACACTCTCACCACTACATTATCTTACTTATCAAATTAATTTCAATATCTATTTAATACCAATGACTGCAATAAAGGAAAAATATTCACCGAGAAAAGACAAAATATTGGCTTTCCTTGTCTGTTTCCAACCACGAAATTTACGGCAGTATGTACGTGTCTTAGCCCACGGTTTTAAAAGTTAACTGACTCACAGAACGTGCTTCATTAACTTACTTAACTACTTATTACTAGCTTTCACTTATTTTACTCACACAATGAGAAATACTGTATGTGGCGTACGTAAAAACGTTTGTTACATGTGTAAATCCTGTAGTTGTTGGACTTAACTTACACTAAACGTATAACTGAAAAGTATATTTGAACGTACTTTCCGTATAAGTGTTCCGAATAAACGTACTTTCCACACGAACGAAAAGACTGTATGTAGGCGGTCAGGATATCACATACAGATGGCCGTATGTAACTTATAGCTGACGTACGTAATGTACGGAAGACTGTTAGATGTCAGACATCCTGCAACGACTTTGTGCAACATCTAAGCGGGAAAGAGGGCAGTACGTATGTAGCATATGGATAACGTATGTTAAGTTTTGATTTCTGTAGTAAACATAAGGATCCCGTATATTTGTACAGTATATTGATATCCGGATAACGGATTTTTTCAATGACCTTAGCTCATTTTCTGTTAACCTAGAACGACAGGAACACGAACACAGAAACATCGAGGAGAGTTAAGATTCCAAAGGCTCTTCCACCGGGAATCGAACCCAGGACCCCATACACCAAAGGCGCACGTGGTAGCCAATAGACCAGCGAGGAGGGCACCAACTCGACCACTCAGACGATTGACAACATTATCACTATGCACATGATGTGTTCAATAATGGAATCGTTCCCGATTTCTGATTGTAAGGACAGTTTTTTAACTAATGAAAAAATTTCAATAGCAAATTCCTCAAATTTCATTTTCAAGCCGTTATAGTGTGCCTTTATTGAGAATTTCGCATTTTTATCTCATTAAGAAGTACCTAATGGCTATGAACAGTTTTTCGCCCATAAAAATTCCCATAGTACATTCCTTAAATTTGGAACCTTTACTTACACAGGTCATTACATAAGGTAGGTACCATTATGCAGAGTTTCAATTCTCTTATCTCATTTGGAAGCACCTAATCAATGATGAGTGAGTATATGAACCGATCTCTGTTTGAGTAAAGACAAATTTTCGCCCATAGAAAATTCCATAGCACATTCCTTAAATTTCGGATATTTTTCATATTCAAGCTATTATAAGCTACCTTCGTATAGACATTCACATCTTCATCTCATTGGGAAGTACTTAATGGCTACGGACAATTTTTCGTCTATAAGAAATTTCCCATAGCACATTCCAGGCCCGCACCCAGAGGGGTCTAAGGGAGGCCGGGCCTCCCCTAATTTTTTGCGAGCCCCCCTAAAATTTTCACGGTAGGCTTGCAAATGATCTATAATATGGTGATGAACTATAATATTTTTGGGTCGGGCCCCCTCTAACTTCAGCTGCCCCCCTACATTTTTGGGCTGACTACCGACCTGGCACATTCGTCACATTTTGGACTTTTTCCATACTCAGGCCATTATAAGATACCTTTATGCAAAGTTTCACGACTTATCTCATTGGAAATACAAAATCAATGTGATGAGCGACTGAGTGAACCGATTTCTGCTTGACTTAAGGACAGTTTTCACCCATAAAATTTTTCCATATCACTTCCTTAAATTTCGGACATTTTCCATACTCAAATCATTATAAGGTACCTTTATGCAAAGATCCATCCTTCTATCTCATTGGGAAGTATCTAATTAATGCTATGAATGAGTCAATCAGTGAGGGAACCGATTTCTGCTTGACTAAGGACAGTTTTCAACCATAAAAATTTCCTTTAGTACATTACTTAAATTTCAGACCTTTTCCATACTCAAGTCATTATAATGTACCAATATACAGACTTTTACGTCAATATTTCATAAACAAGTACTTAATCAATGTGACGAGTGAATGAATGAACCGATATCTGCTTGGCTAAAAATAGTTTTTCACCCATAAAAAAAATCCCATTGCACATTCCTCACATTTAATACTTTTTTACACTCAAGTCATTATAACGTACCTTTATGCAGAGTTTCACGTCTCTATCCCATTGGGAAGTACGTAACCAATTTGGTGAGTGAGTGAGTGAAACAATTTCTTGCTTGGCTAAGGACAGTTGTTTGTCTATAAAAACTTTCCCATTGTACATTCGTTAAATTTCGGACTTTTTCCATACTCAAGTCATTATAAGGTACCAAATGTGCAGAGTTTCACGTCTTTGTCTCATTAGGAAGTACCTAATCAATTTGATGAGTGAGTGAGTGAAACGATTTTTTTCCTGGCTAAGGACAGTTTTTTGCCCATAAAAAAATCCCCATAGTACTTTCCTCAGATTTCGGAACTTTTCCACACTCAAGTTGTTATAGGGTACCTTTATGCAAAGATTCAAATTTCTATCTCATTGGGAAGTACCTAATCAATTTGATGAGTGAGTGAGTGAAATAATTTTTTTTCCTGGCTAAGGAGAGTTTTTTGCCCATAAAAAATTCCCATAGTACATTCCTCAGATTTCGAACTTTTACCATACTCAGGTCGTTATAGGGTACCTTTATGCAAAGTTTCAGGTTTCTATCTCATTGGGAAGTACCTAATCAATTTGATGAGTGAGTGAGTGAAAGGTTTTTTTTTTTTTTCCTGGCTAAGGACAGTTTTTTCCCATAAAAGATTTCCCATAGGACATTCCTCAGATTTCGGACTTTTGCCATACTCAGGTCGTTATAGGGTACCTTTAAGCAAAGTTTCAGGTTTCTATCTCATTGGGAAGTACCTAATCAATTTGATGAGTGAGTGAGTGAAACGATTTTTTCCTGGCTAAGGAGAGTTTTTTGCCCATAAAAAATTTCATAGTACATTTCTCAGATTTCAAACTTTTTTCATACTCAGGTCGTTATAGGGTACCTTTATGCAAATTTTCAGGTTTCTATCTCATTGGGAAGTACCTAATCAATTTGATAAGTGAGTGAGTGAATCGATTTCTTGCTTGACTAAGGACAGTTTTTTGCCTATAAAAACTTTCCCATAGGACATTCTTCAAATTTCTGACTTTCTCCATACGCAAGTCATTATAAGGTACCTTTGTGCAGAGTTTCACTTCTCTGTCTTATTGGGAAGTACCTAATCAATTTGATGAGTGAGTGAGTGAAACGATTTTTTTTCCTGGCTAAGGATAGTTTTTTGCCCATAAAAAAATTCCCATACACACATTTCTCAGATTTCGGACTTTTCTCATACTCAAGTTATTGTAGGGTACCTTTATGCAAAGTTTCACGTTTCTATCTCATTGGGAAGTACCTAATCAATTTGTTGAGTGAGAGAGTGAATCGATTTCTTGCTTGGCTAAGGACAATGTTTTGCCTATAAAAACTTTCCCATATCGCATTCCTAAGATTTCGGACTTGTTCCATTCTTATGTAATTATGAGGTACATTTGTGCAGAGTTTCACGTCTTTGACTTATTGGGAAGTACCTAATCAATTTGATGAGTGAGTGAGCGAAACAATTTTTTTCCTGGCTAAGGACAGTTTTTCACCCACAAAAAAAAAATCCCATAGGACATTCCTCAGATTTCGGACTTTTCCCATACTCAAGTTGTTATAGGGTACCTTTATGCAAAGTTTCACGTTTCTATCTCATTGGGAAGTACCTAATCAATTTGATGAGTGAGTCAGTGAGTCAGTGAGCATGAAAACTGCATATTTTGGGGGTCCAATACTCAAATATGGTTAAAGGTATGAATGTAAGGTTTGGCATATAAGTACATCTGCGGGATATCTCCTTACATGCTAAATTTCATGTTTCTACCCTTAATAGAATCGTTTTTACAAAGCCTCGAAATCGGCGATTTTACCCAAAACTCTTGATCGTGTATAATATGCTTACGGCAGTGCAGGCTAGTTTTCACTTTTTTCGCGGAACTTTGCTGCCATGCACTGCCGTGCATGTTGATAAAACATTGGCAAATAAAATGCATATAAAGTTTTGAATACTACATCATATGCATCTAAGTAATAAAGCATTTATAGTTAGGTGGACCTTATTTGCTGAAAGTACCTTATATATATTCAAACTATCACGGTACATTATATACATCCGTATTATAAGAGACCCACAGGCACGTTTTAATCATAGGATAAGCCACGGCTGCGTTGTTTGGACAACTTTCATCTAAAATGAAGTATCTAGGTTTTCCTATTTTTCTATGGATAGAACAATGGCAAGATCATTAAATCTTTGTACAGAAGCCTACCACACGAACTTATTATTGTATGCAACTTTATTCAATTGAAATTACAAATCAGTAGAAGTCTTGAGATTCGTATAATTAAAAGTGAGTCATTACTTCAATGTTCGAAAAATAAAGTTAAAATTTCCACGAATCTCTTTGGACTTGGATTACGTACAAAACTTCTTTATTGCAAAAACAGGTTGCACCTTATTTTTCCATTACAATAGGTACCTTGAACAAGTTTTCTCTTCGAGTTGTATCTCATTATTGCGGCTGCAGCCACCAAAACGAAGAGAAGAGGACTCCACCATTTTCCATTTCCTTCTAAATCAACACGTATCCTGCAATACCTAACAACATGCTTTGAACTATGATAGGCACACCATAAATAATAACCATGTCTGTCCCGGCGTCCCCCACAGGGGACATAAAATATGACAATATTATTCTTTCTTTACAAGTTTAAAATCAGACTAACAACATTGAAAACTGTTTACAGGGGATGATTATAAATGGATCATGCCCTGTAAACAGTTTTCAATGTTGCCGATCTGATTTTAAAGTTGTAAAGAAAGAATAATATTGTCATATTTTGTGTCTCCTGTGTTGTTACGAGTTTTATTTCTTACAGAATGTTATAAAACTGTCCGCGAAGTTTTCACTCTTTCCTGGTTTTATTCCTTCGTCAGAAGTTTGGAGATCCACTTTGCTGCAACCTTCCTCATACCAGCTCTTTCACTTGATATGCCCAAACACTTAGCAATCCTTTTGACTGATATTCAACGATATTCCATTATCGTGTTCTGGATTGATTACACATTTTCGAGAACAGACACAGAAACAAGCTTGCAACTGGGTTTCGCAGTTTCAACATCAAAATGACCAGTTCCGAAGTTCGTCATCCAATGTTTGAGAGTTGCATATGACGGCCCACACTCTTACAAAGTTTGTTTCATTTTATCGTAGATCTGTGTCGCGTCTTTCCCTTGGAGGAAGGAAAATTCATGACGGCCCTATTCTCCTCTGGCCTGAAGCTTGCTGGAGGTGCAGCTATGTTCACTTCTAAAATGAAAAACAGAAGGATGTTAATATCGTAGGACATTGTATTTTGCCACATTATCTATATAGATCCTGCCCTATATACCCTGCTAATTTCAGTTTCCTAGCTTGATTTTTTATTGTTAAGGCTCAATCTCAATCAGCACTCCCTCGTATTAATAAAGTACTGTGGATAAGTGTAATTTTAGAATTAATGAACTTCAAGACCAACATAATTTATATTTTTTGTTTGAAATATATCACTGTAATGAGTCTACATAGTTATAGTACATTTGAAATAACACGTTGTAATTAATGTGCATCCTAACTGTACATGTTTTTAAAACTAAATTCTCAATATTATTCACTTCTTAATCGCGTATAATTGTGCGAATAAAACCGATAGGTAAATCAATATTTTGTTCGTTAAGTTAGATTTTTTTTTTTTTTTTTTTTGAATTTCGTATTATATTTTTAGCATCACCTATAAGTGTTTGCAAAAGTGAGGATACATTTTCGAAACAACAATTTCGCTAAACGTTATACGTATATATATATATATATATATATATATATATATATATATATATATATATATATATATATATATATATATACAATACTTTCATTTTAAGCAGTATATGAAGCTCGATTTTATCTATAGTTGCTTTCTAGCTTTTGCAAACGGTTTATAATGATTGAAACTTATTTATTATTAACAAAAAGAAAAAAAAAAGAAAACTCTGTACTCACACGAAGTACGCAAGGTTACAGTATTATACAGTGAATCTAGACAGTCAGTTTCTAACATTTTGGCAAATCCTTTCAGCAAACAGAAGCAGCATCAAACACTCATTTACCTTTCACCATGCGTTGTGAGCCGTTACCATGAGAGCGACTCTTTTTTGTTTGTTAACCTACCCGCTTGGTTTCCCATTCTTCAACAAGCTTGCTAATGGAAGTCCATAGATTAATTCGGGAATTGGAGCGAATGCTAACTTTGGAGTTATGGTTTAACAGTTTGTGTATGGAAAGCAAACAACGACGAAAAAAAAAAACATTTTTATAAAAAAAAGGAAAAAAAGACAACGATTTTTTAGAGGGAGGGGAAAGTTGTGATCTAATTAGTCCGACGCAGAATTGAAGTGCAGAGAGTCATAACAGTAAATTTGTAGCTTCAATAAAGCTGTAAACGGTTGCTGTGGGGTCTCAACGAGGATCCCCCTTTCTCTTTGCCTCTACATTCGTCGGGAGTCTCCAATTACAATTAGACCTGATCCACTCATATTTTAGATTTTACTTCCAACGGCAACCCATATTAGGTGTCCATGATTCTGATTACTGCTTTTGTTTTCTCCGACTGTAATTTGTTTTTTTTTTGTTTTTTTTTGTAACAAAAAGTCATTTTATGATATGGAAATGGTATGTATAGATAAGAACAAAGTGATATAAATAGCCTGAATTCGTCATTTAAAAAAAATGTGATGTTTTATTCTGCAGTATGTAAAAAATAACTATGACATCGTATGTGAAGAGTTTTTTTTTTATTTATATACATATGTCATTATAAACCCAACTAAAATTGAGGTAAAACATATTTTTACTCTGTTTGTACGTTCATTTGTTCTTTATTCAAATATATTGATTTCCGAGGAAGAGAATAACGTTTGAACAGATTATTTTTTAAATGTTGATGCTTTATAAACACTTCATAATTAATTTTATACAGTAAATATATCAAAGCTTAATTCAAAAACAAAGCGAAAAAAAAATCAAATGTGTTTTCTTTACTCAACGTTAACAAGATAGATTATTATTACATTGTGGAAACTTAAGCAATAGTTATTAGTGTTTTACACCATACGCATGATATTTTAATGATAATTTCCTGTATTGATCTTAAAATATAATTAATCCTGATAATATGTTGAGCTGTGTTATTTATCTTTCCTTAGAATCCAGAGATCAGGCATGATTTTTCAATTATTCGTTCCACCTAAGCAGATAGATAATCAAAACAAACTATGCTACTCCTCCTCTTTGCCACCGCGAAAGATCTTTCTTCTTTTTAAAGAAACAGACTAAATCTAAATTTAGCGTCATTAACTTGTTCCACCCCATCTGAATTTCACACCATTCTTTTTGCATCGTTTTGTATATCTGTTTCTACGTTTTGAACTCCACCGGAAGTAGGTCAAAAAAATCCAAATTGGGCGGAACATCTTAATACTGTTCCGCCTCTATCGAATTTCAAGATTATTTTTCTTCCTTCCTATTGAGCTCAATTTTTGCCGTCTTTTTCGTATATTTCCACGTTTTGAGCGCCACCGGAAACAGCTGATAAATCACTTCTAAATTTCCTAAAATGCATGGCTGTTTTACCCTAATCATTTTGCAAGATCATTATTTTTGCATTTCATTCTGCTTGTTCTACGCCGTTTTCTGTGATTATTTCAATCTTATGTGCTCCACCGGAAGTGGGTCAAAAACGACGTCAAAATTGCCGAAAATGATGAGAGGTTCACTCCCATCGAATTTCGAGACCATTCTTTTGTAATGCATTGTGCTCGATTTGTGCGCCTATTTCGAAGTTTGTGTTAAAATTACCTCCAAATGTGCGGAAATAGCATTGTTATGCCACTGACATCGAATTTCAAGTGTGTATCTTTTACATTGTAATGTGCCTGTTTTGTGCTGTTCTGTGCGCCTATCTCCACGTTTTGTGCGTTATCGGGAACGAATAACTATTTTCAAAATCAACAGAAAGACATGCCTATTCCGCATTCATAGAAATTGTTTAAAACGACGCGTTTATTTTAACCCATTGTTCAGCATTCTTTCTCGGTAATATTTATTATTTTTGATCTACTTCCTGCGGCACACAAAACGTGGGCATAGGCACACAAAACGGCACGACGCTAGCAATCTTCAATCAAGAAGAACGATCTCGAAATACGACGAGCGGATCAGCAATATTTTGATGTCATTTTTTTTTACACAGTTCAAGTAGACCACAAAAGAGGAAAGTAGGCACACAAAAGGAACAAAACAAACACTATACAATGCAAAGGAATTAATCTAGAAATCCTATGAGGACGGAAAAGAATGCTTTTTGTCACTTTTGAAGGACATTTTGATCTACTTGCGGTGGCGCACAGAACATGGAATTAGACGCACAAATCGGTACAAAACGAGCTTAATACGACGCAAAAGGTATCTCGAAATTTGATGGGGTCGGAACAGCAATGCTTTTCTGGCAAATCTAATGCTATTTTTATAAACTTTCGTTGCCGCATAAAACCTAGAAATAGGCGCGCAAAGCAAAAAAAAAAAAAATAATAATAATAATAATAAAAAAATAAAATAAAATAAAAAAAATACAATGCAAAAGGAATTATTTTGAAATTCAATTAGAGTAGAACAGCCATACTGTTTAGATACCTCAGAAATATTTTTTGACCCACTCCTGTTGGTGCACGAAACGTGAAAATACACGGATAAAAATGCATAATCCAGTCGGCATGTAAATGCTGTTTTTACCAGGTTACGCGCGTCACCACATTAAGTAATGTTGTTTCATCCGTAGTACGATCTACACCACTGTCCAGCGAAAATTTTGTATTGTGGGACCACAATTTTAAATCTACAATTAACGCCATACCCATTCTGACGGTGGTAACTTGCGTATATAATGTTGTTACCACCTTCCTACGACTGTTCCCTCTTGGTTCTTTCTAAATTTGTGACTCCCTACCTTACGAGAGTAATAGTTTTTAACACGAAATCAATCATGTGAATAAAATTATCCAATCACAGCGAGTCTAGTTCGACACCGAACTCCAGACTTGGCATTGTGTTCCCACCTGCTGTACTTTTATACATGCAATTACATTACTTAAGGAGCGCACCCGCGTAAATACGATTTATCCACACAGAAATCCTAGTCCTTTTTTTCTCAGTGTAGGCGCACAAAACGGCACAAATAAATACAATACAATTCAGAAGTAGTTATCTCGATGGGGTCCGAAGTACAATGCTTTTCGGCAATTTTGAGGTCATATTGACCCTACAGAGTGTGCACACAAAACGGCACAAGAGAAGCACAATGCCAAATTAATTATTGCGAAATTCGATGATATGGAAGAGCTATGCTATTGAAAGTCATTTTTGACCCACTTCCGGTTTCGCATACAACGTCGAAATAGGCGCACAAGATGACACACAACAAGCACAATGCAATACAAGAAAACTTATCAGGAAATTCGATGTGTACGAAACAGCCATGCTTTTTCGGCAATTTTCGGCAGTATATATATATATATATATATATATATATATATATATATATATATATATATATATATATATATATATATATATATATATATATATATATTTATTTATTTATTTATAGTACTGAAATATACAAAGTTCAATACGAATATAGCTTGTGTCAACAGTTGTGTGTGTGTGTAACTAGTATAATATATGCACTACAGTAACAAACTCTATTGTATATTTATTTGTAGCTTTAAGTTATGTTAACTCATTAAGAAGCAAGAATTTCATAATGCCTTTCAGTTTAAAAAAAAAAGTAAATGTAAAATGTTTGTTATATTAGTATATCGCACGGGGCACGTGTTGTTTATCCTAATCATTTGAATCTATTCAAACATCATATTCAAACATGTTAGTGCTTTGATACTGTAGCATAAAGATTGTATTTGCTTTTGGATTGCATATTTTAAGATGAAATTATTGTATGACAGAAAATACAGTTTCAATTTCCAACTGTATAATTGTTTGCCATTCCAACACAATTTCACTTTCTAACTACTGAGTAAATAACAAATTTTGAATTAAATTTATAATTATACTAACAAAGATGATACTTATTTCACTAATTCAGATTAATGTAATATTAAAAAAAGTTTTAAAAATACATAAAGTTATTATCTAAGTTATAACTAATTCTTGCAACATATTTGGATACATGTTTCATCTCTATGTGCTTGAATTGATGGTGCAAAGAGAAGCGCCAAAAATTAACGTTTATCTTACGGCGTATGTGAGCATAGAGAAGAGAAAACTTGTTTTGATCGCCTTTCAGTTTATTCTTATTCTTATTATTTTAAAGTATTCTTCCTATTGGTAGGTCCTGAGACTAATGAGTTGTTTTTCTTTCTTAGCTTTCCGCCTGGAAATGTTCTTTATCTTCAGCTTTCTCTTTTAACTCCCAATAGTTTATTCTATTATTTTTTTTTCAAATAATTGATTAGTTGGGTTTTCCTTTTTCCTACTTGTCGCCTTCATTCTATCTTTCCTTCTTTGGCAGTGTAAATAAGACAATTTCTTCGGAAAATATGTCCAATGCAATTGACCTTCCTACGAAGGACGTTGGCTAAAAACGTCCTCTTCTCTCCTATCAACTTATGCAAAAACATAGTGGTAGTGAAGTCAATTTAAAAAAATGTCTCACATTTTATCTATTTAAGACTATATCCTTTCAATATTTTCCTAAAATTTTAAGAATTCAGAAACTTCCCTGTTTAAAAATATTTTTCTTGCCTTTCTTTCTTTTTTAAAAATAATATTGTTTTAGTGAAAAATATATAGAAGTAGTTTTTTTTTATTTTCTGTAAAGTCCTCAGTACTTAAGTGACGAAAGAAAACGATTTTAAATATACAAGTTGATGATTAGAAAATTAATAAGAAGTATATCATGCATTTACTAGTTTTCATTGTGATTTGAAATTCTATTAATTGTGTATCTCAGAAGTAAAGTAAAATCACGTTCTGATTGGAATTGTGTAAATTTACTTTCCCTATTAGAGCATCATTTCTCTCGCAAATGTATGTGGAATATATAAACTTGTTTCGTAAAGAACAAACAATTCGGACTTTCCTGTATGTATTTTATTTGTCAATATTTTATTTATTAGTTGTGAAGCTAAATGTATGAAAAACACATTGAAAGAGAAATATACAAAATTATCTCATTACCAGCACAGCAGGTACATAAGGCCCATTGTTTGAAATGCAAAATTTTACTGCCTGAGAGACTACTGGAACTCAAATAACACTTAACATTATTACAGTACTTCAAACGCTAATAATAAAGGGACATTTAGTAACAATGTGGATGTGAAATAAAAAGGTGAGGTGAGGTGATTTTGAGTTTAACGTCCCGTTCAGCAGCGAGGCTATAGGAGACGTGGACCTACTGATTAACGTGGATCCGAACCACATGAGCTCCCGCCGGGAATCGAACCCGGGCCTCCCACGCCAAAGGCGCGTACGCTAACCGTGAAATAAAAAGGATAGAGATAATCCTCCATGTTTTATACAGTCATTAGTTGTCATTGCAAATAACTGTATCTTACTGAACAAGATTTGGCATATGATAAATAAGTCATCGTTGGAAACATATTTCACACTAAAAACACTTTCAACCATGTTTTCACTTTACAACACTTGTAACAAATTAATTCTTCATCATTGACGTCGGTCAAGCAAATGCCTTAGCCTACGGTCACAATGCACCCGATTTTTCGCTCTGGCGATTACGACCGACTAGTCGGCCGACCGCGTCTGCCAACTGCTTGGTCACACTACAACCGATCCGTGGTCAGTCTGTCTTCTTGTAGGATACAGTATAGACAAGGAATTGCTGCTATTAGAAAATCATATGTTAAAACATTACTTTTAGAGGAAGATAGGAGCAAATATGTAAATACTATTTTTAAAGAAAGAGAGAAATATGGCAAGTTTCACACGCTATTTCCAAAGTTGGTGGAGCAGCCACATAAGTTTCTTCAGTACTTGAGAATGGAACAGGATTCATTTTGGCACATCTTACAGAAGATCCGAGGACGCATAGAGAAGCAAAGTAATTTTCGAAAATGTATATCAGCAGAAGAACGGCTTGCTGTAACATGTAAATGGAAGTCTCAATACCTGCGATGAGTTGTAAACCACCCGCTAGTCTGGCGTAGTCTGACGACAAAAACAAAATATTTTGTTTCTGATCGGTGGTCGGTAGAAGTCGGCCGTAGTCGCCAGACCATCTCGGCGCCAGTCTGACCACGTACACTTCTCTCAACGCATTTGTTTATTTCACCGATGTCGTCAGAGTATGTCAGACTAAACAATCGATGAAAATCGGATCCACTGTGACCATAGGTTTAGTCGGATACCCATATAGAGCATGGTTTACAACTTTGTATGTTACCGTTCCATTTTTTGACACTTAATAAATAGTACCACGAAGTTATGTCTTTTAACATGGAAGGAGCATCGATACAACCATTTTTCTTTTTCTCCCAGGCTTGGCAGTATTTCAATTGTTGGCAGTAATCTTACTTTCAAATATTGTCCTTACAACTGTTTGAGCTTTGTAGTTCAGCGACTTTATACGAGGCTTTGTGTTTCATTTTACTTTTGGTGTAGGCATTAGTTCCTGGAAAGATGGTTTAATTGTACAAGATAGGATCTTATCTTTCTGAGTGTGAGAACTGGGTAATGTCTCTGTAGACACTTTGACCACATATTTGAGAAAATAACTACAGAATAAGCTCTATTCATTGATTGTTCGAGATGCTTCCTCCAGTAGGTTAGAAGCTCTTGATTCCAATGATATTCAAACGAACACTACACAGATTTGTCTAGTGGTTGCAACGCGTGCGTGGTGTTGCTCGGTAAACACAAGAGTGTTATTTCGTGTTGCATCGACAACTGCTGCTGCATCGACAGCTCTAAAATCAAAGTGTGAAGACGCACTGTCAAATACAAGAAGAACCGAATCAGGAACTTTAAACTTAGAAAAACGTTTAACCTTTTCGACAAGAATGTTAGTTGTCATTCTGCCTTTAATGAAAGTCTTCACTATCGATTCTTGAGGTGAATTTTCACCGCACTCAAATTTGAACCTCTGTCTCTTGTAGATAGGAATAGTGTTCCTAACTGCCTTTACACAACCAACGATAGTAACATTCTCTGCATGTTCAATTACAACCGTATGAACACTGTTGGAGTTTTTCTTAGATAACACACTTGGCTGGTGATGGTCAATCTACAACCCTATTCGTGCATATTGTACAGCTTTCCTGGTTTGTCTGATAGTTCTAATTTTTAAATTCGCTACCTAATTTCACAAAATGGTCGTCAAAGATGGTTTTTTAAAGTTTTGAACTCTTGCTGGCTTCAATATTTGAGCATTCATTACAGAGATTTCTGCAAGTCGCTTCAAGAACGGCTTGAGCCAATCTTTTTTTTTCTGCTAATTGTTTGTCTTCTGAAAATGAATGTGGAGTATTATGTGTCGTAACAAATCGATATGACAGATGACATAATGATCTTGGGGTTACAGCAAAACCAATTTCAGTGAATTTTATAATTATGATCACCTGTTCCCTTTTCTTTTTCTGCATTTAAAAAGGTGTTTCTTTCTAATTTACGTGCACAACTCAACGTTTTCAGATGTTTTTTTTTAGCGTTCTTTGAGGAATGTCATACGTACATGCCACCTCACGTTGACTGGAACCACGTCTTAGGTCATGAATAGCTACCTCTATTGTTAATTCGTTCCACTTCGCTCTCACATTTTTGCATTTCTTCTCCATTTTCCTTGAAAAAAACATATAAAAATAATAATCAAAAACATCACAATTACCTGAATATAAAAGCTAAACAAAAGCAAAGACAACTGTCGCTGATTTTCTTCTTTTTTTTTGTCATGTTGCGGGACATGAAAATATGCTTTAAACAAAGCTTTTCTTTAACACTACACGTACACTCGGACACACTTACGCACACTGAAGCATACATTTTTCATACACGGATACAAAAGTTCTCTGACATATTCATGTTGCTTTTGAAGCATAATTCGGGAAAAGGATTAATATTTGAAGCATTTTCCATAGGGACGTACCTAGAAAACTAAGCAGGAGGTGTGTAATTCCTGGGCAATAATTTAATTCACATTACATTCATAGTTACTTAATACATAAATATTACTATACATTATGAGAAACGACTTTCCTTAATGAGCTTCGCAAGAAAAGTTGGAATACATTGAACAACTAAGAAAATTTAGTGTGGTTGTAACAGTATCTGAAATTTGATCCTGAATGTATATCAAATGAATATATAGAATGCCTGAAAGCAGAAGACAGAACCATCTGAAACTGGACAGGAAATTAGCAGCCATATTAGTAGAATAAATGAAACGATACTTCCAACACTGTATTTTTTTTAAAGTGACTCTATCCTTCCTTGAAAGATGCAAAGAATCATTAAGTCAATAAGGATAAAGATCTCTACGATAACAACGTATGGCCATGCTATCTTGTTAACTGTCTTTTTCTCGGAGAAACAATGAACCGGAAATATTAACATTTTAAATTCGGTTATCTATCAACCAAATCAGATCTTTTTTATTAATATTATTACTATTTTGCTTCCAACGAAAAAGGAATGTAAAGATTTCTTGACTACTAATTTTTTAAAACAATATTTGTCAAATTCAAAACTCAAAGTTTCAGCGAGCACAAGCTGGGCACAGGACCCTATCCACAGGCTTCTTGGCTACTTTCTAACTATAAGCCTGAGTTACATTGAGAATTTCGATATTGGAAAGGTTCAAATAATGCACATCTCTCCACATGACCATGAAAGTTCTTATATATGATTGCCATTCATATAGTCTGATGCACAATCTATCAATGTATTTAATATTGTTTGCATAACAAGATATACCGAATTTATCTCATTCTTTCAAGGCTAAACTCAATCTTAAGTCTAACATGATATATACAATCGTTATCATCATCATAGTCAACTATTAGTGGATGACGGTCTTTCCAAATCTTCTTCACAATTATCTACCTTGAATAATTCTTTTTCACATTACTGTGAACTGATTTTAGATTTCGTCATGCTTCATTTTCTAGTCTGCAAATGTTGAATTCCTGATTTTGCTACTGTCCAAGTCTTTGATTTACATGTCAAAACAGGCAGAATACATTCATTGAACATTTTGTGCTTTATATGCTTTTTGAATTTTTAATATCAAGCTGCTCATTCTGAATGCACTCAACCTAGCTACACACGTCTCTTCAGAGTGCAAATCACCGGAAAGATAAGAGAAGGTTTCTCTCTGTCATATTGCTATCTTCCTAAAGAAACTAACTAACATATCTCTGCTGGCCATCTTTGTTCCTTCCCATCCCAAACCATGTTTAGTGACGCGAATATTTGAGTAATTTGTCAAACTCCACTGCTTGTGGATTTTTATTTTATTTTATTTTATTTTATTTTTCAAAATTTGAAGGTAAGTTTATATCTTCTACCGTCTAGAGCTTGTACCCTTTAGAATTTGTACAACTGGTTGACTTTTAGGTTTGTGCAGTTTAGGGCTAGTGCCTTTTAGGTTCAATGCAGTTAAGGTCTTGTGTCGTTAGCCAATGACTGATGTTGATCGTCTGAAAGCAGACATGTTCATTTGGGAGTAGGTGAAAATCCCCCTGGCAGACCCGTCCAAACAATACGGGACTACTTGTCTTTTACTATTTAGGTACCACGTATATGTTGTAGCAATGCTACCTTTTAACCATAATGGTACGTGTAAGCCGCCATTTTGGAGGGAGCATCACGTCCTCCCTCGGTAGAGTCGTTCAAACAATACAGAACTTCCTCTATTTAGGAAAGAGGTACCTCGTACATGACCAGATCCAATGGCTAATGTAGACTTTCCTCCCTTAAAGACAACGGCCATTTGGGAGCGACGGCTCCTCTGCAGGGATCGTAGAACTTCCAGGTCAGTGGATGGGTTCTACTAAATCTCTTGATCTTGAAGTACGATAGTGCATTAGGATACATGTGTTCCTTTCCAGACCCAAGAGCACACACAAAACTTTCATTGAGAGTTGTACAATGTACATCATCCTCCTGGTACGGCGTTGAGTCACCCCACTGGACACACCATTATCCCCTCTTTCATAAATACCGGGGTACAAAGTAGTATTATCTCCAGAATCCAAGGATATGACCTATTTGATCATTTCGGAGAGTGGCTCAACTAAGCTCCGCCGGTAGGGGCGGCAATTTACCTACCTCGATGAGGCCATAAGGAGATCGCATATCCTCCCAGATCCAATGGCACGAGTTAGTCGTCATTTGAAGATACACTCGAAGCTTTCATTCCACAGTAGTTTGTTGCCCGGGATTTATCCTCAGACTACGAGGAGGGCAATAGTACTAAACCGGGTTAACGAGAGTAACTCGTTTTCATGCACTTCAGAAGTCCAATCTTTCCGTCGAAGGATCATCTACCGCCACAATGCATGGAATTGATACACGAGCAGGGGATCCCTCCCTCTATCTCAGTACAGGCTTGCAACTGGCCGTGGCGGAATGAAGCTTGAAAAAAAAGACATCATACTTAACTACCAAACATTTAATCCCATATCGCATGCATACTAGGCCTACTTTCGTTCGCCAATTTTCTTCCCTCAAAAATGAAAATCATTTATATTTTACTTGCTTACATGCATTAGTTTCCACATGCGCTAATTCCATCTTGTTTATCAATTAGTCTAATAACAATAATAACACTAATTATTTTAAAACTTTTGAAAAGCTTTAAATTCTCCAATCACTTAGTCACGAATAATCCATCTGCTGAATACATACTAAAATTAGTGAACCAACTTTGGTGAGAACTTTCTTTAGGTAATTGAAATAATATAGGCAAAACATGCGTTCTTCTCTGCCCATTTAACTGCGATAAATTTAGAGGAAGGCAACATATTAAACTAAACAATACACGTGATGTGATCAGTTTATGTGTAGCTCGTATCAAAATAATCTCACATATAGTATATAACTCTTCTCCACTAACAAAGGGAGGAGGATCCTGCTTTTCTGATGAACAATGGAAAGCGAATTCGTTCCAACGGATAGCATTGCCACAGCCTGGTCTCTGTGATAGCCGTTATTCTTCAATGTCACATTGTGATGACATATAATGAAGAACCGTAGGTATTATGTCGATGTCATGTGTTCAATGTGAGTTTGTTGTACTAAACGGAACGTTTACTAATGTGAAGTTACCCAATTATAGTAATGACCTATGCGTAGGTGAGTCAAGCACTTTAATCGATGTACTCTGTTGAAATAATGCGTTTCATTAGCTGCAATGTGTAATGAATTCCTAACATTATCAAAATAGTAAAATTAAGAAAATGCAAACATTAAGCAGAACAATTGAGGAGCTACGTCCAAAACTGGCACATGTTCAACTAAACCATTTTTGGTAATATGGAATAAAATATCTGCGGTTATGATACGAGTACATGCAAACTGCAATTTTTCAGGTACTAAAACACAAGGACAGCTATTTCTCTGGTTAGAACTGTGGATTTTATTCGATACAGACGCAAATTGAAAAAAAAAAACTCTATTTGGAATTTTTAGTGGCATATATCTTTTAGATATCACCTCTTCAATTGTAACTAATATAATTTATTCTCCTTCGGATCATGCACTATTGATAACGAAATTACTAAAGAAGCAACGACCTTATGAAGCAAGTGATTAATCTCACAATAGGTTGCAAGTGTGTTAAATACTTTACAAAATTAAATTTTGGTAATTACTACATTTTTTCCAATCAGGGTAATGTGTTGCACGCATTAATATGGTCATTTAAATAGCTTCCCGATATGAATTTGGTAAGCAATAACTGTTATGCTTTTTTCTATTAAAAAAATCATTATTGAAACTTTTTTCTAAACGCCATTATATGTTGATGTTTAGTGTTGACAATGTGTCCTCAGTAAATTCTCCAGTGTTCGCTACATCCGAGTGATGTGAACTACCGGATAATAATGTTTGCTTATTTAGTAAAGCAGGAGGTTCCATGTAAGTGAAAAATTAAAATTTTTACTACTAGACTTCTTTACCTATTTCGTAAGAATATATCAATCTACGTAGTTAACAGTAAATTTTCGAGAAAAAATCTTATAAATGCATATTGTAGAACTGAGTTATTATCTTATTTTTATTTTATTTATTGAACAAATTCCCAGATACAGCATAATTGTGCCATTTTACACAGAGAAATGTCAACAAGCGGAAAAAAAAGAAAAAAAAAAGAAATAAAGATAAATAAATAAATAAATAAATAAATAAATAACAAGAACAGTAACATCAATAGAATCAACAAACAGTGCATGAGTAATATTATTTGGCCAGCATGCGTTTTCGTTTAACGTCCCTCCATTCTGAATTAATTTTGTGTGTAATTAGTGCAGCAACAATGAGTAATACGATACTTTGTAAAACAGGTAGCTTAATTTTTAAAATTTTAAATCTCTAATATCGTTCAGAAATTTAAGTGTCCAACAATTGCGAGTCAATATTTTAGTTTTAGTTGATATACTAGCCTTTGGCTAGCTGGAGGCTCAGTCCCCAGACCCCCGTATTTACGAGGTCTACAGCCTAGCATATCTTATTTATCTGCCTTTGCATTAAGGATGAATTTAGTGCATTTGCTTTTAATACCTACTGAATTTAGCCAGCTGGGCCCGTTGCCCTCAGATTCCCGCGTTTGCTCGGCCTACGGCATCGCACCTCTTAAACTCTACCGAATTTCAGATTTATTTTTCTATTTCAACTATCTAAAATGTAAGATGTTGTATCCGAAGAAAACGTCCATTTAAATAACATAGAAATTTCTTCATCCCCCGTCTAGACCTCTTAAAAACTATGTATATAGGGTGGCCCATTTTAATATTTCCACGAAAATATCTCGATACCGGTTCAACATAAATGAACGGAACAAAAGCTCAAATAGGAAATACCATAGGGGAAATCGAATGGTGAAGTCGCACTGCCCCACAAGGCCGCTCTTCAAGGGGGTCCGGAGCCCAACTTTAAAATGTTCAATAGAAACATAGGACGACTAACACCTCATTGGATAGATCTTTAAAAACTAAAAAGCGATGTGGCAAAATATTTTTCATATTGGTCACCGTATTCAAAATGGCCACCATGTTACCTGTATCAGATACACTTCCATTACCACTAATGTTAAAACGGTTGAACATAAATGAACCAAACAAGAACTCAAATAGGAAACCCATGAGGCAAATCAAATGAAGTTGTCGCGGTGACCCCAGGACCGCCTTACAAGGGGGGCCAGGTCTAACCTAGAAATTTTAAACGAAAATATGGGTCAAGTGATACCTCGTTCGATAGATCTTCATACACTAAACAGCTTTGTGGCAAAAGATTGCTGAAATGGGTTACCGTTTTCAAAATGGCCTCCAGGACATGGTGTCTGTATCAGATAAAACGTCCAGTACCATTAGTATGAAAACGGTTGGAGATAAATGAACAGGATAAAACTCGTTTAGGAAATCACAGAGGGTATTTATCATTCCACGCCTCGAGAATAATCCAACGGAGAAAATGATTATTAAAGTATTAGTGATATAATGATAAAGAGGAAATCTAATTGTTAGAAAACTATCTTTCCGATCTCCGTCCGTAAGTGGGTGAAGCGGGAATGAATGGTAAAAGCTCAAATGAGAACCCTACTTTTACTAGGTATGGTTTGTCTGAAACACTCTGATGTACAAGTGACTGGTACTTAAATGATCCAATATTGTGCAGACGACTGTGATTTCCTATAGGAGTTTTATTCTGTTCATCCGTTATTATCTTCAACTGTTTTCATATTAGTGGTACTGGACATTTAACCTAGTTGAGGCACCATGTGTTGGTGGCCATTTTGAAAACGGTCACCCATTTGAACAATCTTTTGTCACAACACTGTTTAGTGTATGAAGATCTATCAAACGAGGTATGACTTGATTCATATTTTTGTTTAAAATTTCTAATTTGGGCATGCGCCCCCATGAAAGGCTGTCCTAGAGGGCACCGAGACGACCATTTGTCTGACATCGTTATGCATATTGTTTCAAGGTAATCATGAACTTACTAAACGTACAGTGTATTAAAATTTACCGGGATCGTAATACCACAAATTACGGATGCGTCAAAGTACTATAAAGTGGATACTTTCAAATATCTATGATTTATATTAACAGACAAACATCACATCTACGAAGAAATTAAATGTCAACTGAAAGCAGCGAATTCGTGCTATTATCCCGTTCAAAATCTTTTGATGTTGCAAATTCTATCGATGAATTTGAAGCTTAAAATATATAAAACGATAATCATGCCTGTTGTGCTGTATACTTGCGAAACATGGTAAAGGAACATTTTAAAGGAAGAACGTAGACTGAAAGTAATTCAGGATAAAATCCTGAGGCAAATATTCGGACCCAAGAGGAACGAGAATGGGGAATAGCGAGAAATTCATAACCAGGAACTTCATAATGTATAGCTTTTATCAAACATTGTTATGGTCATCAAGTCTAGGAGATTCAGGTGAGCAGGTAGTCAGAATGGAAGAAAGTGGGAAAACTTCCAAATCTTTTACTGGAAATCCAATCAGAAAACGTTCATTACAAAGACATAGGAGCAGATGGCAGGATGATATTAAGATTGATCCCACAAAATAGAAATACAAAGTAGAAACTGGATCCAATAGGCCAAGGACAAAAACCAATGGAGACGCGGCATCGAACTTCCGGGTTCCATGTGTCATAGAGTTAGTTAATTAGCAGTTGGAACATTTTCTGTTGTGAACGAATATGCAACTTGTAGTCGATGATCATAATAAGATCATAAAAATCATATACTTACAATATTTTTTTGAAGAATTTAAAGTGTTTTGAATTATGCTCATTGTATGTTTTCGAAAATATTTGATACACAGTGAACCATGATTCAACAAAACAAAAAAAAAACTATTATGCATGAATTCATCTTTTCTCTACAATTGAATGTGACAAACAAAGCAAACATTTCTTTCAAACAGTTTTCTTCTTCCTGTGTTCAGCTTTTTCTCGTCATAGCCTACAGTTGCTATACCAATTGGATTTACTTTCCTAGTCCCTTTTTGACTTTATTCCCCAAAAAAGAATTGATTGTGTAATCACAGTAAACAACACAATTCCTACTTTATCTCTCTCTTTTTTAAAGCTTTCGTTGATTGTCGTCATTCTATTGCTTTTATTTCTTGATTTCCGAACCCTATTTTGTTTGGCTTCTGCATTGCTGCATGATTGGGTAGCAACCATTTTTTTATTTTTTTGTTCATACTCTGCACGTCATTGAAAAGTTTCCTCTTGAGTTCCTAATTTCATTTCGGTGATTTCAAAAAACTCGTTTCCATCGTTACAAACAATGTATATTGTATTTACCTTTCTTAGCTAGTGGGTGTTATCTATGGAATTTGCTGGTATGGATATTGCAGGATAGGCTCTAGTATAAAACTATTTCTTTATCAATATATCGGTATTTAAATTTTTGGTTTATACCTTAATATGATGGTAACTTCAAGAATTGTAAACATAAACTTGATTTTGTCATGTTGAGTAGCCACTAGCAAGTGTAAATAATATTTATTTGTAAAGCTTAAACAAATGAGCTGTTTTTCTGGCCTATCGATTATCATAATGTATTTAAGCAAATAGTTCAACATATTTCGATCAAAATACAAATGTTATGGAACACAATTCGATCATAAATAACTACATATTACTTTGAATAAATAACTGTATATTACTTTAAATAAATGTCTATCTTATTTTACTTGCAATTTCTATTTCGAATTATTACATATCTATTATTGTTCATATTTATGTTTTGTTAACTTCGATATTCGTACTTTTTTTTAAACAATTTTAATAGAATCTCAGTAATTTGATGTTAATTTTTTATCATATAATCCAACCAACTAAAATGGCTAGAGCGCTAGGAAAATGTTCTCATTTTAAGCCAGCAAGTTAATATAAAATATTTTAACAAAAATAGATGGTTATTCACGTATGCCGAACTTTGGTACTGTACTTTGCTTTACCGTTATTTTAAAATTTCTTTTCTAAGAAATACAAATTTACGTATGTGATAGTTAAAGGATAAAACAAACTAACATTCGTCGGAAATTTATCAAAATTGTACCTAAGCATGTAAAAAGATTATATACAAAGTACATGAGGAAATGTATTCGAGTCTTTAAATATTTCATTTTCGTCTTGTAAATAACCGCATTGTATAGAACAACAGCGTCTTTTCAAAGTGTTGCGTCTGTCAGGTTGCCATTACACTTGTTGCTTCTTCATTTGCTGATATGCGTATGCTATGTTGATTTATGTAGATATTTGAATCATTTTCATTTGTTATATCACATAAAAGCTGTTTCTAACCATCTTATTCTTTGTTTTATCTCTCTCTCTCTCTCTCTCTCTCTCTCTATATATATATATATATATATATATATATATATATATATATATATATATATATATATATGTGTGTGTGTGTGTGTGTGTGTGTTTTAGAAACATATACTATTGGAAATAACAACATACACAATAAAGGATCAGCATTAAACCACTTTTCCTGTATATAACAACATATTGTATTGTCTAATAGTCCAGTCAATATAGACTTGAAAACGGATGTTTAAATTTCTTAAAAAATCATACAATCAAATGAGCTTGTAAGTACATTCTATACAGCTTTCTGATTCAAATTATATAAATTCTCAGAGTAAATAAATAAATAAATAAATAAATAAATAAAAGTTGTACTTAAGCCGCCATCTTGGAAATGACTGAACTCCGAATAATTTCGACGGAAGTTACAAATTTTGGTTTAAACAGATATAGCAGGCACATCGATTGATCGACTGATACACATTATATATCCTTGAAATCACAATAAATAAGGGTTTCATACAATGTGCAGTAGTTGTTTGTAGTACCGAGTACATTGAAATAATGGTGGGAGTTAACGCCCAAAATTCCCTTTCTTCGACTTTTTTGGCTGTAATATGGCAACACTGCGCCCAAATCCAACAATTGTAAAACTACTACGCACTATTCCAATGAAAGTAAAGTGAATAATAGCATGCAGTTCTTTTATCTTTGTTTATCTAACTCTACAGAAGTGTTCACAAATAGAATTGTTTTCTTCACTTCACTTGCAGTTGAAATATGTGTTACATATATACTTGAAGTCACAATAAAAAGTTGCATTGAATTGGTGTATGACTGTTGTCTATAGTATTTAATATAGGGACATAATGGAGAGAATGTTTGGAAACTTCACTCTAAAATATCTTTTTTTTTTTTTTAATAACTATACTAATTCCAGTTTCAGTATTCAATTTCCATAGTTTGGAAGTCTCACAAGGAAGGGACATGAACATATCATCCGGACATCCGAATCAAGCCTAGTCCATTCGATATGTTCATACACAAAAAGATTAAGTAGACCCTACCATGAACAAAGGAGTAAGTCCCTGGGGCCCACTAACCCTCTTAGTGCAAAAGAAAATGATAGGTTCGCAGTGAAATAGCTATTGCATCAAAACTGTACATTGGAAATCCATGGTTTATAGTTCATTCTCTTCACCATGAAACAAGCTTTCCAGGGGTGCTATGTATTGAGGTTCATACAGTACTTGAACAGGGAAAGTTGGGATAATGTCGGGAAAATTCCCTCCAGAAATCCCTTCATCAACTTTCAACCTCTCTGGAGTGGCCCAGGATAAAAGCACACAATCCGAATGTATCTCGGAAAATACTATAGGGAATAAGAAATGTGTGTATCGAGTGATTTATTGATAGACGGAATAAATATGAGGGAAAAACTTGTATACCAAAACACGATTTCCCCTCATACTTATTCCATCTATCAGTACAAAACTTGCTATACATATTTCTTATCCTTTACAGTATTTTTTAAAGGTGTATTTGGATTGTGTGCTTTTACCCGGGGCCACTCCAGAGGTGTTCAAATTTGATAGAAGGGATTTCTGGAGCGAATTTTCCCGACATTCTATTAGTTTTCCCTGTTCAAGTACGTTATGGATCTCAATACATAACACCTCTGGAAAGCTTGTTTTATGCTGAAGACAATTAACTATAAACCATGACTTTCCAATGAACAGTGTTGATGCAATAGCTATTTAACTGCGAGTCTACGATTTTCCTTATAATAACAGGGTTAATGGGCCCCAGGGACTTACTCCGTTGTCCATGTCACCTAAGATTTTGTGCATTATCATATCTTTGTTATGTTTCTCGAATAGATTATTTTTGGTTCGGATATCCGGATGACAGGTTCGTTTCCATTCCTTGTCAGTAGCGAAACGAAACTCACTTGTTTGTCATCTTTATAAGGTATTAGGCTAGGTTACTAATTTGCTTGAGCGGAGGTAAATTGGCCAATTTCCACCAATAAGTTCAAAGGGCTATATGGAAAACAATGAGTTAGCTGAGGAGATTATGAATTAGGATTAATGATATCAGATGTGCAAGTACTGAATAATTACGATTTGATTACGTGGATACATACAAAGTATCTGCATTACACAATTTTTGCACACATTAATTCTTCAGATACTTAAAAAAAATACTCAGATTTCTTATACCGCTAAGGAGTCACAATATTGATAGAACTTTAAAAGAAGATTGCATTTCGTCTAAAAATAATAACCCCTAGAAACAAATCGCAAATTAGTTTTATGTCGGAAAGAACTATTTTAACTGAGTATGTGAACACTAGTCTTGAAACGGATAACAAAGTTCTATGTTGCAACGCAAGTAAAGTTTCAAGACAATTTCTCCTGTACGTGATGACTGTTTACGCTTTGTGTCTTTATTGTATGTCTATAAACAAATTTATTACTTCTAATAATCGGGCAATGTCCAAGACAAGTCTATGAGAATCGTAAATCTATTCCATTTGTTTGTTGCTGGAACAGATTCAAATCAATATAATTATAAAGGGCTACTTCTAACTCAATACAACAATATCGTGCTTCATGATTTTACTTCCAATCGAATTTAAATTGCATATCTTTTATTATATACATATTTAAAAAAAGTAACGTAAGCCATCAAGTCTTATGCTTATCTCAAATCACCGTAACTTCAACTACTTTTATATTAAGTCTTTTCTTGAAGTTTGACCATGAGAACATGTTACCCTTAACAACAAAGTAGTCACTCTAATTTCGGGCTTGGCGTACATAGTGCAAACTTGATTCCAGTGAAATGAGATTCTTTCAAATACATCTATCCAAATATGATTAAATTCATTAATATATTCTGTAAACAGGAAATTAGGAGAAGCAGTCTTTATGCTTGATTTCAAGTATTGCTTAGATACAAAATGACTTTCAGATTGTTGAAAGATGATTTGTGTAAGTGTAGAGAAAGTATTTTTATTTGAGAACTAATCTTTATAAAATAATGTATTTGTATTTATATAATTCCTTTATGGTGATACAGGTTTCTACATATGGAGGTTGGCACATTTATTGGATAATGCTATTTAAAAGACGTGTAAGTAGAATGCCTTTATTGATGTGTTACACCAGCTTCTACGGTGGGCACGCTGGTACATGTATTCTGTTGGTACAAAGTACAGATGCATTATATTTGAAATGGGAACAAAAGTATGTTTACCGACATATATCTGGATACACTTATACGTATTTATGACGGTTAAGATGTATTGCTGAAGTTGATAGTAGCCAAGTAGCTGAGTTGTTTTCCACATTACGACTATCTTATGCTTATAAGAAGGTTTCCAATAATAATAATAATAATAATAATAATAATAATAATAATAATAATAATAATAATAATAATAATAATAATAATAATAATAATAATAATATTAATAAATGCAGATTCAGCTTCGACGGTTATACTTTATAGGACTTGTTTTTTTTAGTTTCGTATTTTGAAGGGAAAAAGCATGCCTGACCTAAATAAAAAAGTAAAAATTCGTCTTTTATTTGTATGATCCTTTTAATTTGTGCTTTGTACATTTCACTCACGTTTGCTTCCGTAAGCGTTATCGGAAGAACGGATTTCTTGAGATCAAATCTTAAACATCCCTGTCCTCTACATATTTTTTTTTCTATTCTTCTATATAAGATTAAGTAAAATATTTTATTTTAGTTCTAAATTCGAATAGAACAAGTTTTAACGTATAGCACCATTGTAGGAAGTATTCATACACCATTTCAAACGCCCATAGAAAATTCATAACTTTTTTGATCTTAATTATTTCAATGTCGACAACTACTAAAATTAAGTATGTTAGACACGAACACAAATTACTTCGAGGTATACTGTATTATTTTGTAAATTGGTCATAAATTTGTAATATAACTTCACTGTTTTCTTTTAGAATTTCCTTTATCTAGAATTAACTCTATATTGTTTGTTTCTAATTAAATCCCTTTCGTAGACAAGTTTTTGTACAAGGATAAGATGTTAACTTTCTTACTTGTGCGTTTTGATTCACTTAAGTGCTTTAACTTTATTGGAGTTCTTTGTATTCCGCGAACATTTTAAAGTGAAAAAAAACAAAATATGACGCTTGGGATCAAACTTTATTGAAAGTATTGACACTGTAGAGAAGAAAGTCCCTAGACTATCGACTTATTAATGTTAGTACGATTACAATTATTCTTTAATGTTTATAGTTCTCTTTTTCATATAGTACAATTAATTTAGCAGCCATTTGGAAGTAATTATTGATCCCATGTTACATATTCAACTCAAAATGACTAAAATGACTTAAGATATGTACACGGCTGGTCTCTCAAGAACTTCATTCTTTCTGTGTTTTTGAAATATTTAATTCAGATGCATATTCTAGAAATTACACATAAAAAGCAGTACCTGTGACAACGCTACCATGTGTCATTTACAAAGAACGAAAATCAGGGTCATTATATGCATCTATCAGTGGCGCCACTTCAGATTTTGCTTGGGAAAGATAATACTCTCCAATATAAGCAGGTTTTCATGTTTTTCATTAGTGTACTGTTATACCAGGTGTTTCAGAAAGTATCGAACCTTTGGTTGGCAAAACTTCATTTATTGATTTGGAAATCTTAAACACGAATCTCCTTCAAAGTATTCTTCTTGGTAATGCACACACTTCTCCCAACGCCCCCGCCATTGTTAGAAACACTTGCGGAACGCAGTTTTTAGAATGGCGAGGAACCGTGCAGTCGCAATCCGCATTACGTCTTCTCTTGGCTCAAATCGGATCCCTTTTAGTGACTTCGGAAATAGCCTAAAGTCACACGGAGCTATGCCAGGTGAGTAGGGAGCCTGACGACATACAGGAATGTTGTGTTTGGCGATGAAAGCCTGAATCAAATTTCGCTGGCACTGTTCGTATGCCAAAATCGTCGTTCAAAATTAAATGCACCGATCGGGTATCACCAAGATTTCGCAAAATTTGATGCAATATCGCTGCTCAAACTTTCTGCATTTTGCAGAAAACTGAAAAATCAGCGACCGCTGACTATACGTCTTCACTCGTTGGCCGACTCTCAGCGACTGACTGTTTCTTTCTGCGGGCGGGAAAAATTCACGACTGCTCATAAGTGCCCCTCTACATTACACTGCAGAAAGTCTGTCGCACTTCTTTGGTTTACGCAGGAAAATAATGTTTGATACTTTTTGAACAGACCTCGTATTATTGATTAAAATGCATAATATCTCAAACCCAAGGGAGGAGGGTGCAATTACGCCCCTTGAAGGCCTAAATTATGCTATTAATCTCCATTGGCACATTTTGTACAAAACTAATAGCTTCGCCCGAGTTTTCTGCCCGCTGTGCAATATACAATGCAAATATGGTTACGGCCTTTGTCTTAATATATAACACTAAGACATGTTCATGTTCAGCATCATTACTATTTTAAATTCTAACAGCACAGTTTAGTCTGAAATCAAGTCAACACAATATATCGTATTCTGTAGAAATACACAAATGATAGTAATCAAATCTATATGTGGTTACGATCCCTCTATTTTGAAATAATTAAATTAATACAACATAGTTATTAAGTGGCAATTAAATCATCACAAGAGTTTTAAATCGGCTAATTGCATGCACGCTAGCGACACCTACTGACATCAGGCAGGCAGGCAACACTGGTACCGACATCAATAAGATTAACTATTTACTATTAGCAATTTGCATGATGCACAACATGAAGGACTTA
This sequence comes from Thermobia domestica, assembly GCF_964235325.1. Lineage (NCBI taxonomy): Eukaryota > Metazoa > Arthropoda > Insecta > Zygentoma > Lepismatidae > Thermobia > Thermobia domestica. The sequence continues at coordinate 106,721,522 of NC_137459.1, read as the reverse complement.
GAAGCATCCCTTTCATATAATTAGGATATTTTTGTTCGTTTTATTGTTATCGATTTAAAAAAAAATCAAATTCTTTAAGCATTGCTCAATTTTGACTGTTATTAGAAGAAGAGCGTGTAGTTCAGACAGTACGTATGAAGTTTCGTTTCTTTGCACTGATCATTTGCCATAATCATCTGTAAAGTAATGGGCTATATGTACTACACTCTGCAAATAAAACGTAACGCTACTCTTATGATGTTATCATGATGACTTTTTGAAAGCTAAAAATTATTTAAAAAAACAGTCATGTAATTGATGTCAGTTTTAAATACTAATTTATATTAAATTTGTTATTTCTCAATAAAAAAGTGAAATATTTCCGTTTAACGTCCCACAATTATGTCCGTTAGGCTAAAGGTGACGGATTATTAAAGCAACTGAATGATGATGGAAGAATTGTTGGAATGGAAATGTGGGAGAAAATGGGAGTATCCCGAGGAAAATCAAGGAACACAATGTTGTCCACCACAAACTTACTTGACCGAGGATCGAATCAATGACCTAACGCACCAGAGGCAACCGCTTTACCGCTAAGCCACCGTGCTCTCCATTTCTCAACAACATGGTTAGTTTTAGCAAAATACAATCCAAATTTTACTAATATGAACTCATAAATTCATGAATATAATTTTAACATTTTGACGATTTAATTTTATTTCATCTACTAACAATACCGTGATATTCTTTTACGAAGTTTATTAAACATTTTGCAACGATCGTTGTTCCAAACTTGATTTTGTAAGGATCTTGATTACTCAATACGTGCTCTCTCTCGTTTGATGGATCAACTACGCTAAATCTGAATCTGCATGCATCTCGTGCTAGGTTTTACAAAAGTTTAGATGAGAAAACATCGGATTTCGTTACAGAGATTCTATTCCTGTAAAGGTAGCTATTCTATTTTGTCAGAGAAACGCTAGTTCATAAAAAATGTAAAAGCAATCTTCACTAAAATAAAAAAAATGTCGTTCTGAATAGCAGAGCTTTAGGTGATAATACGGTGATATGATTGTCTCACTCTCCTCTAAAGTAGTTAGAGCAGAAATGTGCTCGCCTGCAAAGCAGAGCCTTCGCTCCCCTTCATTACAAATTGAAGTGTAATATTACTGAAACGCGATTACGTCCCGCTTATGACCGTAGTTGAATGTCAGAGTTTCCTTGCCAATTAAGATTGCACGTAAACACAACAGCATTTCTTCCCTTACAATACAAGCACATGCATATTAAATATATTTTACATCTTGCAATATCTTATGTTTTCGATATTCGCTCCCCAATAAGTATAATTTTGAATGGAAAAATATAGTTTTTTTTTTCTGCTAATATAGATGTTTCTTAAATATTTTAATATTGTTGTAGAAATCACCATAGGGTCTATATATTAATATTCCTCATGTGTAAATTAAAAAAAAGCTTCCACTCAATACAGTTCTAAATTAATTTGTTCATCTTGACGTATCCATTATATCACCCTCTAACAATTTCAGTCTTCACCAATATTTTCTCAGCCACGTATTCATTCCATCACCCATTCCAGCACGTCACATAAGAAGGATTATTTTTTCCTCAGATGATTTCCTAACAAATTTCGCTCTTCCTCACCTTCTTATTCTAACACTCCTTATTGGTTTTCTTTTGTATCCAGTCATTTTCTCCATTCTTTTCCCATCTCACATTTTTAATCCCTCTTGTCGTTTTGTGTACGTTTCTATAAGTTACTACAGAAGACCACACACTAGTTCAGTCAAATTAGGCTTTAACCCAGATATTTAAAATAACAAAACGAAACTCGCTGGAATATGTAGCACTAGTTATGATGTACTTCTTTCAGAAAATCCCCAATAATCCTGTGCGGGTTTTAGAACTATGACGTCATCAATATGTCTGCCGTCAAAATTTATAGTGAAATCTTTGAATGCGCATAACTTTTCACGTAATAAAGCAAATACGTTTAATTTTGTGGAAAACTGAAGAGAACTGATGGTAAAATTGCAGAACAAACCATAGTTGTTAAATCGAAGGTTTCCTTTGAAATATTTACACATAAACTCCAAAAATTCACTTGTCTGAACACTTGTTTTGAAGTTTGCACGTAAATATCTCCTTGACTATAGACTACTAATACATGCCTTTTTCATAATATTGTAGGCCATTGCATTAGCTTTAAAACAACACCAGTTATGTTCTCTATTGCAAAAAAGTAAGGGAGCAACGTGAATTGTAGTTGTAGAGCATGCGATCCACAACGTGTGCTGGATGAACATAAAGTCTAATCTATTTACAGATTCATAGCATATGGTCAGAGATATTGTAGATTTCTTTTACCAGCTAGGTCGTTAGAGTAGATAGGGAAGTTACAGCTATTTTAGTGTGCAGCTATTTTTAATTCTATCATTTGGGGTTTCAAAAAATTTTTGAAACAATGTTTTGCGCTACTTAAATATTTAAACTACCGTTATGAATAACGTACGAAATACTATTGAAGATTAAAATCCTTATATCAACACTTGTATAGCAATATGTAGAGCTAAAGTGATTGAAAACAGTGTTTAATAATAAAAAAACGTTCTAAAATGATGATAATATCAATTACCGTAGACAAGGTAATACTTTTGAATATAGAAGATAACAGTACATACAACACCTGTTTCATATTTAGCTCTGACGCTTATGTTGTGCTGATGGACAACTTAACTCTTGCTAAACTCAATGCCATTTTCATTAGCACGTGTTGAATTTATTATGTTTGTCTGGTTATACTCACATTCTTTAATCGCCATTTGGCTGTTACTACAACCATAGATGAACAGTCCAATCTGTTGCTTTTACACTCACAATTTCTTTCACATGAAATTTTATAAAAATGAAATCGTTGAGTTTTACGTCCCACGTTTATGCCGGTTAGGCTAAAGGAGACGGTGATGATGAGTAATGAATGAAATGGTGGAATGAATAAAGTGGGAGGAAACGGGAGAACCCCGAGAAAACCCACGCACGCGGTGTTTGTCCACCACAAAGTTCACTTGGCGGGGGCTGGGATCGAACCCGGGACCCCAAGCACCAGAGGTGAACGCTCTACCACTGAGCCACCGCGGCCCCATGAAATTTTATAGTTGCATATAACTAGCTTCAGAAGGTTTTCAATAAAAGTTGGTTCAAGTGTTGTAACTGGTACAAGTTTGTTGTTTCGTACTTTCCAATCCCATTCTCTAGGAGGTAGTTTAACATATTTCCACTGTTGCACTTGTAAATAAGCACGCAAGGAATGCTGATGTGCTGTACCTGAGGTCGGAGGAAGCATTGCAAGCTTGAATTCCGCATACATTCTCTTCTTTGCAACGGTCTTCAAAATAAATGTGATTTCTTACTGTAGCAAGGTTTGTTTCTTTGCCCCATACGTCTTTTCACACGCAAAACTAATCACATCTGGGGAAGATAAAGAATTGAAGACAACCCTGTGATCGCGAAGCTCCTTATCTGTTGAAAGCAGATTTTAAGCTGGCTTTTTCCTTTTTTTCTGAAAGGAGCAGAATTAGAATTACACCCGGTGAATGCATGAAGGAAAATCATATACTCTTTCCTGGGACTTAATTGGATCTGTGTCTGTCAAATGTTGTATATACGATCTTCTTTCCCAATCTTTCCAGGAATTACCATAAATATTGATCTGTCACATGCACGATTAACAATGCAAGATCTGTATCTTCTCCAGCAAATACCAATGAACCTGTAACAGCTACTTCCATGGCATTTGAGGCAATAAGTGTAACTGTGTCAGCAACTGTCTGATACTTGTGGCACCCAGAGGCTGTCAGATGGAGCTTTAAAATATTTATGAACCTTGCTTTTTTGATGTGATTTGAGAAGAGATCCTCTTGAGATATGGAAATCTCAACATCATCTTCGACATTCACCTCAACAGAAGTACGTAACTTTGTTCTTCGTGAGTGGGTCACATCTTTTATTCTGGGTCCTCCTTGATACCCATCAAACAATAGGTGGCAACTTCGGTAATCCTCCATAATGTATGTCACACATTGCATGTAGATATTTCTGTAAGTTGCTGGGCGCTGCCAAATAACTCTGTGCAACAAATAACCACAATCTATTGCATACGTTGCATTGTTTGGGATATTAAAATCGCTAGACATTGTATTAACAATTTGAAGGAGAGATTATTTAACCTCTTTCTCATCGAAACATCGTCAAACAGTGATGGTGGTTGTGCTGCCAATTCATAAGGCAGAAAGTTTTCTACATATTTTTCACTACGCACAATGTACAACATTCTGTGAAAAAGCTGGTTTGAATTAACTACAATGTCTTCGCTGTTTATTTGGACAACCTTGTTCACTGTAGTCAACGACCTGATCATATTCTTCCGCCGGAAATGAACTTCGTTGAAGAGCTTACCACCATTATTCTTGAGAGAAGCAAGTCCAATTTCGTTATCTCGATCGGAATGTATGCAGTTGTCACCAATAATTCCGCTGGAAAGGGACACAAGTTCTGTTGAAGGTTTCTTGAAAGGATGGTGGGCTCGAAGCCACTCTAGCAACTTGATTGTATCTGTTATGTATCGCTCCTGTTTTGTCAATCTTAGTTCGATGTGTTGTTCTGAAGATGTGCTATGGACTCCAGTGACTTCTTCAATGGCCTCTACTACTCTAGATCTTATTGGCATTGTGTACGAGATGCGGACATTTCACAACCATAAGTCAATCCTCCTATGCTCTTCATTGAACGCATCAATATCTGCTCAATGGTCATATCAGTCCAGACACCAACCCAAAATTTTGCTTGATCGGCGAATTGTAAAGAAACCGCGTGCAGAAAAGTTTTGTTAATCATCCTTATTCATTTTGTGCTCCAGAGTAAGCATTTCCTGAAAATAAACATGTGCAGTCTTTGCATAATAGAAATGGCTAACGACATGAAAAACAACAACAACTACAAAAAAATAGAAAATAAATTAGCAACTAGTCAAACACACGTACATATACACAATAGTCATATAATACGTACATATGACCTATCAAAAACGATATCTAGATACCAACAATTTAATTACTAATGGTTTTGATGATTTCCTTAAAAGTATGTATTCTCAATATCATGCTAGTTATAATATACCCGATTCGGTTAATTTGGAAGTGGACCAATGCTTGAATAAAAAATTTGTTACTGAAGAGGATTGTGCAAAAGCAATTCGAAAGTTGAAACCATCAAAATCCTCGGGACCTGATTTAACACATGTTTATATATTCAAAGGTTGTGGCAAAGTATTAATGAAACCATTGTGTTATATCTATAATCTTATATTAAGAACACAAGTTGCCCCTAAAACTTGGAAGATTAGCAAAATCCGCCCAATTAAATATATATATATATATATATATATATATATATATATATATATATATATATATATATATATATATATATATATATATATAGGCTGAGATCATTAACTTCTGCTCCATCTAAAATATCTGAATAGATTCTTTATGCTAAAATATAAATCATGTGAAATCTTATGTATCTATATACCAGCACATATTTTATCCGAGGAGATCTAAAGTAACTAAGTTAATTAATTTTACTCAGTACCTCTCTTATTCATTTGATAGCGAGAATAATGTAGAAGCCATCTATACAGATTTCGCTAAAGTCTTTGATAAATTAGATCATGACATATTGCTTAAAAAAAGTTATCAGCTTTTGATTTATCAGATAACTTTTAATATTAATTTCATCGTACTTAAAAGGCCGTAAACAATTTGTGATATTTAGTACAGTGAGTTCCAAGTTGTACGAAGTTAATTTTGGAATACCTCAAGAATCGAACTTAGAACATCTGTTCTTTGTGTTGTTTATTAATGATCTGCCGATAGTAATGAAAAATTCAAATTGTTTAATGTTTGTAGATTATATGAAATTGTATAAGGAAATAAAGACCCACAATGATGCTTTACAATTGCAGGAGTATTTGGATGAGTGTTATAGGTAGAGCATTCCAAATAAACTTCCTCACTTTAATGTGAGTAAGTGTTTAGTTATAACTTTTTTTTCTAGAAAACGCAATCCACTTCGTTTCGAGTATATTCCGAACTAAGAAACTATTCAAAAAGTTAAAGAAGTAAATGATCTGGGAATAAGGTTAGACAATAAATTGTGTTTTAATACACACATTTTAAAAATAATTAATGACGGATACAAATCATTGGGATTTTAATCGGAAGTAGGAACGAATTTACAAATATGCAAGAGCTAAAGATTTTATTTAATAGTCTCATTCGTAGTAAACTGCAATATGCATCTGTAATTTGGGCACCTTTTTACAAGTCTATCAATAGGAATATTGAAAGAATACAAAATAAATTTTTGAGATACTTATATTATCAACATATAAAAGATCATCATTGAAAGAAAATGTATAGCATTCAAGGTTGCTAAAAAAAAAAAAAAAAAAAAAAAACGACTTCACATATTTGTGTGATAGAAGGCAATTTATGGAACTTGTTTTCCTCTTTAAGTCTGTAAATGAAATAATCGATAATCAAGAGTATCTCTAATTGCTGTATTTTAATACCAACAACAAATTTATATGAATGAGGCCTCTGTTTTGCTGTAAAATATCACTTTCAGAAGCTCATTCAAATTCTTCTCTAATTGCATTATGAAGAAGGTATAATAATGTTATAAAAATAAATACAGATGTAGGTTTTGCGATGCCCTTTCTCATGTATATGAATACGGTAAAGAAAACTATGAAATTTGGTCGAGTTTACTGAAACAAATAAAATATTGACTTCGTGATTCTTGAATATATAATGATATTGTTTTATAACGAAATGTCCTAATGGAGAATTTCTGGTTGTTCCAAGGGAAATAAACAATATGATAACTGCTTTGTATTTAGGTTTTAAATTTATATGAATTGTTGCGTTAACTGTTCCAGACTTGCCAACTAGTTATTACGATTGCATTTTGTTTTAGTATAGCTTAACACGTTCTCTGTTCTTAGAAATACTCTATGCATATGTATTTGAATTTGCATGTGTATGTATGTATATGTAAGTATATGTATCTATTTGTATTGGTATGTATATATATATATATATATATATATATATAGTGTGTGTGTGTGTGTGCATATGTATTTATGTATGTATATATATGTGGGTATATATTACTTTTACTGTTTTGGATTATGAAATCCCATGCTAATGAAGTTAATTTGAAAACAAAGTATGTAATTTTCTCTTTTTCTCTTATTGTAAGTTTTATTTACTTACTTTTTTGAATCTGTGTATTTTTGTTCTATTTATGAAATGTTTACACTTTACTGTTTGTAAGTTTATTGTAATTAGGACTTATGCCCTGTGATAGGTGCAACATAAATAAATAATTTCTTCATATTCCCACTTACACACACACACACACACACACACACACACACATATATATATATATATATATATATATATATATATATATATATATACAGAGTGTCCCAACTGAATGTCCCTATTTTCATTTCTGTATTTCTCCTACACTATTTGAGATATCCAAATGAACTAAAATGCAATAAGAAGGTACACTCATTAAGTTTGTATACAAATATCAAGAAAGTCAGAGCTCTTCAACATGTGCCCCACCAGTCACATGAAGGATATCCAGGCGATAGTCGAAGAATACCCACTTTCGCGATCAACACCGTGCTTTTTAGCCACTGAACCAGTCGCCAGGAAATTCTGTTTTCATATTCGAATTGTTTTCGCATTAGGGAGTTCTCTCTGGTATTCCTGGCGGAATCGTCGTTGCACTGCGGCAATTGAACCAAGTTCTGCATACCACCATACTACCTGCGCTGGTCGCCATTTTACTGTTCCTGCTGCCACCACCACACCTGGCGAGATTTTTGGAATCGGCAAATTTCTAACAAAGCTCTGGTGTTTCTTCTACTGTACTGTAACGACTCTTTCCTCCTAGTCACGCCACACGAATCCAAATCGAGAGTCTTAACTAAGAAAAATAATTATAATTCAACAATCGATTTAAACTCGAGTAGCAAACCCGAAAGAAGAGTCTTGGCCGAACAGATACATAAACCCAAAGCCGCCGCGTCAGACTGGACGGATTGATATTCCTTGTGAATATGTTAATATAGAGCACAAATAATATGCCGTCATAAGCATATGCCGGCATAAGCATAATATGTGCCTTATCCATAATACTTTTTAATTTTCTACGCAATTCATTAAATGTGTCTGGATTATAATCTGAATTCATTTTTTCGTTTTCTATAATATCCTTTCTCTTTTAAAATATTAATTATTTCTATAGTAAACCAGAATGGACATGAATGTTTCTTATATAATGTTCTCTTGGAACATATGTATCAGTAATATTGTTGAACATATTATAAAAACAATCTAAAGCATTATTAGCATCTTTATTTATAATTAATCTATTCCAGTTTTCCCTCTGTAACCCCCTGTACAAGTTATAGAAGTCTGCTTTCGCATAAGTGTATACAGTGATCGGAGTACAGTTGATTTTCTTAACCAGCTCCTTGATATAAAATTGACAAGTAACAGAAGGATGATGTTTATCTTCTTTTACAAAATGTACATATTACAACTTATTGTAATACCACTCTTTACATTAGACAAAACTTAATCCAGTGTTCTGTTATAACCTTCTTGATAGAGTTATATGATTGTAAGTTGTATAAAGACAAAAAATGCTAATGAGATACAAACAGTTTCACCCTGTATAAAGTTATAAGAAGAATCTGTAACTGACGGAATATTGAAGTCACCAACGATAATAATATCATGATATTGAACATTTTGAATGTTCTCGATTCTGCTGAAAAATCATGATATTTATCAATTTTAGAATTGGGTGGAAAATATACCAATATTAAGTAGTAAAATTTGCTACCCATTACTAATTTGAGACAAACCACTTCCATATCTTCAATACTAATTATCTTTCAACATGGATTTCATTTGATATTGCAACAAGAACACTCCCTCCCGTTCTATTAGGTATGTCTTGTCTAAATATATTATATATATTATCCATAAATTTGCTATTATAAATATTGTCACACAGCCAAGTTTCAGTTAAGATAATGATCTTAAAGTTTGCTGCAGCGTTAACTATATACTAAATAAATCCCTTAATTTTGTTCCTAAACCTCTTACATTATGATAATTCAATGTTATACAATGTGTATCATCAATCATTTAGCTCACAGCAAATTTTTGACTCGTCTACGGTATTTAGAGTGTATACATAAGTATCACTTTCCTTCTTTTTTTAATTTTTTGTTTCCCGCAGGGTCGATCCAAAGAAAAGTTTTTTTTTCTTTCTCTTAACTTTCCTAGCTTCACTAAACAATCCTTCTATTCAATGACAGACCTTGGTTGACGTAGATAGTTAACCTTACAGAAAATCCTATATATTTACAACTCAATAATGATTAAAAAAGAGATTGATATTAGTATCGATCCCACTGTTTCTAAGTTCTTTGACGAATCCCCATGAGCATCTCTAGTGCGCTGGGAAGGGGTTGACATGTAAAAATAATCGGAAACGACTAATATTAGTGTCAAATCTATAGTTCTCGATGTCACTGAGATTAATAATTTCATTCCGGATAGCATTAAACTCCAAGTTCACCTCCCATCGCCATTAGCGTTGAGAAGGAATGAAGAATAAAATGTCTTAAATGACCAAAATTAGTGTCGAATCCATAGTTTGATTTCGTTAAACTATTATAGCTCGACAGCACTGACCTAATGTCTGAGACTTTGAAATTGGAGTAGGCTATAAACTAACGTAACACTATTAACATCTACTTACAACAGTTAATGTAGAATGATTCATTCTTGTAGCGATTACTTAAAATCATTTCTCTATGTGATGCTTTATTGCGGTATTTTCAGCTATAATTCTAATTGTCGCACCGATAAAGTCATTCTTGTCGGGCTATATAATCGCAATGACATTTAATCCAAAGTTTAGACGGACCAGCATGTCAGGTAGATTAGGCATTTACAGGAGCAACGACAGAGGCGTTGCTCTCTCTCTCTCTCTCTCTCTCTCTCTCACACACACACACAAACATGCACGTTACATACATATATATATATATACTTAGATGAGCGTGTATGAATGTATATTTCAGTGCAACTCCGGATGATCTGAAGCAACTTTAACCAAACCTTCTGTTAAAAAAAAACAAAAAAAAAACTGTAGAAGTAAGACAGCGCAAAGGGTGGGAGTTGGAAGGAGAGGAATTAGTGGTCGAGGTGAGGTGGTATGCGGTGGTATGCCATATCACCTCTGGTTTTTCAGTGATGAAGGCATGCCGCCTCTGGTTTTTCAATGATAAAGACTTACCGTCACTGGAAACACCTTTAATAAATCTATTTTTAGACACAGTAATTGATGAATAGCTTAGCACGTGAAAAAAAAATCCTATGTAGAAAAAATTTCTAAGTTGGCAACACCGCCTTTTTGAAAATCTTTTTCCTATCTTTGTTTTTAAAAATGAGATGTCTTCAAAGAAGTTCTCTAGTTTATATTGTGATGTGCCATATTGAATTGTTTCTTTCTTATGCATGTGTTTGTGTGTTCTTGCCTTAATGCATATAAATGTGTTTAGAGCATGGGCAGATTTAGGGACTGTCTGCTGTGCCGGCAGAACTTCCGGTGGTTTGGAATATCCTTCAATCGAGTGGGGATCCCTGGGTCTTCCCGCAGGAAATTGTTAATATAAAAACCTGGTTTTTGAGGGTTTTCGTGTATAATACTCTATAATACAATATAAGGGAATATATTTTTTTTTTCAGTAAATTATTGTTGGGGAATCAAAGTCTCTCCACGTCCGCCCCCGTAACTGCATAGAAGCTCTTAAATGAGTTTCAGTCATTATGGAAATATAAACGTGATCATTTAGGCAACATACCCTCACTGTATTTCAATATTTAAATAGCCGGTATGTCCAGTCAAAATCGTTATAAAGCATGCTCTATGCTTTTTTTTTTCACTTCGAGCACTGAGTGGCATGTAATAATAATGAATAAAAACTTATATTAGTGTGTAATTCATAGTTTACGTGGTCACTGATAGGAATATTGACTCTCCCAATGCTGCTTAAGTCAAAGTTCAGCCTCATCGGCGCAGAGGAGGGGGAAGAGGTGAAAAATAAATTCATCAAATAAATCAAATTCATTAAGATTTGTATCGAGTTCATAGTTTCGGGGACAAAGAAATATTTGACAGTTTGAAATGATTTTTGAAGATAGTTAGTCCCCACTTCAAATGGGTTTCTTAGTCATATCAACTTGACTAAAGGCGTATTCTCTGGGTTAGGCTGTTTCAACATTTATGGCGAAAGTAAAGTATTTTCTGTATTTTTGTCATTACATCTTCATTGAAATAAAAGTCTTAAGGAGAAAGAAGATACAAATATTTTCCATGAACTTATTATCCCCGTGCGGAGAACGGGCATTTGAGGCAGTATAAAATGAAAATTATCAAATTCATGTAAAATGAATGAAAATGTAAATTATGGAAAAAGTTTTGGGAGGATTTATTTCTTTTCATTCTCTTACGAACCAGAGAACAGAGATGTTGACAATTTTGATTTGAGAGAGCTACTATTTGGCGCGATACATCAAATTACTCGAGGTGACTATATACAAAACAGAGCGAAGGAAGATAACTATATACATCAAATAATGAATGGATAATATTAATAAACGCGAACCAAAAAAGGAAAGACGTTTGAAAAGTATGCCAGATTTTTTTTTAATTTCTAGTTTAAGGAGTTTAATGCAGGAGTTTCATCTTGAGTACACGTAAGGGGCCGATGTGGCTCAGTGGTACAGGAATCATCTCTGGTACTTGAGGTTCCGGGTTTGATCTCAGCCCCCGTCAAGTGAACTTTGTGGTGGACAAACACCGTGTGCTTGGGTTTTATCGGGGTTCTCCCGTTTCCTCCCACTTTTTTCATTCTAATATTTCATTCGTTTGTCATCTTCACCGTCTCCCTTAGCCTAACCGACATAACCGTGAAATTAAATTGAGTATACGTAGTATTTATGTTCTTATACTGCTTCTCCATAAAAATTTGTTCTACTTAAGTCACAATATTTCATATAGGCTTTAGAATGCATTATTAGTCAATGTTAGAATCATAAAATAGTAAAGATGATATAACAGAGGTAGGCGAGAACAATATTATATATGTCCTTTAACATTTAACTACTATAAAAATAAGTTCTTTGTATGGCAGATATACAATCAGTAAATGTCAGGACTAGACTATCTGTTTAATAAATCTTATTAATTCTGATTTGTAAATGTTACTAAGATTAATTAATTGTTGAAAAGATTTTGCGTATACTAAATATATTGACTATCATGGACGTTGACTGTAATTATCTTTTTCATCTCAATTTCGCGCTACTTCTGTTTTTTACGAGCTTTATTGTACTTTAGCATATCACCCTGTATATTTTAATGAAGTTCCATTTGATCGTTTTTAATTTACTGTGGTTATGGGCAAATACTGATGTGTAGATATATCACAGTCAACACAATACAAAGGAAAGTCGTTGGTAATTTATTTGGTTAGTCCGCAGAGAACTAAGTAACTTATAAACAACATCGAAACTCTCTGCCTTGTGATATATCGCTCACGAAACCCATACACAAATTTCCCGAGGGGCATGCGCTCCAAGCTACAGCGTAATTAAACACACAAAGTCTCTGACTGCAGACTTTAACTCAAACATCAGTACACATTGTCTCAATTTTTTTGACACATATAAAAGTGCACATTAATTTACACAACATGAGCTTAAAATTACATGAAACAGCAATTCTGTTTCCGTGTACTGTGCAGTGTGTATTTAGTTAGTAGTGATAGTGAAGTGGATATTGGTCCTGGTACGACAACAAACACCTAGATTAAATACTAATGAGTTTGTAAAATGGAATCGAAAGAACGAGTTACCTAACGGTACAGTGTTATTCCAGAATACCTTATATATCACATCTTCTTTGCTACCATATATAAATACCCTACTGGCAAATACCCTACCCTACTAACACTTCGCCATTGGATATTGAAAAACCTGAGTTCCATTCCTGGTTGGAGTATGTCAGTTTGTACGCCCGCGTCAAAGAGTAGATGTATACCTCTGGGTGCAAAAAGGACGTTGAACTTCAAATCAACCAGCATACAAAGTAGATTTTAATATTTTTCTTTTTAAAATAATCATATTAATAAAAGTGAGGAAGTTTGCGTCAGTTCGTGATAATAAACAGTTTCCTTTATTCACAGCATTTGTTTCTTTGTTTCGAAATTTACATATAGATTCAACACTAAGTCTATATGAAATGTGATAGTATTGCGTATGGTGGGAGCAGCGTCACAAGGACTTCTATTGAGTTCATCTATATTCACTTGAAGAGTAGAGGGAGTGTCAGCTGCGACTAAGTGAAGTTGATATTGTAGAAAATGAAATGGAATGAAAGCTTTCGGTTTGACGTCCCACGCATATGCCGTCTAGGGTACAGGAGATGGTGGTGATGAGAAATAAATGTAATGGTGGAATGAATAGAGTGGGAGGAAACGGGACAACCCCGACGAAAACCCACGCACACGGTGTTTACCCACCACAAAGTACACTTAGCGCGAGCTGGGATCGTAATAGGGACCTCAAGCACTTGATATTGTAGAGTTGAAATTACACTTCTATAAGAGAATAAACTCCAAACTTAATAAATAATTAACAAACAAATATATTAGATATGATTTTCTGGTGCGATATCGTATTTAATTTTAGCATTAAACCGAATCATATTATTGAACTCTTTTGCTTTTTCTAGACGTATCTAAACCAATTCAGGATTTCGAGGAAGGGATACAACGGTTTCACCTTTAAATACTACCATATGCTACAAGCTTCTGATAAAAGTAGCCTCTCGCTGAGAATTTTACTCATAGCGTTATTTATAGAGAACTGTTAAATAATTAATCCGTAGGAATGTGCGAAAATTTGTAACAAAATTGAATGAAGATATATCAAATATACTGTAACCAAAAGAATAAAAGTGTTTACAGAAACATCCCCGGTACATCCATCATACCAACTAACCATTTTGTGCTCTAATTTAATACAATTACTAAGATGTATGGCTATACGAACTTGTCCATTGTGCTAGTTGTTGAATTTCAGTTTAGCGTCCCTTTTAGCAGCGAGGCTATGTGAGACGTGGACCTACTGATTAACGTGGAATCCGAACCACATGAGCTCCCGCCGGGAATCGAAGCCGGGTCTCCCGCGCCAAAGGCGCGTATGCTAACCGCTTAGCCAGGGAGGAGCTCTCCATTGTGCTACTGTTCTCAGTAAACAAAAGTAATGTATTCGTTTAAAAATGTTAAGTTTTTGACAAGCACTCCCTCAATCTTTTTTAACTCTTGAACAAACGTTTTGAGGTTCTAAAGTTACTTTTTTTTTGGAGCAAACGACTTGGTTTCATCGTTTACATTGGTTAGCTTACGAAAAGTCTTATGTTGTATATTTTTTATAGAAACACCTTTTTAAGTGTCTGGTATGTACGTTATAAGATTATTTAAATGGACACTTAATTTAAACACAATGTTTTATACTTTTGGGTTTTGTAGTGTTGCACTTGGTCAGAAATAATAGCGTCACGACTAGCAATAAAACGTTTCACGAATAATTGTGGATTATTTTATTTAAACATTGTTGACAAACTGTTAGTGTAAAAACATTAATACACTAAATTACTTAAACTCATATGTACAGACACGTGATTCTCTAAATGAATCGAATAGTGTCAGACGAAAAAAAAATGATTTTTTTTTTTTTTTGCGAAATGGAAAATGCTAATACTAATTTACTAAAATATTATTCTTCTATTTTCTAAATAAGCAAATGAAAGCAAATAAATAAATAAATAAAGTAACAGACCAATATCTGTACAAATTCTGAGAGTGAGAGAACCGCTTATACCTAGATTGCACTAATATATATATGCATAGCTGCAATGCTATTAAAATAAAAAAAAAAAAGTAATGCATTTATTGATAGAGTAGGAAAAATATTGTTTCTAAACAAAGATTTAAGGTGATAAACAAATTATATTTGTTGAAAAATGAGCTATATCAGTTCTTAGTTTAATCTCTCGTAAGAAACGCTTGATCCTTCTATATTTTATACTCACATTAAGGACTGTGTCACAGTAATTATTAAAACGCAGGTATCAAAGAAATATATTGTTTTTTTTTTATATAATGTTATTAAATATCTTTACATATGAAATACTTCTTATTAACAATACTTATTGACAATATTTTAAAACATTCAGGAGTCAGTTTCAGAATATAAAATAATTATTTGAAAGTATTTGAAAGTTAAGACAAATATTTCTCAACGAAAAACACCATGCACAGTCTTATTCCAAAAATCTCGGCCAACAACCTCGCTTTAGACCATTTTCTGGCAATCGTACGTAGGAAAGTTTGATACTTCGGTTCTGAAAAAAAAAAAAAAAAAATCTAAATTTGTCTAATAAAATCCACGTTTGTTTAATTTAATTTTAACCATACCTAAAAGAGAGTAACTTTTCAAAGAGGGTGAGTGGCCGGTTTTTATTTTTTTAAATCGTTTCTCTTTAAAGTTTGGTGGGGAAAATATACACATTACATATTTTTTCTCCTCCTACCACTAATACTCCTAAATAATAATAATAATAATAATAATAATAATAATAATAATAATAATAATAATAATAATAATAATAATAATAATAATAATAATAATAATAATAATAATAATAATTTCATATCCAATATTCTAGAGTTTGGCTTTGGCACTGAGATTCCAGACTGCTGTTGGACATTCATTAACTGTGGAACGCACAGGGATGAATCGGGGAGATTTAGCAAAGCAGATAAATTTGAGTCTGTGACTTGGGATCTATTGTGAAATGCTTCCGCACACAATATCATAAACCGTGAGCGCAGCGTAGTAATCGCCCCATAAACCAGGCAACCCAATTGTTGGCAACATGAGATAACCTTTGTTCTTGTTAGATCATTATTCAATACTCAGCTATTGTGGTTGAAACGCACCACCATCAGGGAAACTCTGACTCGAGTGACAATGATCTCCACTACGGCTACTATTCGATAGCTACAAAGTAATTTCAACTAATTATATCTATCTTATGACAGTCCATGATCCTAATGTGTGGGTTGCAAATTGCTAATTGATCCCCTACGAAACCAATATAATGTTGTTCACTATGATATTGTATTGATTGAATTTAAGTTTCAGCATACATTTAACATTATGAAAGTTGATGTGGTTTTGAGGTTTTAAAACAAATATAAATTAAGGCATACTTTTACACTTATCAACTTCTCTTGAATGTTCTTTAGTAATTAGTTCTCATCCATAGCACAAATACAATGTAATAATATTTGTTACCAATACGTATTTTTAGGTACAAGAACCTACATTACTTACAAATGTAACAAAAGGGAAATTACCACGGGATTAAATACCCACGTAATAAAATATATATACAGGGCCGGATCCAGGATTGTCTTAGGGGATGCACTAGTAACTACCAAAATAACCAATCATATTGAAACTTCAAAGTGACATGTGACAATGCTCTTTATTTTTGACAACACTGTTGCATATAACTGAGAAAAATATTTTAAAGGAGGTCGCAAGTGTTATGCAGAAAAAAATGTTCTCTCCTCTTGGTTTTTATTTTTTTTTTTCCTACTTGACAAATACTATATTGTTTTGCTAGGTGAATTCTATTCCTTCAACCTTCTGAAAATCGACTTAAACTATTGTTTTTGCAAAGCTCTGTTTTCTTTAAAGTCCTAAACGGAAACATGATGGTTACAAGTTTCGTAATGTGTTTATATTTTCACTCCTAGCTTCTTTTTGTAGATAGTGTATATTTACAACAAAGGGTAGTGCACGTGCACCTTTGCATCCCCCTAAATCCGGCCCTGTTATATATATATATATATACGTCCAGTGCGTATAAATCCGAAACGGCTGAGAATAAAAAGATGAAACAAAAACTGAGATAGGGAAATGTCACAGGGCACATCACATGGTGTTATTGTGGTGACCCCCAGGGCCTTCCTTCAAGGGGACCCAGGGGCCAACTTCAAATTTTCAAATAGGAACATGTATTGAGACATACCTCATTCAATAGTCCTTGTAAAACGAAACAACTTTTGTAGGAAACAATTTTCGATTTGGGCCACCGTTTTCAAAATGGCCGCAAAAAGTGGGTCCTGTATCAGATAAAAGGTCCAGTGTTTATAAATCAGAAACGGCTGAGATTAACAAGATGAAACAAAAACTGAGATAGGAAAATGTCATAGAGCAAATCCCACGGTGTTGCTGTGGTGACCCCCAGGGCCCTCCTTCAAGGAGGCCCAGGAGCCAACTTCAAATTTTCAAATGGGAACATGTATTGAATCATACCTCATTCAATAGTCCTTGAAAAATGAAGCAACTTTTGTAGGAAATAATTTTCGATTTGGGCCACCGTTTTCAAAATGGTCGCAAAAAGTGGGTCCTCTATCAGATAAAACTTCCAGTGCTTATAGGCCTAAATCAGAAACGGCTGAGAATAGAGATATGAAACAAAAACTGAGTTAGGGAACGATGATAAAGCTTATCAAGCGGTGTTGTTGTGGTGACCCTCAGGGAACTCCGTGAAGGGGGCCCAGGTGCCAACCTCAAACTGATACAAGATTTTTTGCGGCCATCTTGAAAACGGTGGCCCAAATCGAAAATTGTTTCCTACAAAAGTTGTTTCGTTTTAGAAGGACTATTGAATAGGTATGATTCAATACATGTTCCCATTTGAAAATGTGAAGTTGGTCCCTGGGCCCCCTTGAAGGAGGGCCCTGGGGGTCACCACAACAACACCATGTGATGAGCCCTATGACATTTTCCTATCTCAGTTTTTGTTTCATCTTCTTATTCTCAGCCGTTTCTGATTTATAAACACTGGACCTTTTATCTGATACAGGACCCACTTTTTGCGGCCATTTTGAAAACGGTGGCCCAAATCGAAAATTGTTTCTTACAAAAGTTGTTTCGTTTTACAAAGACTATTGAATGAGGTATGTTTCAATACATGTTCCTATTTGAAAATTTGAAGTTGGCCCCTGGGCCCCCTTGAAGGAGGGCCCTAGGCGTCACGACAATAACACCGTGTGATGTGCCCTGTGACATTTCCCTATCTCAGTTTTTGTTTCATCTTTTTATTCTCAGCCGTTTCGGATTTATACGCACTGGACGTTTCATCTAAAACGCCGTATATATATATATATATATATATATATATATATATATATATATATATATATATATATATATATATATATATATATATATATATATATATATATATATATATATATATATACAGTAAAACCTGCCTTCAACGGACCCTTCATTAAACGGAAAACTGTCTTAAACGGAAATATTTCATGGTCCCATGAATTTTGGAGTGCAAAACGTGTAAAAGTCCCTTCATTAAGCGGAAACTGTGTTATGCGGACAACGGAAAGCAAAATAAACCTTTAACGGAAAATTCTGAGTACCAGACTGCAGCGTTTAGAACTTTGTAAGAGGGAAAATATATATATTACATTCTATAAGAGGGTAAATATATATATTACATGTCTGCGATAAATTCTTCGTTCTTTTGTTAAATCTTTCTGGGCATTGTTGACCTTCCCCAACCACTACTCATATTCATCCCCCACAATTTGTCCTTAATCCCCTCACCTTTATCAAGATTCATATGGAAAGTCGGAAAGGAGAAGACGAGATGGAAGAAGAAGACGAATACGGTACCGAATTCGAAAAAGAGTGTAGAATAAAGACGTCAAGATGCTCTCAGAAGTTTAAAGGAACTGCAACAATTTACCTTGCGAAAAAAATTACTCTGATTTACTTAGTGTAGTTTCTCAGGCTAAAGTGTGTGCGGAAAGTCGAGCAGCCAAGCAGCAATGTATCAAGAAAACTATGCTTGACTACTGGGAAAAATAAAGAAAGCATATGCATAGCATATTTTGTATTAATTTTAAACTTTTTGTGTATTAATCCGTAGAAAAAAGAATTACTGTAATTGAAAAGAAGGTACGTACAACGTACGTACAATATTTTCTCTGTATCTCCGTTATAAGCATGTATTTTTTTTAAGGCAACATTTACATCCATTAAGCGGAAACCTGACTTTAACGGAAATTTTTGCCAGTCCCGCTCGATTCCGCTTAAGACAGGTTTTACTGTATATATATATATATATATATATATATATATATATATATATATATATATATATATATATATATATATATATACTAACAAAATAACTGCATCAGAGAAGAAATTTAGAAAATCATTGAAATATGTTTTAATATCAAAATAATTATGTGCCTTCTAATGTCGAATCGAGTCTCAAATTTTTGATTGGTGCTACTTAATGTTTTTGTGCTAGTTTCTTCGTTGTCTTTATTTCTACTTTCCCCCAGCAAGTGGCTCTGATGTATTTGTGGAAATCGCTAATGCCTATTAAACTGTTTACAGGTGGAAATAGTGTGGAAAATCATTGTTCCAGACTTATTCAGTTATTGAGTAGTGTTTCAAGAGTTCTGAGTGATATTGTGCATTACTGTCGCAAGTTTGTGCAGGAACTGTGACCAGTATACGTCACGGGTAAAATAATAAGCGATACGTCACCACGCAAACAAGGGATGATACTTGTTCTGAAATCAGCGGGCTTTTCACAGCGGTAGATAGCTGCGAAACTTCGTGTGTATCACACTACGATAGGTAGAGTTCTTAGGAAGCAAAGTAACCTTGCCACGTCATCTTTGAGGAGAAATTGTAGGAGAAAACCAAAAATAAGTCCACGTGTTGTGCAAAAAATAAAAGCAGTAGCATTAAGCGATCGATCTTGTATCACAATAAAAGTTGCTGGAACTGTTCGTTATGGTGTTGGTGTCACTGTGCCCAATATGACCATTGTCAGACCACTGAAGGAAGAAGAAATTTCCAAGAAGAGACCACGGAAAAAGCCTTGTCTTGCAGAAAAGCACATCAAAGCGAGGAAACAGTTTTGTGTCATGTACAGTACCGGGGTGTTGACCAATGGAAACACGTAATATTTTCTGACAAAAATATTTTTTCTACCTGGGAATGATAGCAGTGTCAGACTCTGGATGAGAAACTCAACAGTGATTGCGTTTTGGCAACACAAAAGTTCAGTGCAAATATGCTATCGGGTTGTTTCACCTTGAGAGGTGTGGGCAGACTGGGAATTTGAATTGGAGCCACTTCTGCCGAACAATACAGCACAATACTATAAAAAAATATTGGCAACTGCTAGAGATTATTTTTCATGTGAAAATTCAGATTACTTCATCTCCCAAGACGATAAAGCTCCCTATCACACAGCATGAGTAGTTAATACGTGGTGTTCTGAGACGGGCATTAGCCGGTTGTGGTGGCCATCCAACTCCTCTGATATGAACCTCACTGAGAATTTGTGGCATCTCATGTCCCGTCGACTTCAGGAGAAAACGTTAAAGTCAAATGCAGAGCTCATTTAAGCCATTGTTGCCGTATGATACCAAGAAATATAGATTGACGTGTACCAAGCATTGGTATACAGCATGTCACAGAGGTTGGCAGCACTGAAGGTGGCTAAGAGATGGTATATGGTGTTCTGAGATACATTGTAGGAAAATGGACATTTTTGTTTATCCTACTATTCATTAGATCTTCCATTTATACAGATATATTAAGTTTTGCTCATAATAATCATTTTTGTAAAGTCGTAGTTTGCAATATGATAATAGTTTTACTTTATTCAAAAGCAACATACATAAATCATTTGCATCATATAGACATAAATTATGGCATTATCTGAACAATTAGTTTGTAAGTTATTAACATAGATACCAACCAAGGCCTCGAATAAATGTAATGTTTAATATGACCAGTATTGTTTGCTGTGAATCATCAAAAACACAATATTCCTTGCGTTGGATTAAGTGGTGCAGTGATTTTGTTACAGACTGTATATATAAGTATGATTACATATTCTAGCGTAACTCTGGGACACCTGGAGCAATTTCAGCCAATATTGGCAGACATATGACTTACAATCTGAAAAAAAGATCTACTTTCAGTAAGACACCCCAAGAGATAGGAATTGGAAGGGGTGACATATAAAAATAATGCAAAACGACCAATGTTAGGGATTAGTGTGCAATCTATAGCTTTTGAGGTCGCTAAAACAAATAGTGACGCTCTCAATGCTGTTTAAGTGCAAATCCAGCCCACGTTTAGAGGGACGTGGGGAATAAGGGACGATAATTTTAAAGTTAAAATGATTGAAGTTAGTGTCGAATTCATAGTTTTCGGGGTCGGGAAATTAGGTGATCCATTTGGAATGACTTTTGGAACATAGTTATTACGCTCTTCAAGCAGAATGTTTTACTCATATCAATTTATAGGACGTACTCTGTGGGGTAGAAAATTTTTGCCAAATGTAGAATATGTTCTGCATTTTTATCATTACATTTTCATTGAAATATATATTATAATACTATAAAAGTTAAGGGGATTCATATATTTTCCATGAACTTATTCTTCCCGTGCGAAGAACAGGCATTTCAGCTGGTACACTTTCCGAGGAAACACTGTCCCTCCGATGGTCACATCCTTTCAGTGTAGCTATAATTTAGGCCTTGAATGGCTTGAGTGTAGGATGTTTCATTGAGTTCACACATTTTGTAAGTGTAATTATTAAGAATGTATTGCACTATACGAAGAACCCACGACTCTAATATTTCTCTTTTTAGTTTTTTTTTTTTAATAACTAGCTAAACCTGCGCTCTCTACGCAGCGCATTATTCGCATATGAGCATGAATCTCCTTATCATTCCTCACAGCATCTGCGCATACCCCTTTGCAGACACAAGTAAAATATGTCTTGACAAAATATGTCTCGGCAAGGGGTACCATAAAGGGGAGATTTTTTGATTATTTTTTCTACATTTCGCACCATTTCCAAGATTGAGGATACTTTTGGTCAGGGGCAGATCCATGAAGGACTTCTGGGGACGGTGTATTGTAATACTGCTACTTACAGCTTCTTTTAAGTGCTCCAAACTCTGGGATGGGTTTTATTTCGATATAAAATAAGAAAGTTTCCTATTCTAGGAATCACCTCCCACTGGTTCCGCCCCTGCTTTCGGTTGGAGTTTCTAATTCATGTACGATCAGTGTTTTCTTTCTTCTTGCATGCACTATGTAATAAACAAATACATTACGTACACAATTAATTATAATGTCAGTGATATATAGTGTTCATTTGCAAAACAGTCCAAACAATAAAGATTCATCTTAGTCTGGAGAAATGGTTGTTCGTTTCTCATTATAATTTGGCCATGAAACAAACACCTGAGAGATTACAACCAATGTGTACAATTATGTTGTGTTGAAATGCATAACTCGTAGGATATGACGATTTACTTTTTTTTTAAATTTCAACACTTCCAGTGTACCCAT
This sequence comes from Thermobia domestica, assembly GCF_964235325.1. Classification (NCBI taxonomy): domain Eukaryota; kingdom Metazoa; phylum Arthropoda; class Insecta; order Zygentoma; family Lepismatidae; genus Thermobia; species Thermobia domestica. The sequence continues at coordinate 106,698,789 of NC_137459.1, read as the reverse complement.
AAAAAAATGTAATAAGGAAATAACGGACACGTTAGTTTCCTTAATATTCAATTAGAACTGGACAATTTACACAAAATTTGGAATTGTTAAGCGAAAACGGCACTTTCTAGCACTTGTGGTTTTCGAGATCTAATTGTCGAAAGGATTGGAGAGAAACATATACACTTTTCTTTGGAGACAAACATATAAACGTAGCATTTTAATACAGACCCCTATAGATTATTTATTGTAGAATATATCCTTGATGTGTCTTTATTCCTAAATTAATGTACTACTGAAATTGCTATTATACATTTATACTTTCTCTGTTACATGTTACCTGCCTCTCTGAAAGTCATGAAAATGTCCCGTGGAAACGCGCCCTTACGGGTCAGAGTAGAACAAAGAAAACTTGAAGAGCTCGATCGTTTCAAAATCTGGGATGTATTTTGATGAGAGACTATTACTACACAAAAGATATAAGGTCAAGAATTTCCGTAGCCAAATAAAATATCCCTTTTAGTTAGATGGCTTAATATTGGACCAACGAAGAAGCTGAGCAAGTGATTTATATTGAACATGGGTCTGTATTGTTCAGAAACTTGGACATTGTGGAAGTTAGAGAATAAATATTTAGAGAGCTTAGAAAGGTGGTGTTATAGGAAGATAGAGCAGATCCAATGGACGAAGAGAGTAGCAAAAGAAGACGTTCTAAATTGGGTAGGAGAGAAAAGGACGCCTTTAGCTAGCATTCTTCGCAGGAAGACCAATTGGATTGGACACATCTTGCGAAGAAATTGTATTCTCCATACCGCCATGGAGGGAAAGAAGGAAGGAAAGCAAGGAGTAGGAAGAAGAAGAACACAACTAATCGATGATTTGCAAAATAGAAGAAAATATTGAGAATTAAAAGAGAAAACTGAAGATCAAGAAATGTGAAAAAAAAAATCCAGGCGAGAACCTACGATAAATATTTATATGCATTGATACCTGGATCTGCCAACAGCCAGAATACTTAATAATAAGAAGTCAGCTCCTAAAAGTGCACGATAATGCTTAAGTAGTAATTAAACTAGATCGATACTCCCCTGTTATTCTTATAATTATAAATAAATAAATAAAAATTGAAAATTTAGTTTCAGTTTGCTACACTCAAATATACAAATCACACATTATTCTTCCACAAAAAGTACGCCGCAATAGATGTCACCTGATCTCTCAATGCAAGAGTTCATAACCTATGCAAATTATATTTTAGATACAATTAAATGTTATATTATCTAAATAACAACATTATATCCATTTGCTTTCCTAAATTGCAAAGACTATTTCAACTGCACCGATGAATATCTATCATGTCAAATTTTGGAATGTTGAATATTCTATTATTAAAACAAATAAAGTTGTACTACTGAAAATATTACTTTATCTTTGCTGACTGAAAAAAAATAACCATAATTTATTTACCAAAAACGGCAACGAATGAAAAAGCCTTAGATAGTTGTACGTGTTACTTAAAATGCATTCTAACAACACAATTCCCACAATTGCTTTGGTAGCCGATTTTGCTAAATCATGGATAACTGGAACCTATTTTAGAAACTTTAAAAAAAAGAACATTCGCGTTTGTCTTACTGTACTCTACTTTTTACTTTCGAGCGACGAAAGGAGGGAAGTAAATTTGGTGATCGTGAATAAATCGAATTCGAGATTTCAATGTATTTGCACGTTTCATGGTTCTGTGAACAAAAACAAAAAATAAAGGCTTTAGAATGTCCGTCCGTCTGTTCGTGCGTCCGCTCAACCTTTCATCCAGATGTAAATATGTTCATTCATTTGTAGACCATACCGTTCAACACATTCGTGCCAAATTTTAAACTTAAGGCTTTTATAAGATTTTCCATAGGATTTTTTTAAAAGCCGTTTTCTACCATTAAAACTAAGCGTGGTTTGCTAAAAGGTGAAATTCTTACATCAATATTTCACTAGTAACCTCACAATGACGTATAAGTCGATTCTCTGGGGAAAATCCAGAAGGGCTAGTTTACTCTTGACATTTTTTTCTCTTTTTTACTCTTGACAGTTTTTCTTTAACATTTTTTTTTCAGAAACAACTTAGCCATTTTTATCCATATTTCATAAATAAACATTACATTACTAACTTGACAACGCGTAGTAACTAATTTGAACGGGTAGTTTACACTATGAGGAGTTTTTTACCAAGCGCGATTTTCTTAAAAATGGCTCAAGCAATTTTGTGTGTATTTCATACATAAATAGTTCATTAATAAACTTACAACATGTTTTTTTTATTATTATTATTTTAAATGAATCACAATGGATAATTTACTCTTGTGGTAAGTTCATCCCGGACGATTTTGTGAAAAAAAAAACAAGAAAAAAACACTCAGACATTTTTCTGCATATTTCTCAAATAAATGTACCAATAAGAAAGTTACAATACGGTAGACAACATTTTCCATTACAAAATAGCAAGGAACAGTTTATTCTTTCTGTAAGATCTGTAAAATAATGTCTAGAACTAACATGTCTGGAAAAGTTAGAGAAATGTAATTTCTAACACTGGTCATCTTAAACATAATCTGTATTCGATACTCTTTTATGTAACTGTCACTAAGTGGAGACTAAACAAAATAAGAAAAGAGCATCTCTTTTTTGGGCACCGTCGTAACTTCTGTTCTTTAATTTATATAGACAGAAGACACAAGCAAGCGGGACATTTCTCTTGCAACAACACAACTCAGACAAAAAAAATCACTTTGTCAGAGGTACTATAAACAGTGCTTTTAAAATCAACTTAAAGTACGTGAACGAACATTTTGTTCACTCTTGATAAGCCAAGCATTGAATGCAGTGATGGCACCAAAAGCAACGCTCTTCGTCATACCCAAGAGTAATTCCTAATTTGAGAAATTGGAAGAGGCAGATTTGAGTGATCTGAAGTTGAATAATTTCTACAATTTTCTTGAACTTGTGGCCAAGAGTATATAAAGTCTTTCTGCGGGAGGAGAATTCAGAGAAAGGTTTCTGGGAATAATTTACGCTGGCATCATGGAAACAAGTGACTGTGGCAAGCTTAGAGCGGGGATAAGAGGAGTGGCGTGACACATAGCCCATCTAGTAACATCTACTTCCTTCTACAATTCGTGTTTTAACTCCTTCCTCGCCCGGAGAGGAGTCCCTTGCTCAGCCTCAGATGAAGTCTTAATTCCCAATGAGTGACTTCGATCCGGGTTGGTAGCTTCCTTTCCCTCCACTTTTCTCGACTTCATTGCCCATTATCCTACAGCGAAGACGTTCGTCATTTGGACTTTTCCCTCCTTTGAGAGTTCTCAATCGAGCCGCCGGAGTCAGGAGTTAACAGTGAATTGAAGGGGGCAACGCACAAAATCTTTCAATCGTTACCCCCCTCTTTTACCTGTCACTTCCTTCCTCTCGATTTCAAGATTGTCTGACAAAGAGAAAGTTGAAGAGAGGAGAAGTGTATTATCATTCTTAAGCAGTCTTCTGGCTTTATTGTAGAGTTGGAATCATCGACATTGTTGTCAACATTCCTGTTAATACTCAGCTATAGCAATTTGGAACCTGAAGCAAATATGAGTGTGTCCTTTTTGTGAAAATTCCGTGGATGTAGGAACAACAATTCTGTAAAAGAATAACTTAGTCTAGACATCATCTTTCGGCATTTGAGTATACCAAGACCTAAATTCCAAGGAAAAACTCAATTTATAGAAGTTATCAACTTATGACGCAAAAATTTGTTCAAATATTCACACAAGAAGTAATTTTGATAGAAAACGGAGGTTTATAGCTAAAAATTGTAAAATTTTATTGATTGATAAAGTGTACAGTATTGGGTTATGTACGGAATAGCATATCGGGTAAATGACCTCCAAGGCTTTCCTGACACGTACGCACTCTTTCATTGAAATTTGTTATGACCGTTTTGCATAAATGTGACTGAATTTTGTTGATGCAGCACTCAGTTTCCTCCTTCAGTGTGTGGATGGTCGTAGGTTTGTTGGTTTATACCTCAGGCTTAAAAAAAAAACAATAATTAATAAATCCAACGGTGTTAAATTACATAATCTAGGCGGCCAATTCTTATCACCAAATGATAAATTACACGACCAGCAAATGACTCAGAACTGCCGTCACATTAGCCTTAATGTCATCAATGTTATCAAAATGTCTTCCTTTTAACATTGTATTAATTCTTGGATGAAGGAAAAAGCCATTGGCGCGAGATACTTTGAATACGGCAGATGATTTACTACAGTTATATTTCAGGTCAAAAATTCTCGGACTACCGTGTGGGGAGGTACATTGTCATGATTGAAAAGCGACGAGTTTCTTGCGGAAAATTGTGGTAGTCTATGTCTTACTTTCTCACGCAGTATTTGCAGCACTTGGTTCACTGACCTTGTAATACAAATTCATATTGTATGATACTATGGATATTTAAAAAAAATGCTAACGTCGTTTTGATTTGTGATTTTAATTGCCGTAAATTTTTGGTCATATGGAGTCAGCTATCTTCCATTGGACACTTTATGGCTTTGTTTCGGGGCGATGCGCAAAGAGCCAGGTTTCATAACCTGTGATTATTATTAGGCCAAAAACTTCGTTCATCTTTCCAATAGGTCTGTGCACACTTCCATCTTCCTTCTGTTTCGTTCATCGGTGAGGTTTTGGGGGACCATTTTAGCACACACTTTGTGCATGCCAAGGTCTTCAGTTAACAATTTTTCGCTCAGTTTATATATATCAATGTTCACTTCGTTCGGTTTGAATAGCACAGTCAGTCGCATATTTGCATCCACAATTTGACGAACTTTGATAATGTTTTCGTCTGTTTGATTCGTCACAAGCCGCTCCACCCTCTTGTTATCAGTAACTTGTCCCCTACTTTTGAAAAGCCTTTAGCCCAGTCGTACACTGCTGTTTTCTTCATGACATTCTCACCATCGACCTATCATAAAATTTCCTGTGTATCACTACCGGAGAAGAAGACAACAAATAGACTATATTGTTTGGCCCGTTAAGTAACGAAGAACTTCGGCTCGTCTTGAGTGTCCTCTAGCACTGCTATAAAGGTTTTAAAATATACAACCATACCCCACCCGGGATTCGAAGTCGGAACCCTTGAGTAGCTGATTTGACGCCTCAACCAACAAGAACATGACGTCGGCAATAAGACAAAGAAAATGACAAAGAAATAATAATAATAATGATCCTATGCCAGTGGTGCTTAATCTTATTCCGATCGCGAACCGCATATTATCACATCCTCTGGCCAGCGACAACTTTATAATTTCTGGCTTGTTATAAGCTTGTGTCGGATTTTGCGGAGATCTCACTATATACATCTATTTCTATAATAGTAGAATTCATTTCTTGTATATAATGGACACAGTAACTTCCCTAAAAGCGAGTGGATTAAAACCAAATTTGGTCCGTTCATTCATATTACAAACATCGAATGCGATCCGTCATACTGTTTCAAAATGGAGGCCGTTTGAAAATTTTAAAACTTCACAACTCCCTCAATTTTGGGTCATATGATAAAAAAAAGTGCATTTGCATTCTTCTGGTATTTTAATATGCAGTTCTCATTAGTTTCATATCGTACCTCTTCCATTTAAATAGAATTTTAACCAACTCTGCATCTGTTGAAAATGTTTAATAGACCATTTTTCTGTTGTTCTTAACAACATGTATAAAAATAAAAATTGTCTGTCAGAACAAAATTCAAAATAATAATTATTTAAAAACATTTTCCGGTATTAGGTTCTAATTATATTTAACTCTTTTGCTTATCTTCGCGACCTCCAGTTTGAGAAACACTGTCCTATAAGTACAATTTCTTCTTCTTGCAGACCTCGTGTTCGTGTGGGTTGGGGCGTCAAGCCAGCGGGTCTCAACTCCGAATCCCAGTCGGGTATGGTTGTCTGTGGATTCTAAATCCTTTATAGCAGTGCTAGAGGACACTCAAGACGGGCCGAAGTCCTTTGTTACTTAGCGGGCCCAGTCATACATTTGTTGTCTTCCTCTTCACATTACTATTAGTTTTACTCATCATACCTCTCATTCGCTACTAATCATACTGCTACTACTACTACTACTACTACCACAACAACAACAACAATTACTACTGCTACTACTACTACTACTACTATTACTACTACTACTACTAATAATAATAATAATAATAAAATAATAGTCATACTAATAACAATAATAATAATAATCATAGAGAGGCATTTTTGCGTTGTGGTTTCAGCGTAGGAGCATCCCTTTTCTCCATCGGGCAAATGTGCTCGTTTGGAACTTACGATCGATGTATTGTATCGTATTCCATTTGACATCGGATTGCATCAATGAAGTACTAGAGATCCCAATCACCACCGATTGTTATTCTCTTGAGTTTGCAATATTTCTCTTCGTGAGTAAACAGTTTGCGCTATATCACATTCTCTCATGTATGACCAGAGTACATAACTTTCAGGGGCTATGGGAGAACGATAATTCTACTTTCGGTTCGATGACGTTGCGAATCGTAAGAGTAATCATATTTTCATCTTTCAATATGTCCTTCCGCTTGTGCAAGTTTCAATGCGATACTCGTCGAGGAGTTTGATAGCGTTCCTTGTAAGTAATGTTGTTCGTGGAATGTTAATCATCGTAATGGATTGAAATTTCAATACTTTTCCACTGGATATCAAATCAAGGGCAATTTTCACTAAAGTTTCAGATATCTATAATGTGTGTAATATCTCACTCTTTTCCTTAGAAAATACAGTTTAAAAACTAATTGGGGAATTATTTTAACTGGTCAGAGTGAATTTTCAGAAAATGTGATTCTGTTGAGTTTGCTCTTACTATTTGAAACGAATCATATGAAGTAATTATAGTAAAAGAAAATGGAAGTGAAAAGGAGCAATCAGAGTAGAGACTCTAAGATGATATGTTCTTCAGTATTTTGATCCACTAGTTAGCAATACTTATCCATAATGACTGAGACAAGCGAAGCAAGCAAACGGAGTTGTCAGGACTGTAACTGTCACAGCGTTACTTTAATAGTTCCCTTCAATTCGCCATCAAAAGTATATTTGGAAAATCCTAACTTTGTATACAAAAGAATTAGGTGTAAGTTAAATCTAAAACTTTGATTTCAGCTCTTCTCACAATAACTTGGTAGCTATGCAAGCTGAAATCGAGTCGTTCTAAGTGATTAACTATAAGACAGTAACGAAGAGAAGATTGGAGGAGAAATACGTATACAATAAGATAAATAGAAGAGGAGGCTGCTTGCGAAAAGAAAGTTTTTTTATTCACTACAATCCGTTATTAAGTGTAGTTTACTAGTTATACACTGTAGATACCCGGAAAACTGTTGTCAATTAACTTGTTTTCTAACACAGGTAAGTACAATGTTAAATGCTATTTGAGATACTAGTATCAATATAACTTCACAAAGTGAGATTATTGTCTGGTTTAACCAGTTGTTACTCTTCTGTTGAAATTTGAAATTTTCAAACACATAAGGTTTGTAAAGCAATTGTGTTGGCAAGCTGAATGACTTTGGTCTCTGTTTTTCCTCACTGTTTCTCCCAACTGCAGAGATAGAACAAAAGAAATGTGCAACTTGCATCGTTGACAAACTAACTGGAGTCGTTTGGTACGTTCCCTTTATTCTGTAGATGTGTAGCAAACTCTAGGAATTCTAAGTGTTTATGTTCTGGTACGACAGTCACCATTATTCTGTTGCACTCTCCCGTGAGGCTCAAGGAAACCATCTGTTTGTTCGTTTGTGAAGTTACGAGGGACAGTTTGGACAATGACCCATTGTTCATCTAGTGTGACACCAACTTATCCCTGGACAGTTGTCACAGAGTAGGAGATAAATAGATTTCATAGTGCAACAACAAATTTTGAAATATTTCGCTCACTGAAACAATATTACTTAGAAAAAAAAATAACATATTCAATATTTTAAAATATGCATAAATAATATATTCATCTATTTATGTTTTGTAACAAGCATTTGTATACGTGTGTGATACTGATTCGACAAATTGCAGTGAGAATACCGTACAATTTAGTTCTTTATATATATATATATGTATATCAATGTTACATAGAGGCGAACTGGGATACAAGGGTCTACCCTGAAGATGGTTGTGAAGAAACTCCTGTCAGATCCAAGCAATCTTGGAGTGCCACACTACCCCAAAGAAAGAAGCAAAGAGGCAGGTTTCCCCTTTACCAAAGGTAAATTCTTCTATGCTAATTTATACAAATAATAATAATAATAATAATAATAATGATAATAATAATAATAATAATAATAATAATATACTTGTTTTGCTTCTTACACTTCTCTATAGTCAAGAAATTTCTTTAACATGAACCGTATATACTTTAAAGGTAGGCCTACATTCACGTAACAAAAATCACTGTTTAAGTTAAATATAAATTAAACGAGATATGACTACATCTTCCTAATACAAGTAAATTGATTATCATGAATGACATTGAATGAATAAGTAACACCAAAATAAATTTTATTTACATTAAGAAAAGCTGCTTGTGCAGGGTAGGAGGGAAATATTCCTTACTTTGACATTCTTGCACTTCGGAAAGCTTTGTAGGTATTCACTAAAACTTACATTGTTTTGCTGAATCATGTACATCATTTTCATTTTCATTTAATACATTGTTTATACGTATTTTACTATTTTATTAAGATATGGGAAATTTAGCCGATTCACCATTGACTGAAAATTACTCTGGAAATACTAAGTATGACAATTTGTTATCGAGACGCCATGATGATGGAAGAGTCAACATGATAGTCGTGCTATTCTTCATGGACGAACAATAAAAAATCTGTTAAAGAAACTTAATGATTTGCGGTAGTAAAGTGGAGATCCAGAAAAATTAGAGTTTAACACTATAGTCTGAAGAATAAGCATATTAGAACCGGGCATGGTAGAAGATTTTTATCACTTCCGGTTTTAGTATACATACGCTATACAAATGGAGATGAAATATAACTCTGAGAACTCGAAACTATTTTAAAATTCTGCTTCTCGCCATCTATTACCGTTTCTGCTCTATGGCGATCAATATTGAAGACGAAAATGCTTGATTTCTACTAACTCCGGTTTGAATAGAAGTTTAAGGAAAGAGATGAAACATATCCTTGGGAATTAGTAAATTCTTTTTTTCTCACTATCATCTACTAATTTTGCTTTTGCGGTGGTTCAGTAGTAGAGTGCTTACTTCTGTTGTAAGGGTTCCAAGTTTGATCTGAGCTCGAGCCAAATGATCTTTGGGTGAACAACCACCGTATAGTGCAATTTCTTAATTCCACTTTTTTCATTCCACAGTTTCATTCATTCTCATCATCAGTGTCTCTCTTAGACTCAGTGCATAATCATGGGACGTCAAACTAAATTTCAATTTAATTTTTTTAACGATCTTGCTCTGATACCTGTCGATAGACGTACAGACGGACATGGTTGTTCTACAAGACTCTCTTTACTTATGGGTAGCAAGTCAAATAATAAGTGAACACAAGGTATGTGTAGAGTGGTATTGTCTGTCAAACAAAGAAATGCATGTTTTCTGCGGGATAGTATATTGTCCCTTGCTACTATGAAAATAAAACAGTACACATTACCCCGTATCATTTCGCCAGTAGCTTCTTATTAAGATAGTATTCCTGGGCATGGTGGCGAAAAATGTATTTGCTTTATCGTGCATTGTACGAAAAACATAAAGAGCGAACATTACGAAAAAGAAACTAAGAAAAAAAAACAATGCGATGTAAAATGCTTGGACTCTTTCACCAAATCACTCAATATAGCGCTTTCCTTGCAAGTAAGTCTTGATGATGTAATCGGTAACACCGTGGGCTCAAGTTCACGGGGTCCTCAGATTGATTCCCCCATAAGACATACGTTTTTATATTTACAACTCTAGAAGTTTTTGTTTTAATTATCCAGTCTTCCGAGGAAAGGAAATTCTGTAGAAACAGAACATTTCACTTTTGTATTTACATTATCGCGAAGAAATATCATCTTTTCGTGCAGTTCAAACCGTAGACAATAAGTTAGTGAACAATGTTTTTCGGTCTTTTATAAACAATGTCCAGTGTCTTGTCGTCGGCAGAGCTATACACTCTAGACCTTAAAGTCACAAAATTTCTGAGGAAAACAGTGTCTTTTTATTATTATTATTATTATTATTATTATTATTATTATTATTATTATTATTATTATTATTATTAGACTTACAAAAGAAGGAAAGAAAAAGACACAAGCTAATGATAGAAGAGATACACTTTATATCAGGTTCTTTTAGGTTCATACATGTAATAATATTATTACATTTATGGATTGACAGATAAAATTATTATTTTACCAAAACAAGAAATGGAATATAAATATTTTTTAGCTAGTGACAGTAATGAATTTTGTTTCGCCCTTCTTCTAGATAGGTTGAGTTGATTTTGAGTTTAACGTCTCTTTCAGAATCAAGACTATATAAGGCAGGAGCTACTGATTAACGTGAAATCCGAAACAGATGAGCTCCTGCCGGGAATCGAACCCGGGTTTTTCTAGGGAGGAAGGTGAGGTGACACCTTGAATAGAATTGTTCCTGTGACTAGAGTTGTAAGTTCGAACACTATTTGTGATTTATGTCATTCCTTTCATGCTTTATCAACGTTGCATTGTAGCGTTAAAGCTAATAATAACTTATTGGAGAAATCACGTGTAAAATTTAAAGGCCGAGTTAGTTGTGTAAAATCGCACACAGATCGAGGTAACGAACCCAGAGTAATGTCCGTATGTCTCTGCATCGGCCATCCTCCCTCGTAGAGTATTCGATAGCAAGGTAGTCTGAAAATATTATAGTCCACGAATCGATTCCCGCACACAAAGAACTATTTTTATTTCTTGAGCACAAGTAGAAAATGGAAAAACATAAATAGAGACTTTTGAAGTTTGGAGCTAACAAGTAAGACCGAACCAAAAGTATGTGTCATTACGTGATTTGTTTAAAGAAACAATAACATGGAGGAAAGTTGTTTTGTCTGTGTCTAGGAATAGAGTATAAATAAAAGAAGAAACTAGACTTGCGTTCAGAACTTCTGTCGCATGTCTTTCAAAATTACATAAATAGAAACAACTATCTTTCTTATGATAGAAAATGTTAAATGTCCTCTTAGAAATATGCAGAAAAACGAAACCAATATTTCCAAAAAAGAAACATTTCTGTAAAAAAAAATAATAAGAAATAAAAAGTTATAATTAATAATAGATAACTTTGGAACTCATCGCCAAATTCTAAGTTCCATTTTCGTAAGCGTGGCAAACGCGCGGCGAAATTTACAGAGAGAGAGAGAGAGAGAGAGATAGAGAGGGAACTTTATCCTTTATTAGAAATACAACGTAAATCTTTCATAATCTTAGTTACTATACATATTGCACAACTATAATAATAATAAGTTTTAAATATTTTTTTACGTAAACAAACAAATAAAAAGAAATAAGCCACAAAATATGCGAAGCGAACAGGCAGTTTGAGGTAGTGATTTTCTTATATGCGTCTATTAAGAGATTGAACCTTAACATTCCTTCGTACAATTTACGGTTTACGCGCGCTCCTCAAGTGTTTTGATTTTATCCACGATCATCAGTTGGAATCCCATACACTACGTTGCTTTTTTTTTTAAGAAAAGCTTGATTCTGTCAATTTCTTATAGAGCAATGCTTTGTTCTAATAACTTTGCTTACCAGGGAACTGTACGAATGGGGCACTCTAGTTGCCGGACGAGGTGCATCACATGTGAAAGAGGATGTAAAAAGATGTCCATATGCAAAATTGTAGCGGCTGAGGGCAACATGGACGAGCGTGAGAGGCGGAAGAAATGAGACCTACAGTGGGACTTAATAACACAGAAATATGCAGAATCACACGTTTCGCTCCCGAATGGTGAAAGAAATGCATGCCAAATGTATAGGAAGTGGAACACGAGAAGAGGTGCTATATTGTGGGGGATATGAACATCATGGGCGCCATCTTGAAAGTAGCCATCTTGAATTTGAATTCAAAATGTTAAATGAAAAGTGGGGCATGTGGTATATCAATTAAGACTGAAATTTTACCAGAAATTCATTGGTGTGAAAACTGCTATTGTAACTGTCTTGTGAATTAGAAAAAAAACGAGCAGGTAAGAAAGAGCACAGAGATGGGTAAACAAATGTCACAGACCCATGAAATACCCGTAAACCTTAAGAATAAAAAATCAAAAGGTAATTATGGTGAGGCTGACGACAGTTTCTGATTCGTATGTATTGTTTGTTGCATTACAAGCCTACAATGATGGAATTTTGGCACGTAGGGGTTTGAACATTGGACAACACAAAGAATGTCGGTATAAGTGACTGATATTATAATGATGTACTCTTCTTATAGAGGTGCATCCAGTGACTACATTCTGCGAATGGTTTTGATAATATGGTTTTCCACACGAACACTGTCATACGTGTACAGTATAAATTTTTGTCATGTATTCTTTGCTGGACAATTGACTTGTACCTTAACAGGACACAAATGAAACATTTGTTATGTTGCCTATGTCCATATATCCCCTCCAGACGTTGTTGCATGTTCGTATTTCTCAACTTACAATAAAGAAACTATAAAATTATTCACACCAATGAATTTCTGGTAAAATTTCAGTCTTAATTGATATACCACATGCCCCACTTTTCATTTAACATTTTGAATTCAAATTCAAGATGGCTACTTTCAAGATGGCGCCCATGATGTTCATATCCCCCACAATATAGCACCTCTTCTCATGTTCCACTTCCTATACATTTGGCATGCATTTCTTTCACCATTCGGGAGCGAAACGTGTGATTCTGCATATTTCTGTGTTATTAAGTCTCACTGTAGGTCCCATTTCTTCCGCCTCTCACGCTCGTCCATGTTGCCCTCAGCCGCTACAATTTTGCATATGGACATCTTTTTACATCCTCTTTCACATGTGATGCACCTCGTCCGGCAACTCGAGTGCCCCATTTGTACAGTTCCCTGGTTAGTATTATCGTCTTCACTCTAGTTTAAGAATATCTCCAAATAATCCAGAATTACGTCCTTTAAATAAAGTATTACAATTATCAAGAATTTTATAAATAGAGGAAACTTAATTTTAATGATTATCCTAACTGGAAGGGGATACTTATAAATTTTCGAAACGGTAATTAACATATGACTAAACTTTAATGAAATATTACTAAAATAAAACATTTACTCCGAATAGTATTTGCAAGTAATTGGTAGAAAATTGACAGAAATAATGAACATAAACTTTTAGTTGTGAAATAAAAGTGTAGTAGCGATAGTTCTAAAACCAAGTAGAATATTCAGTCATTGCTTCTTGAAAATAAACATTTTACAAAAATAATGATCTTTTGGCTGTATCCTAAATATTTTAGTAAATAAATAAATAAATTACATATGTATAATTTAATCACCGCGACTCGATAGCTTATTGTAAGGGTGAAGGTAATGAATATTACTACAAACTGTTACAAAGCTAGGGGCCGCAGTGGCCCACTGGAAGTTGGTGGGAGTAGCTGAGTAGCATGAGCAGTAATATTTGCGGTTGTGAGGTTTTCGAGTCCCTCTGCAAGGGAGGAATTTTAACTGTCCTCGATGTTTTTGTGCTCATGTCCCTCTCGATTTCCTGAAATGTGATTGAAATAGGGAATAAGTGAGGAAGTTAGAGAACTGGTAGAGCGTTCACCTCTAGTCGTGGGGTCCCTGGTTCGATTCCAGCTCGCACCAAGTGAACTTTGTGATGGACAGAGCGTGTGTTTGAGGTTTTCTCTGAATTCTGGTTTTCCCACTTTCTTTATTTCACCATTTCATTCATTTCTCATAACCACCGCCTCCTTTACTCTAGTCGGCATAACTATGGTAGGTAAAACAAATTGCTTTTTTGCTAGAGGTAAATGACTGTAAGTAAAATACTGTAAATAATTGTGAATAGAATTCTGTACCCTCAGATAAAACATTAGCTTGCAACCCTTCCCGTTCGTCTAGCGAGTTGCACGTGCGCCTTTGGCGTATGCGGTTCCGGGTTCTATTCCCGATAGAACACAAAACTAATTACTTTTTCATTTACTCTTATTAATTGTCTATCATTTTTAACCTGAAGTGCATAAACGTGAAACATTAAACTAAATAATTCCGTCCAGTGTGAGTGATTCAATATTGTCCAGGAATTTCATTGTCTCAATCATCAATTGTTGCGATCGTGCTATATACTGCTATATATATCCAATTGCAGAAAACCACTTGTTGTTATCTAATAACCATTTTGTTCTATGAAGATAAATTGAAACCGGAAATGATTAACTTAAACAACTTCCGATTTGAACAGAGAGCAAACAGAGGAGATGAAACCTATCCTTGGGACGGTAAATTTATTGCAAGATCCGTTTTATCTTTATCCTTTACCATTTTACTTATCTTTTACCGTTTTTCTGTTTTTCTTCTCATCCCTGTCGACAAACGGACTTACGATAGTGTTTCTATGAGTGTTTAGATACTTATGCATAACACAGTTTGGAAGTCACGTACCAAACGTTAACCTTATTCCTTTGTGTATTGAATGCCAATTTTCAGTGTAAAGCTGTAGCTTCTGTCAGCAAACAAAACTGGATAATAGAATTTCGTCTGTAGTGAATGACGTGTGAAAACTTTGTCGTTTCTAAATGCATTTATTTATACTTGATTTGTGTGATAGACTTCATGTAGAAAGGAAAAAATTGCTTTATTCGTATTAAGGCTACTGTGCTAAGCACAACACAGAACACATAGGCATGAGCTACAAGCTAGTTTTTAGATGGTAACCAGGTAACTTCATAAAGGAAAGACACTTTGCCACAGCACTAGTGATATCCTAAGAATTAACACAAACAATCATTGAATCTTTGAGCAACCACCAAAGGGGAACATTCAAATTCAGATCAGCTGCTGCAAGCCCCTTGTATACATATGATAGTATATAGCACGATCGCAACAATTGATGATTAAGAATATGAAATCACTGGATAATATTGAAACGGAATTATTTAGTTTAATATTTCACATTTATGCTCTTCAGATTTTTCTGTATATTTCTAAAAAGACATTTCACATTTTCTATCATAAGAAAGAGAGTTGTTTATATTTATGTAATTTTGAAAGACATGCGACCGAAATTCTGGACAGAAGTGTAGTTTCTTCTTTTATTTATACTCCACTCCTAGACACAGACAAAACAACTTTCCTCCATTTTATTGTTTCTTTAAACAAATCACGTAATGACACATACCTTTCGTTCAGCTATACTTGTTAGCTCCAAACTTCAAATGTCTCTATTATGTTTTCCCTTTTCTACTTGTGCTCAAGAAATAAAAATTGTTCTGTGTGCGCGGGAATCGATTCGTGGACTACAATATCTTCAGACTACCTTGCTATCGAATACTCTACGAGGGACGATGGTCGGAGCAGAGACATACACACATTATTCTGGCTTCGTTACCTCGATCTGTGTGCGATTTTACACAACTAACTCGGCCTTTAAATTTTACACGTGATTTCTCCAATAAGTTATTATTAGCTTTAACGCTACAATGCAACGTTGATAAAGCATGAAAGGAACGACATAAATCACAAATAGTGTTCGAACTTACAACTCTAGTCACAGGAACAATTCTATTCAAGGTGTCACCTCACCTTCCTACCTTGAAAACCCGGGTTCGATTCCCGACAGGAGCTCATGTGTTTCCCATTCCACATTAATCAGTAGCTCCTATCTCATATAGTCTTGCTGCTGAAAGGGACGTTAAACTCAAAATCTACTCAAGCTATCTAGAAGAAGGGTGAAACAAAATTCATTACTACTACCAGCTAACAAATATTTATACTCCACTTCTTGTTTTCGTATACAACAATTCTATCTGTTATCCATAAATGTAATAATATCATTACGTTCATGTGCAAACCTAGAAAGAATCTGATATAAAGTATATTTCTTCTGTTCCTATCAATAGCTTCGACTATGTGTATTTTTCTTTCCTTCTTTTGTAATTCTTCTTCTACTACTACTACTACTACTACTACTACTACTACTACTACTACTACTACTACTACTACTACTACTACTACTACTACTACTACTACTACTACTACTAATAATAATAATAATAATAATAATAATAATAATAATAATAATAATAATAATAATAATAAATAGACACTGTTTTTCTCAGAAATTTTGTGACTTTAAGGTCTAGAGTGTATAGGTCTGCCGACGACAAGACACTGGACATTGTTTATAAAAGACCGAAGAACATTATTCACTAACTTATTGTCTACGGTTTGAACTGCAAGAAATGATGATATTTCTTCGCGATAATGTGAATACAAAAGTGAAATGTTGTGTGTCTACATAATTTCCTTTTCTCGGATGACTGGATAATTTTCAAAAAAAAAAAAAATAATAATCTTCTATTGTTGTAAAGAAAAAAAACGTATGTGTTCTGGAAGAATTAATCTGAGGATCCCGTGAACTTGAGCCCACCGTGTTACCGATTACATCATCAAGACTTACTTTGCAAGCAAAGCGCTACATTGAGTGATTTGTCGAAAGAGTCCAAGCACTTTACATCGCATTGTATTTTTTTCCTAGTTTCTTTTTCGCTACGTTCACTCTTTATGTTTTTCGTACAATGCACGAAAAAGCAAAAATACATTTTTCGCCACCATGCCCAGGAATACTGTTTTAACTGATGAGCAAATAAGAAGCTACTGGCGAAATGATATGGGGTAGTGTGTAGTGTTTTATTTTCATACCAGTAAGTGGCAAGATACTACCCTGCAGAAAACATGCATTTAATTGTTTGGCAGACAATACATAATGTTATAAGAATTTCGAACATTGCAAAAGACAAGTTAAAGAGAAATGATGGTATAGCGTTTGAACCGTAACCAATGGGGAAGACTAGTTGAGAAGAACGAAAAAATAAACAATGAAAATATGTCATATAAGTTCGAAAAAAAATACTAGACTTTGAAAGTTTGAAAACAATAAGGTGTTCTCACTTGATAAACATCATTAAATGTATGCTTCTCGTGTCAAAATAAATAAATGAACAGAAAACAGTATTATGCGGAAGCTATTAAATTTTGCAGCAAGTGATCCTCCAATGATTTAAAAATGTTTACAATGATGATCAATTGCACTATAGTAGTCACATTTTTTTTCCGTTGACGGTTTCATTATTAATACTTCCGAGCAACCAAAGGTGAGAATAAAATTCGGTGATTGTCAATAAATAAATAAATAAATAAATCGAATTCGAAGTTTGAATGCATTTATACGTTTCATGCCCCATATATACTGAAAAACATATTTTTTGACATCTGTCCGTATATTCGTCCGTTCGTCCTGATGTACAATGGGCCACATAAATTCTTGAGGTACAAAGTGCGTGAGTTAGGTAACACAACTAACGCCCGCTCCAAGATTAATTACGCCTCTTAGGGTAGCTAGAACAGCAGCATGAAGTTGCCCCCATGTGTTTAAAGTACAAATCGTAAAGTGTGTTTTTGTGCAGAAGTGAGGCGAAACGTTGGCTGACGAAATGACGAAAGAGAGTCTAAGGATACTTGTACTCACAGTAAACAGCACAATATCAGAAACAAACATACGGACACCAGAGGCACCGATGGAAAGATAACAGTCATAATCCTATAATTAACTCAAATGAAGGATTATGAAGAAGTTAACTTACTTCAAATTACTATACATACATGCGTATCAAATAATGTTCGGATAGATTATGTGGAATATGTAGTAGGCTATTTTTTAAGTATATGGATTGATCATTTGTGGGAAGAGCCCAGCCTCCAATGAAAATTTTGGGGGTCTAACAGGGCTTGAGCTCCTTGGTTCCTGCGCCACTCATTGATACGTAATACTACGTCAAAAGAAGAACTTGTACGATTTCATTCCACGTTAAATGACTTTTGAAAATGGTAAAAAATTGGTATGCAGTAATTTATTTGTAAATATTAAAAATGCAAATTTCGATAACGCAAGACGAGTTGGAGAACTTATCCGTATTCCCCCGTAAATGTAACTGAATGTTCCTTATTTATGAAAATTTACACATTGAGACACAAGGAGAAAAGGGGAGAATATAGTGCCAATTAAGAACATTTTTTAAAAAAATCACGAGATTGACGGATAATATCAAATATAGAACAATTATCAGAATTAACTCTGCAATTCGTTTTCGCCATTCATTTTTCCTTTATTTTCAGGATTACATCATCACTGAATTTTTCCATTGGAGATTATCTTCGTTTAGCAGCATCCAACTGGAGCTCAACGTTGTAAACGAAACATTTTAAAAAGTGTAAACAGAGAGGGCGAGAATTCAACCCGGACCGGTAAATTAGGAAATGACAACACTAATCATTCACCCAAAATGTTACTTACTCTGTTTCCTCTAAATAAAGAGCCCCTTCTATTCGCTCAAAACGGTAGCTTGATTTAGTGAAATTGATTGGAAAAACACCCCCTTATAACTGAGGACGCGCAGGGCATTATACCACTGTATTCACTAAATCATCAACATTACATGTTAAAAAAAAATACAAAACTCTTTTATTTCGAATCAAATATGGTGCGTATATTATACACGTAATCAAACTAAAGATGAAACAATTAACGCGAATTAATCGTGGTTCAGTGATCAAGGCGCTCGACCACTAATCTGAAGGCCTCGGAAGGTGTTTACTTTCAAAATATGGAAACATTTCCTTAAATCTAAAGTTTTGTTTCGAAGTGCTTGAAAAAACAAAATCAACTCATATCGTCAATTTTCAAAGCTCACTCACATTTATTCAGAATGTCCATGTTTTATATACGAAGACTCTAAAATGTGGAACGTTAACATTGTTATAATGGAAACACATTTCCAATTTGAATACCAACCTTAAACCAGACGTCCAAAATAAAAATTATTCGTGTACCTGATACCTATTGCAATATATAGGTGTATATGTAGAAAAAGTGAGAGAATGTGTGTGAGAGAGAGGGTGGTGAGAGAGAATGTAAGAGAGATAAAAAAAACAACACATGCTTGTATTTTTATTTCCAACGTAAAATGTTACTGTAATTCATAATCTGGATTTTTAAAAGCGATTTGAACGCTTAAAGCGATTTAATGTTCATAAAGCTTCTTTTTCTTAAAGTTTTTGTAAGTAATGTCGCAAATAGTCCGATGCTTTGCATTATGCGCCATAGAAATATATGCATATTTTTAGCAGGATAGTATCGTCTAACCCTTGATTCCATTGATTGTGTGGGGGGCGCGGTGGTTCAGTGGTAGAGCGTTCAACTCCGGTGCTTGGAGTCCCTGGTTCGATCTCAGCTCGCGCCGTGTGGACTTTGTGGTGGAAAAACACCGTGCTCATGGATTTTCTCGGGGTTCTCCCGTTTCCTCCCACTTTCTTCATTCCACCATTTCACTCATCTCTCATCATCACCGTCTCCTTTAGCCTGACCGGCATAAAGGTGGGACGTAAAACTCAAAAATTTCATTTCATTTTATAGTGATGGCGTAAAAATAATGTTGAGTTTAACGTCCCTTTCAGCAGAGAGGCTATATGAGACGTTTACCTACTGATTACCTTGGAATCCGAACCCCATGAGCTCACGCCGGGAATCGAACCGGGTCTCATACGTCGAAGGTGCGTACGCTAACCGCTTAGCCACGAAGGAAATCGGTATAAACCTAGAATACTACACATTACCCCATATTACTTCACCGACAGATTTATGTTTTATGATCAGTTAAAATAGTATTTCTGGACACCGCGGCGAAAAATATATTTCCTTTTTCATGCGCTGTACGAAGAATACAAAGAATAAGAACTATAAAAACGAAACAAGGAAGAGGATTGAAAGTAAAGTGCTTTGCCTCTCACGAATAAATCACTCAATATACTACAAATGCATATCTCGAGCATTTCTAATAGAACTATTAAAGCGCGGTGGCTTCACTACTTGCCTGCGTGATCTGGTGGTTAGCACGTGCGTCTCTGGTGTATGGAGTCTCGGGTTCGATTCCCGCTGTGAGATCTTTTAGAATTTTAAATGTTCTCAGTGTATCTGTGTTCGTGTCCCTGTCGTTCAAGGTTACTGGAAATAACTGCAAAACGTGTATAACAGAGTACGAAATATACACAAGTTACTGACAAGGGGGAAAGCCGACTTTGGTAAAAGAACTTCGGGGTTACCTTTCCCAAGGTAAGAGTGCACATTTAAAGTGTCAATATTACAAATTGCAATAGCCAGAAATCCCGCCTTAAAGTTTCTGACTATCTGAATATATGATAGAACGCGTGGGAGAGTAAGGAGTAGCTACACCTTATTCTTAAAAGGTCACGCTCAAGTCATTTTTGTTGTTGTAACCAATGAAGTAGCCATTTGTAACTACAAGTAAAATATTAATTCACCATATGTTTATAATGCACACAACAATAAAAATGTTCAAATCATTTGTATCTATAAATATATTGACAGTGGCGTATTTAGGAGGGCGGCTATCGGGCTCAGGCCCCCATTAAATAAATTACGTATATGCACAATTTCATTAAAATGTGTAGGCACCCAAAAGGAAAAAATATAATTTCTTATTCACGTGTTGTGCGTGGCCCCTCCCCGAATCAAAATCCTAATACGCCACTGTATACTGATATCACTAGATATATTATGGTTACCATAGTCGTTGTGCAGAAAATGTTCTTGACGCTTCGTATCCATATCTGTGGACAGTGAAATTGTCGTCTGAAATGACGAGCCTGATTATAGAATACATCAAGCATTACAAAGGGGATTTCCCCTATCCCTTTATCCCTTATCCCTAATTCGAACACTGTCCACTGAAAAAGACACGAGGCGCGAAGAACTTTTTTCACACAACGACTGTGGTAGCCATAATATATCTAGTAATACCAACATATAGTGACGTATTTAGGATTTTGTTTTGGGGATTGGTTATGCACAAAACGTCAATAAGCACTTACACAAGCAAAGAAGGGGAACCAAAACGTTATGAAACTGGGGGTGGAAGGCCCGTGGTGTATGGTCATACGGTTAGCGTATTGACCTGCGGAATCAGAGATCCTAATTTCAATTAACGCGCAAAGTAACAATTTTATGTGTACTTTTTGTACTCAATTAAAAAGTTCATACATTTTAACTTCGATAAGAATGATGTATTTACCGTAATTTATTAATTAGCAAGAAAATAAAATTGCAACCAAAATGTTTTTTTTGTTGTTGCTGTAAATAACTCTATAACCTCAAATCATAATAACCCTATTACTAAGTACCACTTCATAGAGGTAGTTTGTAAAAAAAAAATATCGAAATTTGTATTGTTTGTAACTTGAATAAAGTACTAATTGAAGCTAAAATGTATAAAATTAATATTTGTGGAAACAAATAAAAAGGATGCTTGGCGCGGGAATCGAACTCAAGACCTTGGAGCCCGGACTCCAGTACACTAACCATCTTTTTTTCATTTTTTTTTATTGTAGTAGAGTTACATATAACACATAAAGTAGTCAGATTACATGAGTATCAGAGAAAAGGTCTTGCTCTCTATTAGTAGAATGACAGAGATCAGAATGTACGATTACACATTGGTAAGACGTCTAAAGATGAGGACGTTATTTATAGTCTTCAACTAGAGCTACATCGAGGAAATTTGCGAAAAGGAATTTTCTTCTTGTTGGTGGAAGATGTCTATATCTGGTATAAAAGTAATCCTGGTATCCGGTGATACGGCGTAACTCAGGAGTAAGAATATAATGAACAGTAGTCGATATTAATCATAGCAGTAGTATCATCCGACCACAGACCACGGGACTGACAACCGATATTTTCATCACATTTTCTTGCTCGCTTTTTTGTGTGTCGATTGAAGTGCCATCCGTGTAGGGCCTGTCATCAATTCCGGATCAAATCATTGATTATTTTTTTTTCTGGAGATTCCAAATGTGCAACAAGAAATGTGGGTTCACATTTAAAATTGTAAAGTCCAGTGTAACTGTATAGGGGCTGTGTTTGGTATCATTGGATAGCTTTTTGTAAACTATTTAACACGTGTTATTTTTATTTTCCTGATCTGTATATTTTGCGAGATAGTTGATCCTTCCGTGACTATGAAGACACACACACACACACACACAGGCTTGTGCTTTCCATAAAAAGTTGCAAGTGTAATTCATAATTTTGTCAATTTGCAAAATGTTTCCAAATACAAAATTTCTACTTCCCAGTATGGATTAAAATCGCAATATTAACAATCAGTGATTGTCAGGTTTTCTAATTTTTCACATCTTATGAAAAGCCTCGCTGCTGAAAGAGACAAACTCAAAATAAACTCAACTCATATCCTAATATAGCTGTACTGATACAAGATTTCGGATAAGGAACGCATGCTATGACTGTTGTTGGTTTGAATCGGGTTTCGGGAGTGGATCTTCATAAGTATGTTTTTCTAATGTGTTGTAATAAAAGGATATACAGGTGTAGAAATTTCAAAGCAAATATAAGGCCAAGGAGCAAACATGTCGAATGATTTTTTAAAAATTATTAGCATCCTCGTCTTTCGTGCGAGACATTAGAGTTTCAATCTGAAAGTAAATCCGGTTTCTGAATGTAAAAGCGCAAATGGTTTATTGTAGAGGAAGATATTTTACTGGAAATTTTCTAGAGGAGAAAGACGAATTGACTTACATGTAACACTTCCCAAGTGTAACATTCCGATTTTGATAACATTTAGCAGGTAGATACTACACATAAACGAGTACGTGTTTTTTTACTTTCTTCAGAACAATGGTTTTAGGGCGCAAAAGCCCCCACCCAAAATTTTGAAAATTGACGGCTGAAAGGCAAGAAGTGGACCGAAATGAATGAAATTGTGCACATATGTTGTAGAGGTAAAATAAAGGTATACTGTTTCGTATTTCCTTAAAAATTTGAGATTGGCACAGACTTTTAAACCGATGATTACGAAATATCAAAACTAAAATTCGGAGGAGCCTTGGCCCCAATACTGTTTTATCGTAGTAGCGCAGGAAGGAGTGGACCGAAGCAAATGAAATTGTGTGTAGGTATTGTATATGTTAAATAAAGCATCTCGTATTTCCGGAGTGTCCACATCCAATTTGCTTCATATTCGGCACATCAACAGTAAATAGGAAATAAATCGACCCGTCTTTCTGT
This sequence comes from Thermobia domestica, assembly GCF_964235325.1. Lineage (NCBI taxonomy): Eukaryota > Metazoa > Arthropoda > Insecta > Zygentoma > Lepismatidae > Thermobia > Thermobia domestica. Next base: position 106,675,409 of record NC_137459.1, on the reverse strand, counting down.
TTATGTAGAAAAACATTCTAAGGGTTAAAGGTGCCTCCCGAAATACTATAAAATACACTTTACTATGTGTGCTTACTGTTGATATGCCAAATTGAAGAAATCGGATAGAGACACTTGTTGAACACGAAAGGCCTTATTTCACATACATAATACACTAAGAACACAATTACATAACAGGCATATGCCGATCATTCCCTCAGGTACATGAGAATCTGCCCAGTGTGTGCCTTATGTACCTGTGAGAGAGAAATCACACGAATGGCAAGTGTTAGTCACTGTCTATTTCCGCCCCTAGGCACATGCCTGACAGGTACCTGGGGAACTTACCTCGCATGATCTAGGTATGCTACCCATGTTGTAATCCCGTAAACGTCAATGAACCACAAAATTACTCCTGAAAAATATGTTAAATCACTTATATGCGTAATGTGCTTACATAAGGGGAGTCTAAAAAAAAACACTCAAAAAAAGTACCTCAGGGTGGGCGCGAACCACTAACTTTTGGATTAATAGCCACGTGCTGTTCCGAGTTGGCCACGGAGACGATAGAGAGAACGTCGCTTGTAAAGGGATAAATTATTGAGGTCCTTTGAATTTGGCTAATCAGAGTGCTCTTTTAACCGCGTATATTCGACGATAACCGTTTGAGATTAAATAAAATCTGCTCGCCACGTAATTTTATAACAAGATTCTGAGCGTCTATTTGCTTTATTTCATGGTTTTTCCATATTCACTTTCAAGTTATCGGCAACATTTGACATCTAATAAAGTTCATGTGTTTTTCGATTCTAGTGTATAATCGTTTAGAAAAAGATGCAACACATGCATCAAATGCGGGAGATGAATTATAACAGGTAAATGGCGCATGCCTAGTACATCTTGTGCTGTTAGGGTATCTGAAACTGTATTTACCTAAAGGAAGTACATAGAACATGACAGATATATGTCTGAAGTGATGACATAAGAACAAATGATTGCTAGAGTCCGAAACTGAGCCAGATATATAAATGCTATATTTGTGGTATAGTGCCGCACAGAAATCATTGATTAGGTAATGGCCACTGCTTTGAAAGAAATGCTAAGTATGAGAATTGCATCTGTCGTATCTGTAGTTTCGTGTGGAGAAGAAGCGAACTTGTGAACCAAAGGTTTAAGAACAACTCAAATTATTAATATAAACTTTGCCGAAAATCATCATAAAAGAAATACAGAAGGCCTTTTTGAAACGAACAAAATAAAACATACTTTGCAAGCGGAGGCAAAGAAACCTAACGTAAGGAGACTAAAGACGAATTAGCTATCACGTAGTGATCGTGGTTCAGTGGTCAAGTTGCTCGACCATTAATCTGGAGGTTCTTGGTTCGAATCCGTATCGGGCAATGTTTTGCTTTAGGATTTTTGATGGCGATTGATCGGCGAAAACACACGTGTTGTTATATTCAGATATTTGAATACTCGGATGTTTCAATACTTGAACTATCAAACTTTCAGTAATAATGGTAATAACAATTATTATTATCTCGTAGAAGATTAAAAGCTAGGAGCTAATTATAGCTTTGATCATGCCATTACAAGCAGAAATGTGACATTTGGCAAGAATATTTCGATTTTGTTTAATATTGACCACGAGAAAAGGTATTTCTCGTCTCTTTTCCTAAACAGACAAAATAACATGAGAATTAACATTTTACATTAGAGACGGGACAAAGCAAACTCAAATTATCATCCCGCTTTGGAGATGAGAATCGAGACGAGAAGAAAAGTAACGAAAAAATTTCTTGTCTTGTCTCGATTCTCGAAACAGTGTCTTGTTTCCATTCTTTAAGTAACAGTTCCTCTGTAGACTGAAAGTTATAGGCTTTTTGTTACTTTGTACTTCGGAGCTCATTAAATTATGGTCTGTGTAGATATTTTTGTAGCAAAACTTTTATAATTTCCTCTGTATATTCTAAAAATTAATTTATGATATGCCTTACTGTTGAGTGATTTTCAGGTATTTTTATTACAGTTATTTCGCTCAAAACATACAGTAGAATACTTTCCATATGCAACTTTAGTGGAACGCTTTCGTTTAAAATGTGGGTAGTTGTAGAAGTGTGTCTTGAAAGTACGGAACCCCTTTCCTGAAATCACTACTTTTAAGTAGGTTTTGCCAAATTTTAGAGCGACTTTAAAACTTTTATACAATAATAATAATAATAATAATAATAATAATAATAATAATAATAATAATAATAATAATAATTATTATTATTATTATTATTATTATTATTATTATTATTATTATTATTATTATTACTCAAGTGTTGTGAATTTAATGGTAAACCCTGTTCCACCCAGCTCCTGCCTAGTGGGCATTATGCTGGAGAAACACCGTGTGTGTAGGATTTGAACTGTAAAACGTGTGTTTTACATATATTATAGTGGAGACAGCAACAACGCGAAAATCGCTGCAAAACTGGAAAACATTCCATCATAGCTGCCGGATCCACTCCGGTGATATTGAAATCGTCAGCATACGCAAAGAATTTTGGTTGCCAAATATAGAAGGGCCAGGAGACGATAATGTGGCCAATCGCCGAAGTAAAGGATCTAGCACCAATGCAAAAAGCGTGCAAGACAAACTACAACCCTGGTGCAAGCCTCATTTTAACTGAATTACGGAGGATGAATGGTCATTAATCTGAATGCGAAAGTTTGCTGTAGCATAAGGATTGGAGATGACCTGCCGGAAGGCTAACGGGAAGCCCCAGGCTTCGAGAGGTATCGCTAAGAAGCCATGATTGACTCTATCGTACGCTTTTTCCAGGTCCACCGTCAGTGCTCCCGCCGGCACATGACGGAAATGAAAATACGCAAAAAGATCTCTGAGTAAACGAAGAGTATACTGGAGATTATGGGTCTCAGCGAGTCCCGCCTGAAAAGCACTGATATAGCGACGAATAATTTTTGTAGCCGTGAGGTGAGATTCTTCGTGAAGAGCTTTAGGTTGAGCGGCAATAAAGAGATAAGGCGGAAGTCTGAAACCTCACGTGCGGAAGAAGATTTAGGTATAACGACAGCGGTGTTGTGCGAAAAAGTGACTCCAGGTAATAAATTATTAAAGATATTGACGAGTGTTGCACTGAGACATGGCATAACGTCTGTAAAATGCTATGTTCAAGCCATCGATTCCAAAGGCACTACGACCTTTTGTTTTCTTGAGAACATTGAAAATTTCATGTTCGGTGATAAGCTTCATTAACAGGTTACCTTCTTAATCCATGAGTTAGTGGGGTAACGTGGACAGGATTTCCGGTCCATAAGCATAATCCATCGGCTTTGCACTCTCAAAATCGGTATAATAGGGTTTAAATTCAATTTAAATCTAGAAAACATCGTTGGCAGTCGTCTTGCTGCTTAAAACAAGGGAAGGGATGAATGTCGAACGCTTTGTAGAAGTAGAAGTCGGTCAACGTGATATATAGACACAGTTTCGTCTGGGAAACAATGGTAAAAATCCTCAAAAATAAGCTAGCAGGGATAAATGACTGTAAATCTCTTTCAATCGGCATTAAAGATCGCTAGATTTTCCAGTGAAGCAGGTCCAGCTCAAAGTTCGCAAGGAGCACTATAAAAAATCGTGCAACTGACGATCGTCTTCACGCGCGTTTCGACCGCGCCATTGAAAACACTACGGATTTTGGGCTTACAATATAAGTTCCACCATGATCCGACTATAGGATAATATTTTTGCATACTACACCAATAGACAAACCGAGTAGAAAACACCTACACCATTTCTTTTCGTGATAACTTCAATATTAATTTTCTAAAGAGAATAACCACATGCTTCAGGTAGGAAAAAAGGCAATTTAAATGCCACTTCAAGTACAGCATGGTCCGAAAAAGGCAAGGGAAGAGTCAACAAATGGACCACTGTTGAACTTAAAGGTGCTGTTATAATAATGAAAGGATAATAATGAAATATTGAACATACTTAATATTTTGTTTTCAGCTATGGATTTTAGATTTGCAATACATATAATGTTCCGTTCTAATCGAATTTGAAAGAAAAGTAGTTGCCAAAGACTTATTCAAAGAAATATTCCCAGTCATCTGATAAAAATACTAACACACTTTGAAAAAAAATCTTCTTTTAGGGTTTGAACACACAAACTTCTGATTGACAGACTATTGACCTAAACCACTCTACCGTTTCGCATGATTTCAGAGATCCTCTTTTGTGTAAACTGGTTTTCTGCTCCACACTCGCTTTTGTTTATGTCGGTACGACTATGAGTTTGTGGTGGATACTTGGACGTTACAGGTCTTTCAATGTATAAAAGTCTTTTTCTTATAAATTACATTAAATTTTACGTTCTAATAACTTATATACAACAGATTGAATCTGCGAAATGATTGGGTTTGGAGTGATCGCAAATGTTTTCATAGTGAGAAGATTGGATAGGCAAACCTGTTTAACGTGGGGACTGACTTATGTGAAATTTGGTATGAGTATAATAGACGCACCGTATTTGATTCAAAATAAAGGAGTTCTGTATTTTGTTTTTAAAAAATCTGTAATGTTGATAATTTAGTGAATACCCTCAGAGTCCTCAATTACATATTTTTACTGTTTGCCAATCAATTCGACTATTAACAAGCAACTGTTTTGAACGAACTGAAAAGGCTCTTTATTTAAGCAAACCAGAATAAGTAACACTTTAGAAGAATGGTTAGTGTTGTGGTTTTGTAATCTGAGGGTCCGGGTTCGTTTCTACTTCTCGACCGTTACACTTTTCACAATGTTTCATCTACAGGGCTGAGCTGCAGTTGGATGCTCCTAAATGAAAAAATAATCTCCAGTGGAGAAGTTTAGTGATAATGTAGTAGTGAAAATAAAGGAAGAAAAATTAATGGAGAAAACCAGTTACAGAGTTAACTCTGTTAATGGTTCTATATTTGATACTATCCGTTAATTTCGTGCATTTTTAAGTTGTTGTTTATTGACACTATATTCTACTTTTTTCTTTTTCTCAGTGTGTAAATTTTCAGAAATATTATACAATACCCTCAGTTATATTTGCAACCTAATGTGAAATAAGTTAATATGGATAAGTTCCCCAACTCGTTTGAGTGTTATCGAATTTTGTATTTTTAATATTTACAAATAAAGTACCAATAGTTAGCATTTAAAAAATATTTAACGAATAATGAAATCATCAATTTCTTCTTTCGAAGTAGTATTGCATGTCAATCAGTGGCGCCGGAACCTAGGAGCTCACGCCCTGTTAGACCCCAAAAATTTTCATTGGGAGTTGGTTTCTTCTCCCCAAATGATACATCCATATTTTTAATTGATTTGCAGGTTGAACTACTGTTAATAGTTTCAAATTTCAGCGCAAAGCTTTGAGTTACTTAAAAAAAATATCCTACAACATACACCACATAATCTATCCATATATTATTTTTTACGCGGATATGTATAGTTATTTGAACTAAGTAAACTTGTTTATATAATCCTTCATTTGATTTAATTACAGTATGAGATTAACTGAGACCCTCGACTGTTATTTTCTCATCGGCGTTTCTAGTATCCGTATATTTTTTTTGCAAGTGCCTGTGTATAATTTTACATGTGTATCATACAAACTAGAATGTACAAACATACAAACAAGAGTGAGTACAATTATCCAAAGAGTCCCTTTTGTCATTTCGTCAGCTAGCATTTTGCTTCACTCCTGCACAAAAACACTCTTTACAATTGGTTCTTTTAACAGGTGGGGGCAACTTCATGCTGCTGCTCTAGCTACTCTACCAGGCATATTAATCTTGGACAAGGTGTTAGTTGGGTTGCCTAACTGACGGATTTTGCACTTCATGAATTTATGTGGCCCACTGTACACTTATCTACAGGTCATACGTTCAACGTGTCTCAACCAAATTACAGTGGAATCTGAACCACCGTAATGCGTTCAATGCTCTTTCGCCAGGAATTCAATGCGCACTAATAATAAGCGCACTTGCCACAAAGCTATAAGGGAGAGCCGGACCCATTCTATTTTTCTTTTTTTTTCTAATTATTGTTATTAGCTTGACTCCCGAAATTCATTGTTGAATTTATCCTCTATACATGGATTAACAAATAAATCGTTATAAAAAGATAGAATTGTCAAATATATACTGACCAACTGAAGCATTATGACCACCTATCTGATATCTGGTATGTTTACTGTTGGCTATAGGATAGCAGCAATGCGGTTTGGCATGGAAACAATGAGGTCTTGGTAAGTGGCTGGAGACATGATGCACCACATCTACCTTCACAAGTGTCCTTATTTTCTCTAAATTAAACATGAGGAACGGTAAGCTCAGATCTCATGTTAAATTGTATCCCAGATGTTTCAATTGGATGAAGATCGGGTGAATATGAGGGCCATTACAGCAATTGAAATTCATCACTGTAGTCGTCAAACCACTGCAGAAAAATGTTGGCCTTGTTAGAAGGATCGCTGTCCTGCTGAAAGATGCCATTGTCATCTGGAAATATGGAAGACATACATTGAAATACGTGATTAGCAATACCATACCGATACTTAGGGGTGATCATCGTGTCTTCTACACACACTCTGGCTCCGTGGATGGCGATATGAAGGTTCTCTAAATCATAATGGAGCAACCACCGAACTGTTGTTATCCTGCTGTGCAAAGGGCCTGTGACACATGCATAAGGTGTCTGGGCCACAACAACCGATTTTGATGAAACTTCGTAGACTAATAGGACACCTTGCAAACCTATTGTAATTAGCAGGAATTTGTCGAAAAAGCTGTAGTTTCTGAGGTACAGTCGATTCATTAAATATGACATTTGTCGTGATATCTCGAGGACGGCTCCACCGAAATCAAGCAAACTTTGCAAGCCATAGTAGATACATTATAGCTTTAAAACAAAAGTAAAAGGTATTGTCTGCACCTGTGCAGAACTGCGCAGAATGTGCAAATAATTGTGCGCATGCGCATATCTCCAAGACTGAGATATATATTTTTCTCTTGCTTAGTTTGAAGTACATGACGAGTATAACAAAATGCAAGAAAAAAATAGACTCAAGGGTTAGCGTTTTAAAGCAATTGAGGTTAGAAGATGTTGGGGTGGTCTGCCCGCCTCTAGTTATGCACTCTATCTGGCTTCTCAGTCATAAATTTCCATTACACCTGTGTAGAAGTCACATAGTTAACGTTAATAGTCACCATATTAGGGTCGTAATGATATCAAGTACTTTAAGTCATCAATGTTGCAGAACAGTAACACAGTGTTAAGAGAGCGTAAGGATAAACTATCAGGTCTGTAGTTGCGATCTACTGAAACTAGTGGTAGGCACAAAAGCAGGTTTTCCGGTTTTCGTTTTTTAGAAAACCGAAACCTGGTTTTGAAAAGTTTCCGAAAGAAGATTTTTCACCGAAACCGGTTTTAACCATAATCGGTTCGGTTTTCACCGAAACCGGTTATCCGTTTTCTACAAAGCAAGTTCGGATTTTCACCGGATCCGGTTTCGGTTTTCTTCAAACCCGGTCTCGTTTTTTTTTTTTTTTTTCAAAATTGGTTCTATTTCTGACCAGAATAGCATCCGTTGTTCTCCGGAAATCGATTCCGTTTCCACAGAAATAGTTTTTTTTTTTTCAAAAGTTTTCACAGAAATCAGTTTTGGTGTGAAATCAAACCGGTTTTTGGAGAAAACCAAAATGTCGGTTTTTCGGATTTCGGTTTTTCTAGAAATCGGTTTCCGGTTTTTATAAAAAAATGGTTTTGCTCATCCCTAATTTTAACCAGGTTATACTTTTCGTGACGAGACTTTTTCACGCGACGAGATGAGACAACCCGAAAGTCTAGTATCGTGACCCCACTAACTATATATAGGTAACGCTATGACCTATGATATTGCAAGTTTCTTTGAAGCATAGATACCCGCATCTCACTGACGTGTTCCAATAGACCGCGACAATATTCCTGATAGGTGTTAGTGTTGTGCAACATTGATGACTTACAGTACTTGATATCATTACGACCCGAATATGGCGACTATTAACGTTAACTATATGACTTTTACACAAGTGTAATGGAAATGTATGACTGAGAAGCCAGACAGAGTGCGTAACTAGAGGCGGGCGTCCGGGGGCAGACCACCCTAACATCTTCTAACCTCAATTGCTTGAAAACGCTCACCTTCGAGTCTAGTTTTTGTTTCTTGCATTGTGTTACATTCGACATGTAGTTCAAACTGAGCAAGATAAAAATATATATCTCAGTCTTCACGTTTTGGAGATATGCGCATGCACACAAGTATTGTCGCATTCTGCGCAGTTCTCCGCAAGTGCAGACACTTCGTTTTAATTTCGTTTTAAAGCTATTATGTATCTACTATGGCTTGCAAAGTTTGCTTGATATCGGTGGAGCCGTTCTCGAGATATCACTACAAATGTCATCTTTAATGAATCGTCTGTATCTCAGAAACTACAGCTTTTTCGACAAATTCCTGTTAACTACATCAGTTTTGCAAGGTGTCCTATTAGTCTACGAAGTTTCATCAAAATCGATTGTTGTGGCCCAGACACCTTATGGATGTGTCACACGCCCTTTCAAGCAGCTTTTCCCTGGAAGACGACGGATACTGACCCGGTCATCGATGTGATGAAGGCGGCATCGTGATTAATCCGAACGTGCAACTTTGTGCCATTGCTCGGCAGTTCAAAAACGATGGGCACATGCCCATTCCAGCCATTACCGTTGATGCAAAGCTGCTAACATAGGTTCACGTGTTGGACGTTGACTACGGAGGCCACAATCTAGCAGCGTACTGTAAATTGTGTCCTCAGCCACACTCATGCTTTGTCCACTGGAAAAGTTTGTTTAATGTTTAACGTGCAATATTTAAGACGTTCGAAATCTTTAATGCTGTGTGGCTCCATTTCTTTTGGTTGGTTTATGGTTTTACCATTCTTCCCCCACCTTTAGAAGACACTAACAACGGTATCTCATAAGCACTCAAATCGCGCTGTTTTCGACATGCTGGTTCCCAGCCGTCTGGCCTCCACAATCTGCTCCCAGTCAAATTTTAATATATTGCTTCCCTTCACCATTCTACGCACAAGCATAACATTGACTGATTGAGTAAGATACCTACTATTTATGTCAAGCGGTTCTGCTGTGTCTCTGTCCAAGTATGTTTCGACACAGTTTTTTTTTTTCCAGTGGTACATTTAGTATCTATTTAAAGAAATGCACTTGAACTTATATCCAGCGTCAAGTTTATTGTAAAATTACAGTATTAAGCTAATAAAAAACGAAGAATAAAACAACCTCAAAATAAGAACTGTAATTAAAAAAAAAACATTTACCTGAATTTCTATCTTCTCTCCAAAATTGTATTATGCAACACCCTTCACGAATTTTATTTCTACATTTTATTAGAAAGGAGTCCTTTATATTTGATTAAATATATCCGATCTATATCTGTCTTGATCAAGCAAAATTTATCCCTTGAGGTTTTCACCAAGCAAATTTTAGGTAATCAAGATTTTTTCCCGCAAAGTTTGGTACACTGAGGATTTGACCAGTGCCCATAGGTACATTTTAGACAGCAAGATATGGTCGTTATATCAGATTTTAGAAATTATTGCGAAATACTAATCAACACGACGTCATGTACATTACCATTTAGGGAATAAATTCATCTTTAAATACATTGCGTTTTCAAATATTTATTTCGTGCATCATTTAGAGCAGTATATATATTTCGAATTTAATTTGCATTTATTCTGAAACAATATTATTTTTCAAGTCTCCTTATTGTTATTAGAAACGAGTAAACGTACAGCAAACATAATTCTCGTTGCAAAATCAATAAATAGTGAATCACAAAATAGAATAAGATAAAATATTTTTAAAGGCATGAATTGAGAATATGGATAACATATGGGTAAAATAAAGTGTATTTGACAAGCCAAAATACCAGGTTATCATAAAATAAGGATCGCTATTCAGAGAACTCTGGAGACGAAACCACTCGACCGAATGCAACCGAACTTGGTAGGAGTACATTTGGGAAAATGCAGGAGCGATTGGTGTAGAAAATAAAATTAGTTTCAATTTTCGCCACCAGAGATAATTGTGGCGCTCTACAACGCCAAGTGAGTGCAGTGTGGAAGAAAAGTGACATTAGTGATGCTAAATTGTAAAAAAATGATGTAATAACCTCTCCAGGTGCTTACTTACGCCTGCATGTGTTTCAGTGATACGGGTTTGAACTCCACTATATGCCAGAAGTGAATTGATGGTCATCCGATGTTTGTTTCATTTTTTCCCCGTACTCTTTGCCTTCTGATTCGGAGTCTTGGGTTCAATTCCCGGTGAAGATACACGTAAATTGGATCCCATGTTAACCTGTAGATCCCATCTCTGGAACGTCGTCATCTTCTCATGCGATACTAGTCACCATAGATTTTTCTTGCCTAGGGACCTTTACGTCAAAAACCTGCCTTTGGACAGAAACCCACATCACCATCATCGCCGATAAGAGATCACTACACCGCGGGTCATTAATAGGAGTACAAATCAATGCCACGAGTGGCATGGGAGACATAATTACGACCTTTCTTTCTTTGAATATCAATAATACCAACGGAGACTGGAGACGAGATTTGACACCAATCTTTTCCTGTAATTTTTGAGGGAGCTTGCAGTTTATGAGCACAGGAACGTCTAACATTTAACTTCGTTTTTGTAAGATATCCACACAAATTTTAAAAGGACGCTTCAACTCAAAAGGCCTTTCCCCCGTAAATCCGCCACTGACCACGGGGTATTAATAGCATTGATAATCAATGTCATGAGACCAGCAGGAGAGATAATTACCGCCTTTCTTACTATTTAGCATCACTAGTGTCGTTTTTCTTCCACGTTGCACTTAACTTGGTGTTGCACAGCGCCACAATTACCTCTGGTGACGAATATTGGATTTTTTTCTAAACCAATCGCTTCTGCATGTTCCCAAATATACTCCTACTTAGTTTGGTTACACTCTGTCAAGAGGTCACGTCTCCAGAGTTCCCTGAACAACGATACTTATTTTATGATAACCTGGTACAATTATTTAACTGGAGTGAAGGAAATGTTCGTGTAATCTTTCATATTAGTTTGGACTCATACAAGAAGCATCCTGATTAGGAGAAACTACGATCATGAATGCGCATTCAGCTTTATTTTGTCCGGATACATATACCAACAATATTGGATTTACTTTTGTTCCAAGCGTTTTCTTCCACACAAAGGAATATCTATTATTGATAAAATTCTACATTACTTACAACATGTATTGAACATGATTATTAAACTAAGGTAACTAAGGTGACAGTAGAAGATATTCGTGAGTAACTTACAACCGTACGATTAAGCTAATACCATTATTATACTAACAATTTGTGCAATCTTTACACAAACACTCAAACAACATACAACTTCTCGAAAAACCGCATTATTAGGTCTGGTGGGTTATTTATACGTCAATCATTATTTGTTAACAGATGTTTATGGTAATTTGGTTTTAAAGATCTTCCTGAACGATGTGCTAGGTCTTTATGTTAAGCAGAATATATGACAAATATAAACCCTGGCCAATCGTTATGAGTAATGCACTGAACATCATTCTAAATAGCTAAATCCAGTCTTTTCCCGTGGCTATACTAACACCGTAAATCAGACCAACACGACGGAGAAGTGTGTGATATTTAGTATAAACCAGGATTCATACCATTTATCAATTTTAATCCAGATTTTACTTCTGTTTTGTCACGAAGGGCGGTGTGATTAATGGGAAACAGGGAAATATGTAACACGCCTCAGAGTGTGAGATATTTGAATATTGGTAGTGGTAACTGTCGTAAACGTATTTCTACTAGTGTTTGGAACGGAACCAAGATTCTAAACGAGAAACGTGATGTAACCCAAAAACATATGTGTTTCATGGAATTCCACCCTTGTATAGATACCAAGCTCATCATTATTCTACGCAGTTTTCAAGACACATTAGATGTAATTGAACCTCTTTTTCTCTTAAACGAATAAATAACCGGAATATAGTGTTAAATGCACAATTCTGAAGATTTATTCTACGTAAGAGACTCGTATTGTAAGGATATGTAAGTAGTATGAAACAAGTGCTGAATGTACCTTAATCGTGTTATCGTAAAATTTTCACTTTTGTTGAACAATACTAGAAGTCGTTTTACTATTGCGAGAAGAAAATAAAACAGAAACGAAACAAGTTTTTGGTTAAAACTTTTCTAAACTGGAAACATATATCGCCTTGTAACTTTCAAAGATTTGAATCACTAATGTTATATAACATACTATGAACGATACAGCCCTCATCGCTGGTCTAGTAGCTAGGGCGTGCGCCTTTGGTTCACGTGGTCTGAAATTTGATTCCTGGTGGAAGGGCACAAACAATACTTTCACAATCGTTTCTTTACATTAGTCATCTATGTTTTATTTTTAGCTTGAAAGACATAATTTTAGGACATGAAAATAAACTTTCATTTCATGTCACAATCAGAAAAGGTTTCTAAATGTTATTATCGGTAATATTCTTAGAATTTGCTCATTTTCTTGTTCGATGTTTTGAAGGATGATTTAACTTCCTTTTTATGGAAGTAGAATTGAAGACACACAAAACTAAAAATTGTGTTATAGCTATAGTGTATTAGTTCACATTCAATTACTGAAATAATGAATTTACAAGGATAATTTAATTTGGCAGATGTTAAGATCAAAAGAGATACTTGTTTTTATAAAACTCTCATTGATGAGCTTTATAGCAGTTTTAGTAAAGATAAATTTAATGTTAGGAAATATAACCCACATAAAAATGTTATGTGATAATGTCAAACACTGAATGTATGAAATTGACTTCTTTGTATACACAACGTATTCTTTGTGTAAATGCAAAGCAAATAAATATTAAAGTGATAAATGTTTCCTTGTTATGAACACACTGTGTAAGTCACAATCCTAAATTGTTAGTATTAAATGACTATTAAAACAACGTATTCTAATAAAAAAAAAATCGCTGATCTAGATGCTACCGTGTGTGCATTTGTCATAAGATACCCCTGTTTCGTTTCCCGTGAACAATCTTTCGAATCCCACTTTAAATTGTAACCTTGTTTTATATAAAAGACTAGCTGGGGGCTCCGCCCTCAGGCTCCCGCGTTTGCTCGGCCTATGGCCTCGTATCTCTTAGGTATCAGGCTTTGCATCAAGAGTGAATTTTGTGCACTTGCTCTTTAATTACATTTTCGGAATGTGGCACAGCTGCGGGCTTCGCGCCCTGAACCCTCACGTTTACGCATACGGCCTCGTACCTCTTAAATCCACAATGCTACCAAATTTATATTTTTTTCTTTCTATTTCAACTATCTAAAAGATAAAATTTTGTATCCCAAGCAAACGCCCATTTAGATAACTTGAGAATTTCTTCATCCCCCTTCAGACACCTTAAAAGCTAAAAATATTATATTTTGTCAATTTTCCCAATGATAGTTCCGGAAGGCTACAATCATGCAAAATTTCATCATTCTAATCCTGCCGGAAGTGTCTAAACATTTTGGGGTGTAGAAGATGTCCCATATAAATATCATGGAAAAGATTTTTCAGTTCCCCATAAAACTACTCTACAGTTGGAATTTTTTTTTATTTTTACTTATTTACTTAGTTAACGCTAACTAAAACGTACAACTATGCCGAATTTCAAATTTTTATTACAATTCCAAGTACCTAAAACATGAGATTATACGGTAGTCTAAAAAAAACACCGATTTAAAAAACATGGGGAAATTCTTCACCCCTCCTTTAGACCCCCTAAAAATTAAAAATATTCACTTTTTGCAATTTTCCCGATGGCAGTCTTGGAAAGCTACAATCATACCAAATTTCAACTTTCAATCGTAAGTACTCTTTTAATTTATGTCAGCTCATGCAATTTTACATATAGTTAAGACAAAATGTAAAGACAAGTCAATAAATCAATCAATTAAACAAAAGTTAATTAAAACGAAACTTTCAATTCAAAGTCTAATGGTTGAGATTATGTCGTAAAGGCTAAAGAGGATACATGATAACATGCAAAATAAAGGTTTATGGCAGAGTTTGCAGAATGAAAATATAAGACAGAACAGAAGAGCCGTCCAAAATACGACTCAGGCGATTTTGTTTATATTAAAAAAAAAACAAACGAAAAGCAAACATTTTATTACTCAAATACATGGTGTAAGACATTTCTCATGAAAAAAGTCCACAACAAGTAACGTAGTTTATTTTTTTAGAGGTAAGTTTTGTTCAGACAATGTTTCCAGAAAACGTATTATCTCGTATATATATATATATATATATATATATATATATATATATATATATATATATATATATCGTATTTCGCTAACACTTATTTCAGTAATAACTGCAACATAAAATTATTAGACCGCCCAACTATGCTTTGCATAAGTTTTGCAAGTCTTATTGAACGACTTTCTCCATCAGATATCGGAGACAGAATCAGAGCAAAAAGGTAAGAGATATCGAGATGCGGCTTTTTGCAATCCATTCATGCAGCGACTATTCCGCACACGCTGTCAAAATATGGAAGTGGTCCAAATTTTTTTCTACTTCCGGTTTCAATACTGATTTTCATAGTGCAAAAACATTAGCAGATATAGAGATGCATTTTTCTCTTTTTTGCAATTAATTGAATTCCCCAAGAATAAGTCTTATTCCCTCCTTTAACCACCTATTCAATTCGGAATTGCTTCAAATTAACGATTTCCAGTTTCAACCTTTATCACCACGGAACAAAAACTTTAAAGGATACCTAATCCTGGCTTTCTGATATGGATTCACATAATTTGGAAGTTTGAGCTTCACACTATACACAATACTCACTTGTTTAGTTTACGATATTGGAGTGAGAAAGTTTAGCACAGCAGTTCGTGTCGTTCATTAATTATTATATTTTGCATAAATTTAATTGTATTTATATTACATATAGATTTATTTACGCATTTTCTGTTTTCAAGTTTTATAGTTGTTTTTTATCGTGCTCTATACTGTGCTTAAGGGTATATATATATATGTATATATATATAAATTTTTAAATTAACGACGATGTAAAATTTTTACCTAGTTTATGTATCAGCTTCGGAGTGGCGTAGTCGCGATTTACTTCTTGTTGTACCCTCGTTCTAACGCGGCTACAGGGATCACCCAAACTTTATGAAATGGGAGCCTGGAGAAATCTGGAAGGTAAAAGTGACCGAAGCTTAGTACTGGCCACATTATCGTTTTTGGAACTAAAATGAGGGATGCGACGTTATTCACTGGTGACGCATGGTTTCATCTCTCTGCCAATGTAAACAACCACAACACAAGTTTATTTAGTTCACCTAATCCTCATGCACTCTATGAACAATCTGTTTGTAATCTCTCAATAAGCCATGATATATGAACGAATTGTAGAGACATTTTTTTTTTTAATGACACAATGAATACGGAACACTATCGTTGGGCAACTCACTGAAGTTGAAACTAAAGGTATTTGATTCTAGTAGGACAGGAACACTGCGCACACCGCAGTACAGTACATCGCACCAGTAACCCTCAATAATGTGTTCAGGATCATACAACATTGGGGCTTCACTCCCTAATTATTGATCCATTTCAACTTTAAGAAGTAGAGACAATTGAGAATCTCCGTAAACAGTACGCCACAGAAATCGAATGATATTTTCTCTTAAGTATAGGGGAAAGATCATTCGATAGATCCTTCCCCTTATACTATGTGGGGGTAAGTGCATAGTTTCAGAGCTAGAGATGTCCAAAATCGTTTAAAATCTAAATTCGACAGGTGTTGTTTCAAATTCGAGAAAACGTGGAATGACGGTCTATATCTGTGTAAAAGAAGTCATACATATGCAATTCAAAAATTCATATTTCAGCAATGTTCAACAGGTGTCCAAGGGATTCCCTACAGGGTGCAATACTCAGACACGCTCTCAATGTAATTCTCTCATATACTCTCATTTTAAGGTAGGTTCAAAGTAGACAATATGCAATTATTGACAGGACTGGACACGAAAATATTGGTCAGTAAGTCAGAAGTTTTAAGGACCCCCAGCATCACGGTCGCTCGTGGTCGAATCACACGTTCTGCGTTGTTTTGTTTCACGCTTATATGTAAAAAAATAATAATAAATAAAAATAAACGTGAAATAGGCTACATTCAAAATAATAATAATAATAATAATAATCGACTACGCACCTTTCACAAAACTGTTTTGTGCACTAACTCACATTTGGCATTAAATCAAACAAACATTGATTTTCTTTCACCGAAACTATATATTTATTTTGATACGAACAATTTTAATTTGTTGCTTACGGATCTCAAAGAAAAAATAATAACAATAAGAGAGGTAGTTGATGAAGATTCTTAAAACAAGATTATATATATATAGGGGAAGGTGGGGCTAGTTGCAACACCTTTCAGGTCTGATTTTTCTACTCGAAAACTATTATAGATACAAAAACTATATTGAATGGACTAAAAGGTACATGCTTTAGCTACCTACCAGAAAAATAGAAGTGCAACACATCGAACGGTAGATTTGATAGCATCTAGTTTTTGAACTAAATTTGATTCTTGGCACTTGCCCCACCCATGGGGTAAATTGCAATATCACCTGGGGTAAGTTGCAACAATCGGACTTGGTTCAAAAACTTAATGCTATCATGTCTACAGTTTCAACATCGTGTAACTCACTGTGGCAGTCGAGCTCCTCCGTGGCTAAGCGGTTAGCGTACGCGCCTTTGGCGTGGGAGACCCGGGTTCGAGTCCCGGCGGGAGCTCATGTGGTTCGGATTCCACGTTAATTAGTAGGTCGACGTCTCATATAGCCTCGCTGCTGACAGGGACGCTAAACTAAAATCAACTCAACTCAACTCAACTCACTGTGGCAGTCAATGGCTTTACAATCTATACAGATGAAATACGTATTTCTCTCAGCAATGATACCAATGCTACCATTTCTCACAATATAAACACTATAGCCAGTATTCTTCTGCACCCTGTTCTTCGTACGGTTCTTCACAATCCAAACAGATACAATCTTCTGTGGAATGACTTGAGAATAAATTCTTCTTACCTGATGATTTCACCTTTTCCGCCTGTTTTTAAACGTTTCTTTTTCATTTTGATAGCATTTTTTTTTCTGGAGTGTCTGTGAGAACAGCACATCTCACATGTTCAGGAGAGAAATCAGGTTTGTCTGGAAGACAATTTAGCTCTGGTATTTGATCATCTGAAGGATTGTGCACTGTCTTATTAGATTTATTTGCAGGTGGTCCATGAAGCTCACTTTGACCTGCAATCTGAAGTTCTAAGAGAGAAGATGAAGGAAACGACTACTACTTGGCAGTGCAACCTACAAGCCGTCACTGTTGTCCTATAATAATAATAATAATAATAATAATAATAATAATAATAATAATAATAATAATAATAATAATAATAATAATAATAATCGACTACACACCTTTCACAAAACAGTTTTGTGCACTAACGCACATTTGGTATTAAATCAAACAAACATAGATTTTCTTAGACCGAAACGATATATTTATTTAGATACGAACAATTTTAATGTTGCAGCTTACGGTTCTCAAAGAAAAATAATAAGAATAAGAGAAGTAGTTGATGAATATTCTTAAAACAAGATTATATATACGAGTATAAGGGAAGGTGGGGCTAGTTGCAACACTTTTCAGGTCTGATTTCTCTACTCGAAAAGTATTATACGAGGGTGGGCTGATACGTTCTCGACCCGACCCAGAAGGACTTGAACTGCCGGCATGAAAGTGTGAAGCTATTCAACATAGTCCTCTCGAAGGTCAACACACTTGGCACTTCGATGCTGCAACTTCTCCAACCCCTCCAAAAAAGTCTCAAGTTCTGCAAAAAAAAAAAAAAAAAAAAAAAAACCTCTTCCGCAGCTGTTATCACCTCTTCATCACTATGAAGTTTCTGTCCTTTCAGTGCTGTTTTGAGTTTTGGAAACATATAATAATCAGAAGGGGCAAGATCTGGCAAGCAAGGTGGGTGGTCAATGCACTGAAACCCCAGGTCCCTCAGAAAATCCATTGTTCTGCCAGACTTGTGGACGGGAGCATTGTCCTGCAAGAACAAGACACCTCCTGTCAACTTTCTCCGGCGCTTTTCTTTAATAACGTCCTTTACCTTAGCCAGCTGACTGCAGTAATACTCTGCAGTTATGGTTTGGCCCTTTGGAAGGTAGTCTGAGAGGAAAACACCGTCCTTATACCTGAATATTGAGGCAAGCACCTTCCCTGTGAACTTTTTTGCTTTGAATTTTTTGGGCCTTGGAGATCCTGAGTAGCACCACTCGCATGACTGCTGTTTGGTTCACGGATCAAAGTAATGCAACCACGTTTCATCCTGGGCAACAAGCCGATTCAAAAAAATCGTCCTTGGAGTTCGCAAAATGCCGTAAAATCACCTGCGATGATCTCACACGTTCGAGTTTCTGATCCGCGTTCAAACATTTCGAAATCCATTTCGCAGAAAGCAAACGCATGTTCAACTGATCATGGATTATTGACCCAACACGTTCTCTGGAAATGTGCACTTTTTGAGCTATCTCCTCAAGCAAAAGCCGTCTGTTTCTCAAAATCAGGTCATGAATCTGGTCCACTTTTTTCATTGACACCGGCCTGCTACACCTGTCACCATATTCTGTTAAAAATTCACCACGCTTGAAGTTCGCACACCATTTCTTCACAGTAGAGTATGAAAGGCACTGTCCACCCAATGTGTCTAGCGTGCAACCACGGATTTCCTCGGGCGACTTCTGTTGCAGGAAGAAGAACTTCATTACACCTCGCAACTCCTCTTTGGTGAATTTGACATCTCGCTCCGCCATGGTTCATTCAATTACCTGTAAAATAAAAACCGTTCATGGTAGAATCGTGAAATTTGGTACTTAAACATACAAAAGATCAAGATTTCACACGACATCAATTACATCAGGGTAGTACATTCGGAAGGGGGTCGGGGCGGAAACTTATCAGCCGACCCTCGTAGATACAACAACTATATTGAATGGACTAAAAGGTACATGCCTTAGCTACCTACCAAAAAATATAAGTGCAAAACATCGAACGGTAGATTTGATAGCATCTAGTTTTTGAACTAAATCTGACTTTTGACACTTGCCCCATCCATGGGGTAAATTGCAACATTACCTGGGGTAAGTTGCAACAGTCGGACTTGGTTCAAAAACTTAATGCTATCATATCTACAGTTTCAACATCGTGTAACTCACTATCACTGTGGCAGTCAATGTCTTTAAAATCTATGCAGATGAAGTACAGATTTCTCTCAGCAATGATACCAATGATACCACTTCTCACAATATAAACACTGTACCCAGTTTTCTTCTGCACCCTGTTCTTTGTACGGTTCTTCACAATCCAAACAGATACAATCTTCTGTGGAATGACTTGAGAATAAATTCTTCTTACCTGATGATTACACCTTTTCCGCCTGTTTTTAGACGTTTCTTTTTCATTTCGATAGCATTTTTTCTGGAGTGTCTGTGAGAACAGCACATTTCACATGTTCAGGAGAGAAGTCAGGTTTGTCTGGAAGACCATTTGGCCCAGGTGTTTGATCATGTGAAGGATTGTGCATGAAGGTCACTTTAACCCGCAATCTGAAGTTCTAAGAGAGAAGATGAAGGGAAACAACTACTACTTGGCACTGAAACCTACAAGCCATCACTATTGTCCTATAATAATAATAATAATAATAATAATAATAATAATAATAATAATAATAATAATAATAATAATAATAATAATAATAATAGTGACAATAACAACAAAAATCATAATACCCTCTGCTTTATAACCAACAACAACTGTGCGTATAACAATGCTTACAATGCTTAACCGAAAAAAAAACTCTTTTAATGCCATGAGGCACGTTGCAACAGATGTTGCAACTTACCCCATAGACATGTTTTTATACAAAATCAATCCTCGCCACGAAAAAGCAGGTAAGATGTGAACAGAAATGCAATGTAATTATACTTCAATTCTTATACTGTTTGGGTACTACATGTTACTTACTGTTGTTACATATGTGTAAGGTGTAGTAAAGAAAGATAAAAGTTTAAAAAAATGTATATCTCTACAAAAAAATAAACTTTCGCCCCGCTACGTCTACAGTAAGTACCTTTCGACTTCCGTTGTTGAACTGATCACGACAGACCTCTTCCGTTTCATGTTCAAACAGACCACAATGCAACACAGTGGAGCCAATTCTAAAACAGAAAAAAGCGCTGTTGCAACGTACTCCCTATTGCAAATTGCCTCACCACGTGTATATACAGGGTGTTTCAAAACAACACCGACAACGTTTGGGAGATGATTCCTGACACTAAGATAAGACAAAAAGTATAGAAAAACCTGGGTGAACAAATGCTTCCTTTCGAAGTTATAGGCCGTCAAAAACATAAAAAATGAACTTTAAAGGTCACAACTCCGAAACTATGGGACCTACCGTAGTCGAGTCAATACTTCACATAGGAACTAATATGTGGGCTATCCAAAAATACGTGTTTCAGAGTCCTAAGGTACTCACACAACAATTTTTGGAGAGGTAGTTTGGCTACGGTCTTATAATTTGAAGTACTCACAATCTACCTCTAAAAAATTGTTATGGAATTATTGCAGGATTCTGAAACATGGCTATTTGGATAGTGCACATACTAGTTCCTAAATAAAGTTTTGACTCGATTACAATAGGCTCCAAAGCTATGGGACTTTCAAGTTCATTATTTCATGTTTTCGGCAGCCTATAACTCCGAAAGGAAGCATTTGTACACCCAGGTTGGTCTATACTGTTTGTCTTATCTTGGAGTCAGGAACCACCTCCCAACCATTGTCGGTGTTGTTTTTAAACATCCTATATAAGGGTGGCCCACCTTAATCTTTCCACAGAAATATTTCGAAAACGGTTGAATATAAATGAACTGAACAAAAACTCAAATAGGAAATACCAGGAGGCAAGTCGAATGGTAATGTCGCGTTACCCCCGAGGACAGTTCTTCAAGTGGGTCCGGGGCCCAACTTTAAAATTTTAAATAGAAACATGGGGCTAGTGACACCTGGTTCCTTAGGTCTTTAAAAACTGAAAGGAGATGTGGCAAAATATTTTTCGTATCGGTCACAGTATTCAAAATGGCCGCCAAGATATGTTACCTGTATTAGATAAACATCCAGTACCACTAATATGAAAATGGTTGAATATACATGAACCAAACAAAAACTCAAATAGGAAAGCTATGGAGCAAATCGAAATATGTTGTCGCAGTGCCCCCCAGGGCCGCCTGTGATACAATAACAGCTATATACAGTTCCCTGTAGGATCTCTCTCACCCGTTAAGCTTTAATGGATTGCGTTAGCAAACTCGCCCGAGGTAATCGCTATAGCTATCTATTAAAAAAAAAAAATAAATTCGCATCCATTTAAGACTTGTTGTGCGGATTAACGGACGGACAGACTCACTAACAGCACAATCTTATTGTCTCACTGCGTGATCCTAAATAATTGCGCACGAGACAGGTAGTAATGCACCCTAACCTTCACTCATTTTAACCACATACAAAGGAAATGAACGTGAAAGAAAATCCAGATAGGCTTTGATTTTAAGCTTGTGGGGATCATTACAATGCTTTAAAGAAAAAAATACAGTACTTCTTTTCAAAATCGAATCATTTTTATTGTACTTCATACTGTAAAATCGTAGTGTGTGACTATTTTCAAACTCCAGATAGGCTTTGATTTTAAGCTTGTGGGGATCATTACAATGCTTTAAAAAAAAATACA
Source organism: Thermobia domestica (assembly GCF_964235325.1). Lineage (NCBI taxonomy): Eukaryota > Metazoa > Arthropoda > Insecta > Zygentoma > Lepismatidae > Thermobia > Thermobia domestica. The sequence goes on along the minus strand of NC_137459.1, from coordinate 106,653,414 downwards.
GTACTTCTTTTCAAAATCGAATCATTTTTATTGTACTTCATACTGTAAAACCGTAGTGGGTGCCTATTTTCAAACTCGGAATATGGGGTGGATTCCCTTCCTTTATTCCTTCTTCCTCCCCTTAAGTCCAAATAATAATCTTATCTAGAAATTTTGGGTAGAGGTACAGCGTTTTATTAAAATCACATATCTAATTGAAATTCAATTGATCTTATGGTTTATTCCAAGTGTACGGCCAGATGTGAACCTAATTTTAATGGGTAAATAAAACATGGTATAAGGAATAAAAAAATAAATGCTAAAATGGTTGACGGGATAGTCTCAGCTTGGCTCGGCTCGCCTTGTGTGTGGTACTTTATTCCTTCATAACTAATACCCCACTCTGGAGGAAATTTGGTGAGAAAGTTCCCCATCGTCTAAGAAATAAAGATCACTGTATTTGGCAGCAGGGGCCACCCAGAGACAGATTCGGCTCTGTCGGTCCTCCTCCTAGTGTTGTACTTTATTTATCGATAACTATTGGCCGGATTTAAACCCAATTTAGTGGATGCATAGTCCATAGTCTCAAGAATAAAGATCTTTATATTTGACCAGGCTCGGCCAGGGATAAGCTTGGCTTGACTAGACCCGGCTCATCTCGACTTGTATGTGGTACTTTATTTATCAGTATCTGCTGGCTGTGTCTGAACAAAATTTGACGGGTAAATAGTCCATGGTTTAAGCGAAAATATGCTATATTTGGTTGCAGGGCTCACACAGAGATAAGCTAAGCTCGGCTTGGCTCGCCTTGTATATGGTACTTCATTTCTCGGTAACTACTGGACCCTTCTAAATGAAATTTCATGGGTAAGTAGTCGGTGTCTAAGAAATAAAGCTGCTATATTTTGTGGCAGAACTCGGTTAAGGACAGAAGTGGCCGGATTCGGTTCATTATTTATCTGGTACTTTATTTATCGATAACTGCTGGCCAAATATTAACAAAGTTCGGTGGGCAGGTAGCCCATCCTCTAGTTAATAAATATCGCTATACTTGGTAGCCGGACTCAATCAAGAACAGGCTCAGCTTGGCTTTTGTCGACTTTTATGTGGTAGTTTACTTCTCGGTAACTACTGGCGAGATCTGAACGAAACTCGGTTGGCAGATAGCCCATTGTCTAGGAAATAAAGCTTGCTCGGCCAGGCTGACTCTACAACATACTATGTTGCAGAGTTATGAACGCAGGGAACTTTTGATTTCTGTTCACCTCGACTTGCTCGTAAAGATTTTACTGTGATAGGCACATCCTATTGAAATCCAACGGAAATTCCCTGTTTCTGTTATCCTTAAAATGTTTACTGTGCAAAACATTCCTATTGAAATGCCATGTATATTATGTGGATATATCCTCTCTTATCCGTATAGTTTCTACTGAAAGCCTAATAAAAAAAATATTTGGTGGCCTCGCTTGGCCAGGGACAGCTCGGCTCGCCTTGTATATTGTACTTAATATCTCGATTACTGCTGGCTAAATCTGAACGAAATTCGGTTACCAAATAGGTCATCGTCTCAGAAATAACGATCAATGTACTTGGTGTCCGGACTCGATCAGGGACAGACTCGGCTTCGGTCAGCTCTGTTCGTCTTGTATGCGGTACTCTATTTTCAGGTAACCACTGGCCACATTTGAATAAAATTCATTGGGCAAGTAGCCCATCGCTTAGGAACTAAAGATCGCTGTATTTGCTGGCCAGGTTTGGCCAGGTATAGGTTCAGATCGGCAAAGAGATTGTGTTCCAGAGCTTTGCATGCCAACAACTCTTAAGTTTGGCTTACCTTGGATTGTTATTATATCTAATTTTCTATTAGATTGCCTCTATAAGTAATAATAACGATGGTCTGCCACATGTTACACTTGAGAACGTGATGAGATACGAATATACACATTGGCACTGCATTTATTATACAAATTAGAGTAATATAAAATGCAACTCTACGCTCAGATTTCATTCTCAATTTTTCATCTGAAGTGTTATAATAGGATATAAGTCACACCTCAGAACCAACAACATGTTTTGTTCAATTTCAGATATTTGTTTAATATATATATATATATATTTTCATTTCAGTTTGTCCGTGTTGGATCTCATTCTTTTTTTCCTTTCCTGATTTCTCTCTGTTTGTGTTCTTATGTCCTGGCGTTCAGCTACGTCGAAAGGCAGGAGCGAGATGGTAAATTTGCAGTGTAAACCTTAAAGCGTCTTCTGGCTCACACTGTGAGTAATTGGAGTGGAAAGTTTCCAGATCGTAATTAATGACCAAGTTGGCGGACCATTGCCTGTCTGTAGTTGGAAAAAGAAGAAAAAAAAGTCTCTAAAGAAAGAAAGAAAGAAACACAGAAATGGACCAAGCGAGTATGGAATTGCTTTCAGAAAGAAGAATCGAATTTAAATTATCGAATCCACAGCAATTCTTACAACAACTTCCATTACTTATGAGGTATCTGCGCTCCCATTCCCCAAACCCTCCTTTATGTACCAAAATTGAAATCCATCAAATTTTCCGCTTCGAGTGGAAACATTCTAAGAGTTTATCCAAGTGTTGAACGCTCCATTACGCTTCAAAAGAAGTCAATGTATAAGGTAATTTCGATGAAAATCCCATAAATGCTGTACAGAACTTTCCTCTTTCTTAATGAGGAAGAAGAAAGAATTGGATCTAGATGTTTGTTATTAGGAAGTAAAAGCAAAAAAAAAAAAAAAAACAAAAAAACTAAGAACCATAATATATTCAGAAATGTTATGAATAATTTTTTATTAGCATTCTACTAATCAGTTCTGTGTTTTAAGGAGTATGGTTTACAATAAATAAATAAATAAATAAATAAATAAATAAATAAAAATAATAATAATATAAAAGTATACTGTACTTTTCCTGTATACTTCCTCTTTCCACTACAGTTCTGAGGTAAGCAGTATTTGACCAAATTTGTTTCTCTTCCTATTTTAATTACATCTGAAAACTGGGTCACGTGGGCTTAATTGTGATGCGCAGGGTCCCTGGTTCCATTCACGGGCAAGTAACCTAATGGTTGACAACATCGTGTTCGTGGGTTTTCTCGGGGTGCTCCCGTTTTCTCCCACATTCTAATTTCACTAATTATTCCATTATCAATCACTTGCCTAAATCATCCGTCTCTCTTAGCCTAACAGGCATAATCGTTTGATGTTAAACTCAAAGTTCTCACTTTATATCTATTTTTTTTTCTCCCTCGTATTCCTAAACTTTGCTGGTTTCTCATTTCAGCCACAAGTTTTCTCTAATCTTCATTCCGAATGCTTCCAGCCTTTCTCCATCCCTTTGGCAAAGGTTCCATGTTTCTACCCTATAGAGTGTATTATTCCACACCAAACATTTCATGGAGCATCCTTCTGGCTGCATGGTTAACTAATGTATCTTCGACTCTGGAGACCCAGGTTCGATTACCGTCGGGAGAGTCCCTTCTTGCTCAAAGAAACCCTAAACTCCAATCCAACCAACAAAACATTTTATGTGTAATTTCTTAACTTTTTATTCAACAAATCACAATATAAACTTCCTTACTCCTCAGTATGCTTCTTGTCATTCCTATCCTTGCTTTTATTTCACTTTTTCCCTTCATGACCTCACTTCAATATTGGCCAAGTTCCGAAAACTGGTCGTCGATCCTGCTTTATTCCCTTATATTTCTACATTTGATAGGGCATCTTCGATTCAATTTGCATTTTTAACGTTTATTTATCCCAATTCTTAGTCTCTTCTTATCAAGTTTTATAAAATTTAATTATATATATATATATATATATATATATATATATATATATATATATATATATATATATATATTAGATTACGTAACAAACATAATCGATTGCAAATCGTTCACACCTGGTCATTCTATCTACTATCGAAATAGAATCCTCCTTGGTGAGAGTCAATACCCTTATCGAACTCACCTTTCAATATCACTTCCACTCTCCTTTGTCATTTCTTCCTCTACTCTAATACTTGTCGGTTCACATGTAATCCTTATGAGACTTCGATCTTTTAACTTCAACTTCACTCCCTTTCATAATTTCCATTAACAATTTCCAGCGTGCCCGGTCAAAAGCATCTTCTAGATCAATATGCTGAACATACACAGTATATTTTTCTATAAACATTTCACGGATTACTTTTAACAAGTCAATAGCATTTCTTGTATCTTTACTCTTGTAATCACAACTGTTCCTTTCCAACTTTTACATCTGTTTAGAACATAATTAGGCTGAAATAAATGTATTAAGTGTCAATTCAGAGCAATGAGTCAATAAAATTTATTTGTTTAAAAAACAAAATACTACTGTCTAGTCTGATTTATCTTAATTTTCGATCTAAAAAACTTACTTTGAACAAACATAATTTTCACTAGACACGAAGTGTGAAGTTCCACAGCTAATAGCATTCAGCAGCTCTTTCTACTTTTATCTACAAATTTGTATATATATGTGTGCGTGTGTTCTGTGAAAGTTTCTATGTTATAAAAAAATCAAGTCTGAATAGATGATGAAAGGAGCTGTCTCACTTGATTAAATGTGACTGAAATGTCAATTTCCCTTATGCTATATTTTCACAACGTGGCTTACTCACTAATGAAAAAAAAAATGACTTCAAAATTTCCTTTTGTTTTAAACTCGACCTAACTTAAAGGTGACCCAACAAATGCATGATGATGTTGTGAAAGACTAGCATGCTCTGCTCTGATATATTGCCCATAAATGTATTTGTTATATTTATAATTTCTTTCGAACTAATACATTTTATGAGCTCCCGCGCAGCTGAATATCAGCGAAGACTCCTTCGGCGAGGGAGGCCCGGGTTCTTTCCTAGTTTCAGCTCACGTGGTCAGAGCCCCACGTTAAGCCGTTGATCCACGTCTGATATAGTCTCAATGCTGAAAGAGACACAAAGCATTACATTTCATTAACCAGTGCATAATAAGAAAAAAAAATCCGTTGTCCGGGCAGCGGTACATTGTACAAATATAGGCAGTCCTTCACTTTATTACGGAAATGTGTATGGATTATACGTTATCCGTATGCTACATACGTATTACCTTTACATGTTACATCATAACGCTTCAGGAGGTCTGAAATCTAACAGTCTTCTATGTATTATATACGTCAACAAAATGTTTTATACGTCCATCTGTGTGTGATATACTTCCCGCTTATATACAGTTCTTTTCATACGGAAAGTACATATAGATAGAACACTTATACGAAAAAAAATATACAAAATACGTTTTCAGTTATACTTTTGCTGCAAGATGTTATATATAGTCGTACGTTAAGTTCAAAAACTACAGAATTTACGCATGTAACCTAACTTTTACGTACGCCACATACATGTTTTTCTCTGTGCTTGTCGTAAAAATAATTAAATAGTACCTAGCATTTATATACACCATGTTTTAAAATAATTAATTCAAAATCATTTATTTTAGATGGATGCTTAGAAACACACAAAAAAACTATTATGAGATCTGTATGAAATTTGCCCCTATGCAGATAGGACAAACGAGCAATATGGCGGACGAGTAGTTCAAGGACATACCCAAAAGGATATATCTTTCGCTACTATTTAAGAATATATACTCACAGTACAATGTATGTAATATGTGAGGTTATTTTTGGTAGATGCATTGCAAAAGCACACACACACACACACACACACACACACACATATATATATATATATATATATATATATATGTCTGTGTGTGTTTTTGTGCTTTTGCTAGGCATCTACCAAAAATAACCCCACATGTTACATACAATCTATAGTGAGTATATATTCTTAAATAGTTGCTGTGAGTAACTATTAATGTGAGTATATAGTATATATATATTTATAAAGTTGTTTTATACTAGTTTATATTCTATATACAGTTTATCATAATCTTTACGTTTATTGCAAATCATTTATTTGATTGGATGTGATACTTATCTAAGCACTTATTCGAAAATAATATCTCAATCAGAAAAGCAACATTTTCAGTCTATTATAACTTAGTTCCTGCTTTTCAGAAATACGTCACATCATGATCAAAGTATTTAATACTAGGGAACTTCTTATGTGTATTAAGTCTTCATATGTTTTAGTACTTGTACTTGTAGGTCGCTATTGCTGTAGGGCCTACTAAATGTCATTGTACATGGTACTGTAGTGTCCTTAATTTGTAACATTAGGTAATAAATGTGCTAGTGTTAGTTTTCGCTTGACATGTAGATCTGAAATAAGTAATAACATGACGTAGCGTTAGTATATCTGTGCTTCCTGCATACAGTGTGTTAAGTCCAAAAACTTGATTTAGAGACAATTTTATTTATGGATTTTGTGCTGATACCCGAAAACAAAATTGTCAGAAAAATATTTACATGTACAATAAGCCAAAATTATTTATTAATCAACAAAAGTGGCAGGTAAGTAAGTTTCAAAACAATGAGAAAGAACTAATATGCAACCAATATTTTTATGAGTAAAAAAAATACAGTAAACAATGATGCACTTAACACGGTTTACACACACAACATTACACATTTCAAGCTGGTATATAGATAGAATAATTTGCAAAATAAATCATGTTTTCATTTTATTGCAGTTCTAACAGAAAATAACATGAAAATAATACATAATTCTTTACAAGTTAGGCAAAACAGTCTTTGCAGTCACAATAAAATTAACAACGTGCATTTTTATCGCAAAGTTTCTAGGTTTCAGTTATTTCCATTTTTTTCTACCATTTGTATTGTTGCTAACTATATTCTTAACTCTCACAAAATTATTCTTTTCTGCTGGTTCCTTTCTGATTTGTTTCGTTGTTGCACCTTCTTCCTCGTATCCTTCACGATCAGCATGGCCTGGACATACATACACGATGTCGCGGGACGTTTACAAACTCTCATAGAAGTGGTGAAAAACAGGTGAGGTGAATTGAAGGAGATCTAGATCAGCCATCTTCTCAGCTGAAATCAGAGTAGGTTCTTTATCCCTTAGTTGTGGGTTCAAACGTTCAGTATTCTTTCTTCTTCTTCTTTTAAAACTGACAGTTCCGAATGGCTCCTCTTCTTCCAGTTATATTTTATAAAATATCATTCCAGCCTTTGCTTTCCTGTACTGGAACCAATTCGCTTGTTTCCAGACGAAAGAGTTGCCATTTGAATTTTCTTTGTGCTACTGCAAATCGTTCGTGCAGACGACTTAGAGCAACTGAGCCGTGCTGTTGCAATCTCATCAAAAATATTTCAGACTATAAGAAATGTTAGTCACAGCTAAACCTTACTCCTAACTTTTTTGAACCATTCCCACTTTTACTCAAAATAACAATAATTACAGCGAAAATATCAATGTTTGAAAGTGGTTCACACGATAATGGTCTTGATTGTCAATTACAATATAGACCAGAGTTAAAAATAACTTTACCAAAACACACCAATTCCGGTCTCTGTACCGAAAAGTGTTAACTATCAAAATTAATTATATATGTCAGCTGTTAGAAATCAGTTAAGTCACAGTAAATGTGAAATTCACCCTGCAGACTGACTATTTTTTCACAACACCTAGGGACACAATGTTATAACTTGGCTTAGAGATGGAATGTGACTTGCCCTCTTAAACAGACATTTGCATGCTACAACATTTAATATATTTTTATAAATATGCTTTAAAATACATTTCCATCCTATATAACGCAATAAGAAACGAATTTCAAATTAACTGTTCTAAAGAGAATGCTTATTTTTTTTATACTTTTTGTTTTCTTGTAAGATCATGTAATAAATCATAAAATATTTTTGTGTGCAACAAGAGAATGAATGATGCTGAGAACTTATTTCAAAAGGTGGAAATAAATTACTATTTCTGAATCACTTTCAAAATACGATCGCTGGAGTAATAAATACAAACGCCGATAATCAAACTCTGAAGACATAGACGATACATGAACATAAAATATGAGACTCGAATAAACTTTCAGTCATATAAGAGCATCATTTTCCTTAGTCCCATATGAGGAATAACCAACATTGATTTTCTTTCAAAATGTAATGTGTACCGAAAGAGATTGTGGGGAAAATTATATTTGCATTATGTATGCAACCCGCTGTATTTCGACGTATGGGTGGTTGCATGACATTGTTCATTACAGTGCACTGCTGCGATTGCTTATTGATGAGAGGATAGAAAATTTAAATCCAATATAGATATGAATGTTTTATTGGATTTTCATATGAATGCACAATCTGTTTCGGGAAATTATGTGTTTAGGGAGAGCAAATTGTGAATACAACACCACAAATAGTATATGCTAAGAAGAAGAAATATTATTACAAAAGTCTTCATTATTTTTCAGACAGGCAGCACGGGGCTCATTCGTACAGTGCTTACCTCTAGTGCATGGGATTCTTGGTTCAATCACAGATCGCGCCAATTGAATTTCGTTGTAGACAAGCAGAGTCTGTGCGGGCTTTCTCGGGATTATCCAGTTTCTCTCACTCTATTTATCCTATAATTGTGTTCAATTCTCGTCATCACAGTCTCCCTTAGCCTTGGCGAATATTCGTGGGATGTTGAACTAGATATTTCATCTTCCATTACTATTGATTTAAAAAAAAAACATGTTTTCTTCAGTTTAATACGTAAGTAGAAAATATACTAACGATTTTTGTAGAGAATAAACATGAGTTATAACTTTACAATACCTCTACGGTTGTACGAGCTGTTGTCGTATATATAAAGAACCAAAAATAACAGAGTGACAATGAATATTGACTATTGTTTGAAAATTATTTCGTTAATTATTGAGCTACTTTAATTTGATTGGTGGAATGAATAATACAAAAAAGCAGATAAGCAGATAGAAGTGCTCGTTGTATTACATAAAGCATTGCTAGTTTTGCCAACAGGTTTTATTTTTATACCAATTTTTGTACAGTAAGGGACACTTCTGAATGGTACACTTTTGCTGTAAATTTCCATATGGGAGTACCATCCAGAAGTGTCCCTTACTGTACAAATATGCGTGGTTTTGTTGGTACAATTTGAGGTTCCAATTTCAGTAGGCAGTTCGTAATTGAAGTTTTTTTCAGTTATAGAAGATGAGTATTATGCCAGTGCATTAGTTATGGCAAAAATATCTGATTTTTCATGATTCTCGCTCAGTATTTCTTACAGGCATTTCTACTTCTTATTTTAAAGGAGTTGAAATAGGTGGTATTTCACACATTATGATGACTTCAACTCAAATTCAACTATTTTTAATCTTTATATCTTAATACGCGTTTAGAATCTCTCTTTTTAAATATTCTGGGTATCACAAGTACTTGGAAGTTACCTAAATATTATCTTTGTAAAAGTTTCATTAGTTCTTAACTTATAGGTACGAAATGCTTTGTATTTTCCTTTTCAACATTGAATGCCTTGTTCTTTGTACGGGGAATAATTTGAATACAACTTTCCGTTTTTGCGCCAAGTCGTATATTTTGTGCGTGGTTTAGGTGAGAAATTCACTCCATTGAATGTATAAAGGAAACCAGGAGATAAGATCACTTTATAAGAGCGTCGGCTTGTAGTCTATTAAGGATAAAAAGTTCCATTTTATTAATAGCACTTAATTGTTAGATTTAATCAATTGACAAAGGAAATAACGACTATTATTTCCTTCCCTGGGAAGAAAAGAGAGAGCACTAGACTATAACGAGAGCTGCTAATTCAACTTCTTTGCTCGGTTAAGCTTTCAGGGTGTGTTGGCGCCACAATGCGGTACAAAGCATTCTGCACTGCCACCTCACTTGCTTCGAAAAGGAAGCGATAAGGCAGATGATGTTCAATTCATGCATCTTTACCAGGAACAAGAGGTTGAAAAATACCTTTCAAAGAGAATGAAGCCTGGCCTCGTTTTGTACTAAAATTTGAAGTTCAAAACGTCTACTTGTAGATTTGTTATTAAACTCCTTCGTGATTATTAATGATGAAACTTCCTACCATAATCATTATATATATATATATATATATATATATATATATATATATACTTTAAATATTTCCAAAACTTTAATGATAATATAAGCCTATCTTACAAAGAATGAAGATATTAGATCTTCTTTAATTTGAAGCAAGTAAGAGGCATATTAGACTTACAAAACAATGTGGTGCATGCGTAGCGATTCTCACACAACGGCTGTGTCCCTCTGGATATCTGTGAACAAGTATCAGGCAGAAACGGTAAGACACACTGAGAAGCGGTTTTGTGGATTCCATTCAGTGACCCCAAAATATGTTCCATCTCATTGGTTAAACCTCTATTCAAACCGAAATTAGTTGAAAGTAACAATTTAGGGCTTCAATGCTGATCACTCGAGAACAAGAATGGTAACAGTTAGCGACGGTGATGCTTTTGGAATTAATTCAGTGTCTGAAAAGAAAAAAAACTATACCTCTTCAATCATATCTCTCCTAAACCTGAATTGGTATAAATTTACTACTATTTCTGATTTTAGTACAGATCTAAGGAGAGGAATAACGCTAAACTATACTCTAAGACGGTTTTCTGGAATAGATTCAGCGTCCTAACTATGGGTTTCCTCTATTTTGTTAATCCTCTATTCTAACCAGTAGTGGTAGAAATTAATCCTAACATTGATCACCAGAGGACGAAAACGGTAAGGTACAGTAACAAGCAGTTTCCTTAAATCAACTCAGCATCCGAGCACAATGTTAACACTTTATTCAAACAAAACGTGAGATAAATTAACATATTTTAATTTTAACATTGATAACCGTATTGTAAAATCTTCCATATTCCAGAAAGAGAAAAGCAGATTTCTGCGATTGATAGAGTGCCAAAAATGTATTCCATATCCATTCTAATTGCTCTACTGAAACCTGACGTGATAGAGATTTACTACCACTTCCGGTTCCAACGTAAATTTTCATGGAGGAAAAACGGTAAGTGATTGCTAGAAGAGCTTTTTTTTTTTCTTGCGGGGGGGTGAAGGATTCATCCCCTTAAATCATCTCTCTTAACCTTATATTTAAACTTAAAGTGAGTAGAAATTAACCATTTTCGGTTTCAACATTGAATGCCATAGAGCAAGAACGGTAAAAGAAAGCAAGAAACGGTTTCTTAATATGGATTTAATGCCGCCAGAAAATGTTCTATCTCATTCTTTTTTCCTCTAGTACAACTGAAGTTATAATAATTTACAACTGCTTCCGATTTGAATGTTAAACTTTACATAGCAAAAACGATAAGAGATAAGACGAGAAAGTGCAAATATTTATAAACAAGATAGGATAAATTAGTCGGAAAGAGTCAGAAACAATTTTATCTTCCATTTTATTATGCAAGTTTCCAAATGTCGTTATGATATCTTGAATCTTTTTTGTTTTTGTTTTAAGTGACTCGATTATGCCTTCGAAGCTGAAAGAGGCATAAAAGTAAATTATAATGAAAATAATTGGTGAAGTAAAAATATAGGAAGGAACCAGATAACCTCGAAAAAAAGCACGGACACGATTTTGTCCACCAAAATCTAACGTAGCAGGGGATCTAACCAGGAACCCTTATCCATAGAGACCAGCACTCTGCTACTGAATCAGCGTGCCCGGTGTTATGATATCTTTAAAAAGTTTTCATAGGTACAATCGTTTATTTCCTCCTCACTAAGCATATAAGAAGGATAAAATAGTATACAATTGCATCAAAATAGATTGGATTGGATTTGAGTTTATTGTATATTTCAACAGCAAGGCTATGTGAGATGTGGACCTAGAGATTAACGTGATCAAATCTTTCAGTTTAACGTCTCACCATTAGGCTCCTTAGGCTAAGGCAGACGGTGATAAAGACAAGGGAATGATGATGGAAGAAATGGTGGAATAAGAAAGTGGGAGGAAATGGGTTTACTCCGAATAAACCCACAGAAACAATGTTGTCCACTACAAACTTACTTGGGCGGCGATCGAAACAAGGACCCCACGTACAAGCTCTCTACCACTAAGCCATTGCGCCTCCTAACTTAACGTGGTATCCGAACCACATGAGGTTTCGCCGGAAATCGAACCCGGGTCTTCCAGTCAAAACAGTGGTCACACAAGTCCATGCAACACAAATACAACATCAAGTTGAATAGATCTCTACTTATAAAATGATTAAGGCTATTTTAATAGTGGCCTACACATTTATCTACTGTTGTCTGGTATCACTGAAAATAAATGTATTTATCTTACTCACGGATTTAGAAGATCCTGCTAACGGTTCTGTCTTTTCTGTGTTATGTTTTGCATGCTTTGTCTGATGTACGTTATTTAATTTCGTTGCTACAAGTAAAGTTTGCATTATGTTACAGAAATCCATTACGGAACGCCATACATACGCACACTTGCATGTTGTATACATCGTCATGTGTTTTTCCCACGAAATATGCGGGAAAAAATGTTTCACTCGGCACTTTTCGCGAAAAATATGAGAAACACTATCTCGAATGATTACTTTGTGGAAAGTGTAGAACAATGTAACACTGTTATTGTTTCTACGAGCAACAGCCTTGAATGTTGTGTTGCAGTGCGGTAACATTGAAGGTAGTTCTCGTAATATTCTGCCAGTGTTTTTCCATGAACCATTACTTATTATATAATGGTATAATTACAATTGTGTACAGTTAAAACTGAATTGAAAAGCGCTTGTGAAATTGATTTGTAATCGAGGAGCCATTACACACGATATGATCATCATTCAAAGCTATTTCCTCACATTTTTAATGATTTCCAATTTCTCTAGTACTTCCATAATGCGTGGAAAGATCACGAAGTAACATACTAGTTTCGTGCAATGTCGAACACCAATCAATTGATCTGTAGGTATTGTTAGATATATTGATAATTTGACCAGTAAATATAGAAACCAGATGAATTTATTATATTTTACATTGGAGTAAAATAATAGTATATCACTCCATCATTTGAATGTCGTGAATGTTTTCAGCTTTTTTTTTTCAAGTACAGAATATATACTAAGGCATAGGAGTTTTTGTATCTCATCATTGTTTCGGTAATTATATGTATTATTTACAAAATGCATAATATTAAATATCTAAATGCCTTCACTCAGCGAGCAAAATTGAATACAACTCACGAGTACTTCATTAGCCAAGAGGACAAAAAACAAAGTGAATTTTGCGTGGATTATTTGTTTTGTAAATTATTAAGTGCAAATATTAAAAAAAAAAGATCTTGAAATAAATAAACTACAAGAGATTGAATTAAAATAAACAGATGCAAACATTTCTATTTATTTCTTTCAAATTTAGCGTAACTTTTGTGCTCGAATACTACGTGAAAAGTGGGCTTACAGCTAAATTGTATCCGAACCACTCTGTATAACAACGGAAATTGCGTTCTTATCATTTAGAAAGAGGAGAGGAATATGCATATTTTTCCAGAATGTTACTTGGTAGTGTTATGAAATCCCTTTGAATGTACTGTGTGTTATTGCGAAACCAGAGTAAATTACTAAGGATTATCAATATTTTAAAACCTTGTCTAAAAAGTGTTGTGCCATCAGTGTAAAATGTGTGTTATAAATGTGTTTATGTCTTATGATACCATTGTTAAATTTTCATGTTTCTAGGTATAAGAGGTTTCAAGATATGACGTCTGGAATGTGTAAAATTGTTGAATTCTGGAAACTGGAATATCAATTAATGATTAAGTTAATCAATTTTAGGGAATTAAAGCACGAAGATCTACAATGAGATGAAAACTGTATATGGCATAAAAAGTGTTCGCTCTTAGACACCATTAAAATATAAATGAAGCAGCTGAAAGTGGACCCATAAATTGGAGGACTAACATAGAAAATGAAAACCAAGCTCACCGATTGGTGATGACACGGTGTGGAAAGTGGAACACCAGATGATGAAGGACAGACAAATAATCAGTATTGCTATTGTGAACGAAGTGAATGCTGTATATCTTGCGGGTTTGTATCCGCTACCTTGGATCTAGAACTGTTCTATACTTAAAGTCTCAGCACAGTGAGTCTTCACGTTCCGTTTCCCGTTTGAGAAACAACAATAAAGTGATTGTACGTACCTCCAAAGTGTTGATCCTCCGTTTGCCGATGAGAATATTTTTTGATCGTTTTGTAACCATAGACACATCGACGAACGCTGGGTGTCACCATGATCCAGAGACTAAAGATAGAAGTGAATAACGGAAATATCTCACTTTCTAATATTCAAAAAAAGAACCATGCAATCTATTGCTAAGAAATTAGCAGTCTACAATCTAATTCTAAAGTCTAATTTGTCTACAGTTTTGTTGGAATTGCAAGGGCATAATCCTCACTGATTACATAACCTACGGTCACAGTGTGAGACGTATTGCGGGATCTGATGAAAAATAAAATTGTGATCTTCTGAAGGTGAAGCATCGTGACATCCGTACCAAATTTGTTGACCTAATAGTCAGGAAACATTGAATGATGCACAAATGTTCGGATACTAGTTAATTCCTTACAAGCCATTCTGTATTAACTTCATGCTGTCAAACTTCTTGTTCCCAAACATGTTGCAGCCACTGAATGGAAGACACTTTTCTTCGGATGCAGATGAAATTTACATTGTAGAGCTCTGGTTTTCTTTAGATTGTGATACTTTTCACACACACACACACACACACACAAAGAGGACTGTGATTAAAAGACCGTTTCAACAAAAGTGGTTCTTTGCACGACTGTCACAATATATAAAATGACAAAAAACATATAACAAACTTCTTTCTCGACATTGTCCAAGAGAGGCCAAAATCTTATTGATTTTCGCTGGTAACAGTTGTGTGCTGAATTTAGAAAAAAAGTAAAATTTTATGAGAATATATGTAAACTTTTCGGAGCTACTGTACATATGAAATTATCAGTTGCTAGCGCACTCATGAAATATACTCCGCACTGATACGAGTCATTTGAAGGAATTCCAATTCATATTTTGATTTTTGATTTTTATGCATATTGATGTATCTACGTGGTTGTGTATATCCACATCGTTATTATTGGAGGTTTTAAAATAACTTTCGACATCTATACTTTTACACCTACAGAGAAGATATTACCTACAGGTCAATTACAGAGAAGGTATTTATTGAAAAAAAATCACCTTTTAATCTGTAGAAATATGGGGCTCCAGCATACTTTCATTTAACATAGATAATTATCTTCAATTATCCAAGCTCCATTTCACTCGAACGTAATTTGCAATTGTTTGAAATATAAGTAATAAAATTGATCTAAACGTTTATTGAATTAACTTATATATATATATAATCTCAAACATGCGCTCGTTTTGAACGTTCAATGCTTTTTCATACAGTTAATATAGAACACCATTCAAGAATACATATATCAAAATTTTGTTCATAAATGCTGTGATGTATTAAAATTTTTACCTTCACTTTGAATTGTTTTTCTTTTCTAATGTTTGGTAATTATAATTGATGGATTTAATGGAAAGGAATTCTTAACTAAAAGTGGGAAATGTACTTCATTCTCTATAGAACAACAATTGCTTTTCAATGAGCTCTAAAACAAAAAGAAAAAGATAAAAAGTTTCGTATCCCTCCGTTTTGTTGGACGAGCTAACTTTTATTGGAATTCCCATCCTGTTTGTTCGCGAGAGAAAGGCTTTATTCATAACTTTTATTTGCTGCATGAAAATATAATTTCCGTTCCTCGCCAGTCAAGGAAGTTCATCGGGGACGGTGGTGTGACGTCCGTCGAGGGACAAAGAAGTAGCGAATGCAGTTCTTTTCACCTATTAGAACGTCAAACTTTGTAGAAGCTCAGTTCAATTGAAATGAGAAGTACTAGTTTTGTCTCGGAGGACTTCTAAATTGTCAGGCGAGTCTATTGGACAGCGACGACTTGACATGAACATCAGTGTCATCTTCTCTAAAGAGTTCCTTACACGATAGGTTTCGATTGCTTCATTTTGCTTGTTAAATAACCATCTCGAAAGTGGAGGGAAACTTACTCTTAAGAATGCGCAGAAGAGTAACGAAACTAGAAGCTCGTTTAAACGATCTAATCCTTGTAGGAGGTTTTTATCTCGTACTTGTGATGGGATTAAAAGTATTATAGAAACTTCTTCTTGTTCAAGAGGTTTTCAAAGCAATCTATATCGATTTATTGAGTATCAATAATGGGATTATCTATAAGTGACATGCTCTCTAATCGAGTCTATTTACTTTTTTTCTTAACTTACACACTTCCCGATGACGCACTACTTTATACATTATAATTCAACTATTTTCTTATGTTTATTTTCTGTTTCAAACACTGTTAGACATTACGTTAAGCAGTATAATCATTATCGTGCTTTAACTTTATCTACTTTTGTTTTTGTTGTTTAATGAAAACTCTTTACAACATTTGGAACATTTATTCCTGGGAGATTTAGTCTACTATCCCTATGTATTTGTCATTTATATGCATAATTGTGTACAAATTATGTACTGACGTTATCGGCTTTACAATAGTGCAACTAAGTCTGAGTATATATGTTGGCACGAGGAGTGATCGACAAGTTTCTAGCTTAACCAAGAGGAAAACTCATTACGGTATGAAATATTTTATTTTAGTTCTCAATCTTATCCTTACCTGCACTCATGTAATTTCTTTCTTTCATCTAGAAGTTGTTATTAATCTGGATAAGCATTTCATAGTTCTATTATTGAGGAAACTACTAATTTATCACTACTAAGACATGGCCATTTTAAATTTCCTTTAGTTTTATTTGATGGGACAGAAAAAAAGTTTAAGAACCTTAAGTTCGACGATTGTAATGATGAGAGCACATTTTGTAGTCCATTCTGTCACTGTTTTCTTTGACAGCAGCGACCTCAGAGCTAGTGCGATGTCTTAGTGCATCACAACAATTTTAGACTGTTTTCGTGTTTAGCCTTAGTAGATCGGAATAATGCCCTTTGGTCACTCGTCTATCATAAGAATACCTTCAGAGTTACGTGCCATCATATTGCCCATTGATAATCGCATACAAAACTCTTTTGGGAATGAGGGAGGAAGGATATTTGCACTGCTTGAAAACATATTTTGTCTCAGAGTCAAGTGCTTGACGTAATTCTCATTCTGGGGCACGTATCTTAATCGAAATCTGTTTAGATACTTTTTCATAAAGATGAATGATTTGTGCACAAGCAAACTTCTGCTGCCAGTGTTGCTCATCAACCAGAAGTTTGGGGACCCATGTGGTTGATACTTTCCTTATATCCAGCTCTTCTATCACAGGGTACGCCTAAGTGTTACTCTTCGAAAATCGAACTCCATGTCATGGATGGCATCCATGTTTTACTGGAATAGTCTTGTTAAGAAACTTGCCCATCACCCATTGTAGTTTAATGTTTCCATGGAACATCAATTTAACGTGGGATCCAGGCCACGTGAGCTTCCCTGGAAATGTTATTGCTGTCCAATAATTAAATCCAGTTTTATATTTACACAAATAACTGTCTGTATGTATATTTGTTTTCAGTCTTGTAATACCGGTATATCTCTCAAAGTACGTAAGGAAAATATCTTCATTGTGTACAAGAAGTTATGGAATTTAATTCGTATTTATAATTTGTTAGTTTTTTATATTTCATGATTATACCGTTGAGCACAGTTTTTCAAATTCGCTTATGTATGACATAGGAGGCAGCCTTCACTATCAGAGCCAGGAAAGAGAGAAAGCGAGAGAAAGGGTAAATATAATAAAACAATAGTTGACAGTGTTCGATTAGTCAGAATCCTGGAGTAGTGAATCTGCAAAACTTTCGACTACGCTTTGTTCGCCTGTCACCACTGTCTTCTATCAACGATAAGTTTGGTGCTTTTTCTCCTGCTATCTGCATGTGATTTAATCAGAATGCGAACAGTAAACTGTGACGTCTTTCTCAAAATGTTTAACACTGTTTGGTCATAGATGTTTAGTTCATTGACTTTATTATATTTGTTTACAAGCCTGTTCTGCTCAAAGTTTGTCAGAATATCATCCATTTATATTGTGATATGTCGCACACTGCGAGGAGTATCTCTTGATTATCGAAATTTCCAGAACAAAGGTGAATGGACCATCGTTTTTCTGTTGCTTTCGATAACATATCTTGCTTATAAACCGTATAATTTCTTTACGGTTCTGCGTAACACTTAGATCTTTATCGAAATAAAATTGCAAAATATAACACAGTTTTGTGGAATGTTTACTCAACTTTACGGTGCAATACTTTACGTCAGATTATAGGAATTTAGACACTTTATAAACACTTTATTTATGACATAATTCCTGACCCTCTCAGACTTGTACACATTGAGATTTTTAACACTAGCGCCATATCCTGTGCAAAAGGCTCAATACTATTCAGACTAAATTGTAATATATATATATATATATATATATATATATATATATATATATATATATATATATATATATAATACGAGAGAGACATTAATGTAAGCACTTGTCTAGCAAAACTTCACAGTTAACTTATTATTTAATGTGTTCTTTTCCTCTTTTATGTTAATAAGCCGTCTCGTGCTCAATATAAAAGTAACTCCAGGAACATAATACTAAACAAGACCGATCATGCATTTGAAACCACTACGGTGCAGTTCCCAGAGTAACTGTGTATAACTATTTTGGTTATGAAAAAGGGTAGTCCATTTGGATATCTTCTCAATAACATATTAATCAATACTTCTAGAACTCAATATGTACTTAGAAATTCCTAGTGCGTAATGAACTCCTTGTCATTCGCTTCTGTTCTTCAATAAAATTTCTTAGAATTCTTGGTAAAGAACATTCACAATTATGAGCAGGAACTAGAGAAAAAATTGGATTTCAGGTAATGCATATCAAAATAAGATGATTTGATACAGGAACGTGACCTAAATGTTTCCCAAGATTTATGGAATCCACGCGTTCGTTTAATGGTACGGAGTGACTAAATTATTCTACATTTCGAATTCAAAGTAATTAGTAAATTTAAATTAAAATCATGAAAACGTATAATTTTCTTTAAATATAAAATCACTATCTTGCTGTAAACAAATGTGTAATTTAGACTTTCAATATTATGATTACGGTATAAATGATGGGTTTAGCTAGTTATTCATAATTCTGAAAGTGAGTTTTCAACACTATATAAAAATATTGCATTTAAGGTTTTCTAAAGTCAGTAATTTGTTAAAATTTAAAAATATAGTAGATTTGTATAAGCATTTGGAACTTATTTCAATGCACAAACCAAAAGTGTTACGTTAGAACCATATTTAATACAATACTTCTTAAGTGCTGCTCGAAACTTGCAATTTTTCATTTTTGCCTTTTATATGGAATCACTATGTAGGGAAGCTATAATTTTCGTGATAGATTAATCATATTGGACATTTAGAAAGCAATAGTAAAACGTACTTCTTCGTAATTTTCTCCTGAATTACTGTTAGAGTTTGTTACAAGTAAACGTATCAGTTATTTTACAAGTAAATCTTACTAAGTTAAGTAGATTGAACGGTCAATTTATTTACAAACTCTTTGTAGTCCAATAAAATAAGTAAACTATTATAAATCAATTATTGCTGATTGCTTTAGTAATGTGTACACATACACACACATACATATATTCCATAACCGGTGGTGACAGTTCGGTTTTCGCGTGAGAAAGAAATGCAAAACGAGCTTCTCCATCAATAGACGTTTTCATTTGCATCCTATCGTTGCAGCTCATTTTCCTCCTTCTATCAACTTCAGCTCACGGCGGGCGGGAAGAGCAGATGCCATAAAAACAGAGATGAAATCGTTAACATACAAATGGAGAGTGGAAAAACTTCCGAGCGTTCGCTAGAGATCTCCACCACTCCTTGAGATGTGTTCTTTCAGCATCCAGAGTCTTTCTTTTCCGTCACCAAACGAAATGACTCTAGTAAACGCTGAACCTCATCCGGAACTAAACTACTTCCTGTGATTTCGTTTTTCTTCTTTCTTCTCTTTCCTTTCACACTCTTAATATTTCCCTTCTTTTACTTCTTTTATTTTTTGTCTTGGATGCATTGAAAACATTCAGTAGAAATGCACAACTGAAAGCTCGTAATCTGTATCTGCTTTCCATATTAAACAATCTGGAAGCTTAAATGGATTTTTTTTAAAAATGTAAATGTACCAACTTGTGAAACTTTTCTTTTTTCATTGCCCTTTCACCAAGACGAATTTTCATTACTGTTCTACACTTTTAAACCCTTCTTATTGACAGTCGTTTTACCCGATTTTTTTTTAATTCGCTTAATACGTTAGAAGGAAATTTATTTCGGTTCTATTTTTAGTAACACTTTGAAGTAAGGGGATGGGGAGTGCATTTTTAATAAATTAATATATAATAATTTTGTCGCGTTTTATTGCCGGAGCAACGCTATTAAATCTAGTGTGGAAAAATTCCTAGTTCGACTCCATGACAGCGAATTTTCGTTAAATTCTTCAGTTTTCTCCCACAATATTTCCTCCATATACTCTTCAATATTATTTATTTCTTTGTTTATTGTTTGCTTATCGATAATCCTTTTACTAGGCAAAGTTAAGTCCTTATAGCCTTCTCTAAATACTTAACCCTTCAGAGGTCGTGTCACGGTCTTAAAGACCGTGCTGAAGAATTATGTTGCATAGATTACAGGCCACTGCGTCCATCTACCTATTACTTTCCATACCTTCATGTGAACTCGTCCCCTACATATGTCAACTTATGGTTTTCATTTAGCTCTAATAAGTTCCACGTAATAAAGCTTTTGTTCACTAACTGGTCTTTTCGACCAGGCGCGACTACTCGAGATAAAGTAACCCGGTCGAAAGCACCGTGAGCGACCTCTCGCATTACGTAAAAATAGTACTGTTTTGTAACAATATTTTCTAGCCTTGTTCGTTTATTTTAATGTGTTGCTGCCTTCTTTGTGAATTTAGTAGTATTTTTGAATTACGAATGAACGTACTACATGGGTGGCAAAGAAGAAAAATAATATAAGCCACTTAGATAGCGTTGACAAATAAATTTTATGCTGTAAATGTGCTGGTTCAAGTGAACAAAATTCTGGATTTTCTGTAAGTTATAGAGAAGTCCAGCCGATTTCAAGGATTATTATTATTATTATTATTATTATTATTTAAATGATCTGTCTGATATAGAACTCTATTCTTTTTTGGATTCTGAGGATGAAAGAGATATTGTAGAAAAATATATCATGACTGAATTAGTTGTTGACAACTCAATATTGAAATAGGTTACCCAAGTTTATCTGTTCAAATATAAAGGAAAGGATGACAAGACGTTATGGAACGTACGCTATCCTACCCTAATCAACAGGACGAGCGAATGTAATTTAGCATGTCGTTTATCTGTAGTGAAATAGAGATAAGATGCAGACATACATTATTTGAGACATGTACTGTATTTCTTACGAGCTCTATGCTGTATGAAATAAATCCATATGCTAATCAAGGGATTTATAAAATAGTATTCTGAAGGGTTAACCAATACACACATAAGATTCTAATGTTTTCTGCAAAATTTTCCACTATATTTTTTCCGGAAAATTTTCCATTCTGAAGAAATATCCACAAACAAATATTAATTCTATATTAAATTTCTTGTAACAACTCTTAACTGGAATATTTTCAAATGTTATTTCCTACAGGTAGTGAAAAATTGAGATTGTGTTTCTGTGTCTTGAAAACGCAGAAAAAATGCCTATGAAAGTAAGCTTATTAAAAAAAAAAAAAAAAAAAAAACATGAGAAAGTACTAAATGATACGTTTCTGCAACAGGATATAATAAGTTCTGCCATCGGTTTGTTGTAAATTGACTTACTGATTCAACTATGTCATGAAGAACCTGGAAGAGGTATGTGCACAGGCAAAAGTTTATTATGTTATTAATCCCTATGTAGGTCAATTTTGATCTTTCAGTTATGATTACAATGGTTTCAATGTAGTGATGCTAACAATTTTATGTTGGGTAGTTATTCCGTTATATTTGAAACGTTTCAAATGCTAGTAAAAAAAATACTGTATTGAGGAGTTATCGACACTCACGGGATTTCGACACTTTTAAGGTCTGGCAATGCTAGTGATCATACACGCACGCGAGAAGAAACAGTCAGTACTTGGAAGATTAGTTTTGGCTCTCAGAAGAAAAGGTTCTCTCCCAAGAATCGAGGATCCGGAAACTGCACATACATTTAGATAGAGAAGGGCCACGAAGGAATACTGGTGAAATATACCGGGCCGACAGCAAAGGATAAATCCAATATGGCCGCCCGAAAGTAATGCTAATCGACTTTTGCAAGCAACCTTTCATCCACTTTCCATGAGCAGATTGACTTAATGTTTTGCAGATTAATATATGTATGAACACTAGACATCCATTGGTTTGAAATTTCGCAGACGTTGACGTATTGAACCCAATATGGCCAATCAAATTGTCAATGTGTCAACTACTCGTATCTGGAAAACGAATTGTACTATGGAAATACAGTATCATTAGACGTGTACGAAAGGCATTTAAACGTTTCAAACTATCGCCAGAAATAGTTTCTAATTTGTTTCCTGTATCTACACCATTTGACCTAACACTTATTTTTATACACTCTACAAGTTATACGGTCAAACTTTGGTTAAATGTATGGCACTCTGACGCCACAATTTCAACAAAATATATGTCGTAATTTCATCGGCATTATTGCATGATTTCAACAGAAACATTCCATGAATGATAAATGGACCAATACATATTTAGTTTGCTGTAACAATGTATAGAATAATTAATAATTAATTATCTGAGTAACGAAAAATATGTTTTTGATTTGCGCCGGGTTCGAACGTAGGACCCTTGGGTCGTAAACCACAATATTACCTGTGTAGCTACGGTGCCAGTGTTGGCAAGGGCGACTTTTGTTATATGGTTTGCAAACATTAAGACGCGTATTCTAGGACGTTTGTGGCTAATGTGTTCTAAACCTTCCTAAATGAATATTATATGTTTGCGAGTAGCACTTTAAACAGATAACACAGGCACTGGCAACATTTTTAACTTACTGGCATTTCACCTGCAAAATCTGTTCCATTGAATTGTAGGTGTTTTTCATGCGAAACCACCTGAACTGTTTACAGTGTATATTTTATATGCGTATTTTGCGGCTATATTGGATACACGATGTAGAAATTGTGATTCATTTGTATTATTTTCCTCACCTACTAGTGGTAATGGACCTTTACACCAAATTTCGTTTTTGTAGTACGAGCTGTTTGGTTCAGGATTTTGTTCGGCCATATTGGTTTTCAGATGGAGATATTTTGAACCGTTTAATGCTTTTCGTACACGTCTAGTGATACTGTACTTCCATAGTACAATTCGTTTTCCAGACACGAGTCGTTGACACATTGACATCTTGATCAGCCATATTGGGTTCAATACGTCAACGTCTGCGAAATTTCAAACCAATAGATGTGTAGTATATCAATTTGCCCATGGGAAATGGATGAGAGGTTGCTTGCAAAAGTCGATTGGCTTCACTTTTGGGCGGCCATAGTGGATTTATCCTTTGCTATCGGCCCGGCATATTTCACCGGTATTCCTTTGTGGCCCTCCTCTATCTTAATATATGTCCAGTTTCCGGATCCCCAATTCTTGGGACAGAACCTTAACTTGTCCGTGACAAGTTTCATATACAGAAAAGTTTATTTTGCCAGTTGCAAAGAAAACAAAAGCCTCTAAAATAGGTACATAAAACTTCATTTAAGAAAAAAATATCAATGTTATAAGTTTCAGCAAGTCAAAAATAAGATATAGCGGTAATATATTTTGATGAAAGGACACAAAGTATTGGTATTATGATAGAGTGTACCCTCTTTATGCATGTGTGTCAAGCTGAGACACATTGCTTGTTACAGTAACAACTCGTGCCACTTTTTGTTGATCAACGCATTTAGGGAATAAATCGACAGTGATTATAGGAAGATTGCGACATGTAGTTCCTTTGTTATAAGGAAAGTCATCAGACAAAAGGACTACCATCTGCTTAATTTTAGTGTATTCGCCATAGGTTTAGGTTACATAACAAACACGCTTTCTCAGTTTCTGTGTAATTTAGAACGGAATACGCCTAATGCGGAAACGTATTTAGTACATTTGAATTTAGATTAGCAGTGTACATGTGTCAAAGATCCTAATGTATTAAATAAAGCCTCAAATGCTACCACTACACAGTGCTCAAAATTGTCAATCTTTAATGTATCTTACTTCCACAATTGAAAAACAATTTCAACTTATTTCATGGCAACTTTGTTCTAGGAACTATGGTAAAATGTTGTGAAAGAAAACTATGAGAAAGTCAGTTTCAGTTTGAGAAATTAGGCTGTATTGGATTCTTCGCATATAGATTCTAAAAATGATTGTTTCCAATTGTGATTTTCGATTATTGATTATCATGCGTAGTGAAATATTGAAAGTAATATGTAACAAAACACGTAGAAAACAAAGTTTGTTATTAACGAGCTTACATTGCTTCAGTGTTATAGTATTTTAACTTAGGTTGTAATGAATCGCAACAAAGTTTGCAAATAAGTCATACGTGGATAGTAGAAACCTTACATCTAGTATTTCATTAAGTTTTATGTTTGCTGTAAAGGACATTAGTTTCAAAGATGTGAAGGATTTCATTGTTTATATAGTGTCGACATTTTCCATAGTAAGTGTCAATTTCTCGCGCAAGACTTTCAAAATCTATTGCTCCGCACCATTATGTTTATGTGTTCTTGCGTTTGCAAGTATAGCATTCACAATGAAGATTTTGTGTTTTATAGCTACGGCAAGGATCATTTTAAAGTTTTATCGCTTTTGCAGAATAAAATTATCATAACATTCGGAATAGTGTCGAGTTGTTTCTTAACGTGTCGAAATGTCCCTAAATGACAATAATTAAAATTTCTAGTTCTTAAAAAATATAGCCTGAAAAAGAAACTTGATTATATATATATATATATTATAAAAGTGTACCTAGGTATAAGATAATAATTAAGTAGAACATATTAATTACATGATGGATAAATATGTATATAACGAAAAACAAGAAATATATTTTTATCTTATATGCTAAAATGATGTCACTTACCTGTGTACTTTTATTTTACACATTTTACTTAAATTGAAAGAACAGCTGAACAAGTCAATCTGCATATTAGTTACAATTCACTTTGTTTTTCTAAATATCCTGACCTCCCTATTAAACTTTCAATCAATCAATCTTTTCTGAGTTAATATATGAATGATTGTTTATATCTTGAACATTTTCATAATTTATTTTAATGGTTATTTCAGTTAATCCTTGGAATTTTAGATAATCAACACTTTACAGTGAATACTTTATTTAGCACTACTTACTTATATGTGATTGAATTATGTAAATGTAGGCAAATAGTAAAGCTATTAATGTATTATGTCTATGAAATTGATAAAGCATCGACATTATGGTTTAGTGCAAATCCTCGGCACCGAAATCTCATAGTCACAACCTCGTATGTATGTATCTATTTTTTGGACAACTTTTGAAAAATATTTTATTTCAATAGAAATTAAAGTTTAAGAGTTAATGATAATTTTGGGCTTAATCTCATTAACGGTACTTTGCACTGATGTCTTACTTGCGTCATAATGATGAAGTTGAGGAAGTATACTTCAGTATGAGTTTCCCCTTAACAGTGACAAAATTTGTGCACAACATTTTTTTTTTTGTTTCACAAACACTCGCTTCTCCTGCTTTCCTGGGGAAACTAGGTATGAGCTTTTTTACTGACGTATATTAGTTTATGCAGCTAAATTATATCTACCGATTGGTGTGTATTTCATGTTTATACATTTTTTTTTGCCTCTAACTGCCAGTAATAATCTATGTTTCTATATATCTAGAGTTTCTATGTTTCTATATATTGAACCATCTATTCTGATGACTAGTCTCTACGAACAAACAAACAAAAAAATGAAATTTGAAATTATAGCTATTATTTCTATATCTGATGTTTCCTAGGAAATAGAGAAATGTCACAGTTTTTTTTTTTTTTTTACCATTTTCTGAAATACTAAGATGATTTCGTAGTTGTTTGTGTTCTGGTACCGGCCTTTCAATTACTATTGCATTTTAACTTCCCTCTGTTTTCAACTTTGTATTGATTTTTTTAAAATCATATTACCAATTGTTTCACAGCTGAACATAGATCAAACTGATTGATGGACAACGATGTGAAATATAACCAATAGAACACTGTGTCAGTGTATACCTGTGAGAGAGTAATTTTATTTTTCCATGAATTCATGTTCGTTCTAACTTCGCCATTGGGTATAGCAAATCGATCCGTGCGGTGAAAATTTATTATCCTTCTGTGGTTGTGTGTTTATAATTGCTTTTTCTATTTGCCATTTATCTGAAATGGAAATATTGGGTACAGTACAATGCAACATAAAAGCAACTAAATTAACATATATTTGAACTATGTTACAACTGTTGATTATATGCTTTTTAGTGGTTGGCATTAGTTGATGTTGACATTTTTTTTCTTAAATCTTGTTTCGAATATTGCAGTATCACATTTCAAGTGGAAGTGGATAGAACCTATTCTCGAATACTTGCAAACGTGGGTTAACTAATAAATTGTAGTTCTTTTTTTCTAAGAGACATTTGTCTGTAGAGAGGTAATTTACAAGTGACCTATGTATGAAGTAAGAGGACGATTCTGAAAAACGACAGAGAGGACAGGTAGAGCAAAGTAGGAGAGGGCATAAAATACCAGAATGGGATGAACAAATCTTGGCAATGTACAAAGTTATGAATAAACAAGTAACTTACCTACAAGCCTTTTCAGTACACCATTGATATTCTTGCTTCCCTATCACCATTACCTTTACAGATATCCTATCTGCTCTCAGTTCTATCTTTTTGGTTTGCTGAGTATGGGAACAGAAAAATTTGACGTCATAAGCCATCCAGTTGGTACTGGCTGGCATAGAGGGAGGAAAAAGTTCAAAACCGAAAACGATAAGTTAATTGTTTGATATTAATGTAGTAATCATAATTTTAAAATACATTAGTACGAATCAGGTCATTTTCAGTATCAAAGATACACATAGCAATGTATAATTCCTTATACTGAAAAAAAAATGTCCCATTTTCTTATAATTGACTCTTATTGAGTATCAGATTACGAATGCCGATGACATCCTGAAGTATGCTGTCTTGCAGCTCTACCAAGTTCCTTATCAATGTATGGTTTGTGTTCTTGTCTTTTGTACTTGAGATTCTAAGTATTCTGATTTAGATTCAAAACTACGACGGCTGCTAGAAAAGTTTTTGCGAACTATTGCAAAATGCTACTAACTAATAGCAGAATGCTAGACGCTAATGTTCTGCTATTATAAAATTCAGAAGAATATACTCTTTTACGTTTAAATTATATTTGATTTTCTGTTTAAGCCTATTCGCTTATTTTTCACAGCAGCTTAAGACGTATCTCTGAAAACACTATCCGAGAAGCTTTAACAGATGCTTCAGATGACTCACATCGCTCATTACACATCTCATTTTTTATGTGCTGGACCAAATAGAAGCCATGAGATGTCAAATCATAACGAACAATTAATCATTAATTCGACATATTTGCTGCACAAAAAGATGTTTTTTTTTATGATAAGTGGGAACTGATCTTGTGGTGGTGAAGAATGGTGTGACTGTTTGGGTTTGTTTTACCAAATGCATTGGTGTAGACTTCCGGGGAACAAATTGTTGTATATCACCCAGTAGTTTCAGTCCTTCGATCTTCTAAAGCTATGGTTATCATTTGTCTGGTATAACCGAAAGAAACAAGCAATTAATTGCTTGGCACCATTTCCCAAATGAAGAGTTTCAGTTGGTTCCGGCTCATTTTGAAACACCCAAATAGTAGATTAACGTTTATGTTTGAGTCTCTGTGAACAAACCCAAGTTTTGTCCCGTTCAGCAATGTAGTACACCAAATTTGACTTACGTCAGTTGAACTTTTTGGGTATTTCTTTACACCAATTGAGACTAGGCTGTGTTTGACTTTTGGTCAAGTTATGTAAGATTCAACGGCTTGAAAGTTTTTGTGCGTTTAAGTAACTATTCAAAATCTATGTATTAGTTTCATGTCAGTGTTCAAGGATGCCTCAATCTCTCACATGCTGACCTCTTACAACCATTTCAAGAACATTGTCAACATTGCTGGCATTTAATAGACATGGATGGATTGCCTTCACTTAACTCATCACTGAGAAATGTGTGACCACGCTGAAATTCGGAAAACCAATTGTTCGCAGTGCTATTTGATAGTGCTTAATTTCACAGAAACAAGATAAAGTAGCTCGATGCATTGTTTTGATATTAAATTACGTTTGAATTAGTAAAAATTCATTACGTGAAGGTGTTCACGAAAAATTTCAAGTTCTCACACTAAACTACTTCTTCAAACTGCTTTGAAAAATAAACAAATAGGTTTAAACACATAACAAGTAAATTGTAATTTAAACATAGACCTATTCTTTCCAACTTTATAATAGCAGAACACTTGCGGAAATAGTAATTTGGAGAAAACGTTTACAGCAGTCTTATAAAAGCCACATCTCAGGAAGGTTCTTAGCCGAAAATTACCGTCAAATTTCAAAGAAGCCAAAATTTAGAAAAAAATAGAAATAGAAATACGGCAAAATAAGTAATAACAATAATAATAAGTATAAGATGCATTATAAACACTTGTTTTTTTTTTAAATAAAGCAAATTCAGCTAAAATTTAGAAAGAAATAATTCGGCTTTCAGGAAAATTACATAAAAATATATTTATGCATGATATAAAAACATTGAGACCGCTCTTATATACACTCAATTTTTAATAAAATTATATGAGATCGCTCAAGTGCTTTTCTACGTAGTTGTGCAGAAACGGATTTTTTTTTTAAAGTAATGCTATTGAAAACATTTTCTTTTTACTTTTGGTACGATTTGTTTTATTTTTTAAAGGAAGTGTGCTTTTAAAACTTTTATTTTATTTATTTATTTGTTTGCTTTTCAGCAATAATTGCATGCATACTATAATTGCATTGCATTCTATTTTATACATTTATTATTTAAGTTTCACTGCAAATAATATCCACCTTCGTACAGGACAACCAAAAATTATTCTTAGTTAAGATATTCATACAAATGCACTGCTGATTATTAAAAGTGAAACATTACGGATGATACATTATAGGAAGTTCAAATTTACAGAATATGTGGAGCATGGAAGCATGGTATTAAAATTTCATTTAACAGAAGAGCATTGTAAGGGAGCAGAGGCGCCGAATATACAATCAAGTGACAGTAAGTGGAGGCCGGTCCGTAATAGAGGAAGGTTGCTATAACGTGAGTCTGCTCATCCGTCAAAAGATGCTTCTTCGTCGAACGCGTCAGTACTTTCAGCAGGTTTTCGCCCTTGATCGTGGAGGAATAGTGGCGTATCACTAATGTGGTTCATCCTTCCCCTCGTTGGACGGAATGAGGCCACAATGCAGCACATATGGACTGGATGGTTCCAGGAAGGCACTACGCAGCAACACGCCTCACTATACCCCAGATTGCGAGAATATACTACTTGTGTGTATGACTCTGGTGGTCCGGAAAGTTACTTCCATATACTGTGCAAGCATTGGTGGCTGTTGCACGGCACCTGGTGCTTCCATGAACAGTTCTGCTTCCTCTGGTAGAGCGCGTAATATTCCCACGGTACCCATTGGTGAGGCTTTCGCTGACTGCAAAGCAAAGCTATGAGAAACTACTAATGTGTTTCGAAAGTCGCACATGGAGGGACGAATGGAAAGACATTACCTTTTCAGACGAATCCCACTTTTATCTGCTGCATCTAGATGACCACATCCATATCTGACGCTATCATGTCAGTAGCAGAGCGACGCTTCATATTTTGCATTGTCGTCAGTTATGATATGATATTTCATTGGGATCCCATACTCGATGTCTGAACTCATTGGGTCCCCGTTAGTGCCTGAACTCATTGATGGGCATTTTATAAACCAACAGTACATTGACAAGGTGTTGGACCTGTTTGTGGATCCTTTCGTGCAGGTCTTGCCACGCACCCTTATGTAGGACATGCAGTCCTACACTTTCTGATTGGACATACTGTTTCGTTACATCCTTAGCGTGTTTCTCAAATATCTCGCCGATTGAACACGTCTGGCCGATGGCTACACAATGCCTCTCATGCTTGTGAATTACGCCATATACAATTGATGGGCTGTGGTGTTGAGTCAAAGACGCATGGTATGCTAGGAGGTCATCCAAGAATTCATCTTCTTCATGTATCGCCACGTTGCAACCGTTCTGACTGTCATGGTAGGTCCACAGGCTAGTGACCTTGAACAGTTCTGACTCACACCCGCTGCGTTTTCACGAGTACAGATCGGTAAGTATAATTATTTAATACTTCTATCACCAAGTCTCTACCTGCCAACTTTGGCCCTGGTATTATGTATGAATTTCGTTGTATTTGCAAATATTTCAAACCCTGGAATATTGTATTGTCATCCGACTCATATCGCTGTGCAAAATATCATCATTGCATAACATCAAGAAATAAGTTAATTTATGGTTGCAAAATATGAGAACAAAGTTGAAGTATTATAAGTTAAAGAAAAGCATACCTAACAATGTTTGGTGAACCGTATAAATTATGCAGTTCCTCCTTATGAAGTTTCAGCCATTCCCCATTCTGTTTTTTCTTGGGTCCGAATATTCGTCTCAGGATGTTGTTCTAAAAAAAAATCAGTCTATGTTCTTCCCTCAGAGTAAGAACCATGTTTCGCAATCATTCAGCACAACAGTCATGATTATCATTTTATATATTTTTAGCTTCACATTCTCCTCCACAATTCACAAAGAAAAGATTTTGAACTAAATAATAACACGGATTCCCTGCTTTCAGTCGACATTAAATTTCTTCGTGTATATTGTTTTTATCGGTTAACATTGATTCTACGCATTCACTTTGTCGAAAGTATTCACCTTGTCGAAAGTATTATTTGCTATGTTGATTCACCCATAATTTGCAGTATTCCAACCCCAACTTTGATGAACAATAGCCCCGGAATCAATTTCTGCACACCTAAATATTACAAATGCATACTAACCTAATCAATGTCTACCATCATGTCAATTTTAGTCAAGGTAGGATGAGTTTCGTTGATTGTGTACGATATAAAATATTTTTATAATTGATTTCTTTTACTTACTTATTATGAAAAAAATAAAGAAGGAACATGAACGAATTTATTTCTAACTTGAGAATAGTCTCAAAATATTTTATGTTATGCTATGTTAAAATGAAACTCTCGGACCTATATATTTTATTTTATACAAATATGTATGACAAAATTAATATTATTTTATGCTTGCAAGTTCATTAGAAAAAAAAAATGTTGTGTGTTTACATATTTAACTATTACAATTTAACGTAGCATTTATATTATTCTACGTTTCACATTTGTAAACACGAATGTCTTTTTTTATAATAACCAAGATGAAAATCACTTGTGCTGTCATCTCAGTTAAGAGCTGGGAATTAAAGTTAAAATGATGCGTAGAAGCCGAAGTTATATATAGTAAACATTCAAGTGCTTAACAAACACTGTTCTACATAAATCAATTAAGTTGATTGCATTTTGAATAGCATTTAGTTTTTGACCTCAAAAGTATACATTTCAACTTCAAAAGCTTAAACAGATCATTAATTAGTTTTAACTTATGATGAGTAAAGTTTTTTATCACTTCACCATGGAAAACATATGCACTACTTAAATTGTCACAAGTGCTGAAACTCTAAGAACAACATCGTGTCTTGTTATCATTTCAATATGTCCAAAATAAAATCTGCAATGTGAGATGCCTTATTCAGATTTAATCATTACATATTTCATTTTGGAGACACACTGGAAATTTTAAAATCTCGTGACTTTAGACTCCTTGGGCTCCTGGTGAAAATGCAGGGTTAGCCTAAATGATTCAACGGGTTTCAAAGCACTGCTTATTTACAGGTATACGACATGCAAAGACAGGTGATACATGAAAATATAGATACACTCACCCAGTTTCGTGGCACACGGGAACGCTAGATGGCAGGTCTGTGACGGCACTTTACAAGATGGCGCCAATGCAGGAGAATATTTGCTGTGTGTTAGATTATGTGAAGTGTTTGTCGGGTACGAGCGTACAGCGTGCGACGAGACAGAGCTTTATACATAGCCCACAAAAATCAACCACGTGAACTGGGCATTCCGCAAGAAAGAGTGTGGAATGTTTTGCGGCGGCGTTTGCATTCCAAACCTACCGTTCACTTCATCCCTCGCCTTACATCTACTATTATCCACCACCTTCTCTACTGTTTACATTGCATCACTACACCCTACAACCACCACAGCCAATTTTACAATACATATCAGAATATGTTATTCACGACCTTCTTCGTCTTACTCATCCATCTTTTCCCGCACAGTGTTTACCTTTCTTTACTAACCTTTGCTCCCCATGTTTTCATCAGTGCACAGAGCAGGCCTTAGGCTGAAGAATAAGCTCATATATTTCACTAATTCTCACTAATATTACCTAAAGTGTTGTATTGTGCATCACACTTTGCCTCATCTTTCACGCCCATCACTTCTTATATTTCAGGCACTTTTTTCTCTCAATGGACATTTTCAAATATTTCTAATCATCATATAATTTAACTTTGTCTTTTTCACCTCATCCAATGTTAAGGATCAACGCTCCTTAAGTCACCACGTTTTTATTTTTATGTCAAATTTAAAGTTTATAAATATTCAATAAAACACTTAACCCAACCACAGTAGCTTTAGCCCGTCATACCATTGGACCTCATTCCTAACAAAGGGCATAACCCTCTTGAAGGTGGCCAGCCCTTCTGACTAGCATTTAGAAAGTTAAAAACTATCTTTTGCAGACATTACAACACCCAACTCCAGATTATTACGCATTTCGATTGGAGTTTGTACCCGGATGCAGCAAACTATGAAAGATGATGACTTTGCGGGGATATTGATATTCAACGACTAGGTGACTTTCCATCTATCGGGAAAGGTGAATCATCATAATGTGAGAGTGTTGGGTTCCGAGTTGCCGCATGTCCATGTGGAATTCTGTCTCACGCGTTCCACGATTTCCTCTTATACACACGGTTGTTCCATCCTTTTCTTTTGCACAGCAACCATTATCACGAAACTGACGAAACTAACGCAACATGCTCTGGTGACAAGGTGATTTTTTTTTCGTATTTGCGTACGAATGCACGCTGAACGCTCGTAATCAACTAACATTTCGCATATTCTAACATACAAACACTTTTCTCCTGCATTGTCGTGACACGCTTGCCATGTAGGGTATACGCGAGCCACGAGGCGGGCCTTTTAAACTTGGTGAGTGCATATATATATATATATATATATATATATATATATATATATATATATATATATATATATATATATATATATATATATATATATATATATATCGCAATCGTTTTAATAGGTAGAGACTAAATGACGGTCCGCGCGAGTCTTTTCCCCTCACCTATTTTATTACAAAGTTCTAATTTCAAATATCTCTGATTACAAAGAGTAAATAGTGTCTTTTCTTAATGACCAGATGAAGGGATATCGATATTTTGCCGGGTGCCCCTTGCGCTAATGGCAGTATCCAGAACACTGGCAAGGTTTATAGATAAGATTGTGGATAAGCCCCTCAGCTCACGGCAGCCTCGCAAGGTTTCAGTTGAAGATGGGATCCCTACTCCAGTGCGACATAGGGTATAGGAAAGGTATATTCCTAGTATAATGCGACCTCAGAGCAGGTGATGGTTAGTTGATCAGTTGGTCGACTGATGCGAGGTTTCTCCGTAGTTGCGCTTTTATTTGTTCTCTTCGGGTCCTTTCGTGAGGAAAGTCACCTTTCGGCTTCCTCCGTTGTCTTCCGTGTTGATTTCTCATCTGCTTCATTGTTTGTAATCAATAGCACGTGTTGTGTTAACATGTGCTTCTGTTATGATGTGGGGATCCTTAAAATATCTTTTCGTGTATCACTAGTTTTTGCACGTCATATACTTGTAAATAAACCGTGTTTTGAAACTCGATGAATCATTTAGGTTAACTCTGTTAGAATCCGTTAATTTCTTGTGTATATAAATGCCTTATATGTTAGTCAGAAGTAAAATTAACGATATTGCTGAAATATTTAATGTTATTCATAAATTGTTTGGCAACATATTAAAACAAACTTCTAAATTGTCCAAAGTGGCTTTTATTATCAGAAAACAGCAGAGGTAGATTCAGTCCAGGGCTTGGAGCTCAGTTTTTTAAGCGACAAAAATAATTGAAACTTTTATTTATATATTTTTCGAAAGATTATGTTAAGCGTTGTCTGTTTATTCTTTATTGGAAATTTTTTTGAAGCATTAGATATAGTTTCCCTTGCCGTTTTTCTGCTATGTAATGTGTAAAACAATACTATAAATCCACAATGTCAATGTCCAATCTAGCCATAATATCCATTGGGAAAAAGTTAAGTTGGAAACTTCTGCAACACCCATGAGCAATTGCAAACTCATGATATATCTATCATAGTCTGGGTTCTAGCTGCCCCCACAATTTTTACCTTTTAGATTCGCCATTGGAAAACAGGTTTTAGAACTGATCAGTTTCTAGCAAAGCATGCTAGTATAACACCGCCATAGACCACTTGTCCCAAACTGAAAAGCTTCAATGTGCCACGGTCCTCAGCTAATTTCTTTGCCTTGCTGTAGTTTTTTTTGGGGGGAGGGGGTAAATCCCGCCTGTTGTTTATAGTATCATTCATTCCCCTCTCCTTTCCTTTTTACTACTTCTTCCATCATACGCTTCAAGGTAAAGTTCCTCTTAGCCAATGTCTCAAAACCTTTCTCTTCCTCGTTTCAATTTCACCTAATATTGTTCATTTCTCAGGTAATATTTGTAACACTTCCTCACAGGTTTTCCGTTCCATCGACCCAACAATCTCTCTTTTATAGATCCACATTTCTGAACTATTGTATTGTTCATTACCTTTCTTATATCTATATTGATGTAGCATAGAGTACACTGTTGCAAACGAACTATTCTTGTAGCCCCACGTAGCGTAGTTGTTAATGCTCACATCTTTGGTGCGAGCGGTCCCGGGTTCGATTCCCGGTAGGCACACTTCGTCAAAAACTGTAAAAGCTTTTTCAGACCAACCATCCATCCTCAGTGAGGTTTTCCTGGGTTTTCCTAATTCACACCAGTTAAATGTCGGGATGGTACCCAACACATAGGTCCCAGGCCCCTTCCTTTCTTCCTCAATCCCTTCCTCCTTCCTTTTGCTCAGCTAGTGTGATCGTCGAGGGAATTTAACCCTCAGACGTGACAGGCTAACATGGCCATAGATGCCGAAAGCCAAGAAGTCTAATTCCTAAATTCCTAAACGAACTCTTCTTGGGAGTTTTTTCCTTAACTCTTGATTCGAAGATCTACAACTAGTTATCTGTCAGTAATTGTTGCTGTTACTAAACCGAATAGTGCATAGAAAGTGACTAAATAGCACTGCGCAAATATTTAATCAATAACATCATCGTGAAGGATAAGAACCACTTACAACACTACTATAATAGCAATGAACCAAGACTGAATATTTTTAAAACTCCTAACATACATCAAACCCAAATCCCCATTTGTCTAGTTGCTAGCGCACATACTTTTGTTGCAGGAGATCCGGGTTTGATTTCCATTGGAAGAGTCTTGAAATTTAATTGCATTATGGTGGTTCGGACTACATCCTAAACTGGAGATCCCTGTCTCATATAGCCCCGGTGCTGAAAATGGAAGCTAAACTCCAACTAACCAAACGATTCCTTATGCAGTAAAGAAGAGGTCTCATGGTTATTTATTTTATCATTATTTTTTTCATGAAATATGACTGCAGAAGATGACATTGAAAATTTAATTGAACTGTTGAGAACATTTTTTTTTTCAATTTAGGAATTAGGAATACGAAAAGTCACCTGGAATATGTACATAGTAAACATTTTCTTTTTCGTTGAATACTCATGAGATGGTGATTTTGACTTTGCATTAATTTAATCATGTTTTCTTGATGAAATCATCAGCAGAAAGTAAAATTAAAACTATGCAAAAGACAATAAACTTATTTATTCTCAGTGAATAAATACCGGTATCATTTTCAATTTTTATAAAATGATTCTCTATCAACATGATGTTTTATTTCTGTCATAACTTCTGTAAAAAATATCTAGCATAAAATCAGATCTTTTCTCATTTATATGAAATTCTCTTAGTACAGTAACTGCAATTCTACTCCACTAGAAGAGATTGATAGTTCTCCATTCTCCATAACATCGTATTCATGCGCCTTCTTGCAGCGAGTGTATCTAAAAAAAATGGGCACTAGAGGCTACTTTTCTTCATGGAGGAATACCCACAAGACAGGCTGGTTATAACATGCACATTGCTGTTCTTTAGTAGCCACTGCATCTATGAACAGGTAGTAAACTTTGGACCGGAGAGAACATAAAATTCCACAAAGAAAATCATGCAGATAGCCGCCAGTGGAAAAGACATAGAAATGCAAATTTTGAATCGAAGCATAGGAGCTATAGTCCTTTATCGATGACCTCGTTTTGGTGCCTACGAGAAAATCAGGTCTCAAGAAAGACTCAACGAAATAGGAAGCAAGAAAAAAATCACAGTTGTTCGTGAATATAAATGAATATGCTGTAACGATTTTCTCTTTTACTGGCTAGCAAACTTAAGAGAAGTTTGTTTTGAAAAGTTAAATAATGAAGGAAAATATATCTACCTATTGTTTTTCAAAACCAACATTACAACATGTAACGTTTCCATTCATTATTGTATTGAAGTATATATGTTCTTATAAATATGCATCGATACTGTATGTTCTACACCATAGTCAAATTATTTACAGTTCAACCACGAAAAAATACAATACATGATATTGATGTGTCGCATAAAACCATCCTTATAAGTATGCTGAATAATTAAATTATTAATGAGAGCGTTGAATGTTTAGCAGTTTTTACAGGAACAAAGGAATGGTAAAATAAGGAAGGAAAAGAGAGAAAAATATTTCCTTAACTATATTGACAAATACTCTTTTAGCTAACTAACTAACTCTAAGGCCTATGGAACCCGGAGGTTCAATGCCGCGTTCACAAAAGCTCTCCACCGACTTCTATCCTTAGCTAACTGCATCCAGTTTCTACTTTGTATTCCAATCTCTGCGAGATCCATTTTAATATTGTTCACCCATCTGCGCATAGGTCTTCCTAATGGTCGTTTTCCGATTGGTCTTCCAGTCAAGACTTTGAAAGCGTTTCTACTTTCTTCCATTCTAGCTACATGACCTACCCACCTAAGCCTCCTAGACTTGAGGACCCTAACAATGTTGGGTAAACGTATAAATTATGTAGTTCCTCGGTATGAAGTTTCCGCCATTCCCCATTCCCGTTCCTCTTGTGTCTGAATATTCGTCTCAGGATCTTGTTCTCAAATACTTTCAATCTGTGTTCTTCCCTCAGAGTAAGCGACCATGTTTCGTAACCATATAGAATAACAGGCATGATTATAGTTTTGTATATTTTAAGCTTCAGATTTATCGATAGAATTCGTGACGACAAGAGATTTTGAACCGAGTAGTAACACGAATTCCCTGCTTTTAGTCAACATTTATTAGTGAATATGATTTTCCTCCGTTAATACTGATCCTAGATATTTGAAACTATCCACTTTATCAAAAGTATTATTTAATATTTTAACGCATCTATAATTTATCGTATTACGGTCCCGACGCACTCCCATGTATTTACTTTTCTCTGCATTTACTTCTAATCCCATGTCCCTCCAAGCGTTTAATAAGATCTCTGCATTTCGTTCTGTTGTTCTTCTATCATTCTCTGTTAATTTTACATCATCAGCATATCCCATAACCTGGTGAATACCGTTTAACTCTAGGCCCTAGTTGTTATCTTTGACTTTCCTTATAACGTATTCCAGAACAAAGTTAAATAATAGTGGCGACAACGCATCTCGTTGTTTCAGGCCATTCTCGACGTGAAAGGTCGGGGACAAAAATTTTCCTGCCCCAAGTTCTGTAAGAACGTTGTATAATGTTTCTGTCCTAACCGAGTCGTACGCCTTTCTAAACTCAATAAATATTTGATGTACCGGGGTATTGTATTCCCACTTTTTTTCGAGTATTTGGCAAATAGTAAATATTTGGTCGATAGTTGATCGATTTCGTCAAAGTCCGCACTGATAATATCCAATAATTTCATCTGCGTATGGGGTCAATCTTGCTAATAGAATATATGATAGGATTTTATAAGATGTTGACAAAAGATAAATGCCTCGATAATTATTAGAGTCAGTTTTGTCGCTTTTCTTGTGAATTGGAACAACGATTGATTCTTTCCACTCTTGCGGCAATTCTTTCTTGTTCCAGATAAAGAGAATGAGTTTGTTTCTCTTGTTCCACAATTTTTCGCCTTCAGCTAAAATTAACTCAGCCGGAATTTCATTTACACCCGCAGATTTGTGTTTCTTTAATTTCTTTATAGCGGGTTTCTACTTCTATTCGGTTGGGTTCTGGGGATATACGGTTCTGCGGTGTGTACCTCCTTTTCTCCACGCACACTAGTTTTTGGTTGCGTGTTAAGCAAATCGTCAAAGAAATTTTTCCGTGTATTTAATATGCTATCCGTATCAGTGAGAACTGTACCGTCAGATTTCTATAATATATAACCACGAGGTTGATAGCCTTTCTTAAATTCGTTGATTCCCTTATACATATCCCGGATGTTTTTATTTTTACTATTATCTTCAAGTTCCTTAATTTTAGCTTTCCAAAAATTGTCTTTCTTTGTTCTAAAAGGTTTGGAAGTTTCCCGCCTGGTACCTGGGAAATTTTGTGTAGTTATTTCATTCGGAGTTTGTAGCCAGCGTAATTTTGCCTGTTTTGTCTTCTCTGTTAGTTTAATGCATTCCTGGTCGAACCATCTTGAAATCCAGTAGGTAATGTCCAAGAATACCCCCTTAGCACAAAAATTGAAAAAGCTTTGGGAAGATCTGACTTCATTGTTGTAAACCGGGATAGGGCAAGTATATGTGGGAATACTTCCAGTGCATGATCGCCATCTTGAAATTCGCCATATTGAATTGCGGTCAAATATGATAAATGGCAAGGGGGTCATGTGGGGTATAAAATAACACTGGGATTTACTCCTGAATCCATTTCCGTAACCAAAGTCTACATATCTATTTTCATTTCAGAGTTAAGAGGTCTCTTCCCCACAGAAACGTTTAAAAACTGTGCAAGTTAAATTTTTTGTTATGAAACGTGGTCGTGCGAGCAGTTGCAGGGTTTTAGCTAATGCAGTAGTAGTCACTTGATGTACAATAGCCACTATACCAATCAGATCTTGAGCCTAGTGAGAGAAATCGTTAAGTAAATTGAAATGCTTATAGCGAAAAATGGAATAGTAGCATACTACAAATTATACCTATTTTGAAGCGCTCCATATATATATATATATATATATATATATATATATATATATATATATGTGTGTGTGTGTGTGTGTGTGTGTGTTGCGATTATGCATACTATTTAAATGTTGTAATATGTTAGGTGCAACGGCACATATGACATTACATGGATATGTATTGAAGTTATTAGAGAATTAACAGAACAAATATTATAAAAATAATATAAACTTGTGCACATAAGCAAATATTTACCTACTAACCTTTTGCTCTTCAGTTGCAATGATGGTGATCCACAAAGAAGTTATTAGCACACAGCATCGTGGAGCAGTACAAATACTTCACAAATGCACTTTCGTCACAATTTTCATGACCACAGACACTATTTTCTACTTACAACCTGGTCTCCAGAACATTTGTAAATGAACCAACTATTGCTCTTGTGACGTACCCACATTTCTGCCATGCACGTGCAAACATGTTCGTTAGAACTGGCGCAAAATAATAATAATAATAATAATAATAATAATAATAATAATAATAATAATAATAATGGTACACAACAGAATGCTTTTTATGATGAAAATTCTGTCATATAACTTGTTCGGTGTACCACAAACAATGAATTTATGTCGAAACTAATCCTCAAGTCTCCGAATTACCAGCTTATACTGCCGAATGAAAGTGTACATCAAGAGTCGGAATAAATTTGGTGGTCTTTAGGGGTATAACTCCAGCACGAATGTTCTTTCCATGTAACAATTCTCGCACGTCTTCACCCGACCCCCTGTGTCCACTTTACGAGTCGAGCAACAACAGAGAATCCTTTTTCACATTAGGAATAAACATGCCATTTAGCCACCGTTCGACGTGTTCGCGAGTGAGTTTACCTGATTTGCTCGCATCAATAATAATGTTGAAAGGTGTCAGTTTAGCTAACTGTTGTTTCGCTTTGGGCCCGAACAACAGTTAGCCTTTTGGCTCCTGGAAACATATATATAGTGTGTGCCTAGCCGTACTGGGGAAATGTTAATTTGGATGGTGTATGCGTGGGACACTGATACAATAGACTGAACAACTGCCGTATATGTTTCTCACCTATTTCTGACAAAGTTCTACCAGAGGTCATTTCCTACTCTAAGATGTATTTACTGTTGCACGGTTTGTAATGCATTATTTTATTGTTTTAATAACAAAATTTTGGGCATTATCAAGTAATTCACCTTTGTTTTCAACATCTTTCTTCGTTACAAATTGAGTATTCCTTCTTGAGTGAATCCTGTGCTTTTTTTAAAAATTTGTTAATGAAGCCACGAGATAACGAAATGGATAGTTCAGTTTCCTCGCTGTCAATAACATACACGCTTTCAAATGATAATCATGGACAGTAAGTTCTTTAGTGCGATGAATGTTGAATGTTTTTAATACTTCGGATTTTAATAGTGACATGATATGAGAGCGAGAATGTTTGTTATGTACCTTCAAAGCCTTACACACAAACACTGCATTGCATTTTAGTTTTTTCGCTGCAGCTGCAACGGTGCAGGGCTTCCCATTTCTTTTCAATAATGCAATGTGCTCCTGAATTTGTCTGTATTTGTTGGCGACAGATTCTGTTACACATACAGATTTTGTCTGGCTTGGAGGTATTCCATATTCGCTCGTAGAAAGCTCACTGTTACTAATTGAGACCGGTTATCTGTTCCAAATCCATTTCGTTTGTTGAATCTTCATGTTCACTCTCTGTGTCAGTGTCTACATCTGTCACTAACCGGTAGTAAAACGTCACCATCATATTTTCTTGCTATCATTCCAAACAATGTATCTGCAAACGTCTTATATTCTACCGCATTCTCACTCACGACACTATATTTTTCCACCACTATTTGATTTAAAATGTTGACTATGTTTATCAGATTAATTGTTCGCATTTTATGCACGGAACGAAAGTTTCACTGGTTCAACAAATGAGTTCGTACCGAACGTCACACGAACCAAAATTGCTGTACTACTACCATTTGTCATTTGAAGACAGACACCATACACCTCATTGCACACCCCTGTTGCAATTGCCTGTAGGAAAGCACTCTAAATTCTATGTGTTATGTCTTAAAGCCTTAAACAATAGTTTAAAATCAAGAGAACTAATAAGTCTACTTTGACAGTTTTCAATAATACGGGGTACAATATTGGGGAAATTCGCCACATTCCCATAGAGTATTTCAAACAAGCCCAAAATGAATAAACAAGCCCAAAATGAATTTCTTGAGTTGCCAAGTACATAGTTTAAATAATAAATAAATCCTCGAACTTTAAGGAACACCTGCTAGAATTGGACATTTATCACAGTTTTGGTATGAAAACTAGTCTTGCCCTTATTATAAGTGAAAATTTTATCGTTAAAGATCGAAAGATGCAGATATTTAATTATTTAATATTGA
Source organism: Thermobia domestica (assembly GCF_964235325.1). Classification (NCBI taxonomy): domain Eukaryota; kingdom Metazoa; phylum Arthropoda; class Insecta; order Zygentoma; family Lepismatidae; genus Thermobia; species Thermobia domestica. Next base: position 106,611,186 of record NC_137459.1, on the reverse strand, counting down.
AGGAAATGCAATAAAGAAGCTTGTTTTATGGGTTGCAACTCGGTATTGAATCTTGTGATAATCTTTATTGCCATCTATTCTTAGCAATACAACAGACACAAGAAAAGTGGATTCTAAGTTTCCAGGTGTATCCTCTAAGAATTGGCTGTGAACTCATTATTTGAATCCCCTTGATTGTTCAGCGATAAATCGATTTTATTTAGACAAACTGATAATAAATGCATTAAAGTATTTTAACTTCGTAATATGCACAGTAAATTATAGGTTTTCAAGTATGAATAATGGAAAAGAACGCAATATCTGCAACAATGAGGAACTTTGCGTAAGGTTTCAAGATCGAAGAAGAAACCTTAACACAATATAATGGACCATATAAACTTTACTAAAATAGATTTTAGGTTAGATTCAGTTTAACGTCCCACACTTATGCCTGCTACGCTAAAGGAGGCGTGATCTACTAATTATAGTGGAATCCGAACCACTTTGATCGTTCAACTATTATGCAAGCAGTTTATACTATTTTTCTAATATATATCCAAACAATCCCTTTGGTATTCTCTGCTCGTCAGTACTACTAAATTTGTGTTTCATCGACCACCAGTCTATTCCATTGCACCTCGAAATAGGTATAATTCGTAGCATTCTGCTATTCCATTTTTCACTACAGGCATTACAATTTAATTAACGATTTACCTCACTAGACTCAAGATCTGATTGGTATAGTGGCTACCGTACATCAAGAGACTACTAGTGCATTAGCTAAAAGCCTGCAACTGTGCGCACGACCGCGTTTCATAATACAAATCTAACTCGCACAGTTTATATATGCTCCTGTGAGTGAGAGAGTTCTTAACTCTGAAATGAAAACATATATGTAAACTTTGCTCACGGGAATGGATTCAAAAGTAAATTCAAGTTTTATTTGATACACCACATGACCCTATTGCAATTTATCATATTTGACCGCGATTCAATATGGCGAATTTGAAGATGGCGAACATGATCTGAAAGTACTCCCACATATAGAGGTTCTACCTTGGTTTACAACAGTGAAGTCAGATCTACCAGATGCTTTTCCATTTTTGTGCTAAAAGGGTATTATTGGACATTGCCTAGTGGATTTCAAGATGGCGTCCGAGTAGCAGCTCAACGAAGCGTTTGTGCATCGAGTGACTATTACTACGTTACTTAGTAACTCGAACTAAATCTTGTCATTAATTTTCATCAAAATTCAACTCTTACGGTTTATGGGCCTTCCTCGTTAGCATTATACTGCGGACCTCTCTGTATATGTGTGTGAAAGATAGAGTGTATCTCTCTCTCTCTTTCTCTCTCTCTCTCTCTCTCTCTCTTTCTCTCTCTCTCTCTCTCTCTCTCTATATATATATATATATATATATATATATATATATATATATATATATATATAAATGGAGACTGGAGACTAGACACAACATCTGCACACTGTAGCGGAATTTTTTGTAGATGAGTGTCATATAATTAAATGATTTTGCTATTTAGCTTATTGAAAAGAATATCTTGAGAAAAAGGAAGTTAACACACACACACACACACACACACACACATATATATATATATATATATATATATATATATATATATATATATATATATATATAGGGTTAACGGTAACTACGTGAACAAACTTGGACGGCTGATAGTATTGTCTGTTTCATAAGAAAAAACATGTTTTCAGCGGGATAGTATATTTTGCCCCTTACTATGAGAATGAAATCGGTACACATTCCTTGCTACCACCTCGCGATTTAGTTAAATGTTTTAAAGGTTTTAAAAGCTCAATCCCTATCTAAATCGATAACTGCATGATCTCTCTCTTTGCAGTTCATACAAGTCACTATAGAAATATCGTAAAACTTAACAAAAAGAAAATAAAAAAAGTTCTTTCACAGTGTGAAGCTTACGGTTATCGCCATATATTTTAAGGTATTGTGTATCTTGTTCCGTAGCTCACTGGATCCGTACAGAATTTCCATTTCCGCTACCCGCGTTTGAATCTTCGTCCTACAATTATTTGTTTTATTTTGTCATAGATCAGGTAGAACTCCAGTAAAAATAAACATATGGTTATAGTTTAAGGTGCGTTTTGATATTCTGCGGGTATTTATGTATTTATTTATTGTCAAGTGAACAAGATGAAGTAGAATTTTACAAGCGTAAAACTGTTCTAGATTTGACTCTTAATAAAAATTATGAATAAGGTTACTGCTCAAAGATAAATTGAATGCCCTTCAGTTGTAGTCCATAATTAGCTATGGTCAAGGAGATGGATTTCAATTGTTTTCTGTGTGGTCAGCACATTGATTTCCATCATCTTTATTTCTGGAACTAAATATAACTAATTTCATTTTCTTTACATATAAAATACTCACCTTTAGTTTTTAACAAACAGAGAGCATAGAGCAAAATGTCACTATGGCATTGCATTTCGTTAGATAAAGAAATGAAAAATGATACATTTATACTTGAAAATGTCGAAGGTACCATGACAAATATTATGAACAATTCTATAATAGAATTAAGGAATGGTTTATAAAAAAATAATCTGCAATGAAATGCAGAGTGTTTGGAGTTAGCAAAAATATTTGCCCTTATATGCTGAAATACAAGTATCTTGAATAAATAGATCTTGAATAAATAGTATCTTGATAGTAATATTCTGGATTTCGGTCAAAATGACAGAAACCGTGATATGTTGCAGAGATTGTCATCCTGAGAAAAAGTGTCAATGGACACAACCACAATTGACTAATCGTTTGGCCACTACAAGGCTACATTCTTGAAAACAGCCGAGTATAACGATGTTTTGAGTTTCAGTAAGATTGAATAAAATTAAGATACGTTGAAGATCCTATTATGAGAAAAAGTTGCAATGAACACAACAATCGAATTTTGAAAGTTTGGCCACTACAGGTCCAGATTATTTAAACCAGCCATATAAATGAATGAAGCTGTGATATGTAGTAACTGTCGTGATCCTGAGGAAACATGTCTAGGGTTTTCCAGGGTCTTCGTTTGTCTCGCAAAATCAACATCTGAATATTGTCTATGCTTTAATGATGTTGGCTGCTACTCTTCCCATCCCTTTACTGGGGTGTGTGATAATGTGTTTTTCAGAGATTTATACAATTCTACCAGAATTCCAAAGTATCCTTACCTTCTGCTGTTTAAAATAAATGTGGCCCGTAGTTGCCAAATGGTCACTGATTGGTAGTTGTATCCATTGAGACTTTTTCTCAGAATAACAATATCTATAACATATCACGGTTTCGAACAATCCTACCGAAATCCAGAATACCGTTACCTGCTGCTGCTTGAAAAATGGCCTTGTAGTGTACAAACGGTCGTCGATTGTTGGCTGCGCCTGTTGAGACTTTTTCTTAGGATCACAATATCTACAACATATCAAGGTTTCAAGCAATTCCACCGAAATGCAGAATAACGTTACCCTCAGTTCTTTTTTTTTTTTTAAGTGCTACTGTAGTGGCCAAACGGTCAGTGATGGATGATTATGCCTATTGAGACTTTTTTTCAGAATCACAATATCTACAACATACCACGGTTTCAAGCAATTCTGCAGAAATAAATAATAACGTTTTTTTCTGCTGTTTTCAAAAAATTAACCCTGTAGCGGCCAAATGGTCAGTAATGTGTGGTTGTGCCTATTGAGACTTTTTCTCAGGAGCATCATATCTACAACATATTACGATTTCTCAACGATTCCACCGAAATCCAATTTCCGTAAGAATTGTGCAGAGTCCTTTGTCATTTCGAAGGGACCATTACTTCTTGCAACCCTTTTCTCGCAAAAACGACAAAACCCGTATATCCTACTTTGAAGTTTTCTTTGCATCGGCAGAGTTTCGTTTCTTTAAAGTGGTCCTTGTAATCAAATGGATGCTTTTTTGAAAAGGAACCCTTTGCCCCCTTAACTCATTTTCCTAAAGAGACAAAAAAAATGCGTGTCGATTTATATTTGGTCTAGTATATATGGGCTAAGTTTGAAGAAAATCGGATGAAGAGAAACCCATGTGAAGCTATATCATTTCCACTTTCACTTTTTGGACTTGGGTTTTTGCCCCAAACTCTTCATTTGTTCTGTGCAGTTCATTTTTAGGAAATAATCAAAACACAGACGATTAGTGCTTGGTTGCTTATAAGTAAAATTTGCATAACTACTTTGAAGTATCAATAGTCTTTCCAGCAGAAGCGATTTTTTCTTTTAACTTCTTATTTGGAGTTTATACTGTTTTACGTCTATTCAAACGTGCCATAACTCGTAATATGTAGGGAGCCAAGTGGCTCAGTGGTAGTGCATTCACCTCTGGGCGTGGTGTCCCTGGTTCGATCTTAGCTCGCGCCAAGTAAAATTTGTTGTGAACAAATACCATGTGTGGATATTTTCGTGATTCTCCCATTTTCACCTACTTTACTTATTCCACCATTTCGTTTACTTCTCATCATCGCCATGTTCTTTATTCCAGCTGACATATCCGTGGGACGTAAAACTGAAAGACTTCGTAATATGCGTATGTATTTCAAAGTTTAATTTCCTTTCATATGTGATTGAATCAATTACTGAACTGGAAAAGCACACATGTATGTAAATGTGTTTAGAAAATGTTTAATTTTAGTTAATATATTTGCATAATATGCACAGTTATTTGCGTTAGAAATCTAGAGTTAGCTTATTTCTTCGGCTTTCGAAGTTTCATCAGTTGCAACTTAAGGGAAAGAAAATGAGGAAAATGGGTAGCTAAGGAGGAAGGCTGTCATAGGCTACGTAAGGTAATAACAATTTTCTTGAAAAAAAATAGCAGCTTGTTAGCGGCGTCTATAAAACAAGTTGGAATTGTGCAAACAGAAAGATTCTCCATATAAACTTGAAAGTTTGCGTTTCAAAGACAGAAACTTTCTGAAGTTTTGGAAAGAATCTGGAAGTTATTAGAGAAGTCGAAAACCTAGAAGCTTACAAGTCTTACATGCAAGTGACTGAAACCGACGCAAATCCTTCTGCTGCTCTCCATTTATGCTTTAATTAATTTAGGGTGTCTCAAAGGCAAGCTTTCCACTATCACCTGTAGCCGCTGGTGACAGACAGACGTAAGACAGCTTATGTCATGGTTTATCCCATCCTGTTCAATCACACATTAAGTTTGTTATAAGATTTTTTTTTAAATCCATAATTAATTAGAGCAGTGGATCCCAACCTTGTATACCTCCCGACCCATTCATAAAACTTACAGACTTCACCATCTCCCACCACTTGTCATTTTCCCTCGTTGATCATACATGGTTTTGGGCTGACCCCTTCTGCGACTTTAAATACAACTTTTAGTTCTCAAATCTTCAATAATAAGAATAGTATCCTATTCTCAGGCGTTTATATTTGTTTCCAGCAAGACTTCTGCATACAATTACAGTGCATTATTATTATTATTATTATTATTATTATTATTATTATTATTATTATTATTATTATTATTATTACAAAATTTGGTCTTTAGGAAACAACAGTTCTTACTCAATAGTTATTTTGCGTTTGTACGATATTTGATATTTGTTACAACATTTATGATAGTTGTAGTAAATTAAATAACCACAAGAATAATCATAATGTAGTATACATTCTTGACTTCTTGTAAATCTGTTATGAATTGTTTAAATGACACTTTCAACTTTCTTTTTAGTACGTTCAAACGCAGTGACAACCTACTGCAGAAATAAAATTTAAAAAAAATGTATTTCTTAACAAACAATTTAAACACGAGATATACTGGTAATGAGGGAACAGAATATTATTTAGTATTTATTCTCGGTGCTGTTACAAATAATTAATATATTGAAAGGTCTACATTACTTAATTTGAAGCTGATTAGTAGTGCAACCCTAAAGCATAGAAAGCATTAAAAACATAACAGGAATTTATACACACGGTTGGTAACTTGAGCATGGTTCTGGTTGTCTAAGGTTCCAGAAGAAACTAATTCTAATAATAAAGCATAATTTTAGAAAATAAAACATAATTTAAAATATATAGCACAGTTCTCGGAAACTTATGTTTAACTGCAAATTTAACATAACGTATTAATATTGTTTAAAACCAACATTTCCATTGCAAACTCATTGAGCACATAACAATGCAACAATGAAAAGAGTATTTTTATTTCTGTAAATTTTTGGGTGTAATCCTTTGATGCGCAGAAACGAAGAAAACGAAAGAAGAAGAAAACTTTTCGCCAACAATGAATAGTACAGAAGAACTCCATACTATATTGTTATGTGTGCCTCTTGAACTTGAGCTATTTCTGTACCTTTTGGTGGCATCTTTTACTTTCCCTTTTTGTATATATCCATCTCTAAGGCGCACACAAGTGATAGAAAAAACTGACTCGAGTAAAGCATATCTCTTTACAGTACATTAAGTAGAAAGTTCACTAAATATGAAAGAAACTGGTTGAATAAAATATTAATTAATAGATCAAGATATTTAGAATATTTAATGTACACTCCACATCAAAAAAGAAAAAATTGCGACAGCTAACGCCGTGCAGTTAGGCCATCCAATATAAAACTTCTTATCCCAGAATCGTCTCTCTCTCCTCATTTCTTCTCTACCATACTAAATTTAGCTAAAACATTAGCTCAATTCTAATTTCAAACTACTCATGTATTAGTTTCGATAAAATGAAACAAAACCGAGACGAAACAAGATTCATAAGTTGATGTAGGGAGAAACTGAAACACACACAATGAAAATTTGAAACTAAAGAATGTCTATTGCACAGAGATTCAGTAATGAGGCAGAGAGACAGAGAGAGACAGACACAGAGTGAGAGAGAGAGAGAGAGAGAGAGAGAGAGAGAGGAAAGAAGAAGAAAAAGAAAAGTGAGAACAGAAAAAACTGTGGAATTCAAACGTACTAAGAAAGGAACCTAACAATAGTTCCAGAAATTCCGTTTCCAGAAATTCAACAGTAATATAGACATAACGTTTGTTTTTAATTTTTTTTTCAGAACTATTCGAATCTCGTATAAAGGATGTTTTAAATATTCATTATGTCACTTTCATAATGGATAGCATACTCAATTTCAAGGAGAACTACATCTCCGAGACACATCTAGGATAATGTCAAAAGTTTAACACACATGCTTTGTTTCCGCGTGGTTCGATTGCAAATTTGGTAGTGTTCATTGGACGTACTGAACCAAAACACATTCTAATATACCCAGTAGATGGCATTGATCATATCCTCCACTTCAGACTACTAATACAAACTGAACCAAAAAAAAAAAAAAACGAAAACAAAAAGAGAGTAAGAAAGATAAAATTGAAGAGAACTATTTTACTGCTAAATTTCTATCAGAAATACCCTATATTAAAAGTTCAAACTGTATCGTAATGATAAGTTACAAATGTTCGAAAAGAAAAGTATATGTTCCTCATAGATGTAACATGTTTCAAATTTGTTTGTGAATAAACACACTGTATTATAGGATGGGAACAAATTTTTGTCGAATTAGTACAAATAAAATTCTATTTTCAAATAACCAAAGATGTTAACATTTTCTAGTCTTTTCCGAAGATAATTCGGTTCCGAACATCCAGCAATGATTTCATCTCTTCTAGATATAAAGTAATTTGCACAGATAGAATGAACACGCTAAGAGCTCAAACGGATCATCGTGTCAGTCGGATGATGTAGACCACCATTGGGTCGAGGGTTCAAAACCGTAGTGACCCGGTAATTTGACTGAGACTTGGTAACCCAGAGGATAAAAAGAGATGAATAATACATAGGATCAAATCCCATTCACCTCAAAGTTATTTTGTTTTACAAAGTGATTGTGAAGAATCGATTTCTTACATTGGACAAGCAATACATAAGAATGTATAAGCCTCTATCATGATGCAAACAATTTACCAATGTTGGTTGGGAAAGGGCAAGGGACATTCTAAAGCCATCATTAATCTGTAGTATACACTTTTCGTGTTATCGTTCTCAGAAAGAAACACTACATCATTTGTTATACGAAATTTGGGTAAAGCCATCGATGGTGTAGTGGTAGCGTACTAGACTTCCAAATGGAAAATCATGGTTCGATTCCCCATCAGGTAGTATGATTTTTTCGTATAAAATAATGAATGCAAACCATTATTTTTCTTCTTCTAATGGAGAACTTACAAAGCATCACTGGCGATAATTCGAGTAAACAGTGTGTTCGTTCTACATCATACACTGCAATGATAAGTATGTTTTATATTTATATTCGTCCCCCCCCCCCTCTCTCTCTCTCTCTCTCTCTCTCTCTCTCTCTTTCTTTCTTGACGTTTCCCTATCCTGTCTTTGCATCTTTTACTTCACCCGCTCTCCTTCTGACGCACACACACACTTTATGTTCCAAAGTTAAAACGGAGCAAGGGCGCGATATGCCTAGTCTGAAGAATCTAATTAACTGGGAACTTCGGCGTCATGTTTTTCGTGCTTTGAGGTAACATCTTCAGTTCTCGTCATCTCTGACAGAAATATACTTAAACACAAGGAAATAAGTAAAAATCTCTTTTATCCTCTGGGTTACCGGGTCTCAGTCCAATTACCGGGTCACTACGGTTTTGAACCCTCGACCCAGTGGTGGTCTACATCATCCGACTGACACGATGATCCGTTTGAGCTCTTAGCGTGTTCATTCCATCTGTGCAAATTACTTTATATCTAGAAGAGATGAAATCATTGCTGGATGTTCGGAACCGAATTATCTTCGGAAAAGACTAGAAAATGTTAACATCTTTGGTTATTTGAAAACAGAATTTTATTTGTACTAATTCGACAAAACTTTGTTCCCATCCTATAATACAGTGTGTTTTATTCACAAACAAATTTGAAACATGCTACACCTATGAGGAACATAAACTTTTCTTTTCGAACATTTGTAACTTATCATTAAGATTCTGTTTGGACTTTTAATATAGGGTACTATAGGGTACAGTAAAATAGCACTGTTCAATTTTCTCTTTCTTTCCTTTTTTTTTTCTTTTGCTGAGTTTGCATTAGTAGTCTGAAATGGAGGTTATGACCAACGCGATCTACTGGGTATATTAGAATGTGTTTTGGATCTGTACATCCAATGAAAACTACCAATTTGCAATCGAACCACGCGGAAACAAAACATGTGTGTTAAACTTTTGACATTATCCTAGATGTGTCTGGGAGATATACACTTTTATTGGAAATTGAGTATGCTATCCATGATGAAAGGGACATAGTGAATGTTTAAAGCATCCTTTATATATTCAAATAGTTCTGAAAAGAATATGAAAAATAAGCGTTATTTCTATATTACTGTTGGATTTCTTGAAACAGAACTTCATAATGTTAGGTTCTTTTCTTACTACGTTTGAATTCCACTGTTTTATCTGTTCACCCTTTTATCTTTTTCTTCTTCTCTCTTCTCTTTCTCACTCACTCTCTCTCTCTCTTTCTCTGCCTCATTTTGAATCTCTGTGCAATAGTCATCCTTTAGTTTCAATTTTTCATTGTGTGTGTTTCAGTTTCTCCGTACATTAACTTATGAATCTTGTTTCGTCTCGGTTTTATTTCATTTTATCGAAGCTAATACATGTGTAGTTTGAAATTAGAATTGCGCTCATGTTGTTAGCTAATTTTAGTATAGAAGAGAAGAAAGGAGGAGAGAGTCTCTTTACCTGACACGATTCTGGGATAAGAAATTTTATATTGGGTGGCCTAACTGCACGGCGTTAGCTGTCGCATTTTTTGATGCGGAGTGTACAGTAAATATTACACGCTATGCAGGATTAATGTAAAATAATGATTGAAATTAACAATAAAGCATAATAAAGCATAATTTGGAAGAAAATAAAGCATAATTAAACAAAAAATAAAGCATAATGTGAGTTGCTGTACTGATTACCAACCCATTGATAACTGACTCTTTCCTACTTGTTTCAACAGTGTCACTTCTAAGATTCTGAATAATAAACTTAACGCAGACTGTCTGCAGCTGCAGTATTGGAAACATTCACAAGTTATTGTTCGTTCCACTAATTCGTGCTAGCAGAGCCTGCGTTCTGATGTAAGAAGTTCATTTTGTTGTGTTGTGAATATTCAATTGACATTGTAATTTTTCGTTTCTGTCAGTCTGTGTGTGAAAGTAAAATGGCAGGTTCCATTTCAAAAAGAATATTGTATAGTGAAGATTACATCAAATATAATTTTAAGTTCATTAAAAAAAGATTGTACGCAACTGCCACAGCGTCTTGTGTGCCGTTGTGTTCTTACCAATGATGCTTTTCGCACCTCCCGATTGGAACAACATTTGTCAACAGTACATCCAGCCCTGAAAGACAAATCTAAAGATCTTTTTTTGTGAAAATAAACTCACTGAAATGGATGAAGTTGGATTCCCTCTGGAATCTTTCACGAAGAAAATGAGGATGTGGTGGAAGCATCACAGTGAATTTTCTCTTCTAACAGTCAAACATTAAAAAATCATACTATTGGTAAGACTTATCAAAGCTTGTCTACTTAAGGAAATCAAAACCGTACTTGAGGAAGAAAGCCAGAAAAAAATGACAAAATATCACTTTCAGATAATGCAGAACGTGAACTAATGAAATGGTCTTGGATTTAAAAGATCAGGTATTTAAAGGGGCAAGAAAAATGTTCATTTTTGCCTTATAGTGTGATTATTCCACGGATACAGCTCAGTATTTTCATTTAAGAGTGTACTGTCGGTTCGTAAATGAAAAGAGGTTAATGGAAGAAATATTCTTTTGAAAAACGTTGGGGACTTCATCCAAAGGCTCTGATGCTTTTTTTTCTGCTAGCAGTTTTCTTACTTTTTTCTTTCATTTTTTGCTGAAAATAATTTGTCTTGGGACACAGCTAAAGGAATATATACTGATGGAGCTCCAGCTATGTTAGGTTCACAGTCTAGATTTCTAAAGCTAACAAAGGACAACAATCGAACAATTATTGGTTCGCACTGCTTAATTCAGATGCAAGCGTTAACTGCAAAATATTTACCAGAGAACCTGAAGCACGCATTACCATTGGCTATTAAAGTTGTCAATTTTGTAAAGCCAAGTACTCTGAATACTCCCTCTTAAAGCCTTTGTGTGACGACCTCATTGCTAAATACAAAACATTACCTTTCGATACCGAAGTTCGTTGGTTGTTGAACGGAACATCGCTCATTAATTACGTTAGATCTTTATTTAGAATTTCATAAGCACTTTAGTTAAAATTCCAAGTTTTTATGTCAGTTTCAGCTAAGTAAAGCATGAAATCTAATGTCCAAACAACGCCCATTTATATAACATGAGGATTTTTTTCTAATATCTCTCTTTGTTACCTCCTTTCCCAGTTCGCTTCTCTCCTAAAGCTATAAGGACGCCAAATTTTAACTTTGTACATCAATCAGAAGTACCTCGGAGTTTATGTCAGTGAGTCAGTTCTTTATATATACACTTGATATATTAGAGGCTAACATACCGAATTTCAAATTTGTATAAGTACATCAAACATGAGATTATAGGCGAAAAAGGCTCATTTAAATAGCACACAACATTTCTTCATCTCCCCTTAAGTCCTTCCAAAAGTAAAATAAATAAAAAAATAAATAAAAAAAATCACTTTCGGTTATTCTCCTGGCAGTTAGTCCTGAAAAGCTACAATCATGCCAAACTCCAACTTTCCACTTCAAGTACCGATAATTTATGTCAGAGAGTAAGTGGCTTCATGTAATGTTAGACATAGTTAGGATATACTAACTTTTTAAAAAGGTACATTGTTTTTATAATGCACCGGTTTTCATCTAATACAACAAATAACACATATGAGAAATTTTGATCGTTGTTGAATTTTCAAATGTATGAAATCTTTGAATTTTCAATTGTAACTAATTTTAATATTTTCGTGTGTAATATATATATCTGATTCTAGTATATACAGTACAAAGAATTGAATTTTATTGTAAGACCAAAAATGTAAGTTGTATCTTTTACCTGGAAGATTTTTTTTATGAATATATTCTATCATGTGTCACTAGGAGTTTTAAATTTCAACTACTAAGAGAACACGCTTTGTGTTCAACGTAGTCCTATAGGTTTCTATGGTTTTACATAGTCACAATCTTTTTTTTCTCTCTTTTATACACTTTCACCATGATCCACCCTTTCTCACAAAAGTAGAAAACTCGAAAAGATAAAAGAAAAAAGGCAACCTACAGGAGTGTGACCTATTGATATTGGAAATATTGCTGTCGATGCAGCAACATATTCTCTTTAGAGAGAAGAGAACTTGGTGTCCTGGGAATATGTGGTGCCACAGAGAAAGAGAGATATAGCTGCAATCAACCGAGCAGATGAAAAGTCGCCTCCAGCGAATTCAGATTACGAGGTTATGCAACCTGCTACCTTACTCGTAGCATAATCTGAGTGTGGTAAAAAAGACACTGTCCTGGGTCGAGGAAGCAATTTATGTCGAAATAAAAAAAGCAAAAAAAAAAAAATAAATAAATAAATAAAATAAACCTGAAGCTGAGCTGTTGGGGAGTTCAAATAGTTTCAGTCAAACAGGCCTATAAGAACAGAGAAAAGAGAAGACATTTTTTTGAGTACGGTTGAAGGATCGAGGAAAATTTCAAATTTTGTACCTAAGGCACAAACTGAAGTAATTCAGTTGAAAACAGTAGAATAAAAGCAGTAAAAATTTGACTTACGACTCGAGACAGTTAACTGACGGTATTTTACGTTTTCTTCTGTTTGTGTTTGTGTGTAGATGAACAAAACTATGTATTTGCTATTTTACATATATAACAGAAGTTTCCTGCTTTCTAAATGATCAGAGTTGTTTTTTCTTTCGTTTTTTTTTAAAGTAAGAGGCCCAGTACGAGTAGAACCTACTTATTATTCACATTCAAATCTTGCACATCCACACTTTGAATAAAAGAGCATTCATTAAACACAATCGAAACCTGCATATTATAATCATGGTCAATACTAAGATACAGTAAATGCTGCTGGCAGCCTTGTTTGGCTCCGTAGGTAATTGAAAGTAAATAGGGTTCACATTCCTATTTACTATAATCTAACAACATTTTTAAGTAATATTTCTACTTGGAACTAGAATTGAAATATATGAGAACTATTATTAATGATAATATAATTTAATTTTTATAATTAAAATTTAGTAAAAATCAGCATCCATATTTGATTTCCCCTTTCTGCTGCATGAACTGCCCACTTATTTTCGGTAAGTGTTACACGTAACGCGTGAGAGTGCAACGAAAACTATATTATCAGCCCGTGATCGAAGCACGCAGTGTGAGATACGGTATGTTTCTCAATGATTGAAGTGTTGTTGCTGTCCTTCCGAGTGCAATTGCGATGTGTGTAGTCATTTCAAGTATAAAAACTAATTTGAGTGTAGGCAATATGCAGTGTATGGATAGAATGGAGAAAACTGAAGAATATTAATGTTTATTAATTCATCCACTTTAATCTTTAGTATAGAAATACATTTCATATATCCCAGTTTTAATGTTATATTTTGCCGATCAAAACCAGGTTTCCCCTCTAAAAAGCGGCATCCAGAGAATTTTATATATATATATATATATATATATATATATATATATATGTATGTATGTATATGTATATATATAGTGTTAATGAAGTATACCGACAAACTATAAGAGGTGATTCCTCACATCAAAATAAGATAAAATGTTCATACGGATCTATGGCGAAAATTGTATAGTTTCAGAGCTAGAGCTGTCCAAAATATCACTGGATATTCATTGTTGTCAGTCATATGCAGTTTTAGCCATAGGTCCATATGAACTTTTTTTCTCTTATTTTGATGTGAGTAATCACCTCTTACAGTTTGTCGGTATAGTTCATTAACACCTTATATATATATATATATATATATATATATTAGGGTAGATCAGCACATAATGGCAAAGAAAAAAGATCTCTGATCTAAACGCATAGTTGCCAATTTTGATCCATGTGGTCTAAATACACTCAATGAAAAGTTTCATCGCAGTAAAAAAAAAAAAAAAAAAAAAAAATATTTAGAGGTCGCTCAAAGCCTTCAGTTATGCTCCATACCTGTTATTTGAAGTATTGAACGTATTCGCATTTAAGCGGTGATGGACATTTTCGTTGTTTTGTGCAATGCATGTGAATTTCATCCAAAAACAACATTTAAAATGGCCAGGTTTTCGTAATAGGGAGAGAAGGGGTCTGTGACATGAAATAACCC